>NC_091059.1:65827740-66427740 GCF_000393655.2 Nicotiana sylvestris | reverse complement strand
TCAAGGTCGAACACTTCTTCTTTGGAGAAGGCCTTTGGCCTTAAAGGGTGTTATTTCTAACTTGTAGAAATATTAACCCGTCGTCGTACGATCAAGGTCGAACTCTTCTTCTTTGGCGAAGGTCCTTGGCCTTAAAGGGTGTCTTTTCGAAGTTATCAAAATGTTATCCCGTCGTCATTCGATCAAAGTCGAACTCTTCTTCTTAGACGAAGGCCCTTGTCCTTAAGGTTGTTATTTCAAACTTATCGAAATGTTAACCCGTCGTCGTTCGATCAAGGTCGAACTCTTCTTCTTTGGTGAAGGCCCATGGCCTTAAAGGGTGTCTTTTCGAAGTTATCAAAATGTTAACCCGTCGTCATTCGATCAAGGTCGAACTCTTCTTCTTAGACGAAGGACCTTGTCCTTAAGGTTAATATTTCGAACTAATCGAAATGTTAACCCGTCGTCGTTCGATCAAGGTCGAACTCTTCTTCTTTGGAGAAGGCCCTTGGCCTTAAAGGGTGTTATTTCGAACTTATCGAAATAATAACTAATCGTCGTTCGATCAATGTCGAACTCTTCTTTATTGGCCATGGCCCTTGGCCTTAAAGGGTGTTATTTCGAACTTGTTGAAATATTAACTCGTCGTCGTTCGATCAAGGTGGAACTCTTCTTTTTTGGCGAAGGCCCTTGGCCATAAAGGATGTTATTTCGAACTTATCGAAATGTTAACCCGTCGTCGTTCGATCAAGGTCGAACTCTTCTTCTTTGGAGAAGGCCCTTGGCCTTAAAGGGTGTTATTTCTAACTTGTAGAAATATTAACCCGTCGTCGTACGATCAAGGTCGAACTCTTCTTCTTTGGCGAAGGCCCTTGGCCTTAAAGGGTGTCTTTTCGATGTTATCAAAATGTTAACCCGTCGTCATTCGATCAAGGTCGAACTCTTCTTCTTAGACGAAGGACCTTGTCCTTAAGGTTGTTATTTCGAACTAATCGAAATGTTTACCCGTCGTCGTTCGATCAAGGTCGAACTCTTCTTCTTTGGAGAAGGCCATTGGCCTTAAAGGGTGTTATTTCAAACTTATCGAAATATTAACCCTTCGTCATTCGATCAAGGTCGAACTCTTCTTCTTTGGTGAAGGCCGTTGCCCTTAAAGTGTATTATTTCGAACTTGTCGAAATATTAACCCGTCGTCGTTCGATCAAGGTCGAACACTTCTTCTTTGGAGAAGGCCTTTGGCCTTAAAGGGTGTTATTTCTAACTTGTAGAAATATTAACCCGTCGTCGTACGATCAAGGTCGAACTCTTCTTCTTTGGCGAAGGTCCTTGGCCTTAAAGGGTGTCTTTTCGAAGTTATCAAAATGTTATCCCGTCGTCATTCGATCAAAGTCGAACTCTTCTTCTTAGACGAAGGCCCTTGTCCTTAAGGTTGTTATTTTGAACTTATCGAAATGTTAACCCGTCGTCGTTCGATCAAGGTCGAACTCTTCTTCTTTGGTGAAGGCCCTTGGCCTTAAAGGGTGTTATTTTAAACTTATCAAAATATTAACCCGTCGTCATTCGATCAAGGTCGAACTCTTCTTCTTAGACGAAGGACCTTGTCCTTAAGGTTGTTATTTCGAACTTATCGAAATGTAACCCGTCGTCGTTCGATCAAGGTCGAACTCTTCTTCTTTGGAGAAGGCCCTTGGCCTTAAAGGGTGTTATTTCGAACTTATCGAAATAATAACTAATCGTCGTTCGATCAATGTCGAACTCTTCTTTATTGGCCATGGCCCTTGGCCTTAAAGGGTGTTATTTCGAACTTGTTGAAATATTAACTCGTCGTCGTTCGATCAAGGTGGAACTCTTCTTTTTTGGCGAAGGCCCTTGGCCATAAAGGATGTTATTTCGAACTTATCGAAATGTTAACCCGTCGTCGTTCGATCAAGGTCGAACTCTTCTTCTTTGGAGAAGGCCCTTGGCCTTAAAGGGTGTTATTTCTAACTTGTAGAAATATTAACCCGTCGTCGTACGATCAAGGTCAAACTCTTCTTCTTTGGCGAAGGCCCTTGGCCTTAAAGGGTGTCTTTTCGATGTTATCAAAATGTTAACCCGTCGTCATTCGATCAAGGTCGAACTCTTCTTCTTAGACGAAGGACCTTGTCCTTAAGGTTGTTATTTCGAACTAATCGAAATGTTTACCCGTCGTCGTTCGATCAAGGTCGAACTCTTCTTCTTTGGAGAAGGCCCTTGGCCTTAAAGGGTGTTATTTTAAACTTATCGAAATATTAACCCGTCGTCGTTCGATCAAGGTCGAACTCTTCTTCTTTGGTGAAGGCCCTTGCCCTTAAAGTGTATTATTTCGAACTTGTCGAAATATTAACCCGTCGTCGTTCGATCAAGGTCGAACACTTCTTCTTTGGAGAAGGCCTTTGGCCTTAAAGGGTGTTATTTCTAACTTGTAGAAATATTAACCCGTCGTCGTACGATCAAGGTCGAACTCTTCTTCTTTGGCGAAGGTCCTTGGCCTTAAAGGGTGTCTTTTCGAAGTTATCAAAATGTTATCCCGTCGTCATTCGATCAAAGTCGAACTCTTCTTCTTAGACGAAGGCCCTTGTCCTTAAGGTTGTTATTTTGAACTTATCGAAATGTTAACCCGTCGTCGTTCGATCAAGGTCGAACTCTTCTTCTTTGGTGAAGGCCCTTGGCCTTAAAGGGTGTCATTTCGAAATTATCAAAATGTTAACCCGTCGTCATTCGATCAAGGTCGAACTCTTCTTCTTAGACGAAGGACCTTGTCCTTAAGGTTGTTATTTCGAACTTATCGAAATGTAACCCGTCGTCGTTCGATCAAGGTCGAACTCTTCTTCTTTGGAGAAGGCCCTTGGCCTTAAAGGGTGTTATTTCGAACTTATCGAAACAATAACTAATCGTCGTTCGATCAATGTCGAACTCTTCTTTATTGGCCATGGCCCTTGGCCTTAAAGGGTGTTATTTCGAACTTGTTGAAATATTAACTCGTCGTTGTTCGATCAAGGTGGAACTCTTCTTTTTTGGCGAAGGCCCTTGGCCATAAAGGATGTTATTTCGAACTTATCGAAATGTTAACCCGTCGTCGTTCGATCAAGGTCGAACTCTTCTTCTTTGGAGAAGGCCCTTGGCCTTAAAGGGTGTTATTTCTAACTTGTAGAAATATTAACCCGTCGTCGTACGATCAAGGTCAAACTCTTCTTCTTTGGCGAAGGCCCTTGGCCTTAAAGGGTGTCTTTTCGATGTTATCAAAATGTTAACCCGTCGTCATTCGATCAAGGTCGAACTCTTCTTCTTAGACGAAGGACCTTGTCCTTAAGGTTGTTATTTCGAACTAATCAAAATGTTTACCCGTCGTCGTTCGATCAAGGTCGAACTCTTCTTCTTTGGAGAAGGCCCTTGGCCTTAAAGGGTGTTATTTCAAACTTATCGAAATATTAACCCGACGTCGTTCGATTAAGGTCGAACTCTTCTTCTTTGGTGAAGGCCCTTGCCCTTAAAGTGTATTATTTCGAACTTGTCGAAATATTAACCCGTCATCGTTCGATCAAGGTCGTACACTTCTTCTTTGGAGAAGGCCTTTGGCCTTAAAGGGTGTTATTTCTAACTTGTAGAAATATTAACCCGTCGTCGTACGATCAAGGTCGAACTCTTCTTCTTTGGCGAAGGTCCTTGGCCTTAAAGGGTGTCTTTTCGAAGTTATCAAAATGTTATCCCGTCGTCATTCGATCAAGGTCGAACTCTTCGTCTTAGACGAAGGCCCTTGTCCTTAAGGTTGTTATTTCGAACTTATCGAAATGTTAACCCGTCGTCGTTCGATCAAGGTCGAACACTTCTTCTTTGGTGAAGACCCTTGGCCTTAAAGTGTATTATTTCGAACTTGTCGAAATATTAACCCGTCGTCGTTCGATCAAGATCGAACACTTCTTCTTTGGCGAAGGCCCTTGGACTTAACGTGTATTATTTCGAACTTGTCGAAATATTAACCCGTCGTCGTTCGATCAAGGTCGAACACTTCTTCTTTGGAGAAGGCCTTTGGCCTTAAAGGGTGTTATTTCTAACTTGTAGAAATATTAACCCGTCGTCGTACGATCAAGGTCGAACTCTTCTTCTTTGGCGAAGGTCCTTGGCCTTAAAGGGTGTCTTTTCGAAGTTATCAAAATGTTATCCCGTCGTCATTCGATCAAAGTCGAACTCTTCTTCTTAGACGAAGGCCCTTGTCCTTAAGGTTGTTATTTCAAACTTATCGAAATGTTAACCCGTCGTCGTTCGATCAAGGTCGAACTCTTCTTCTTTGGTGAAGGCCCTTGGCCTTAAAGGGTGTCTTTTCGAAGTTATCAAAATGTTAACCCGTCGTCATTCGATCAAGGTCGAACTCTTCTTCTTAGACGAAGGACCTTGTCCTTAAGGTTGTTATTTCGAACTAATCGAAATGTTAACCCGTCGTCGTTCGATCAAGGTCGAACTCTTCTTCTTTGGAGAAGGCCCTTGGCCTTAAAGGGTGTTATTTCGAACTTATCGAAATAATAACTAATCGTCGTTCGATCAATGTCGAACTCTTCTTTATTGGCCATGGCCCTTGGCCTTAAAGGGTGTTATTTCGAACTTGTTGAAATATTAACTCGTCGTCGTTCGATCAAGGTGGAACTCTTCTTTTTAGGCGAAGGCCCTTGGCCATAAAGGATGTTATTTTGAACTTATCGAAATGTTAACCCGTCGTCGTTCGATCAAGGTCGAACTCTTCTTCTTTGGAGAAGGCCCTTGGCCTTAAAGGGTGTTATTTCTAACTTGTAGAAATATTAACCCGTCGTCGTACGATCAAGGTCGAACTCTTCTTCTTTGGCGAAGGCCCTTGGCCTTAAAGGGTGTCTTTTCGATGTTATCAAAATGTTAACCCGTCGTCATTCGATCAAGGTCGAACTCTTCTTCTTAGACGAAGGACCTTGTCCTTAAGGTTGTTATTTCGAACTAATCGAAATGTTTACCCGTCGTCGTTCGATCAAGGTCGAACTCTTCTTCTTTGGAGAAGGCCATTGGCCTTAAAGGGTGTTATTTCAAACTTATCGAAATATTAACCCGTCGTCGTTCGATCAAGGTCGAACTCTTCTTCTTTGGTGAAGGCCGTTGCCCTTAAAGTGTATTATTTCGAACTTGTCGAAATATTAACCCGTCGTCGTTCGATCAAGGTCGAACACTTCTTCTTTGGTGAAGGCCTTTGGCCTTAAAGGGTGTTATTTCTAACTTGTAGAAATATTAACCCGTCGTCGTACGATCAAGGTCGAACTCTTCTTCTTTGGCTAAGGTCCTTGGCCTTAAAGGGTGTCATTTCGAAGTTATCAAAATGTTAACCCGTCGTCATTCGATCAAGGTCGAACTCTTCTTCTTAGACGAAGGACCTTGTCCTTAAGGTTGTTATTTCGAACTTATCGAAATGTAACCCGTCGTCGTTCGATCAAGGTCGAACTCTTCTTCTTTTGGAGAAGGCCCTTGGCCTTAAAGGGTGTTATTTCGAACTTATCGAAATAATAACTAATCGTCGTTCGATCAATGTCGAACTCTTCTTTATTGGCCATGGCCCTTGGCCTTAAAGGGTGTTATTTCGAACTTGTTGAAATATTAACTCGTCGTCGTTCGATCAAGGTGGAACTCTTCTTTTTTGGCGAAGGCCCTTGGCCATAAAGGATGTTATTTCGAACTTATCGAAATGTTAACCCGTCGTCGTTCGATCAAGGTCGAACTCTTCTTCTTTGGAGAAGGCCCTTGGCCTTAAAGGGTGTTATTTCTAACTTGTAGAAATATTAACCCGTCGTCGTACGATCAAGGTCAAACTCTTCTTCTTTGGCGAAGGCCCTTGGCCTTAAAGGGTGTCTTTTCGATGTTATCAAAATGTTAACCCGTCGTCATTCGATCAAGGTCGAACTCTTCTTCTTAGACGAAGGACCTTGTCCTTAAGGTTGTTATTTCGAACTAATCGAAATGTTTACCCGTCGTCGTTCGATCAAGGTCGAACTCTTCTTCTTTGGAGAAGGCCCTTGGCCTTAAAGGGTGTTATTTTAAACTTATCGAAATATTAACCCGTCGTCGTTCGATCAAGGTCGAACTCTTCTTCTTTGGTGAAGGCCCTTGCCCTTAAAGTGTATTATTTCGAACTTGTCGAAATATTAACCCGTCGTCGTTCGATCAAGGTCGAACACTTCTTCTTTGGAGAAGGCCTTTGGCCTTAAAGGGTGTTATTTCTAACTTGTAGAAATATTAACCCGTCGTCGTACGATCAAGGTCGAACTCTTCTTCTTTGTCTAAGGTCCTTGGCCTTAATGGGTGTCTTTTCGAAGTTATCAAAATGTTATCCCGTCGTCATTCGATCAAAGTCGAACTCTTCTTCTTAGACGAAGGCCCTTGTCCTTAAGGTTGTTATTTTGAACTTATCGAAATGTTAACCCGTCGTCGTTCGATCAAGGTCGAACTCTTCTTCTTTGGTGAAGGCCCTTGGCCTTAAAGGGTGTCATTTCGAAGTTATCAAAATGTTAACCCGTCGTCATTCGATCAAGGTCGAACTTTTCTTCTTAGACGAAGGACCTTGTCCTTAAGGTTGTTATTTCGAACTTATCGAAATGTAACCCGTCGTCGTTCGATCAAGGTCGAACTCTTCTTCTTTGGAGAAGGCCCTTGGCCTTAAAGGGTGTTATTTCGAACTTATCGAAATAATAACTAATCGTCGTTCGATCAATGTCGAACTCTTCTTTATTGGCCATGGCCCTTGGCCTTAAAGGGTGTTATTTCGAACTTGTTGAAATATTAACTCGTCGTTGTTCGATCAAGGTGGAACTCTTCTTTTTTGGCGAAGGCCCTTGGCCATAAAGGATGTTATTTCGAACTTATCGAAATGTTAACCCGTCGTCGTTCGATCAAGGTCGAACTCTTCTTCTTTGGAGAAGGCCCTTGGCCTTAAAGGGTGTTATTTCTAACTTGTAGAAATATTAACCCGTCGTCGTACGATCAAGGTCAAACTCTTCTTCTTTGGCGAAGGCCCTTGGCCTTAAAGGGTGTCTTTTCGATGTTATCAAAATGTTAACCCGTCGTCATTCGATCAAGGTCGAACTCTTCTTCTTAGACGAAGGACCTTGTCCTTAAGGTTGTTATTTCGAACTAATCGAAATGTTTACCCGTCGTCGTTCGATCAAGGTCGAACTCTTCTTCTTTGGAGAAGGCCCTTGGCCTTAAAGGGTGTTATTTTAAACTTATCGAAATATTAACCCGTCGTCGTTCGATCAAGGTCGAACTCTTCTTCTTTGGTGAAGGCCCTTGCCCTTAAAGTGTATTATTTCGAACTTGTCGAAATATTAACCCGTCGTCGTTCGATCAAGGTCGAACACTTCTTCTTTGGAGAAGACCTTTGGCCTTAAAGGGTGTTATTTCTAACTTGTAGAAATATTAACCCGTCGTCGTACGATCAAGGTTGAACTCTTCTTCTTTGTCTAAGGTCCTTGGCCTTAATGGGTGTCTTTTCGAAGTTATCAAAATGTTATCCCGTCGTCATTCGATCAAAGTCGAACTCTTCTTCTTAGACGAAGGCCCTTGTCCTTAAGGTTGTTATTTTGAACTTATCGAAATGTTAACCCGTCGTCGTTCGATCAAGGTCGAACTCTTCTTCTTTGGTGAAGGCCCTTGGCCTTAAAGGGTGTCATTTCGAAGTTATCAAAATGTTAACCCGTCGTCATTCGATCAAGGTCGAACTCTTCTTCTTAGACGAAGGACCTTGTCCTTAAGGTTGTTATTTCGAACTTATCGAAATGTAACCCGTCGTCGTTCGATCAAGGTCGAAATCTTCTTCTTTGGAGAAGGCCCTTGGCCTTAAAGGGTGTTATTTCGAACTTATCGAAATAATAACTAATCGTCGTTCGATCAATGTCGAACTCTTCTTTATTGGCCATGGCCCTTGGCCTTAAAGGGTGTTATTTCGAACTTGTTGAAATATTAACTCGTCGTTGTTCGATCAAGGTGGAACTCTTCTTTTTTGGCGAAGGCCCTTGGCCATAAAGGATGTTATTTCGAACTTATCGAAATGTTAACCCGTCGTCGTTCGATCAAGGTCGAACTCTTCTTCTTTGGAGAAGGCCCTTGGCCTTAAAGGGTGTTATTTCTAACTTGTAGAAATATTAACCCGTCGTCGTACGATCAAGGTCAAACTCTTCTTCTTTGGCGAAGGCCCTTGGCCTTAAAGGGTGTCTTTTCGATGTTATCAAAATGTTAACCCGTCGTCATTCGATCAAGGTCGAACTCTTCTTCTTAGACGAAGGACCTTGTCCTTAAGGTTGTTATTTCGAACTAATCGAAATGTTTACCCGTCGTCGTTCGATCAAGGTCGAACTCTTCTTCTTTGGAGAAGGCCCTTGGCCTTAAAGGGTGTTATTTTAAACTTATCGAAATATTAACCCGTCGTCGTTCGATCAAGGTCGAACTCTTCTTCTTTGGTGAAGGCCCTTGCCCTTAAAGTGTATTATTTCGAACTTGTCGAAATATTAACCCGTCATCGTTCGATCAAGGTTGAACACTTCTTCTTTGGAGAAGGCCTTTGGCCTTAAAGGGTGTTATTTCTAACTTATCGAAATATTAACCTGTCGTCGTTCGATCAAGGTCGAACTCTTCTTCTTTGGTGAAGGCCCTTGGCCTTAAAGGGTGTTATTTCAAACTTGTTGAAATATTAACTCCTCGTCGTTCGATCAAGGTGGAACTCTTTTTTTTGGCGAAGGCCCTTGGCCATAAAGGATGTTATTTCGAACTTATCGAAATGTTAACCCGTCGTCGTTCGATCAAGGTCGAACTCTTCTTCTTTGGAGAAGGCCCTTGGCCTTAAAGGGTGTTATTTCTAACTTGTAGAAATATTAACCCGTCGTCGTACGATCAAGGTCGAACTCTTCTTCTTTGGCGAAGGCCCTTGGCCTTAAAGGGTGTCTTTTCGTTGTTATCAAAATGTTAACCCGTCGTCATTCGATCAAGGTCGAACTCTTCTTCTTAGACGAAGGACCTTGTCCTTAAGGTTGTTATTTCGAACTAATCGAAATGTTTACCTGTCGTCATTCGATCAAGGTCGAACTCTTCTTCTTTGGAGAAGGCCCTTGGCCTTAAAGGGTGTTATTTCAAACTTATCGAAATATTAACCCGTCGTCGTTCGATTAAGGTCGAACTCTTCTTCTTTGGTGAAGGCCCTTGCCCTTAAAGTGTATTATTTCGAACTTGTCGAAATATTAACCCGTCGTCGTTCGATCAAGGTCGTACACTTCTTCTTTGGAGAAGGCCTTTGGCCTTAAAGGGTGTTATTTCTAACTTGTAGAAATATTAACCCGTCATCGTACGATCAAGGTCGAACTCTTCTTCTTTGGCGAAGGTCCTTGGCCTTAAAGGGTGTCTTTTCGAAGTTATCAAAATGTTATCCCGTCGTCATTCGATCAAGGTCGAACTCTTCGTCTTAGACGAAGGCCCTTGTCCTTAAGGTTGTTATTTCGAACTTATCGAAATGTTAACCCGTCGTCGTTCGATCGAGGTCGAACACTTCTTCTTTGGTGAAGGCCCTTGGCCTTAAAGTGTATTATTTCGAACTTGTCGAAATATTAACCCGTCGTCGTTCGATCAAGATCGAACACTTCTTCTTTGGCGAAGGCCCTTGGACTTAACGTGTATTATTTCGAACTTGTCGAAATATTAACCCGTCGTCGTTCGATCAAGGTCGAACACTTCTTCTTTGGAGAAGGCCTTTGGCCTTAAAGGGTGTTATTTCTAACTTGTAGAAATATTAACCCGTCGTCGTACGATCAAGGTCGAACTCTTCTTCTTTGGCGAAGGTCCTTGGCCTTAAAGGGTGTCTTTTCGAAGTTATCAAAATGTTATCCCGTCGTCATTCGATCAAAGTCGAACTCTTCTTCTTAGACGAAGGCCCTTGTCCTTAAGGTTGTTATTTCAAACTTATCGAAATGTTAACCCGTCGTTGTTCGATCAAGGTCGAACTCTTCTTCTTTGGTGAAGGCCCTTGGCCTTAAAGGGTGTCTTTTCGAAGTTATCAAAATGTTAATCCGTCGTCATTCGATCAAGGTCGAACTCTTCTTCTTAGACGAAGGACCTTGTCCTTAAGGTTGTTATTTCGAACTAATCGAAATGTTAACCCGTCGTCGTTCGATCAAGGTCGAACACTTCTTCTTTGGAGAAGGCCCTTGGCCTTAAAGGGTGTTATTTCGAACTTATCGAAATAATAACTAATCGTCGTTCGATCAATGTCGAACTCTTCTTTATTGGCCATGGCCCTTGGCCTTAAAGGGTGTTATTTCGAACTTGTTGAAATATTAACTCATCGTCGTTCGATCAAGGTGGAACTCTTCTTTTTTGGCGAAGGCCCTTGGCCATAAAGGATGTTATTTTGAACTTATCGAAATGTTAACCCGTCGTCGTTCGATCAAGGTCGAACTCTTCTTCTTTGTAGAAGGCCCTTGGCCTTAAAGGGTGTTATTTCTAACTTGTAGAAATATTAACCCGTCGTCGTACGATCAAGGTCGAACTCTTCTTCTTTGGCGAAGGCCCTTGGCCTTAAAGGGTGTCTTTTCGATGTTATCAAAATGTTAACCCGTCGTCATTCGATCAAGGTCGAACTCTTCTTCTTAGACGAAGGACCTTGTCCTTAAGGTTGTTATTTCGAACTAATCGAAATGTTTACCCGTCGTCGTTCGATCAAGGTCGAACTCTTCTTCTTTGGAGAAGGCCCTTGGCCTTAAAGGGTGTTATTTCTAACTTGTAGAAATATTAACCCGTCGTCGTACGATCAAGGTCAAACTCTTCTTCTTTGGCGAAGGCCCTTGGCCTTAAAGGGTGTCTTTTCGATGTTATCAAAATGTTAACCCGTCGTCATTCGATCAAGGTCGAACTCTTCTTCTTAGACGAAGGACCTTGTCCTTAAGGTTGTTATTTCGAACTAATCGAAATGTTTACCCGTCGTCGTTCGATCAAGGTCGAACTCTTCTTCTTTGGAGAAGGCCCTTGGCCTTAAAGGGTGTTATTTTAAACTTATCGAAATATTAACCCGTCGTCGTTCGATCAAGGTCGAACTCTTCTTCTTTGGTGAAGGCCCTTGCCCTTAAAGTGTATTATTTCGAACTTGTCGAAATATTAACCCGTCGTCGTTCGATCAAGGTCGAACACTTCTTCTTTGGAGAAGGCCTTTGGCCTTAAAGGGTGTTATTTCTAACTTGTAGAAATATTAACCCGTCGTCGTACGATCAAGGTCGAACTCTTCTTCTTTGGCGAAGGTCCTTGGCCTTAAAGGGTGTCTTTTCGAAGTTATCAAAATGTTATCCCGTCGTCATTCGATCAAAGTCGAACTCTTCTTCTTAGACGAAGGCCCTTGTCCTTAAGGTTGTTATTTTGAACTTATCGAAATGTTAACCCGTCGTCGTTCGATCAAGGTCGAACTCTTCTTCTTTGGTGAAGGCCCTTGGCCTTAAAGGGTGTCATTTCGAAGTTATCAAAATGTTAACCCGTCATCATTCGATCAAGGTCGAACTCTTCTTCTTAGACGAAGGACCTTGTCCTTAAGGTTGTTATTTCGAACTTATCGAAATGTAACCCGTCGTCGTTCGATCAAGGTCGAACTCTTCTTCTTTGGAGAAGGCCCTTGGCCTTAAAGGGTGTTATTTCGAACTTATCGAAATAATAACTAATAGTCGTTCGATCAATGTCGAACTCTTCTTTATTGGCCATGGCCCTTGGCCTTAAAGGGTGTTATTTCGAACTTGTTGAAATATTAACTCATCGTCGTTTGATCAAGGTGGAACTCTTCTTTTTTGGCGAAGGCCCTTGGCCATAAAGGATGTTATTTTGAACTTATCGAAATGTTAACCCGTCGTCGTTCGATCAAGGTCGAACTCTTCTTCTTTGTAGAAGGCCCTTGGCCTTAAAGGGTGTTATTTCTAACTTGTAGAAATATTAACCCGTCGTCGTACGATCAAGGTCGAACTCTTCTTCTTTGGCGAAGGCCCTTGGCCTTAAAGGGTGTCTTTTCGATGTTATCAAAATGTTAACCCGTCGTCATTCGATCAAGGTCGAACTCTTCTTCTTAGACGAAGGACCTTGTCCTTAAGGTTGTTATTTCGAACTTATCGAAATGTAACCCGTCGTCGTTCGATCAAGGTCGAACTCTTCTTCTTTGGAGAAGGCCCTTGGCCTTAAAGGGTGTTATTTCGAACTTCTCGAAATAATAACTAATCGTCGTTCGATCAATGTCGAACTCTTCTTTATTGGCCATGGCCCTTGGCCTTAAAGGGTGTTATTTCGAACTTGTTGAAATATTAATTCGTCGTCGTTCGATCAAGGTGGAACTCTTCTTTTTTGGCGAAGGCCCTTGGCCATAAAGGATGTTATTTCGAACTTATCGAAATGTTAACCCGTCATCGTTCGATCAAGGTCGAACTCTTCTTCTTTGGAGAAGGCCCTTGGCCTTAAAGGGTGTTATTTCTAACTTGTAGAAATATTAACCCGTCGTCGTACGATCAAGGTCAAACTCTTCTTCTTTGGCGAAGGCCCTTGGCCTTAAAGGGTGTCTTTTAGATGTTATCAAAATGTTCACCCGTCGTCATTCGATCAAGGTCGAACTCTTCTTCTTAGACGAAGGACCTTGTCCTTAAGGTTGTTATTTCGAACTAATCGAAATGTTTACCCGTCGTCGTTCGATCAAGGTCGAACTCTTCTTCTTTGGAGAAGGCCCTTGGCCTTAAAGGGTGTTATTTTAAACTTATCAAAATATTAACCCGTCGTCGTTCGATCAAGGTCGAACTCTTCTTCTTTGGTGAAGGCCCTTGCCCTTAAAGTGTATTATTTCGAACTTGTCGAAATATTAACCCGTCGTCGTTCGATCAAGGTCGAACACTTCTTCTTTGGAGAAAGGCCTTTGGCCTTAAAGGGTGTTATTTCTAACTTATCGAAATATTAACCTGTCGTCGTTCGATCAAGGTCGAACTCTTCTTCTTTGGTGAAGGCCCTTGGCCTTAAATGGTGTTATTTCGAACTTGTTGAAATATTAACTCGTCGTCGTTCGATCAAGGTGGAACTCTTTTTTTTTGGCGAAGGCCCTTGGCCATAAAGGATGTTATTTTGAACTTATCGAAATGTTAACCCGTCGTCGTTCGATCAAGGTCGAACTCTTCTTCTTTGGAGAAGGCCCTTGGCCTTAAAGGGTGTTATTTCTAACTTGTAGAAATATTAACCCGTCGTCGTACGATCAAGGTCGAACTCTTCTTCTTTGGCGAAGGCCCTTGGCCTTAAAGGGTGTCTTTTCGTTGTTATCAAAATGTTAACCCGTCGTCATTCGATCAAGGTCGAACTCTTCTTCTTAGACGAAGGACCTTGTCCTTAAGGTTGTTATTTCGAACTAATCGAAATGTTTACCTGTCGTCATTCGATCAAGGTCGAACTCTTCTTCTTTGGAGAAGGCCCTTGGCCTTAAAGGGTGTTATTTAAAACTTATCGAAATATTAACCCGTCGTCGTTCGATTAAGGTCGAACTCTTCTTCTTTGGTGAAGGTCCTTGCCCTTAAAGTGTATTATTTCGAACTTGTCGAAATATTAACCCGTCGTCGTTCGATCAAGGTCGTACACTTCTTCTTTGGAGAAGGCCTTTGGCCTTAAAGGGTGTTATTTCTAACTTGTAGAAATATTAACCCGTCATCGTACGATCAAGGTCGAACTCTTCTTCTTTGGCGAAGGTCCTTGGCCTTAAAGGGTGTCTTTTCGAAGTTATCAAAATGTTATCCCGTCGTCATTCGATCAAGGTCGAACTCTTCGTCTTAGACGAAGGCCCTTGTCCTTAAGGTTGTTATTTCGAACTTATCGAAATGTTAACCCGTCGTCGTTCGATCAAGGTCGAACACTTCTTCTTTGGTGAAGGCCCTTGGCCTTAAAGTGTATTATTTCGAACTTGTCGAAATATTAACCCGTCGTCGTTCGATCAAGATCGAACACTTCTTCTTTGGCGAAGGCCCTTGGACTTAACGTGTATTATTTCGAACTTGTCGAAATATTAACCCGTCGTCGTTCGATCAAGGTCGAACACTTCTTCTTTGGAGAAGGCCTTTGGCCTTAAAGGGTGTTATTTCTAACTTGTAGAAATATTAACCCGTCGTCGTACGATCAAGGTCGAACTCTTCTTCTTTGGCGAAGGTCCTTGGCCTTAAAGGGTGTCTTTTCGAAGTTATCAAAATGTTATCCCGTCGTCATTCGATCAAAGTCGAACTCTTCTTCTTAGACGAAGGCCCTTGTCCTTAAGGTTGTTATTTCAAACTTATCGAAATGTTAACCCGTCATCGTTCGATCAAGGTCGAACTCTTCTTCTTTGGTGAAGGCCCTTGGCCTTAAAGGGTGTCTTTTCGAAGTTATCAAAATGTTATCCCGTCATCATTCGATCAAAGTCGAACTCTTCTTCTTAGACGAAGGCCCTTGTCCTTAAGGTTGTTATTTTGAACTTATCGAAATGTTAACCCGTCGTCGTTCGATCAAGGTCGAACTCTTCTTCTTTGGTGAAGGCCCTTGGCCTTAAAGGGTGTCATTTCGAAGTTATCAAAATGTTAACCCGTCGTCATTCGATCAAGGTCGAACTCTTCTTCTTAGACGAAGGACCTTGTCCTTAAGGTTGTTATTTCGAACTTATCGAAATAATAACTAATCGTCGTTCGATCAATGTCGAACTCTTCTTTATTGGCCATGGCCCTTGGCCTTAAAGGGTGTTATTTCGAACTTGTTGAAATATTAACTCATCGTCGTTCGATCAAGGTGGAACTCTTCTTTTTTGGCGAAGGCCCTTGGCCATAAAGGATGTTATTTTGAACTTATCGAAATGTTAACCCGTCGTCGTTCGATCAAGGTCGAACTCTTCTTCTTTGTAGAAGGCCCTTGGCCTTAAAGGGTGTTATTTCTAACTTGTAGAAATATTAACCCGTCGTCGTACGATCAAGGTCGAACTCTTCTTCTTTGGCGAAGGCCCTTGGCCTTAAAGGGTGTCTTTTCGATGTTATCAAAATGTTAACCCGTCGTCATTCGATCAAGGTCGAACTCTTCTTCTTAGACGAAGGACCTTGTCCTTAAGGTTGTTATTTCGAACTTATCGAAATGTAACCCGTCGTCGTTCGATCAAGGTCGAACTCTTCTTCTTTGGAGAAGGCCCTTGGCCTTAAAGGGTGTTATTTCGAACTTATCGAAATAATAACTAATCGTCATTCGATCAATGTCGAACTCTTCTTTATTGGCCATGGCCCTTGGCCTTAAAGGGTGTTATTTCGAACTTGTTGAAATATTAACTCGTCGTCGTTCGATCAAGGTGGAACTCTTCTTTTTTGGCGAAGGCCCTTGGCCATAAAGGATGTTATTTCGAACTTATCGAAATGTTAACCCGTCGTCGTTCGATCAAGGTCGAACTCTTCTTCTTTGGAGAAGGCCCTTGGCCTTAAAGGGTGTTATTTCTAACTTGTAGAAATATTAACCCGTCGTCGTACGATCAAGGTCAAACTCTTCTTCTTTGGCGAAGGCCCTTGGCCTTAAAGGGTGTCGGTTAGATGTTATCAAAATGTTCACCCGTCGTCATTCGATCAAGGTCGAACTCTTCTTCTTAGACGAAGGACCTTGTCCTTAAGGTTGTTATTTCGAACTAATCGAAATGTTTACCCGTCGTCGTTCGATCAAGGTCGAACTCTTCTTCTTTGGAGAAGGCCCTTGGCCTTAAAGGGTGTTATTTTAAACTTATCAAAATATTAACCCGTCGTCGTTCGATCAAGGTCGAACTCTTCTTCTTTGGTGAAGGCCCTTGCCCTTAAAGTGTATTATTTCGAACTTGTCGAAATATTAACCCGTCGTCGTTCGATCAAGGTCGAACACTTCTTCTTTGGAGAAGGCCTTTGGCCTTAAAGGGTGTTATTTCTAACTTATCGAAATATTAACCTGTCGTCGTTCGATCAAGGTCGAACTCTTCTTCTTTGGTGAAGGCCCTTGGCCTTAAAGGGTGTTATTTCGAACTTGTTGAAATATTAACTCGTCGTCGTTCGATCAAGGTGGAACTCTTTTTTTTTGGCGAAGGCCCTTGGCCATAAAGGATGTTATTTCGAACTTATCGAAATGTTAACCCGTCGTCGTTCGATCAAGGTCGAACTCTTCTTCTTTGGAGAAGGCCCTTGGCCTTAAAGGGTGTTATTTCTAACTTGTAGAAATATTAACCCGTCGTCGTACGATCAAGGTCGAACTCTTCTTCTTTGGCGAAGGCCCTTGGCCTTAAAGGGTGTTTTTTCGTTGTTATCAAAATGTTAACCCGTCGTCATTCGATCAAGGTCGAACTCTTCTTCTTAGACGAAGGACCTTGTCCTTAAGGTTGTTATTTCGAACTAATCGAAATGTTTACCTGTCGTCATTCGATCAAGGTCGAACTCTTCTTCTTTGGAGAAGTCCCTTGGCCTTAAAGGGTGTTATTTCAAACTTATCGAAATATTAACCCGTCGTCGTTCGATTAAGGTCGAACTCTTCTTCTTTGGTGAAGGTCCTTGCCCTTAAAGTGTATTATTTCGAACTTGTCGAAATATTAACCCGTCGTCGTTCGATCAAGGTCGTACACTTCTTCTTTGGAGAAGGCCTTTGGCCTTAAAGGGTGTTATTTCTAACTTGTAGAAATATTAACCCGTCATCGTACGATCAAGGTCGAACTCTTCTTCTTTGGCGAAGGTCCTTGGCCTTAAAGGGTGTCTTTTCGAAGTTATCAAAATGTTATCCCGTCGTCATTCGATCAAGGTCGAACTCTTCATCTTAGACGAAGGCCCTTGTCCTTAAGGTTGTTATTTCGAACTTATCGAAATGTTAACCCGTCGTCGTTCGATCAAGGTCGAACACTTCTTCTTTGGTGAAGGCCCTTGGCCTTAAAGTGTATTATTTCGAACTTGTCGAAATATTAACCCGTCGTCGTTCGATCAAGATCGAACACTTCTTCTTTGGCGAAGGCCCTTGGACTTAACGTGTATTATTTCGAACTTGTCGAAATATTAACCCGTCGTCGTTCGATCAAGGTCGAACACTTCTTCTTTGGAGAAGGCCTTTGGCCTTAAAGGGTGTTATTTCTAACTTGTAGAAATATTAACCCGTCGTCGTACGATCAAGGTCGAACTCTTCTTCTTTGGCGAAGGTCCTTGGCCTTAAAGGGTGTCTTTTCGAAGTTATCAAAATGTTATCCCGTCGTCATTCGATCAAAGTCGAACTCTTCTTCTTAGACGAAGGCCCTTGTCCTTAAGGTTGTTATTTCAAACTTATCGAAATGTTAACCCGTCGTCGTTCGATCAAGGTCGAACTCTTCTTCTTTGGTGAAGGCCCTTGGCCTTAAAGGGTGTCTTTTCGAAGTTATCAAAATGTTAACCCGTCTTCATTCGATCAAGGTCGAACTCTTCTTCTTAGACGAAGGACCTTGTCCTTAAGGTTGTTATTTCGAACTAATCGAAATGTTAACCCGTCGTCGTTCGATCAAGGTCGAACTCTTCTTCTTTGGAGAAGGCCCTTGGCCTTAAAGGGTGTTATTTCGAACTTATCGAAATAATAACTAATCGTCGTTCGATCAATGTCGAACTCTTCTTTATTGGCCATGATCCTTGGCCTTAAAGGGTGTTATTTCGAACTTGTTGAAATATTAACTCGTCGTCGTTCGATAAAGGTGGAACTCTTCTTTTTTGGCGAAGGCCCTTGGCCATAAAGGATGTTATTTTGAACTTATCGAAATGTTAACCCGTCGTCGTTCGATCAAGGTCGAACTCTTCTTCTTTGGAGAAGGCCCTTGGCCTTAAAGGGTGTTATTTCTAACTTGTAGAAATATTAACCCGTCGTCGTACGATCAAGGTCGAACTCTTCTTCTTTGGCGAAGGCCCTTGGCCTTAAAGGGTGTCTTTTCGATGTTATCAAAATGTTAACCCGTCGTCATTCGATCAAGGTCGAACTCTTCTTCTTAGACGAAGGACCTTGTCCTTAAGGTTGTTATTTCGAACTAATCGAAATGTTTACCCGTCGTCGTTCGATCAAGGTCGAACTCTTCTTCTTTGGAGAAGGCCCTTGGCCTTAAAGGGTGTTATTTCAAACTTATCGAAATATTAACCCGTCGTCGTTCGATCAAGGTCGAACTCTTCTTCTTTGGTGAAGGCCCTTGCCCTTAAAGTGTATTATTTCGAACTTGTCGAAATATTAACCCGTCGTCGTTCGATCAAGGTCGAACTCTTCTTCTTTGGAGAAGGCCCTTGGCCTTAAAGGGTGTTATTTCTAACTTGTAGAAATATTAACCCGTCATCGTACGATTAAGGTCGAACTCTTCTTCTTTGGCGAAGGTCCTTGGCCTTAAAGGATGTCTTTTCGAAGTTATCAAAATGTTATCCCGTCGTCATTCGATCAAAGTCGAACTCTTCTTCTTAGACGAAGGCCCTTGTCCTTAAGGTTGTTATTTTGAACTTATCGAAATGTTAACCCGTCGTCGTTCGATCAAGGTCGAACTCTTCTTCTTTGGTGAAGGCCCTTGGCCTTAAAGGGTGTCATTTCGAAGTTATCAAAATGTTAACCCGTCGTCATTCGATCAAGGTCGAACTCTTCTTCTTAGACGAAGGACCTTGTCCTTAAGGTTGTTATTTCGAACTTATCGAAATGTAACCCGTCGTCGTTCGATCAAGGTCGAACTCTTCTTCTTTGGAGAAGGCCCTTGGCCTTAAAGGGTGTTATTTCGAACTTATCGAAATAATAACTAATCGTCGTTCGATCAATGTCGAACTCTTCTTTATTGGCCATGGCCCTTGGCCTTAAAGGGTGTTATTTCGAACTTGTTGAAATATTAACTCGTCGTCGTTCGATCAAGGTGGAACTCTTCTTTTTTGGCGAAGGCCCTTGGCCATAAAGGATGTTATTTCGAACTTATCGAAATGTTAACCCGTCGTCGTTCGATCAAGGTCGAACTCTTCTTCTTTGGAGAAGGCCCTTGGCCTTAAAGGGTGTTATTTCTAACTTGTAGAAATATTAACCCGTCGTCGTACGATCAAGGTCAAACTCTTCTTCTTTGGCGAAGGCCCTTGGCCTTAAAGGGTGTCTTTTCGATGTTATCAAAATGTTAACCCGTCGTCATTCGATCAAGGTCGAACTCTTCTTCTTAGACGAAGGACCTTGTCCTTAAGGTTGTTATTTCGAACTAATCGAAATGTTTACCCGTCGTCGTTCGATCAAGGTCGAACTCTTCTTCTTTGGAGAAGGCCCTTGGCCTTAAAGGGTGTTATTTTAAACTTATCGAAATATTAACCCGTCGTCGTTCGATCAAGGTCGAACTCTTCTTCTTTGGTGAAGGCCCTTGCCCTTAAAGTGTATTATTTCGAACTTGTCGAAATATTAACCCGTCGTCGTTCGATCAAGGTCGAACACTTCTTCTTTGGAGAAGGCCTTTGGCCTTAAAGGGTGTTATTTCTAACTTGTAGAAATATTAACCCGTCGTCGTACGATCAAGGTCGAACTCTTCTTCTTAGGCGAAGGTCCTTGGCCATAAAGGGTGTCTTTTCGAAGTTATCAAAATGTTATCCCGTCGTCATTCAATCAAGGTCGAACTCTTCTTCTTAGACGAAGGCCCTTGTCCTTAAGGTTGTTATTTCGAACTTATCGAAATGTTAACCCGTTGT
Source organism: Nicotiana sylvestris (assembly GCF_000393655.2). NCBI lineage: Eukaryota > Viridiplantae > Streptophyta > Magnoliopsida > Solanales > Solanaceae > Nicotiana > Nicotiana sylvestris. Next base: position 66,408,055 of record NC_091059.1, on the reverse strand, counting down.
CGTTCGATCAAGGTCGAACACTTCTTCTTTGGTGAAGGCCCTTGGCCTTAAAGTGTATTATTTCAAACTTGTCGAAATATTAACCCGTCGTCGTTCGATCAAGATCGAACACTTCTTCTTTGGCGAAGGCCCTTGGACTTAACGTGTATTATTTCGAACTTGTCGAAATATTAACCCGTCGTCGTTCGATCAAGGTCGAACACTTCTTCTTTGGAGAAGGCCTTTGGCCTTAAAGGGTGTTATTTCTAACTTGTAGAAATATTAACCCGTCGTCGTACGATCAAGGTCGAACTCTTCTTCTTTGGCGAAGGTCCTTGGCCTTAAAGGGTGTCTTTTCGAAGTTATCAAAATGTTATCTCGTCGTCATTCGATCAAAGTCGAACTCTTCTTCTTTGGAGAAGGCCCTTGGCCTTAAAGGGTGTTATTTCAAACTTATCGAAATATTAACCTGTCGTCGTTTGATCAAGGTCGAACTCTTCTTCTTTGGTGAAGGCCCTTGGCCTTAAAGGGTGTTATTTCGAACTTGTTGAAATATTAACTCGTCGTCGTTCGATCAAGGTGGAACTCTTCTTTTTTGGCGAAGGCCCTTGGCCATAAAGGATGTTATTTCGAACTTATCGAAATGTTAACCCGTCGTCGTTCGATCAAGGTCGAACTCTTCTTCTTTGGAGAAGGCCCTTGGCCTTAAAGGGTGTTATTTCTAACTTGTAGAAATATTAACCCGTTGTCGTACGATCAAGGTCGAACTCTTCTTCTTTGGCGAAGGCCCTTGGCCTTAAAGGGTGTCTTTTCGATGTTATCAAAATGTTAACCCGTCGTCATTCGATCAAGGTCGAACTCTTCTTCTTAGACGAAGGACCTTGTCCTTAAGGTTGTTATTTCGAACTAATCGAAATGTTTACCCGTCGTCGTTCGATCAAGGTCGAACTCTTCTTCTTTGGAGAAGGCCCTTGGCCTTAAAGGGTGTTATTTCTAACTTGTAAAAATATTAACCCGTCGTCGTTCGATTAAGGTCGAACTCTTCTTCTTTGGTGAAGGCCCTTGCCCTTAAAGTGTATTATTTCGAACTTGTCGAAATATTAACCCGTCGTCATTCGATCAAGGTCGTACACTTCTTCTTTGGAGAAGGCCTTTGGCCTTAAAGGGTGTTATTTCTAACTTGTAGAAATATTAACCCGTCGTCGTACGATCAAGGTCGAACTCTTCTTCTTTGGCGAAGGTCCTTGGCCTTAAAGGGTGTCTTTTCGAAGTTATCAAAATGTTATCCCGTCGTCATTCGATCAAGGTCGAACTCTTCTTCTTAGACGAAGGCCCTTGTCCTTAAGGTTGTTATTTCGAACTTATCGAAATGTTAACCCGTCGTCGTTCGATCAAGGTCGAACACTTCTTCTTTGGTGAAGGCCCTTGGCCTTAAAGTGTATTATTTCGAACTTGTCGAAATATTAACCCGTCGTCGTTCGATCAAGATCGAACACTTCTTCTTTGGCGAAGGCCCTTGGACTTAACGTGTATTATTTCGAACTTGTCGAAATATTAACCCGTCGTCGTTCGATCAAGGTCGAACACTTCTTCTTTGGAGAAGGCCTTTGGCCTTAAAGGGTGTTATTTCTAACTTGTAGAAATATTAACCCGTCGTCGTACGATCAAGGTCGAAACTCTTCTTCTTTGGCGAAGGTCCTTGGCCTTAAAGGGTGTCTTTTCGAAGTTATCAAAATGTTATCCCGTCGTCATTCGATCAAAGTCGAACTCTTCTTCTTAGACGAAGGCCCTTGTCCTTAAGGTTGTTATTTCAAACTTATCGAAATGTTAACCCGTCGTCGTACGATCAAGGTCGAACTCTTCTTCTTTGGCGAAGGTCCTTGGCCTTAAAGGGTGTCTTTTCGAAGTTATCAAAATGTTATCCCGTCGTCATTCGATCAAAGTCGAACTCTTCTTCTTAGACAAAGGCCCTTGTCCTTAAGGTTGTTATTTCAAACTTATCGAAATGTTTACCCGTCGTCGTTCGATCAAGGTCGAACTCTTCTTCTTTGGAGAAGGCCCTTGGCCTTAAAGGGTGTTATTTCAAACTTATCGAAATATTAACCCGTCGTCGTTCGATCAAGGTCGAACTCTTCTTCTTTGGTGAAGGCCCTTGCCCTTAAAGTGTATTATTTCGAACTTGTCGAAATATTAACCCGTCGTCGTTCGATCAAGGTCGAACACTTCTTCTTTGGAGAAGGCCTTTGGCCTTAAAGGGTGTTATTTCTAACTTGTAGAAATATTAACCCGTCGTCGTACGATCAAGGTCGAACTCTTCTTCTTTGGCGAAGGTCCTTGGCCTTAAAGGGTGTCTTTTCGAAGTTATCAAAATGTTATCCCGTCGTCATTCGATCAAAGTCGAACTCTTCTTCTTAGACGAAGGCCCTTGTCCTTAAGGTTGTTATTTTGAACTTATCGAAATGTTAACCCGTCATCGTTCGATCAAGGTCGAACTCTTCTTCTTTGGTGAAGGCCCTTGGCCTTAAAGGGTGTCATTTCGAAGTTATCAAAATGTTAACCCGTCGTCATTCGATCAAGGTCGAACTCTTCTTCTTAGACGAAGGACCTTGTCCTTAAGGTTGTTATTTCGAACTTATCGAAATGTAACCCGTTGTCGTTCGATCTAGGTCGAACTCTTCTTCTTTGGAGAAGGCCCTTGGCCTTAAAGGGTGTTATTTCGAACTTATCGAAATAATAACTAATCGTCGTTCGATCAATGTCGAACTCTTCTTTATTGGCCATGGCCCTTGGCCTTAAAGGGTGTTATTTCGAACTTGTTGAAATATTAACTCGTCGTCGTTCGATCAAGGTGGAACTCTTCTTTTTTGGCGAAGGCCCTTGGCCATAAAGGATGTTATTTCGAACTTATCGAAATGTTAACCCGTCGTCGTTCGATCAAGGTCGAACTCTTCTTCTTTGGAGAAGGCCCTTGGCCTTAAAGGGTGTTATTTCTAACTTGTAGAAATATTAACCCGTCGTCGTACGATCAAGGTCAAACTCTTCTTCTTTGGCGAAGGCCCTTGGCCTTAAAGGGTGTCTTTTCGATGTTATCAAAATGTTAACCCGTCGTCATTCGATCAAGGTCGAACTCTTCTTCTTAGACGAAGGACCTTGTCCTTAAGGTTGTTATTTCGAACTAATCGAAATGTTTACCCGTCGTCGTTCGATCAAGGTCGAACTCTTCTTCTTTGGAGAAGGCCCTTGGCCTTAAAGGGTGTTATTTTAAACTTATCGAAATATTAACCCGTCGTCGTTCGATCAAGGTCGAACTCTTCTTCTTTGGTGAAGGCCCTTGCCCTTAAAGTGTATTATTTCGAACTTGTCGAAATATTAACCCGTCGTCGTTCGATCAAGGTCGAACACTTCTTCTTTGGAGAAGGCCTTTGGCCTTAAAGGGTGTTATTTCTAACTTGTAGAAATATTAACCCGTCGTCGTACGATCAAGGTCGAACTCTTCTTCTTTGGCGAAGGTCCTTGGCCTTAAAGGGTGTCTTTTCGAAGTTATCAAAATGTTATCCCGTCGTCATTCAATCAAGGTCGAACTCTTCTTCTTAGACGAAGGCCCTTGTCCTTAAGGTTGTTATTTCGAACTTATCGAAATGTTAACCCGTCGTCGTTCGATCAAGGTCGAACACTTCTTCTTTGGTGAAGGCCCTTGGCCTTAAAGTGTATTATTTCGAACTTGTCGAAATATTAACCCGTCGTCGTTCGATCAAGATCGAACACTTCTTCTTTGGCGAAGGCCCTTGGACTTAACGTGTATTATTTCGAACTTGTCGAAATATTAACCCGTCGTCGTACGATCAAGGTCGAACTCTTCTTCTTTGGCGAAGGTCCTTGGCCTTAAAGGGTGTCTTTTCGAAGTTATCAAAATGTTATCCCGTCGTCATTCGATCAAAGTCGAACTCTTCTTCTTAGACGAAGGCCCTTGTCCTTAAGGTTGTTATTTTGAACTTATCGAAATGTTAACCCGTCGTCGTTCGATCAAGGTCGAACTCTTCTTCTTTGGCGAAGGCCCTTGGCCTTAAAGGGTGTCTTTTCGATGTTATCAAAATGTTAACCCGTCGTCATTCGATCAAGGTCGAACTCTTCTTCTTAGACGAAGGACCTTGTCCTTAAGGTTGTTATTTCGAACTAATCGAAATGTTTACCCGTCGTCGTTCGATCAAGGTCGAACTCTTCTTCTTTGGAGAAGGCCCTTGGCCTTAAAGGGTGTTATTTCAAACTTATCGAAATATTAACCCGTCGTCGTTCGATTAAGGTCGAACTCTTCTTCTTTGGTGAAGGCCCTTGCCCTTAAAGTGTATTATTTCGAACTTGTCGAAATATTAACCCGTCGTCGTTCAATCAAGGTCGTACACTTCTTCTTTGGAGAAGGCCTTTGGCCTTAAAGGGTGTTATTTCTAACTTGTAGAAATATTAACCCGTCGTCGTACGATCAAGGTCGAACTCTTCTTCTTTGGCGAAGGTCCTTGGCCTTAAAGGGTGTCTTTTCGAAGTTATCAAAATGTTATCCCGTCGTCATTCGATCAAGGTCGAACTCTTCGTCTTAGACGAAGGCCCTTGTCCTTAAGGTTGTTATTTCGAACTTATCGAAATGTTAACCCGTCGTCGTTCGATCAAGGTCGAACACTTCTTCTTTGGTGAAGGCCCTTGCCCTTAAAGTGTATTATTTCGAACTTGTCGAAATATTAACCCGTCGTCGTTCGATCAAGGTCGAACACTTCTTCTTTGGAGAAGGCCTTTGGCCTTAAAGGGTGTTATTTCTAACTTGTAGAAATATTAACCCGTCGTCGTACGATCAAGGTCGAACTCTTCTTCTTTGGCGAAGGTCCTTGGCCTTAAAGGGTGTCTTTTCGAAGTTATCAAAATGTTATCCCGTCGTCATTCAATCAAGGTCGAACTCTTCTTCTTAGACGAAGGCCCTTGTCCTTAAGGTTGTTATTTCGAACTTATCGAAATGTTAACCCGTCGTCGTTCGATCAAGGTCGAACACTTCTTCTTTGGTGAAGGCCCTTGGCCTTAAAGTGTATTATTTCGAACTTGTCGAAATATTAACCCGTCGTCGTTCGATCAAGATCGAACACTTCTTCTTTGGCGAAGGCCCTTGGACTTAACGTGTATTATTTCGAACTTGTCGAAATATTAACCCGTCGTCGTACGATCAAGGTCGAACTCTTCTTCTTTGGCGAAGGTCCTTGGCCTTAAAGGGTGTCTTTTCGAAGTTATCAAAATGTTATCCCGTCGTCATTCGATCAAAGTCGAACTCTTCTTCTTAGACGAAGGCCCTTGTCCTTAAGGTTGTTATTTTGAACTTATCGAAATGTTAACCCGTCGTCGTTCGATCAAGGTCGAACTCTTCTTCTTTGGCGAAGGCCCTTGGCCTTAAAGGGTGTCTTTTCGATGTTATCAAAATGTTAACCCGTCGTCATTCGATCAAGGTCGAACTCTTCTTCTTAGACGAAGGACCTTGTCCTTAAGGTTGTTATTTCGAACTAATCGAAATGTTTACCCGTCGTCGTTCGATCAAGGTCGAACTCTTCTTCTTTGGAGAAGGCCCTTGGCCTTAAAGGGTGTTATTTCAAACTTATCGAAATATTAACCCGTCGTCGTTCGATTAAGGTCGAACTCTTCTTCTTTGGTGAAGGCCCTTGCCCTTAAAGTGTATTATTTCGAACTTGTCGAAATATTAACCCGTCGTCGTTCAATCAAGGTCGTACACTTCTTCTTTGGAGAAGGCCTTTGGCCTTAAAGGGTGTTATTTCTAACTTGTAGAAATATTAACCCGTCGTCGTACGATCAAGGTCGAACTCTTCTTCTTTGGCGAAGGTCCTTGGCCTTAAAGGGTGTCTTTTCGAAGTTATCAAAATGTTATCCCGTCGTCATTCGATCAAGGTCGAACTCTTCTTCTTAGACGAAGGCCCTTGTCCTTAAGGTTGTTATTTCGAACTTATCGAAATGTTAACCCGTCGTCGTTCGATCAAGGTCGAACACTTCTTCTTTGGTGAAGGCCCTTGGCCTTAAAGTGTATTATTTCGAACTTGTCGAAATATTAACCCGTCGTCGTTCGATCAAGATCGAACACTTCTTCTTTGGCGAAGGCCCTTGGACTTAACGTGTATTATTTCGAACTTGTCGAAATATTAACCCGTCGTCGTTCGATCAAGGTCGAACACTTCTTCTTTGGAGAAGGCCTTTGGCCTTAAAGGGTGTTATTTCTAACTTGTAGAAATATTAACCCGTCGTCGTACGATCAAGGTCGAACTCTTCTTCTTTGGCGAAGGTCCTTGGCCTTAAAGGGTGTCTTTTCGAAGTTATCAAAATGTTATCCCGTCGTCATTCGATCAAAGTCGAACTCTTCTTCTTAGACGAAGGCCCTTGTCCTTAAGGTTGTTATTTCAAACTTATCGAAATGTTAACCCGTCGTCGTTCGATCAAGGTCGAACTCTTCTTCTTTGGTGAAGGCCCTTGGCCTTAAAGGGTGTCTTTTCGAAGTTATCAAAATGTTAACCCGTCGTCATTCGATCAAGGTCGAACTCTTCTTCTTAGACGAAGGACCTTGTCCTTAAGGTTGTTATTTCGAACTAATCGAAATGTTAACCCGTCGTCGTTCGATCAAGGTCGAACTCTTCTTCTTTGGAGAAGGCCCTTGGCCTTAAAGGGTGTTATTTCGAACTTATCGAAATAATAACTAATCGTCGTTCGATCAATGTCGAACTCTTCTTTATTGGCCATGGCCCTTGGCCTTAAAGGGTGTTATTTCGAACTTGTTGAAATATTAACTCGTCGTCGTTCGATCAAGGTGGAACTCTTCTTTTTTGGCGAAGGCCCTTGGCCATAAAGGATGTTATTTCGAACTTATCGAAATGTTAACCCGTCGTCGTTCGATCAAGGTCGAACTCTTCTTCTTTGGAGAAGGCCTTTGGCCTTAAAGGGTGTTATTTCTAACTTGTAGAAATATTAACCCGTCGTCGTACGATCAAGGTCGAACTCTTCTTCTTTGGCGAAGGCCCTTGGCCTTAAAGGGTGTCTTTTCGATGTTATCAAAATGTTAACCCGTCGTCATTCGATCAAGGTCGAACTCTTCTTCTTAGACGAAGGACCTTGTCCTTAAGGTTGTTATTTCGAACTAATCGAAATGTTTACCCATCGTCGTTCGATCAAGGTCGAACTCTTCTTCTTTGGAGAAGGCCCTTGGCCTTAAAGGGTGTTATTTCAAACTTATCGAAATATTAACCCGTCGTCGTTCGATCAAGGTCGAACTCGTCTTCTTTGGTGAAGGCCCTTGCCCTTAAAGTGTATTATTTCGAACTTGTCGAAATATTAACCCGTCGTCGTTCGATCAAGGTCGAACACTTCTTCTTTGGAGAAGGCCTTTGGCCTTAAAGGGTGTTATTTCTAACTTGTAGAAATATTAACCCGTCGTCGTACGATCAAGGTCGAACTCTTCTTCTTTGGCGAAGGTCCTTGGCCTTAAAGGGTGTCTTTTCGAAGTTATCAAAATGTTATCCCGTCGTCATTCGATCAAAGTCGAACTCTTCTTCTTAGACGAAGGCCCTTGTCCTTAAGGTTGTTATTTTGAACTTATCGAAATGTTAACCCGTCGTCATTCGATCAAGGTAGAACTCTTCTTCTTTGGTGAAGGCCCTTGGCCTTAAAGGGTGTCATTTCGAAGTTATCAAAATGTTAACCCGTCGTCATTCGATCAAGGTCGAACTCTTCTTCTTAGACGAAGGACCTTGTCCTTAAGGTTGTTATTTCGAACTTATCGAAATGTAACCCGTCGTCGTTCGATCAAGGTCGAACTCTTCTTCTTTGGAGAAGGCCCTTGGCCTTAAAGGGTGTTATTTCGAACTTATCGAAATAATAACTAATCGTCGTTCGATCAATGTCGAACTCTTCTTTATTGGCCATGGCCCTTGGCCTTAAAGGGTGTTATTTCTAACTTGTTGAAATATTAACTCGTCGTCGTTCGATCAAGGTGGAACTCTTCTTTTTTGGCGAAGGCCCTTGGCCATAAAGGATGTTATTTCGAACTTATCGAAATGTTAACCCGTCGTCGTTCGATCAAGGTCGAACTCTTCTTCTTTGGAGAAGGCCCTTGGCCTTAAAGGGTGTTATTTCTAACTTGTAGAAATATTAACCCGTCGTCGTACGATCAAGGTCAAACTCTTCTTCTTTGGCGAAGGCCCTTGGCCTTAAAGGGTGTCTTTTCGAAGTTATCAAAATGTTAACCCGTCGTCATTCGATCAAGGTCGAACTCTTCTTCTTAGACGAAGGACCTTGTCCTTAAGGTTGTTATTTCGAACTAATCGAAATGTTTACCCGTCGTCGTTCGATCAAGGTCGAACTCTTCTTCTTTGGAGAAGGCCCTTGGCCTTAAAGGGTGTTATTTTAAACTTATCGAAATATTAACCCGCCGTCGTTCGATCAAGGTCGAACTCTTCTTCTTTGGTGAAGGCCCTTGCCCTTAAAGTGTATTATTTCGAACTTGTCGAAATATTAACCCGTCGTCGTTCGATCAAGGTCGAACACTTCTTCTTTGGAGAAGGCCTTTGGCCTTAAAGGGTGTTATTTCTAACTTGTAGAAATATTAACCCGTCGTCGTACGATCAAGGTCGAACTCTTCTTCTTTGGCGAAGGTCCTTGGCCTTAAAGGGTGTCTTTTCGAAGTTATCAAAATGTTATCCCGTCGTCATTCAATCAAGGTCGAACTCTTTTTCTTAGACGAAGGCCCTTGTCCTTAAGGTTGTTATTTCGAACTTATCAAAATGTTAACCCGTCGTCGTTCGATCAAGGTCGAACACTTCTTCTTTGGTGAAGGCCCTTGGCCTTAAAGTGTATTATTTCGAACTTGTCGAAATATTAACCCGTCGTCGTTCGATCAAGATCGAACACTTCTTCTTTGGCGAAGGCCCTTGGACTTAACGTGTATTATTTCGAACTTGTCGAAATATTAACCCGTCGTCGTTCGATCAAGGTCTAACACTTCTTCTTTGGAGAAGGCCTTTGGCCTTAAAGGGTGTTATTTCTAACTTGTAGAAATATTAACCCGTCGTCGTACGATCAAGGTCGAACTCTTCTTCTTTGGCGAAGGTCCTTGGCCTTAAAGGGTGTCTTTTCGAAGTTATCAAAATGTTATCCCGTCGTCATTCAATCAAGGTCGAACTCTTCTTCTTAGACGAAGGCCCTTGTCCTTAAGGTTGTTATTTCGAACTTATCAAAATGTTAACCCGTCGTCGTTCGATCAAGGTCGAACACTTCTTCTTTGGTGAAGGCCCTTGGCCTTAAAGTGTATTATTTCGAACTTGTCGAAATATTAACCCGTCGTCGTTCGATCAAGATCGAACACTTCTTCTTTGGCGAAGGCCCTTGGACTTAACGTGTATTATTTCGAACTTGTCGAAATATTAACCCGTCGTCGTTCGATCAAGGTCTAACACTTCTTCTTTGGAGAAGGCCTTTGGCCTTAAAGGGTGTTATTTCTAACTTGTAGAAATATTAACCCGTCGTCGTACGATCAAGGTCGAACTCTTCTTCTTTGGCGAAGGTCCTTGGCCTTAAAGGGTGTCTTTTCGAAGTTATCAAAATGTTATCTCGTCGTCATTCGATCAAGGTCGAACTCTTCTTCTTTGGAGAAGGCCCTTGGCCTTAAAGGGTGTTATTTCGAACTTATCGAAATAATAACTAATCGTCGTTCGATCAATGTCGAACTCTTCTTTATTGGCCATGGCCCTTGGCCTTAAAGGGTGTTATTTCTAACTTGTTGAAATATTAACTCGTCGTCGTTCGATCAAGGTGGAACTCTTCTTTTTTGGCGAAGGCCCTTGGCCATAAAGGATGTTATTTCGAACTTATCGAAATGTTAACCCGTCGTCGTTCGATCAAGGTCGAACTCTTCTTCTTTGGAGAAGGCCCTTGGCCTTAAAGGGTGTTATTTCTAACTTGTAGAAATATTAACCCGTCGTCGTACGATCAAGGTCAAACTCTTCTTCTTTGGCGAAGGCCCTTGGCCTTAAAGGGTGTCTTTTCGAAGTTATCAAAATGTTAACCCGTCGTCATTCGATCAAGGTCGAACTCTTCTTCTTAGACGAAGGACCTTGTCCTTAAGGTTGTTATTTCGAACTAATCGAAATGTTTACCCGTCGTCGTTCGATCAAGGTCGAACTCTTCTTCTTTGGAGAAGGCCCTTGGCCTTAAAGGGTGTTATTTTAAACTTATCGAAATATTAACCCGCCGTCGTTCGATCAAGGTCGAACTCTTCTTCTTTGGTGAAGGCCCTTGCCCTTAAAGTGTATTATTTCGAACTTGTCGAAATATTAACCCGTCGTCGTTCGATCAAGGTCGAACACTTCTTCTTTGGAGAAGGCCTTTGGCCTTAAAGGGTGTTATTTCTAACTTGTAGAAATATTAACCCGTCGTCGTACGATCAAGGTCGAACTCTTCTTCTTTGGCGAAGGTCCTTGGCCTTAAAGGGTGTCTTTTCGAAGTTATCAAAATGTTATCCCGTCGTCATTCAATCAAGGTCGAACTCTTTTTCTTAGACGAAGGCCCTTGTCCTTAAGGTTGTTATTTCGAACTTATCAAAATGTTAACCCGTCGTCGTTCGATCAAGGTCGAACACTTCTTCTTTGGTGAAGGCCCTTGGCCTTAAAGTGTATTATTTCGAACTTGTCGAAATATTAACCCGTCGTCGTTCGATCAAGATCGAACACTTCTTCTTTGGCGAAGGCCCTTGGACTTAACGTGTATTATTTCGAACTTGTCGAAATATTAACCCGTCGTCGTTCGATCAAGGTCTAACACTTCTTCTTTGGAGAAGGCCTTTGGCCTTAAAGGGTGTTATTTCTAACTTGTAGAAATATTAACCCGTCGTCGTACGATCAAGGTCGAACTCTTCTTCTTTGGCGAAGGTCCTTGGCCTTAAAGGGTGTCTTTTCGAAGTTATCAAAATGTTATCCCGTCGTCATTCAATCAAGGTCGAACTCTTCTTCTTAGACGAAGGCCCTTGTCCTTAAGGTTGTTATTTCGAACTTATCAAAATGTTAACCCGTCGTCGTTCGATCAAGGTCGAACACTTCTTCTTTGGTGAAGGCCCTTGGCCTTAAAGTGTATTATTTCGAACTTGTCGAAATATTAACCCGTCGTCGTTCGATCAAGATCGAACACTTCTTCTTTGGCGAAGGCCCTTGGACTTAACGTGTATTATTTCGAACTTGTCGAAATATTAACCCGTCGTCGTTCGATCAAGGTCTAACACTTCTTCTTTGGAGAAGGCCTTTGGCCTTAAAGGGTGTTATTTCTAACTTGTAGAAATATTAACCCGTCGTCGTACGATCAAGGTCGAACTCTTCTTCTTTGGCGAAGGTCCTTGGCCTTAAAGGGTGTCTTTTCGAAGTTATCAAAATGTTATCTCGTCGTCATTCAATCAAAGTCGAACTCTTCTTCTTTGGAGAAGGCCCTTGGCCTTAAAGGGTGTTATTTCAAACTTATCGAAATATTAACCTGTCGTCGTTCGATCAAGGTCGAACTCTTCTTCTTTGGTGAAGGCCCTTGGCCTTAAAGGGTGTTATTTCGAACTTGTTGAAATATTAACTCGTCGTCGTTCGATCAAGGTGGAACTCTTCTTTTTTGGCGAAGGCCCTTGGCCATAAAGGATGTTATTTCGAACTTATCGAAATGTTAACCCGTCGTCGTTCGATCAAGGTCGAACTCTTCTTCTTTGGAGAAGGCCCTTGGCCTTAAAGGGTGTTATTTCTAACTTGTAGAAATATTAACCCGTCGTCGTACGATCAAGGTCGAACTCTTCTTCTTTGGCGAAGGCCCTTGGCCTTAAAGGGTGTCTTTTCGATGTTATCAAAATGTTAACCCGTCGTCATTCGATCAAGGTCGAACTCTTCTTCTTAGACGAAGGACCTTGTCCTTAAGGTTGTTATTTCGAACTAATCGAAATGTTTACCCGTCGTCGTTCGATCAAGGTCGAACTCTTCTTCTTTGGAGAAGGCCCTTGGCCTTAAAGGGTGTCTTTTCGATGTTATCAAAATGTTAACCCGTCGTCTTTCGATCAAGGTCGAACTCTTCTTCTTAGACGAAGGACCTTGTCCTTAAGGTTGTTATTTCGAACTAATCGAAATGTTTACCCATCGTCGTTCGATCAAGGTCGAACTCTTCTTCTTTGGAGAAGGCCCTTGGCCTTAAAGGGTGTTATTTCAAACTTATCGAAATATTAACCCGTCGTCGTTCGATCAAGGTCGAACTCGTCTTCTTTGGTGAAGGCCCTTGCCCTTAAAGTGTATTATTTCGAACTTGTCGAAATATTAACCCGTCGTCGTTCGATCAAGGTCGAACACTTCTTCTTTGGAGAAGGCCTTTGGCCTTAAAGGGTGTTATTTCTAACTTGTAGAAATATTAACCCGTCGTCGTACGATCAAGGTCGAACTCTTCTTCTTTGGCGAAGGTCCTTGGCCTTAAAGGGTGTCTTTTCGAAGTTATCAAAATGTTATCCCGTCGTCATTCGATCAAAGTCGAACTCTTCTTCTTAGACGAAGGCCCTTGTCCTTAAGGTTGTTATTTTGAACTTATCGAAATGTTAACCCGTCGTCATTCGATCAAGGTAGAACTCTTCTTCTTTGGTGAAGGCCCTTGGCCTTAAAGGGTGTCATTTCGAAGTTATCAAAATGTTAACCCGTCGTCATTCGATCAAGGTCGAACTCTTCTTCTTAGACGAAGGACCTTGTCCTTAAGGTTGTTATTTCGAACTTATCGAAATGTAACCCGTCGTCGTTCGATCAAGGTCGAACTCTTCTTCTTTGGAGAAGGCCCTTGGCCTTAAAGGGTGTTATTTCGAACTTATCGAAATAATAACTAATCGTCGTTCGATCAATGTCGAACTCTTCTTTATTGGCCATGGCCCTTGGCCTTAAAGGGTGTTATTTCTAACTTGTTGAAATATTAACTCGTCGTCGTTCGATCAAGGTGGAACTCTTCTTTTTTGGCGAAGGCCCTTGGCCATAAAGGATGTTATTTCGAACTTATCGAAATGTTAACCCGTCGTCGTTCGATCAAGGTCGAACTCTTCTTCTTTGGAGAAGGCCCTTGGCCTTAAAGGGTGTTATTTCTAACTTGTAGAAATATTAACCCGTCGTCGTACGATCAAGGTCAAACTCTTCTTCTTTGGCGAAGGCCCTTGGCCTTAAAGGGTGTCTTTTCGAAGTTATCAAAATGTTAACCCGTCGTCATTCGATCAAGGTCGAACTCTTCTTCTTAGACGAAGGACCTTGTCCTTAAGGTTGTTATTTCGAACTAATCGAAATGTTTACCCGTCGTCGTTCGATCAAGGTCGAACTCTTCTTCTTTGGAGAAGGCCCTTGGCCTTAAAGGGTGTTATTTTAAACTTATCGAAATATTAACCCGCCGTCGTTCGATCAAGGTCGAACTCTTCTTCTTTGGTGAAGGCCCTTGCCCTTAAAGTGTATTATTTCGAACTTGTCGAAATATTAACCCGTCGTCGTTCGATCAAGGTCGAACACTTCTTCTTTGGAGAAGGCCTTTGGCCTTAAAGGGTGTTATTTCTAACTTGTAGAAATATTAACCCGTCGTCGTACGATCAAGGTCGAACTCTTCTTCTTTGGCGAAGGTCCTTGGCCTTAAAGGGTGTCTTTTCGAAGTTATCAAAATGTTATCCCGTCGTCATTCAATCAAGGTCGAACTCTTCTTCTTAGACGAAGGCCCTTGTCCTTAAGGTTGTTATTTCGAACTTATCGAAATGTTAACCCGTCGTCGTTCGATCAAGGTCGAACACTTCTTCTTTGGTGAAGGCCCTTGGCCTTAAAGTGTATTATTTCGAACTTGTCGAAATATTAACCCGTCGTCGTTCGATCAAGATCGAACACTTCTTCTTTGGCGAAGGCCCTTGGACTTAACGTGTATTATTTCGAACTTGTCGAAATATTAACCCGTCGTCGTTCGATCAAGGTCTAACACTTCTTCTTTGGAGAAGGCCTTTGGCCTTAAAGGGTGTTATTTCTAACTTGTAGAAATATTAACCCGTCGTCGTACGATCAAGGTCGAACTCTTCTTCTTTGGCGAAGGTCCTTGGCCTTAAAGGGTGTCTTTTCGAAGTTATCAAAATGTTATCCCGTCGTCATTCAATCAAGGTCGAACTCTTCTTCTTAGACGAAGGCCCTTGTCCTTAAGGTTGTTATTTCGAACTTATCGAAATGTTAACCCGTCGTCGTTCGATCAAGGTCGAACACTTCTTCTTTGGTGAAGGCCCTTGGCCTTAAAGTGTATTATTTCGAACTTGTCGAAATATTAACCCGTCGTCGTTCGATCAAGTTCGAACACTTCTTCTTTGGCGAAGGCCCTTGGACTTAACGTGTATTATTTCGAACTTGTCGAAATATTAACCCGTCGTCGTTCGATCAAGGTCGAACACTTCTTCTTTGGAGAAGGCCTTTGGCCTTAAAGGGTGTTATTTCTAACTTGTAGAAATATTAACCCGTCGTCGTACGATCAAGGTCGAACTCTTCTTCTTTGGCGAAGGTCCTTGGCCTTAAAGGGTGTCTTTTCGAAGTTATCAAAATGTTATCTCGTCGTCATTCAATCAAAGTCGAACTCTTCTTCTTTGGAGAAGGCCCTTGGCCTTAAAGGGTGTTATTTCAAACTTATCGAAATATTAACCTGTCGTCGTTCGATCAAGGTCGAACTCTTCTTCTTTGGTGAAGGCCCTTGGCCTTAAAGGGTGTTATTTCGAACTTGTTGAAATATTAACTCGTCGTCGTTCGATCAAGGTGGAACTCTTCTTTTTTGGCGAAGGCCCTTGGCCATAAAGGATGTTATTTCGAACTTATCGAAATGTTAACCCGTCGTCGTTCGATCAAGGTCGAACTCTTCTTCTTTGGAGAAGGCCCTTGGCCTTAAAGGGTGTTATTTCTAACTTGTAGAAATATTAACCCGTCGTCGTACGATCAAGGTCGAACTCTTCTTCTTTGGTGAAGGCCCTTGGCCTTAAAGGGTGTCTTTTCGATGTTATCAAAATGTTAACCCGTCGTCATTCGATCAAGGTCGAACTCTTCTTCTTAGACGAAGGACCTTGTACTTATGGTTGTTATTTCGAACTAATCGAAATGTTTACCCGTCGTCGTTTGATCAAGGTCGAACTCTTCTTCTTTGGAGAAGGCCCTTGGCCTTAAAGGGTGTTATTTCAAACTTATCGAAATATTAACCCGTCGTCGTTCGATCAAGGTCGAACTCTTCTTCTTTGGTGAAGGCCCTTGCCCTTAAAGTGTATTATTTCGAACTTGTCGAAATATTAACCCGTCGTCGTTCGATCAAGGTCGAACACTTCTTCTTTGGAGAAGGCCTTTGGCCTTAAAGGGTGTTATTTCTAACTTGTAGAAATATTAACCCGTCGTCGTACGATCAAGGTCGAACTCTTCTTCTTTGGCGAAGGTCCTTAGCCTTAAAGGGTGTCTTTTCGAAGTTATCAAAATGTTATCCCGTCGTCATTCGATCAAGGTCGAACTCTTCTTCTTAGACGAAGGCCCTTGTCCTTAAGGTTGTTATTTCGAACTTATCGAAATGTTAACCCGTCGTTGTTCGATCAAGGTCGAACACTTCTTCTTTGGTGAAGGCCCTTGGCCTTAAAGTGTATTATTTCGAACTTGTCGAAATATTAACCCGTCGTCGTTCGATCAAGATCGAACACTTCTTCTTTGGCGAAGGCCCTTGGACTTAACGTGTATTATTTCGAACTTGTCGAAATATTAACCCGTCGTCGTTCGATCAAGGTCGAACACTTCTTCTTTGGAGAAGGCCTTTGGCCTTAAAGGGTGTTATTTCTAACTTGTAGAAATATTAACCCGTCGTCGTACGATCAAGGTCGAACTCTTCTTCTTTGGCGAAGGTCCTTGGCCTTAAAGGGTGTCTTTTCGAAGTTATCAAAATGTTATCCCGTCGTCATTCGATCAAAGTCGAACTCTTCTTCTTAGACGAAGGCCCTTGTCCTTAAGGTTGTTATTTCGAACTTATCGAAATGTTAACCCGTCGTCGTTCGATCAAGGTCGAACTCTTCTTCTTTGGTGAAGGCCCTTGGCCTTAAAGGGTGTCTTTTCGAAGTTATCAAAATGTTAACCCGTCGTCATTCGATCAAGGTCGAACTCTTCTTCTTAGACGAAGGACCTTGTCCTTAAGGTTGTTATTTCGAACTTATCGAAATGTTAACCCGTCGTCGTTCGATCAAGGTCGAACTCTTCTTCTTTGGAGAAGGCCCTTGGCCTTAAAGGGTGTTATTTCGAACTTATCGAAATAATAACTAATCGTCGTTCGATCAATGTCGAACTCTTCTTTATGGCCATGGCCCTTGGCCTTAAAGGGTGTTATTTCGAACTTGTTGAAATATTAACTCGTCGTCGTTCGATCAAGGTGGAACTCTTCTTTTTTGGCGAAGGCCCTTGGCCATAAAGGATGTTATTTCGAACTTATCGAAATGTTAACCCGTCGTCGTTCGATCAAGGTCGAACTCTTCTTCTTTGGAGAAGGCCCTTGGCCTTAAAGGGTGTTATTTCTAACTTGTAGAAATATTAACCCGTCGTCGTACGATCAAGGTCGAACTCTTCTTCTTTGGCGAAGGCCCTTGGCCTTAAAGGGTGTCTTTTCGATGTTATCAAAATGTTAACCCGTCGTCATTCGATCAAGGTCGAACTCTTCTTCTTAGACGAAGGACCTTGTCCTTAAGGTTGTTATTTCGAACTAATCGAAATGTTTACCCGTCGTCGTTCGATCAAGGTCGAACTCTTCTTCTTTGGAGAAGGCCCTTGGCCTTAAAGGGTGTTATTTCAAACTTATCGAAATATTAACCCGTCGTCATTCGATCAAGGTCGAACTCTTCTTCTTTGGTGAAGGCCCTTGGCCTTAAAGTGTATTATTTCGAACTTGTCGAAATGTTAACCCGTCGTCGTTCGATCAAGGTCGAACTCTCCTTCTTGGCGAAGGCCCTTGGCCTTAAAGTGTATTATTTCGAACTTGTCAAAATATTAACCCGTCGTCGTTCGATCAAGGTCGAACACTTCTTCTTTGGCGCAGGCCTTGGCCTTAAAGAGTATTATTTTGAACGTGTCGAAAAGTTAACCCGTCGACGTTCGATCAAGGTAGAACTCTTCTTCTTTTGCAAAGGCCCTTGGCCTTAAATTGTGTTATTTTGAACTTATCGACATCTTAACCCGTCGTCGTTCGATCAAGGTCGAACTCTTCTTCTTTGGAGAAGGCCCTTGGCCTTAAAGGGTATTATTTCGAACTTATCGAAATATTAACCCGTCGTCGTTCGATCAAGGTCGAACACTTCTTCTTTGGAGAAGGCCTTTGGCCTTAAAGGGTGTTATTTCTAACTTGTAGAAATATTAACCCGTCGTCGTACGATCAAGGTCGAACTCTTCTTCTTTGGCGAAGGTCCTTGGCCTTAAAGGGTGTCTTTTCGAAGTTATCAAAATGTTATCCCGTCGTCATTCGATCAAGGTCGAACTCTTCTTCTTAGACGAAGGCCCTTGTCCTTAAGGTTGTTATTTCGAACTTATCGAAATGTTAACCTGTCGTCGTTCGATCAAGGTCGAACTCTTCTTCTTTGGTGAAGGCCCTTGGCCTTAAAGGGTGTCTTTTTGAAGTTATCAAAATGTTAACCCGTCGTCATTCGATCAAGGTCGAACTCTTCTTCTTAGACGAAGGACCTTGTCCTTGAGGTTGTTATTTCGAACTTATCGAAATGTTAACCCATCGTCGTTCGATCAAGGTCGAACTCTTCTTCTTTGGAGAAGGCCCTTGGCCTTAAAGGGTGTTATTTCTAACTTGTAGAAATATTAACCCGTCGTCGTACGATCAAGGTCGAACTCTTCTTCTTTGGCGAAGGCCCTTGGCCTTAAAGGGTGTCTTTTCGATGTTATCAAAATGTTAACCCGTCGTCATTCGATCAAGGTCGAACTCTTCTTCTTAGACGAAGGACCTTGTCCTTAAGGTTGTTATTTCGAACTAATCGAAATGTTTACCCGTCGTCGTTCGATCAAGGTCGAACTCTTCTTCTTTGGAGAAGGCCCTTGGCCTTAAAGGGTGTTATTTCAAACTTATCGAAATATTAACCCGTCGTCGTTCGATGAAGGTCGAACTCTTCTTCTTTGGTGAAGGCCCTTGCCCTTAAAGTGTATTATTTCGAACTTGTCGAAATATTAACCCGTCGTCGTTCGATCAAGGTCGAACACATCTTCTTTGGAGAAGGCCTTTGGCCTTAAAGGGTGTTATTTCTAACTTGTAGAAATATTAACCCGTCGTCGTACGATCAAGGTCGAACTCTTCTTCTTTGGCGAAGGTCCTTGGCCTTAAAGGGTGTCTTTTCGAAGTTATCAAAATGTTATCCCGTCGTCATTCGATCAAGGTCGAACTCTTCTTCTTAGACGAAGGCCCTTGTCCTTAAGGTTGTTATTTCGAACTTATCGAAATGTTAACCCGTCGTCGTTCGATCAAGATCGAACACTTCTTCTTTGGCGAAGGCCCTTGGACTTAACGTGTATTATTTCGAACTTGTCGAAATATTAACCCGTCGTCGTTCGATCAAGGTCGAACACTTCTTCTTTGGAGAAGGCCTTTGGCCTTAAAGGGTGTTATTTCTAACTTGTAGAAATATTAACCCGTCGTCGTACGATCAAGGTCGAACTCTTCTTCTTTGGCGAAGGTCCTTGGCCTTAAAGGGTGTCTTTTCGAAGTTATCAAAATGTTATCCCGTCGTCATTCGATCAAAGTCGAACTCTTCTTCTTAGACGAAGGCCCTTGTCCTTAAGGTTGTTATTTCGAACTTATCAAAATGTTAACCCGTCGTCGTTCGATCAAGGTCGAACTCTTCTTCTTTGGTGAAGGCCCTTGGCCTTAAAGGGTGTCTTTTCGAAGTTATCAAAATGTTAACCCGTCGTCATTCGATCAAGGTCGAACTCTTCTTCTTAGACGAAGGACCTTGTCCTTAAGGTTGTTATTTCGAACTTATCGAAATGTTAACCCATCGTCGTTCGATCAAGGTCGAACTCTTCTTCTTTGGAGAAGGCCCTTGGCCTTAAAGGGTGTTATTTCGAACTTATCGAAATAATAACTAATCGTCGTTCGATCAATGTCGAACTCTTCTTTATTGGCCATGGCCCTTGGCCTTAAAGGGTGTTATTTCGAACTTGTTGAAATATTAACTCGTCGTCGTTCGATCAAGGTGGAACTCTTCTTTTTTGGCGAAGGCCCTTGGCCATAAAGGATGTTATTTCGAACTTATCGAAATGTTAACCCGTCGTCGTTCGATCAAGGTCGAACACTTCTTCTTTGGAGAAGGCCTTTGGCCTTAAAGGGTGTTATTTCTAACTTGTAGAAATATTAACCTGTCGTCGTACGATCAAGGTCGAACTCTTCTTCTTTGGCGAAGGTCCTTGGCCTTAAAGGGTGTCTTTTCGAAGTTATCCAAATGTTATCCCGTCGTCATTCGATCAAGGTCGAACTCTTCTTCTTAGACGAAGGCCCTTGTCCTTAAGGTTGTTATTTCGAACTTATCGAAATGTTAACCCGTCGTCGTTCGATCAAGGTCGAACACTTCTTCTTTGGTGAAGGCCCTTGGCCTTAAAGTGTATTATTTCGAACTTGTCGAAATATTAACCCGTCGTCGTTCGATCAAGATCGAACACTTCTTCTTTGGCGAAGGCCCTTGGACTTAACGTGTATTATTTCGAACTTGTCGAAATATTTACCCGTCGTCGTTCGATCAAGGTCGAACACTTCTTCTTTGGACAAGGCCTTTGGCCTTAAAGGGTGTTATTTCTAACTTGTAGAAATATTAACCTGTCGTCGTACGATCAAGGTCGAACTCTTCTTCTTTGGCGAAGGTCCTTGGCCTTAAAGGGTGTCTTTTCGAAGTTATCAAAATGTTATCCCGTCGTCATTCGATCAAGGTCGAACTCTTCTTCTTAGACGAAGGCCCTTTTCCTTAAGGTTGTTATTTCGAACTTATCGAAATGTTAACTCGTCGTCGTTCGATCAAGGTCAAACACTTCTTCTTTGGTGAAGGCCCTTGGCCTTAAAGTGTATTATTTCGAACTTGTCGAAATATTAACCCGTCGTCGTTCGATCAAGATCGAACACTTCTTCTTTGGCGAAGGCCCTTGGACTTAACGTGTATTATTTCGAACTTGTCGAAATATTAACCCGTCGTCGTTCGATCAAGGTCGAACACTTCTTCTTTGGAGAAGGCCTTTGGCCTTAAAGGGTGTTATTTCTAACTTGTAGAAATATTAACCCGTCGTCGTACGATCAAGGTCGAACTCTTCTTCTTTGGCGAAGGTCCTTGGCCTTAAAGGGTGTCTTTTCGAAGTTATCAAAATGTTATCCCGTCGTCATTCGATCAAAGTCGAACTCTTCTTCTTAGACGAAGGCCCTTGTCCTTAAGGTTGTTATTTCGAACTTATCGAAATGTTAACCCGTCGTCGTTCGATCAAGGTCGAACTCTTCTTCTTTGGTGAAGGCCCTTGGCCTTAAAGGGTGTCTTTTCGAAGTTATCAAAATGTTAACCCGTCGTCATTCGATCAAGGTCGAACTCTTCTTCTTAGACGAAGGACCTTGTCCTTAAAGTTGTTATTTCGAACTTATCGAAATGTTAACCTGTCGTCGTTCGATCAAGGTCGAACTCTTCTTCTTTGGAGAAGGCCCTTGGCCTTAAAGAGTGTTATTTCGAACTTATCGAAATAATAACTAATCGTCGTTCGATCAATGTCGAACTCTTCTTTATTGGCCATGGCTCTTGGCCTTAAAGGGTGTTATTTCGAACTTGTTGAAATATTAACTCGTCGTCGTTCGATCAAGGTGGAACTCTTCTTTTTTGGCGAAGGCCCTTGGCCATAAAGGATGTTATTTCGAACTTATCGAAATGTTAACCCGTCGTCGTTCGATCAAGGTCGAACTCTTCTTCTTTGGAGAAGGCCCTTGGCCTTAAAGGGTGTTATTTCTAACTTGTAGAAATATTAACCCGTCGTCGTACGATCAAGGTCGAACTCTTCTTCTTTGGCGAAGGCCCTTGGCCTTAAAGGGTGTCTTTTCGATGTTATCAAAATGTTAACCCGTCTTCATTCGATCAAGGTCGAACTCTTCTTCTTAGACGAAGGACCTTGTCCTTAAGGTTGTTATTTAGAACTAATCGAAATGTTTACCCGTCGTCGTTCGATCAAGGTCGAACTCTTCTTCTTTGGAGAAGGCCCTTGGCCTTAAAGGGTGTTATTTCAAACTTATCAAAATATTAACCCGTCGTCGTTCGATCAAGGTCGAACTCTTCTTCTTTGGTGAAGGCCCTTGGCCTTAAAGTGTATTATTTCGAACTTGTCGAAATATTAACCCGTCGTCGTTCGATCAAGGTCGAACACTTCTTCTTTGGAGAAGGCCTTTGGCCTTAAAGGGTGTTATTTCTAACTTGTAGAAATATTAACCCGTCGTCATTCGATCAAGGTCGAACTCTTCTTCTTAGACGAAGGCCCTTGTCCTTAAGGTTGTTATTTCGAACTTATCGAAATGTTAACCCGTCGTCGTTCGATCAAGGTCGAACTCTTCTTCTTTGGTGAAGGCCTTTGGCCTTAAAGGGTATTATTTCAAACTTGTCGAAATATTAACCCGTCGTCGTTCGATCAAGATCGAACACTTCTTCTTTGGCGAAGGCCCTTGGACTTAAAGTGTATTATTTCGAACTTGTCGAAAAATTAACCCGTCGTCGTTCTATCATGGTCGAACACTTCTTCTTTTTCCTTAAAGTGTATTATTTCGAACTTGTCGAAAAGTTAACCCGTCATCGTTCGATCAAGGTCGAACTCTTCTTCTTTGGCAAAGTCCCCTGGCCATAAAGGGTTTTATTTCGAACTTATCGAAAGGTTAACCCATCGTCATTCGTTCAAGGTCGAACTCTTCTTCTTTGGCGAAGGCCCTTGGCCTTAATGGGTGTTATTTCGAACTTATCGAAATATTAACCCGTCGTCGTTCGACCAAGGTCGAACTCTTCTTCTTTGGCGAAAGCCCTTGGCCTTAAAGGACGTTATTTCGAACTTATCAAAATGTTAACCCATCCTCGTTCGATCAAGGTCGAACTCTTCTTCTTTGGAGAAGGCCCTTGTCCTTAAAGGGTATTATTTCGAACTTATCGAAATATTAACCCGTCGTCGTTCGATCAAGGTCGAACTCTTCTTTATTGGCCATGGCCCATGGCCTTAAAGGGTGTTATTTCGAACTTGTTGAAATATTAACTCGTCGTCATTCGATCAAGGTGGAACTCTTCTTCCTTGGCGAAGGCCCTTGGCCATAAAGGATGTTATTTCGAACTTATGGAAATTTTAACCTGTCGTCGTTCGATCAAGGTCGAACTCTTCTTCTTTGGCGAAGGCCCTTGTCCTCAAAGGGAATTATTTCGAAATTATTAAAATGTTAACCCGTCGTCGTTCGATCAAGGTCGAACTCTTCTTCTTTGGAAAAGGCCCTTGGCCTTAAAGGGTGTTATTTCGAACTTATCGAAATATTAACCCGTCGTCGTTCGATCAAGTTCGAACTCTTCTTTATTGGCCATGGCCCTTGGCCTTAAAGGGTGTTATTTCGAACTTGTTGAAATATTAACTCGTCGTCGTTCGATAAAGGTGGAACTCTTCTTCTTTGGCGAAGGCCCTTGGCCTTAAAGGGTGTTATTTCGAACTTATCGAAATAATAACTAATCGTCGTTCAATCAATGTCGAACTCTTCTTTATTGGCCATGGCCCTTGGCCTTAAAGGGTGTTATTTCGAACTTGTTGAAATATTAACTCGTCGTCGTTCGATCAAGGTGGAACTCTTCTTTTTTGGCGAAGGCCCTTGGCCATAAAGGATGTTATTTCGAACTTATCGAAATGTTAACCCGTCGTCGTTCGATCAAGGTCGAACTCTTCTTCTTTGGAGAAGGCCCTTGGCCTTAAAGGGTTTTATTTCTAACTTGTAGAAATATTAACCCGTCGTCGTACGATCAAGGTCGAACTCTTCTTCTTTGGCGAAGGCCCTTGGCCTTAAAGGGTGTTTTTTCGATGTTATCAAAATGTTAACCCGTCGTCATTCGATCAAGGTCGAACTCTTCTTCTTAGACGAAGGACCTTGTCCTTATGGTTGTTATTTCGAACTAATCGAAATGTTTACCCGTCGTCGTTCGATCAAGGTCGAACTCTTCTTCTTTGGAGAAGACCCTTGGCCTTAAAGGGTGTTATTTCAAACTTATCGAAATATTAACCTGTCGTCGTTCGATCAAGGTCGAACTCTTCTTCTTTGGTGAAGGCCCTTGGCCTTAAAGGGTGTTATTTCGAACTTGTTGAAATATTAACTCGTCGTCGTTCGATCAAGGTGGAACTCTTCTTTTTTGGCGAAGGCCCTTGGCCATAAAAGATGTTATTTCGAACTTATCGAAATGTTAACCCGTCGTCGTTCGATCAAGGTCGAACTCTTCTTCTTTGGAGAAGGCCCTTGGCCTTAAAGGGTGTTATTTCTAACTTGTAGAAATATTAACCCGTCGTCGTACGATCAAGGTCGAACTCTTCTTCTTTGGCGAAGGCCCTTGGCCTTAAAGGGTGTCTTTTCGATGTTATCAAAATGTTAACCCGTCGTCATTCGATCAAGGTCGAACTCTTATTCTTAGACGAAGGACCTTGTCCTTAAGGTTGTTATTTCGAACTAATCGAAATGTTTACCCGTCGTCGTTCGATCAAGGTCGAACTCTTCTTCTTTGGAGAAGGCCCTTGGCCTTGAAGGGTGTTATTTCAAACTTATCGAAATATTAACCTGTCGTCGTTCGATCAAGGTTGAACTCTTCTTCTTTGGTGAAGGCCCTTGCCCTTAAAGTGTATTATTTCGAACTTGTCGAAATATTAACCCGTCGTCGTTCGATCAAGGTTGAATACTTCTTCTTTGGAGAAGGCCTTTGGCCTTAAAGAGTGATATTTCTAACTTGTAGAAATATTAACCCGTCGTCGTACGATCAAGGTCGAACTATTCTTCTTTGGCGAAGGTCCTTAGCCTTAAAGGGTGTCTTTTCGAAGTTATCAAAATGTTATCCCGTCGTCATTCGATCAAGGTCGAACTCTTCTTCTTAGACGAAGGCCCTTGTCCTTAAGGTTGTTATTTCGAACTTATCGAAATGTTAACACGTCGTTGTTCGATCAAGGTCGAACACTTCTTCTTTGGTGAAGGCCCTTGGCCTTAAAGTGTATTATTTCGAACTTGTCGAAATATTAACATGTCGTCGTTCGATCAAAATCGAACACTTCTTCTTTGGCGAAGGCCCTTGGACTTAACGTGTATTATTTCGAACTTGTCGAAATATTAACCCGTCGTCGTTCGATCAAGGTCGAACACTTCTTCTTTGGAGAAGGCCTTTGGCCTTAAAGGGTGTTATTTCTAACTTGTAGAAATATTAACCCGTCGTCGTACGATCAAGGTCGAACTCTTCTTCTTTGGCGAAGGTCCTTGGCCTTAAAGGGTGTCTTTTCGAAGTTATCAAAATGTTATCCCGTCGTCATTCGATCAAAGTCGAACTCTTCTTCTTAGACGAAGGCCCTTGTCCTTAAGGTTGTTATTTCGAACTTATCGAAATGTTAACCCGTCGTCGTTCGATCAAGGTCGAACTCTTCTTCTTTGGTGAAGGCCCTTGGCCTTAAAGGGTGTCTTTTCAAAGTTATCAAAATGTTAACCCGTCGTCATTCGATCAAGGTCGAACTCTTCTTCTTAGACGAAGGACCTTGTCCTTAAGGTTGTTATTTCGAACTTATCGAAATGTTAACCCGTCGTCGTTCGATCAAGGTCGAACTCTTCTTCTTTTGAGAAGGCCCTTGGCCTTAAAGGGTGTTATTTCGAACTTATCGAAATAATAACTAATCGTCGTTCGATCAATGTCGAACTCTTCTTTATTGGCCATGGCCCTTGGCCTTAAAGGGTGTTATTTCGAACTTGTTGAAATATTAACTCGTCGTCGTTCGATCAAGGTGGAACTCTTCTTTTTTGGCGAAGGCCCTTGGCCATAAAGGATGTTATTTCGAACTTATCGAAATGTTAACCCGTCGTCGTTCGATCAAGGTCGAACTCTTCTTCTTTGGAGAAGGCCCTTGGCCTTAAAGGGTGTTATTTCTAACTTGTAGAAATATTAACCCGTCGTCGTACGATCAAGGTCGAACTCTTCTTCTTTGGAGAAGTCCCTTGGCCTTAAAGGGTGTCTTTTCGATGTTATCAAAATGTTAACCCGTCCTCATTCGATCAAGGTCGAACTCTTCTTCTTAGACGAAGGACCTTGTCCTTAAGGTTGTTATTTCGAACTAATCAAAATGTTTACCCGTCGTCGTTCGATCAAGGTCGAACTCTTCTTCTTTGGAGAAGGCCCTTGGCCTTAAAGGGTGTTATTTCAAACTTATCAAAATATTAACCCGTCGTCGTTCGATCAAGGTCGAACTCTTCTTCTTTGGTGAAGGCCCTTGGCCTTAAAGTGTATTATTTCGAACTTGTCTTAATATTAACCCGTCGTCGTTCGATCAAGGTCGAACACTTCTTCTTTGGAGAAGGCCTTTGGCCTTAAAGGGTGTTATTTCTAACTTGTAGAAATATTAACCCGTCGTCGTACGATCAAGGTCGAACTCTTCTTCTTTGGCGAAGGCCCTTGTCCTTAAGGTTGTTATTTCGAACTTATCGAAATGTTAACCCGTCGTCGTTCGATCAATGTCGAACTCTTCTTCTTTGGTGAAGGCCCTTGGCCTTAAAGTGTATTATTTCGAACTTGTCGAAATATTAACCCGTCGTCGTTCGATCAAGATAGAACACTTCTTCTTTGGCGAAGGCCCTTGGACTTAAAGTGTATTATTTCGAACTTGTCGAAATATTAACCCGTCGTCGTTCGATCAAGATAGAACACTTCTTCTTTGGCGAAGGCCCTTGGACTTAAAGTGTATTATTTCGAACTTGTCGAAATATTAACCCGTCGTCGTTCTATCGTGGTCGAACACTTCTTCTTTGGCCTTAAAGTGTATTATTTCGAACTTGTCGAAAAGTTAACCCGTCATCGTTCGATCAAGGTCGAACTCTTCTTCTTTGGCAAAGTCCCTTGGCCATAAAGGGTTTTATTTCGAACTTATCGAAATGTTAACCCATCGTCATTCGTTCAAGGTCGAACTCTTCTTCTTTGGCGAAGGCCCTTGGCCTTAAAGGGTGTTATTTCGAACTTATCGAAATATTAACTCGTCGTCGTTCGACCAAGGTCGAACTCTTCTTCTTTGGCGAAAGCCCTTGGCCTTAAAGGACGTTATTTCGAACTTATCAAAATGTTAACCCAACCTAGTTCGATCAAGGTCGAACTCTTCTTCTTTGGAGAAGGCCCTTGGCCTTAAAGGGTGTTATTTCGAACTTATCGAAATATTAACCCGTCCTCGTTCGATCAAGGTCAAACTCTTCTTCTTAGACGAAGGACCTTGTCCTTAAGGTTGTTATTTCGAACTTATCGAAATGTTAACCCGTCGTCGTTCGATCAAGGTCGAACTCTTCTTCTTTTGAGAAAGCCATTGGCCTTAAAGGGTGTTATTTCGAACTTATCGAAATAATAACTAATCGTCGTTCGATCAATGTCGAACTCTTCTTTATTGGCCATGGCCCTTGGCCTTAAAGGGTGTTATTTCTAACTTGTTGAAATATTAACTCGTCGTCGTTCGATCAAGGTGGAACTCTTCTTTTTTGGCGAAGGCCCTTGGCCATAAAGGATGTTATTTCGAACTTATCGAAATGTTAACCCGTCGTCGTTCGATCAAGGTCGAACTCTTCTTCTTTGGAGAAGGCCCTTGGCCTTAAAGGGTGTTATTTCTAACATGTAGAAATATTAACCCGTCGTCGTACGATCAAGGTCGAACTCTTCTTCTTTGGAGAAGTCCCTTGGCCTTAAAGGGTGTCTTTTCGATGTTATCAAAATGTTAACCCGTCCTCATTCGATCAAGGTCGAACTCTTCTTCTTAGATGAAGGACCTTGTCCTTAAGGTTGTTATTTCGAACTAATCGAAATGTTTACCCGTCGTCGTTCGATCAAGGTCGAACACTTCTTCTTTGGAGAAGGCCCTTGGCCTTAAAGGGTGTTATTTCAAACTTATCAAAATATTAACCCGTCGTCGTTCGATCAAGGTCGAACTCTTCTTCTTTGGTGAAGGCCCTTGGCCTTAAAGTGTATTATTTCGAACTTGTCGAAATATTAACCCGTCGTCGTTCGATCAAGGTCGAACACTTCTTCTTTGGAGAAGGCCTTTGGCCTTAAAGGGTGTTATTTCTAACTTGTAGAAATATTAACCCGTCGTCGTACGATCAAGGTCGAACTCTTCTTCTTTGGCGAAGGTCCTTGGCCTTAAAGGGTGTATTTTCGAAGTTATCAAAATGTTATCCCGTCATCACTCGATCAAGGTCGAACTCTTCTTCTTAGACGAAGGCCCTTGTCCTTAAGGTTGTTATTTCGAACTTATCGAAATGTTAACCCGTCGTCGTTCGATCAATGTCGAACTCTTCTTCTTTGGTGAAGGCCCTTGGCCTTAAAGTGTATTATTTCGAACTTGTCGAAATATTAACCCGTCGTCGTTCGATCAAGATAGAACACTTCTTCTTTGGCGAAGGCCCTTGGACTTAAAGTGTATTATTTCGAACTTGTCGAAATATTAACCCGTCGTCGTTCTATCATGGTCGAACACTTCTTCTTTGGCCTTAAAGTGTATTATTTCGAACTTGTCGAAAAGTTAACCCGTCATCGTTCGATCAAGGTCGAACTCTTCTTCTTTGGCAAAGTCCCTTGGCCATAAAGGGTTTTATTTCGAACTTATCGAAATGTTAACCCATCGTCATTCGTTCAAGGTCGAACTCTTCTTCTTTGGCGAAGGCCCTTGGCCTTAAAGGGTGTTATTTCGAACTTATCGAAATATTAACTCGTCGTCGTTCGACCAAGGTCGAACTCTTCTTCTTTGGCGAAAGCCCTTGGCCTTAAAGGACGTTATTTCGAACTTATCAAAATGTTAACCCATCCTCGTTCGATCAAGGTCGAACTCTTCTTCTTTGGAGAAGGCCCTTGGCCTTAAAGGGTGTTATTTCGAACTTATCGAAATATTAACCCGTCGTCGTTCGATCAAGGTCAAACTCTTCTTTATTGGCCATGGCCCATGGCCTTAAAGGGTGTTATTTCGAACTTGTTGAAATATTAACCCGTAGTCGTTCGATCAAGATGGAACTCTTCTTCCTTGGCGAAGGCCCTTGGCCATAAAGGATGTTATTTCGAACTTATTGAAATTTTAACCTGTCGTCGTTCGATCAAGGTCGAACTCTTCTTCTTTGGCGAAGGCCCTTGTCCTCAAAGGGAATTATTTCGAAATTATTAAAATGTTAACCTGTCGTCGTTCGATCAAGGTCGAACTCTTCTTCTTTTGAAAAGGCCCTTGGCCTTAAAGGGTGTTATTTCGAACTTATCGAAATATTAACCCGTCGTCGTTCGATCAAGGTCGAACTCTTCTTTATTGGTCATGGCCCTTGGCCTTAAAGGGTGTTATTTCGAACTTGTTGAAATATTAACTCGTCGTCGTTCGATAAAGGTGGAACTCTTCTTCTTTGGCGAAGGCCCTTGGCCATAAAGGATGTTATTTCGAACTTATCGAAATGTTAACCCGTAGTCGTTCGATCAAGGTCGAACTCTTCTTCTTTGGAGAAGGCCCTTGGCCTTAAAGGGTGTTATTTCTAACTTGTAGAAATATTAACCCGTCGTCGTACGATCAAGGTCGAACTCTTCTTTTTTGGCGAAGGCCCTTGGCCTTAAAGGGTGTCTTTTCGAAGTTATCAAAATGTTAACCCGTCGTCATTCGATCAAGGTCGAACTCTTCTTCTTTGGCGAAGGCCCTTGTCCTCAAAGGGAATTATTTCGAAATTATTAAAATGTTAACCCGTCGTCGTTCGATCAAGGTCGAACTCTTCTTCTTTTGAAAAGGCCCTTGGCCTTAAAGGGTGTTATTTCGAACTTATCGAAATATTAACCCGTCGTCGTTCGATCAAGGTCGAACTCTTCTTTATTGGCCATGGCCCTTGGCCTTAAAGGGTGTTATTTCGAACTTGTTGAAATATTAACTCGTCGTCGTTCGATAAAGGTGGAACTCTTCTTCTTTGGCGAAGGCCCTTGGCCATAAAGGATGTTATTTCGAACTTATCGAAATGTTAACCCGTAGTCGTTCGATCAAGGTCGAACTCTTCTTCTTTGGAGAAGGCCCTTGGCCTTAAAGGGTGTTATTTCTAACTTGTAGAAATATTAACCCGTCGTCGTACGATCAAGGTCGAACTCTTCTTTTTTGGCGAAGGCCCTTGGCCTTAAAGGGTGTCTTTTCGAAGTTATCAAAATGTTAACCCGTCGTCATTCGATCAAGGTCGAACTCTTCTTCTTAGACGAAGGACCTTGTCCTTAAGGTTGTTATTTCGAACTTATCGAAATGTTAACCCGTCGTCGTTCGATCAAGATCGAACTCTTCTTATTTGGAGAAGGCCCTTGGCCTTAAAGGGTGTTATTTCGAACTTATCGAAATATTAACCGTCCTCGTTCGATCAAGGTCGAACTCTTCTTCTTTGCAGAAGGCCCTTGGCCTTAAAGGGTGTTATTTCAAACTTATCGAAAAGTTAACCCGTAGTCGTTCGATCAAGGTCGAACTCTTCTTCTTTGGAGAAGGCCCTTGGCCTTAATGTGTATTATTTCGAACTTGTCGAAATGTTAACCCGTCGTCGTTCGATCAATGTCGAACTCTCCTTCTTGGCGAAGGCCCTTGGCCTTAAAGTGTATTATTTTGAACTTGTCAAAATATTAACCCGTCGTCGTTCGATCAAGGTCGAACACTTCTTCTTTGGCGCAGGCCTTGGCCTTAAAGTGTATTATTTCGAACTTGTCGAAATATTAACCCGTCGTCGTTCTATCATGGTCGAACACTTCTTCTTTGGCCTTAAAGTGTATTATTTCGAACTTGTCGAAAAGTTAACCCGTCATCGTTCGATCAAGGTCGAACTCTTCTTCTTTGGCAAAGTCCCTTGGCCATAAAGTGTTTTATTTCAAACTTATCGAAATGTTAACCCATCGTCATTCGATCAAGGTCGAACTCTTCTTCTTTGGCGAAGGCCCTTGGCCTTAAAGGGTGTTATTTCGAACTTATCGAAATATTAACCCGTCGTCGTTCGATCAAGGTCGAACTCTTCTTCTTTGGCGAAAGCCCTTGGCCTTAAAGGGCGTTATTTCGAACTTATCATAATGTTAACCCATCCTCGTTCGATCAAGGTCGAACTCTTCTTCTTTGGAGAAGGCCCTTGGCCTTAAAGGGTGATATTTCGAACTTATCAAAATATTAACCCGTCGTCGTTCGATCAAGGTCGAACTCTTCTTTATTGGCCATGGACCATGGCCTTAAAGGGTGTTATTTCGAACTTGTTGAAATATTAACCCGTCGTCGTTCGATCAAGGTGGAACTCTTCTTCCTTGGTGAAGGCCCTTGGCCATAAAGGATGTTATTTCGAACTTATTGAAATTTTAACCCGTCGTCGTTCGATCAAGGTCGAACTCTTCTTCTTTGGCGAAGGCCCTTGTCCTTAAAGGGAATTATTTCGAAATTAAAATTTTAACCCGTCGTCGTTCGATCAAGGTCGAACTCTTCTTCTTTGGAGAAGGCCCTTGGCCTTAAAGGGTGTTATTTCTAACTTGTAGAAATATTAACCCGTCGTCGTACGATCAAGGTCGAACTCTTCTTCTTTGGCGAAGGCCCTTGGCCTTAAAGGGTGTCTTTTCGAAGTTATCAAAATGTTAACCCGTCGTCATTCGATCAAGGTCGAACTCTTCTTCTTAGACGAAGGACCTTGTCCTTAAGGTTGTTATTTCGAACTTATCGAAATGTTAACCCGTCGTCGTTCGATCAAGGTCGAACTCTTCTTCTTTGGAGAAGGCCCTTGGCCTTAAAGGGTGTTATTTTGAACTTATCGAAATATTAACCCGTCGTCGTACGATCAAGGTCGAACTCTTCTTCTTTGGCGAAGGCCCTTGGCCTTAAAGGGTGTCTTTTCGAAGTTATCAAAATGTTAACCCGTCGTCATTCGATCAAGGTCGAACTCTTCTTCTTAGACGAAGGACCTTGTCCTTAAGGTTGTTATTTCGAACTTATCGAAATGTTAACCCGTCGTATGACAAAATTAGCAATATGTAATATGTGTTATATAGATGAATATACTTGTGCATTTAGAGACTATTATTATAAAGGAACATATAGTCCGGATGAAAGTAAAGAGATAAGAAAATTATATTTTACAAAATTACCAGAACCCTTTAGCTCAAAAATAATAAAAAATTGGAACGAAGCAGGACTAGCAGATACATTAGGAGCAAGGATAAAATTCCTAATACATATACAGAAGATAAAAAATATGTGTAAAAAATTACCAAAACTATATTTTCCAGATGAAAAGAAACAGTTTACATATATTGTAGAAACTGATTCTAGTGATCACAAAACAATTTGAGGGGTCATGTTTAATACTGAGATGTATACCTGTTGATACATATATCCATGGACAATTTGAGGGGTCATGTTTAATACTGAGATGTATACCTGTTGATACATATATCCATGGTTTCTATATTTCTCAGATTTATTTCTTTTCTGTGTTGATAACTTTCAAGTTTATCTTCATAGAATTCAATTTCATTTTCTATAGTTAATAAAGCTTTATTACGCAATCTATTATATCTAATTATGTCTTTGCAGGTTTTAATATTGTGTTTAACACAATCTATTTTTCTATTTATGTTACTGAGGGTTTTAAGAAGTTTCCATTTCTGGGTGTTATAGAATCTTATATAATGAAAAGTGTTATGTTTCATTTATAAACAGATTTTATTAACTTGATATGTGATCATTAATCTGAATATAAATCTAGTTCATATAGATCTAATATATCTATTTCTTGTGATACAATTAGTTCTGTAAATGCTTGTTCCATTACATATATTATTTCAAAAGTAACTAAAATATCATAAATTTTTCTTTTAACATCGTTATTAAGTCTGTTAAAGATATATAATATAAGTATTTTGTACTCAATATTTTCTTCTAATAAATACGTGTGGTTGTGGTTGTTCATTCAGATTTACTATTTATCCTTATCATGTATTTACTAAACATATTCCCTCTAACCTCTTTGTTTATCATAGAGTTTATCATATTTTAATAAGTTATACTGAACAATCTTTTCTGGTCACTACCATGTTTTTCATGCTTCAATCATTTACCCTAACAGCGCCTCAACTCTGTGTACTCCCCTAAATGGCTTCCTTGCCTACTGGTTTCCACTTTAGGATGGCATAGTCTGGGCTTAACTACTCTCAGCATTATTAGACAGGCAAACTTTCTCAAGATGTTCTTTATAACAGTACTATAACATGATAAACAATTATGATATTCAAGAGATTATAAGGAATATATGAGTTTAGTTAAACATGATTATGAATAAACTTACCTGGTTTTGTAACTCGTTTGAATGCTCCATAGCTTTCAGAAGTTTGTATATAATCAGATATTTTATTGAGAGAAGATAAGAGAGAGAGAGTGAGGATGTCTGAGGCTGTCCTCCCTTCCTCTGATTTACAAAATATATAGAAAATTTAAACGACTCCTACTGTTCATGAACGACCTTTACTGTTCATGAATGTGACTCGTACTATTTACTTTACGACTTTTTTACATGACTCTTACTATTCATGAACGACCTTTACTGTTCATGAATGTGACTAGTACTATTTACTTTACGACTTTTTTACATGACTCTTACTATTCATGAACGACCTTTACTGTTCATGAATGTGACTAGTACTATTTACTTTACATTATGTGTTTCCAGTAGCTGTCTTCTTCTTTTGTCTTCTTGTTGATACCTTCATTCTAGTTGGACTTCTGGTACATAGTTATCATCTCCGTTGCACTTTGAACATATGTGGTCTGGATATTTGTGTCCTACTAGTTTGCAGTATCTTGTTAATAACTCGTTTGAAATAAATTCTTTTTTCAATGCTCTGGTAGTTGGTTGCATTTCTGGCTTTAATAATGATAAAATCCATTTCTGGACTTCATCCATATCTCCTTGTCGTAGTTCCTTTGAGTTGGCATATATCATTAACTGGTCTCTGGAATAGTAGCTCCAGATAGCATTTCCTTGTAGATAATTGTTAGCTAGTTCTTGAATAATAGTTGCTATACCAATTATTCTTTTATTGGCATAGAAACTTGGTATCTCCATTTTCTGTATCTCCGGTTGTTTCTCTATCTCTTCCGGTATTATCATATCTCGTGTTAGTCCTATCTTTATCACCTGTATTATGGGTTTTATTTCATCATATAGTATTTCCGCTGGTGCTGTATAGAATTTGATGAAGAATAGGTTGCCTTTTGTAATTCTCTTGAAGGTGACAAATGCTTTGTATAGCTCTGGTATTCCAATTATTTCTTCTCCGTCGTGGGTATATACTGTGCTAAGTAGTCCGTAGTTGTAACATGTCTTTACTAGGTTTGCTTTTGTTTTTGGCTGGGCTATAAGCCTATTATATCCCTGTAG
Source organism: Nicotiana sylvestris (assembly GCF_000393655.2). NCBI lineage: Eukaryota > Viridiplantae > Streptophyta > Magnoliopsida > Solanales > Solanaceae > Nicotiana > Nicotiana sylvestris. The sequence goes on along the minus strand of NC_091059.1, from coordinate 66,374,362 downwards.
TTTTTGGGTTACATAATCCTGTGTTGGATCTGTAGTAGTAGTTGATCTAGGGTTTAGGTTCAAGAATGTCTGAATTTTATATATATTCTCAATATATGTTTGAGTAATATGGTTATATACCTTTTTGTTGTGGTGTAGGCTATTGGCATAGGTTGTAGTTTGTGGGGCTATAACTATTGCTTCTCTTGGCTTTTTTGATGTAAATGGCTTATCAAATACGTTGTTTAGGTTTACATTGATATGTGGCTTTTTGTTAACTTGTTTGCTTGTACCTGCAGCTGTATATAAAGCAACTGTGTTATGGGTTTTTTGGAGTTTCCCAACGTCTCCTTTTAACTCTGGAAGTTTAGAGTCTTCCGATTGACTTAGTTCCGCATTTTTATAGTCATGCTGCTGACTTAGCTTGCTTTCCTCTAGCTGTTGTAATCTTTTTCCCATACCATCCATCTGTAAAGATAGAGTAGTAAGGATTGTAAATATGTCTTTTGATTCTTGGCTTTCATCTGTTTGGGTACCTTTGTCTTGATAGGTAGTCTGCAATAACATTCTTGTCAGTTCGTATTACTTCAATTGTAAATGTAAAATTTTGTATATTCAATACAAGTCTCCTTATTTCCTTTGTAGTTACTGAATCCTGTACTTTCCGTGTTATCCACCATTTTACTTGTGTATTATCTGTTCTTACTATAAATTTGTTATAAACAATATATGGCTCAAATGCTAACAAACATTTATATAATCCAAATAGTTCTTTCCTATTTATCTCCCATTTTAATTGTGGTTCCGTGTATGATCCGGAATAATATCTACAATGGTGTTCAATTTTTTCATTATCATATTTATATTTTAGAACTCCTCCGTAGCTGTGATCACTAGAATCAGTTTCTACAATATATGTAAATTGTTTCTTTTCATCTGGAAAATATAGTTTTGGTAATTTTTTACACATATTTTTTATCTTCTGTATATGTATTTTATCTTTTTCGTCAAAATGATATTCTATATCCTTTTTTAATTTTTTCTGTAATGGTTTTAAGTTTTCTGCTAATTTAGGAATATATTCTCTTACTTGGTTAACCAATCCTAAAAATGATTGTAACTTCTTTTTTGTATCAAGTGTTTCATCTAAGTTAATTATTTTTTGTACTATATGGGTTTGCATTTTTATTCCGTTTTTGTCTATTTGTATACCTAAAAATTCTATTTGATTTTTCATTACTTCTGCTTTCTTTTTACTTAAACTTATTCCTGATATTTCTACAATGTGTATGAATTTTTCTAGTAGTTTTATATGTTCGTTCTCTGTTCTAGAATATAGCAATATATCATCTATATATATTATACAATTTTCTAATTGGTTGAAGTAATTATCCATAAAATGTTGATACCTACCTGGTGCATTTTTATATCCAAAAGGTAATACGTTCCATTCGTAAAATCCTTGTGGTACTGTGAATGCTGTTAACTTTTTAGATTCATCTTCTAGTTTTAAATGGTAAAATCCCGATTTACAGTCAAACTTACTAAAATAGTTATATCCTTGTATTTGTCTGATTTTTAGTATTTTATTTGGTATCGGATAATTATATGTTTTTGTTTTTGCATTTAAGTTTCTATAATCTATAACCATACGGCTTTTTCCTCGTTTTTGCTCACTATGCTTATTTACTATAAATGTCGGGCTAGTATGTTTACTATTACTTTCTTGTATGTACTTATTGTCTAATAATTCCTTTATATGCATTTTAAATTCTGTTAAATCATTAAAATTGTATTTTAAAGGTTTTTGTGTTATTATGCTACTTTCATCTATTAGTTCAATCTTTATTTTTGTTTTATGTTTTTCCCATCCTCGGAGTGGATTATCATTATATAGTAATTCTAATTTATCTTGTAGTAATTTTATTTTATTTATTGAGAAAATGATTATTTCTATATTATGGTTGCTTTGTATTACATTTTCTAATTTTTGGGTAATCTTTTCACTTCCTTTAATCCAGGGTGTTGTTTTTCTTACTTTATTATTTACTCTTTTTGCTCCTAATTTTTGTTTACACGGGGTAGTAAACCACCAATGTGTTTTTGTTATTATATGTGGGTATAATTTATCTAAAAATGGCATTCCTAATAATATATCTTTATTTGTAAATTCATAACTATATATTTCTTCTATGGTCAGTATTTTATCCCATATTTGTATTTTTATATTCCTTGCTTTGTATGTTATCATACTTCCCTCATTATTGAATCATGTTACTACTATAGGGGTTTTTAGCTTTTCCCATTTACTTTCTGGTAAACAATTATGTCTACACATGTTAGCTTCTGCTCCTGTATCCATCATAGGTGTATAGTATCTATTATAATATCCTTCTACTATTATCTTGGCAAGTATGTATATCTTTGGCATTATATCAAAGTTCTTTTTATTATTATTTTCTTATTTTCATAACTTATTGTTAATTGCCTATCTTCTAATTTATATGGTTTGACTTTTTCTAACCATTTTATTCCTAGTGTAATGTTTTTATCGCCTTGATATATTTTAAAATTTATTAATATTGGTATTCCTCCAATAATTAATTCTTTTTCAGTTGTTTCTTCGTTTTTTCTTAACGCTTTTGGTAGTTCTGAATTTTGCTGTTCTATTGTTACTATCTCTTGTTCTGGTATTAATTCTCTTATAACATAATTCTCTTCCTGTCCTGTATTTATTAGTATTAAATATTTTCTTTGGTCCATTATTCCTGTTATATAATAATGGTGTGGGTTTATTTCTTCTATTTTTTGTTCTATTAATTTTTGTGGAGTGGTATAATTTATTCTTCTTGATGTACTTCTTGATGTACTTATTCTTGATGACGTTTCTGGCATTTCATTATTTATTCGTTTTGATGTGCTTAATCTTTCTTTTACTATTTCTAAATCTTCATCCATGTCCATTTCCGTATAACTGTAATCATTGTTGTCTATAACTGATACTATTCTTTCGAATGGATTTTCTATTTTTATTTTATTTATTTTATTTTTAGCTGTTATCTTATGTTTTGTTGTTAAGACATATAGATTTTTACATCTTGCTGTGAATATTTTACTTCCTGGTGCTAATTCTATTCCAGACATTTTCCAGTATAGTACTAATGATTTATCTATATTTTTATCATCTACTGCTACTGAATAGTTAGCACTTATTATAAATTTAAATTTTTGGTATATTAAGTTACCTCTTACGGCACTTATTATACTCTTTTCTATAGGTTGTACAATTCTATCATCTGCCAAGTATATTTCTATAGGGGTATCTATTCCTTCCCTAAAACATGCTTTTATTAGGATCTCCGTTCCTCCTAAGTGTACATATTTTATTGGATTTTTTGCTTTTATATCTTGTATTTCTTTATTTAGTAGTCTTTTATTTAAAATTGGTATTTGTGCTTTACCTTTGATGTATTTACAATCTATTATATGTTCTCTTTGGCTTACTACATAGTATTCTTCTTTCTGTCTTTTAAACCAATTCTTTATTGTTGGTACTTCTAATATTTTGTCTATGCTTAGATCCAATTCTTTTCCTTTTATTTGTTCAAATACATTAGCGTCAAATATTATTTTTTGTTCTGAAGATTGTTCATCTTGGTGTTCTTCTTGTTGTATAATTTGTATATCTTTTTCAGTCATAATTTTCTTCATCTGATTCTTCTATATCCTTGTTTATTTCCTTTTCATTTTCAGAGAACTCGTTTTCTGATATCTCATATATGCTATCTTCACTGCTTAATTCATAATCTACATATTCTACTTGTGTATATTTATCATTATCTATCAATATTTCGGTAATTTGTTTCTTCTTTGGGTTTTTTGGTAATTTACAATCTTTGGCTAAGTGTCCTAGCTTTCCACAATTATAGCAAGTACATTCTGTTAGTTTTTTCTTTTTCCTATATGGTTTTTTATGTTTATAATTTTTTACATAATATCTTCCTCTTGGTTTCCTATATTTATATTTTGAATATTTTGATTTAAATTTCTTTTTCTTTCCTTCTTTTTTGTAATATTTATCTGTGCAGCCAAATTGGGGTGCTATTCTACTTTTGCAACATGCCAAATTTTTTACTAATATTTTTTCCATTTTCATGTTTTCTTTATATTTTTCACATAATTCTATAAACCAGTTTTGTAGGAATTTTATCCTTGCTCCTAATGTATCTGCTAGTCCTGCTTCGTTCCAATTTTTTATTATTTTTGAGCTAAAGGGTTCTGGTAATTTTGTAAAATATAATTTTCTTATCTCTTTACTTTCATCCGGACTATATGTTCCTTTATAATAATAGTCTCTAAATGCACAAGTATATTCATCTATATAACACATATTACATATTGCTAATTTTGTCATTAAATTCCTATTTGTAATTTTTTCTTTATTTTGTTCTTCTACTTCTGTTGTCATACTACTAAATTCATTTCTTATTGCTATTTCATATTTATTTAATATATCTGTAACTGTTGTTGTAGTTGTACCGTCAAGTTTTTTATTACTCCTTAATGTGTCTAAGCTTTCACTTGATAAATTTTGTAACCATAATTTTACAGTTCCTATTAATGTTCTTTCTATATATCCTGGTGTTTCCGCTATTGCTATTTTATTATCTATTAGTTGTTTTGAGATATATCCTATCCATAATTGTATTGTTTTATTTATATCTGCTACACAATCTAGATCTAAAAAATTATATTGTTCAGTTATCTGTCTTGGTGCCCATTTCTTATTTAACCTTTTATCCCATAATGTTTTGTTTCTATCATATGCATCATAACTTACTATGTAATAGGTTGGGTTTAATTGTTTCGGATTTTTTACTCCTGATGTGCTTGGTTTATCCTCGTTCATATCTCCTGTATTTATTTCTGGGTTTATTTTTATCTTTTCTGTTTTTTCTATAAGTTCTGTGTATGTTTCACTTGTTTCTGAATAGTTTTCTCCTAGTTCTGTGTCTTTATCACTTTGGTCATTTATTTCGTTTATACTTATTTTTGATGGACTCTCCTGTACTTCTTCTAACTGTAATTTGAACTTTTCTATCTCATTTGTTAGTTTTAGTTCTTGTTCTTCTTCTTTACGTTTTTCCTTTTCTTTTAGTTTATTTGCATACATTTGTTTTAGCATCTCTAATTCTTTTTCTAATTCTGTTATTTTAGTGTTTTTTACTTCCTCTATCTGTTGTATTTTTTCTTTAGCTTGCTGTTGTATTTCTTTAATCTCTCGTTTTCTATCTATTTCTTCGTTTTCTTTTGTTATTCTAACCATGGCGGTTAAACTATCCTCTAGTTTTACAGTTTCTTTTTCTAACATTAAGTTTAGGTTATTTCCTATTTTTTTATATCTTCTTCCTAAGTTGGAAAATATTATTGTTATTTTTAATCCTTCTGGATTCTCATATGTTTTCTCTTCTAGTGCGAATTCTTCTTTATTCATCTTTTATCCTTTAGATAACAAACATATTTATATTCTGTTTTAGATATTATATCGATTAATTTAGACAGCCTAGCTTTGTTTATTTTTGTGATACTTAAGTATTCATATTCTATGTATAGTTTCTTTAGTTTCTTTCTAATTTTCTGCGATTTCTTAGTTATTTTAATTGTTTCACTGTTTTGCGGGTTTGTACTATTAATGTCAGTGTTATTTTTCATGATTTGCTTCTTAATATAAATGTTTATTTTCCATAGCTCTGATACCAATTTGAGGGGTCATGTTTAATACTGAGATGTATACCTGTTGATACATATATCCATGGACAATTTGAGGGGTCATGTTTAATACTGAGATGTATACCTGTTGATACATATATCCATGGTTTCTATATTTCTCAGATTTATTGGGTGTCTTTTCGAAGTTATCAAAATGTTAACCCGTCGTCATTCGATCAAGGTCGAACTCTTTTTCTTAGACGAAGGACCTTGTCCTTAAGGTTGTTATTTCGAACTTATCGAAATGTTAACCCGTCGTCGTTCAATCAAGGTCAAACTCTTCTTCTTTGGAGAAGGCCCTTGGCCTTAAAGGGTGTTATTTCGAACTTATCGAAATATTAACCCGTCGTCGTTCGATCAAGGTCGAACTCTTCTTCTTTGGAGAAGGCCCTTGTCCTTAAAGGGTGTCTTTTCGAAGTTATCAAAATGTTAACCCGTCGTCATTCGATCAAGGTCGAACTCTTCTTCTTTGGTGAAGGCCCTTGGCCTTAAAGTGTATTATTTCGAACTTGTCGAAATGTTAACCCGTCGTCGTTCGATCAAGGTCGAACTCTCCTTCTTGGCGAAGGCCCTTGGCCTTAAAGTGTATTATTTCGAACTTGTCAAAATATTAACCCGTCGTCGTTCGATCAAGGTCGAACTCTTCTTCTTTGGAGAAGGCCCTTGGCCTTAAAGGGTGTTATTTCGAACTTATCGAAATGTTAACCCATAGTCGTTCGATCAAGGTCGAACTCTTCTTCTTTGGAGAAGGCCCTTGGCCTTAAAGTGTGTTATTTCGAACTTGTCGAAATGTTAACCCGTCGTCGTTCGATCAAGGTCGAACTCTCCTTCTTGGTGAAGGACCTTGACCTTAAAGTGTATTATTTCGAACTTGTCAAAATATTAACCTGTCGTCGTTCGATCAAGGTCGAGCACTTCTTCTTTGGCGCAGGCCTTGGCCTTAAAGTGTATTATTTCGAACTTGTCGAAATATTAACCCGTCGTCGTTCTATCATGGTCGAACACTTCTTCTTTGGCCTTAAAGTGTATTATTTCGAACTTGTCGAAAAGTTAACCAGTCATCGTTCGATCAAGGTCGAACTCTACTTCTTTGGCAAAGTCCCTTAGCCATAAAGGGTTTTATTTCGAACTTATCGAAATGTTAACCCATCGTCATTCGATCAAGGTCTAACTCTTCTTCTTTGCCGAAGGCCCTTGGCCTTAAAGGGTGTTATTTCGAACTTATCGAAATATTAACCCGTCGTCGTTCGATCAAGGTCGAACTCTTCTTCTTTGGCGAAAGCCCTTGGCCTTAAAGGGCGTTATTTCGAACTTATCAAAATGTTAACCCATCCTCGTTCGATCAAGGTCGAAATCTTCTTCTTTGGAGAAGGCCCTTGGCCTTAAAGGGTGTTATTTCGAACTTATCGAAATATTAACCCGTCGTCATTCGATCAAGGTCGAACTCTTCTTTATTGGCCATGGACCATGGCCTTAAAGGGTGTTATTTCGAACTTGTTGAAATATTAACCCGTCGTCGTTCGATCAAGGTGGAACTCTTCTTCCTTGGTAAAGGCCCTTGGCCATAAAGGATGTTATTTCGAACTTATTGAAATTTTAACCCATCGTCGTTCGATCAAGGTCGAACTCTTCTTCTTTGGCGAAGGCCCTTGTCCTTAAAGGGAATTATTTCGAAATTATTAAAATGTTAACCCGTCGTCGTTCGATCAAGGTCGAACTCTTCTTCTTTGGAGAAGGCCCTTGGCCTTAAAGGGTGTTATTTCGAACTTATCGAAATATTAACCCGTCGTCGTTCGATCAAGGTCGAACTCTTCTTTATTGGCCATGGCCCTTGGCCTTAAAGGGTGTTATTTCGAACTTGTTGAAATATTAACTCGTCGTCGTTCGATAAAGGTGGAACTCTTCTTCTTTGGCGAAGGCCCTTGGCCATAAAGGATGTTATTTCGAACTTATCGAAATGTTAACCCGTAGTCGTTCGATCAAGGTCGAACTCTTCTTCTTTGGAGAAGGCCCTTGGCCTTAAAGGGTGTTATTTCTAACTTGTAGAAATATTAACTCGTCGTCGTACGATCAAGGTCGAACTCTTATTCTTTGGCGAAGGCTCTTGGCCTTAAAGGGTGTCTTTTCGAAGTTATCAAAATGTTAACCCGTCGTCATTCGATCAAGGTCGAACTCTTCTTCTTTGGTGAAGGCCCTTGGCCTTAAAGTGTATTATTTTGAACTTGTCGAAATGTTAACCCGTCGTCGTTCGATCAAGGTCGAACTCTCCTTCTTGGCGAAGGCCCTTCGGCTTAAAGTGTATTATTTCGAACTTGTCAAAATATTAACCCGTCGTCGTTCGATCAAGGTCGAACACTTCTTCTTTGGCGCAGGCCTTGGCCTTAAAGTGTATTATTTTGAACTTGTCGAAAAGTTAACCCGTCGACGTTCGATCAAGGTAGAACTCTTCTTCTTTTGCGAAAGCCCTTGGCCTTAAAGGGCGTTATTTCGAACTTATCAAAATGTTAACCCATCCTCGTTCGATCAAGGTCGAACTCTTCTTCTTTGGAGAAGGCCCTTGGCCTTAAAGGGTGTTATTTCGAACTTATCAAAATATTAACCCGTCGTCGTTCGATCAAGGTCGAACTCTTCTTTATTGGCCATGGACCATGGCCTTAAAGGGTGTTATTTCGAACTTGTTGAAATATTAACCCGTCGTCGTTCGATCAAGGTGGAGCTCTTCTTCCTTGGCGAAGGCTCTTGGCCATAAAGGATGTTATTTCGAACTTATTGAAATTTTAACCCGTCGTCGTTCGATCAAGGTCGAACTCTTCTTCTTTGGCGAAGGCCCTTGTCCTTAAAGGGAATTATTTTGAAATTATTAAAATGTTAACCCGTCGTCGTTCGATCAAGGTCGAACTCTTCTTATTTGGAGAAGGCCCTTGGCCTTAAAGGGTGTTATTTCGAACTTATCGAAATATTAACCCGTCGTCGTTCGATCAAGGTCGAACTCTTCTTCTTTGGAGAAGGCCCTTGGCCTTAAAGGGTGTTATTTCGAACTTATCGAAATGTTAACCCGTAGTCGTTCGATCAAGGTCGAACTCTTCTTCTTTGGAGAAGGCCCTTGGCCTTAAAGTGTATTATTTCGAACTTGTCGAAATGTTAACCCGTCGTCGTTCGATCAAGGTCGAACTCTCCTTCTTGGCGAAGGCCCTTGGCCTTAAAGTGTATTATTTCGAACTTGTCAAAATATTAGCCCGTCGTCGTTCGATCAACGTCGAACACTTCTTCTTTGGCGCAGGCCTTGGCCTTAAAGTGTATTATTTCGAACTTGTCGAAATATTAACCCGTCGTCGTTCTATCATGGTCGAACACTTCTTCTTTGGCCTTAAAGTGTATTATTTCGAACTTGTCGAAAAGTTAACCCGTCATCGTTCGATCAAGGTCGAACTCTTCTTCTTTGGCAAAGTCCCTTGGCCATAAAGGGTTTTATTTCGAACTTATCGAAATGTTAACCCATCGTCATTCGATCAAGGTCGAACTCTTCTTCTTTGGCGAAGGCCCTTGGCCTTAAAGGGTGTTATTTCGAACTTATCGAAATATTAACCCGTCGTCGTTCGATCAAGGTCAAACTCTTCTTCTTTGGCGAAAGCCCTTGGCCTTAAAGGGTTGTTATTTCGAACTAATCGAAATGTTAACCCGTCGTCGTTCGATCAAGGTCGAACTCTTCTTCTTTGGAGAAGGCCCTTGGCCTTAAAGGGTGTTATTTCGAACTTATCGAAATATTAACCCGTCGTCGTTCGATCAAGGTCGAACTCTTCTTTATTGGCCATGGACCATGGCCTTAAAGGGTGTTATTTCGAACTTGTTGAAATATTAACCCGTCGTCGTTCGATCAAGGTGGAGCTCTTCTTCCTTGGCGAAGGCTCTTGGCCATAAAGGATGTTATTTCGAACTTATTGAAATTTTAACCCGTCGTCGTTCGATCAAGGTCGAACTCTTCTTCTTTGGCAAAGGCCCTTGTCCTTAAAGGGAATTATTTTGAAATTATTAAAATGTTAACCCGTCGTCGTTCGATCAAGGTCGAACTCTTCTTATTTGGAGAAGGCCCTTGGCCTTAAAGGGTGTTATTTCGAACTTATCGAAATATTAACCCGTCGTCGTTCGATCAAGGTCGAACTCTTCTTCTTTGGAGAAGGCCCTTGGCCTTAAAGGGTGTTATTTCGAACTTATCGAAATGTTAACCCGTAGTCGTTCGATCAAGGTCGAACTCTTCTTCTTTGGAGAAGGCCCTTGGCCTTAAAGTGTATTATTTCGAACTTGTCGAAATGTTAACCCGTCGTCGTTCGATCAAGGTCGAACTCTCCTTCTTGGCGAAGGCCCTTGGCCTTAAAGTGTATTATTTCGAACTTGTCAAAATATTAGCCCGTCGTCGTTCGATCAACGTCGAACACTTCTTCTTTGGCGCAGGCCTTGGCCTTAAAGTGTATTATTTCGAACTTGTCGAAATATTAACCCGTCGTCGTTCTATCATGGTCGAACACTTCTTCTTTGGCCTTAAAGTGTATTATTTCGAACTTGTCGAAAAGTTAACCCGTCATCGTTCGATCAAGGTCGAACTCTTCTTCTTTGGCAAAGTCCCTTGGCCATAAAGGGTTTTATTTCGAACTTATCGAAATGTTAACCCATCGTCATTCGATCAAGGTCGAACTCTTCTTCTTTGGCGAAGGCCCTTGGCCTTAAAGGGTGTTATTTCGAACTTATCGAAATATTAACCCGTCGTCGTTCGATCAAGGTCAAACTCTTCTTCTTTGGCGAAAGCCCTTGGCCTTAAAGGGCGTTATTTCGAACTTATCAAAATGTTAACCCATCCTCGTTCGATCAAGGTCGAACTCTTCTTCTTTGGAGAAGGCCCTTGGCCTTAAAGGGTGTTATTTCGAACTTATCAAAATATTAATCCGTCGTCGTTCGATCAAGGTCGAAATCTTCTTTATTGGCCATGGACCATGGCCTTAAAGGGTGTTATTTCGAACTTGTTGAAATATTAACCTGTCGTCGTTCGATTAAGGTGGAACTCTTCTTCCTTGGCGAAGGCCCTTGGCCATAAAGGATGTTATTTCGAACTTATTTAAATTTTAACCCGTCGTCGTTCGATCAAGGTCGAACTCTTCTTCTTTGGCGAAGGCCCTTGTCCTTAAAGGGAATTATTTCGAAATTATTAAAATGTTAACCCGTCGTCGTTCGATCAAGGTCGAACTCTTCTTCTTTGGAGAAGGCCCTTGGCCTTAAAGGGTGTTATTTCTAACTTGTAGAAATATTAACCCGTCGTCGTACGATCAAGGTCGAACTCTTCTTCTTTGGCGAAGGCCCTTGGCCTTAAGGGTGTCTTTTCGAAGTTATCAAAATGTTAACCCGTCGTCATTCGATCAAGGTCGAACTCTTCTTCTTAGATGAAGGACCTTGTCCTTAAGGTTGTTATTTCGAACTTATCGAAATGTTAACCCGTCGTCGTTCGATCAAGGTTGAACTCTTCTTCTTTGGAGAAGGCCCTTGGCCTTAAAGGGTGTTATTTCGAACTTATCGAAATATTAACCCGTCGTCGTTCGATCAAGGTCGAACTCTTCTTATTTGGAGAAGGCCCTTGTCCTTAAAGGGTTTCTTTTCGAAGTTATCAAAATGTTAACCCGTCGTCATTCGATCAAGGTCGAACTCTTCTTCTGAGACGAAGGACCTTGTCCTTAAGGTTGTTATTTCGAACTTATCGAAATGTTAACCCGTCGTCATTCGACCAAGGTCGAACTCTTCTTCTTTGGAGAAGGCCCTTGGCCTTAAAGGGTGTTATTTCGAACTTATCGAAATATTAACCCGTCGTCGTTCGATCAAGGTCGAACTCTTCTTCTTTGGCGAAGGCCCTTGGCCTTAAAGGTGTCTTTTCGAAGTTATCAAAATGTTAACCCATCGTCATTCGATCAAGGTAGAACTCTTCTTCTTAGACAAAGGACCTTGTCCTTAAGGTTGTTATTTCTAACTTATCGAAATGTTAACCCGTCGTCGTTCGATCAAGGTCGAACTCTTCTTCTTTGGAGAAGGCCCTTGGCCTTAAAGGGTGTTATTTCGAACTTATCGAAATATTAACCCGTCGTCGTTCGATCAAGGTCGAACTCTTCTTCTTTGGAGAAGGCCCTTGTCCTTAAAGGGTGTCTTTTCGAAGTTATCAAAATGTTAACCGGTCGTCATTCGATCAAGGTCGAACTCTTCTTCTTTGGTGAAGGCCCTTGGCCTTAAAGTGTATTATTTCGAACTTGTCGAAATGTTAACCCGTCGTCGTTCGATCAAGGTCGAACTCTCCTTCTTGGCGAAGGCCCTTGGCCTTAAAGTGTATTATTTCGAACTTGTCAAAATATTAACCCGTCGTCGTTCGATCAAGGTCGAACTCTTCTTCTTTGGAGAAGGCCCTTGGCCTTAAAGGGTATTATTTCGAACTTATCGAAATGTTAACCCGTAGTCGTTCGATGAAGGTCGAACTCTTCTTCTTTGGAGAAGGCCCTTGGCCTTAAAGTGTATTATTTCGAACTTGCCGAAATGTTAACCCGTCGTCGTTCGATCAAGGTCGAACTCTCCTTCTTGGCGAAGGCCCTTGGCCTTAAAGTGTATTATTTTGAACTTGTCAAAATATTAACCCGTCGTCGTTCGATCAAGGTCGAACACTTCTTCTTTGGCGTAAGCCTTGGCCTTAAAGTGTATTATTTCGAACTTGTCGAAATATTAACCCGTCGTCGTTCTATCATGGTCGAACACTTCTTCTTTGGACTTAAAGTGTATTATTTCAAACTTGTCGAAAAGTTAACCCGTCATCGTTCGATCAAGGTCGAACTCTTCTTCTTTGGCAAAATCCCTTGGCCATAAAGGGTTTTATTTCGAACTTATCGAAATGTTAACCCATCTTCATTCGATCAAGGTCAAACTCTTCTTCTTTGCCGAAGGCCCTTGGCCTTAAAGGGTGTTATTTCGAACTTATCGAAATATTAACCCGTCGTCGTTTGATCAAGGTCGAACTCTTCTTCTTTGGCGAAAGCCCTTGGCCTTAAAGGGCGTTATTTCGAACTTATCAAAATGTTAACCCATCCTCGTTCGATCAAGGTCGAACTCTTCTTCTTTGCAGAAGGCCCTTGGCCTTAAAGGGTGTTATTTCGAACTTATCGAAATATTAACCCGTCGTCGTTCGATCAAGGTCGAACTCTTCTTTATTGGCCATGGACCATGGCCTTAAAGTGTATTATTTCGAACTTGTCAAAATGTTAACCAGTCGTCGTTCGATCAAGGTCGAACTCTCCTTCTTGGCGAAGGCCCTTGGGCTTAAAGTGTATTATTTCGAACTTGTCAAAATATTAACCCGTCGTCGTTCGATCAAGGTCGAACACTTCTTCTTTAGCGCAGGCCTTGGCCTTAAAGTGTATTATTTTGAACTTGAAGAAAAGTTAACCCGTCGACGTTCTATCAAGGTAGAACTCTTCTTCTTTTGCAAAGGCCCTTGGCCTTAAATTGTGTTATTTTGAACTTATCGACATCTTACCTCGTCGTCGTTCGATCAAGGTCGAACTCTTCTTCTTTGGAGAAGGACCTTGGCCTTAAAGGGTATTATTTTGAACTTATCGAAATATTAACCCGTCGTCGTTCGATCAAGGTCGAACTCTTCTTCTTTGGTGAAGGCCCTTGGCCTTAAAGTGTATTATTTCGAACTTGTCGAAATATTAACCCGTTGTCGTTCGATCAAGGTCGAACACTTCTTCTTTGGAGAAGGCCTTTGTCCTTAAAGGGTGTTATTTCTAACTTGTCGAAATATTAACCCGTCGTCGTTCGATCAAGGTCGAACACTTCTTCTTTGGAGAAGGCGTTTGGCCTTAAAGGGTGTTATTTCTAACTTGTAGTAATATTAACCTGTCGTCGTACGATCAAGGTCGAACTCTTCTTCTTTGGCGAAGGCCCTTGGCCTTAAAGTGTATTATTTCGAACTTGTCAAAATGTTAACCCGTCATCTCTTCGATCAAGGTCAAGCTCTTCTTCTTTGGCAAAGTCCCTTGGCCATAAAGGGTTTTATTTCGAAGTTATCGAAATGTTAACCCATCGTCGTTCGATCAAGGTCGAACTCTTCTTCTTTGGCGAAGGCCCTTGGCCTTAAAGGGTGTTATTTAGAACTTATTGAAATATTAACCCGTCGTCATTAGATCAAGGTCGAACTCTTCTTTATTGGCCATGGCCCTTGGCCTTAAAGGGTGTTATTTCGAACTTGTTGAAATATTAACCCGTCGTCGTTCGATCAAGGTGGAACTCTTCTTCCTTGGCGAAGGCCCTTGGCCATAAAGGATGTTATTTCGAACTTATCAAAATGTTAACCCGTCGTCGTTCGATCAAGGTCGAACTCTTCTTCTTTGGCGAAGTCCCTTGGCTTTAAAGGGCGTTATTTCGAACTTATCAAAATGTTAACCCGTCGTCGTTCGATCAAGGTCGAACTCTTCTTCTTTGGAGAAGGCCCTTGGCCTTAAAGGGTGTTATTTCAAACTTATCAAAATATTAACCCGTCGTCGTTCGATCAAGGTCGAACTCTTCTTTATTGGCCATGGCCCTTGGCCTTAAAGGGTGTTATTTCGAACTTGTTGAAATATTAACCCGTCGTCGTTCGATCAAGGTGGAACTCTTCTTCCTTGGCGAAGGCCCTTGGCCATAAAGGATGTTATTTCGAACTTATCGAAATATTAACCCGTCGTCGTTCGATCAAGGTCGAACTCTTCTTCTTTGGCGATGGCCCTTGGCCTTAAAGGACGTTATTTCAAACTTATCAAAATGTTAACCCGTCGTCGTTCGATCAAGGTCGAACTCTTCTTCTTTGGAGAAGGCCCTTGGCCTTAAAGGGTGTTATTTCGAACTTATCGAAATATTAACCCGTCGTCGTTCGATCAAGGTCGAACTCTTCTTTATTGGCCATGGCCCTTGGCCTTAAAGGGTGTTATTTCGAACTTGTTGAAATATTAACTCGTCGTCGCTTGATCAAGGTGGAACTCTTCTTTTTTGGCGAAGGCCCTTGGCCATAAAGGATGTTATTTCGAACTTATCGAAATGTTAACCCGTCGTCGTTCGATCAAGGTCGAACTCTTCTTCTTTGGAGAAGGCCCTTGGCCTTAAAGGGTGTTATTTCTAACTTGTAGAAATATTAACCCGTCGTCGTACGATCAAGGTCGAACTCTTCTTTATTGGCCATGGCCCTTGGCCTTAAAGGGTGTTATTTCGAACTTGTTGAAATATTAACCTGTAGTCGTTCGATCAAGGTGGAACTCTTCTTCCTTGGCGAAGGCCCTTGGCCATAAAGGATGTTATTTTGAACTTATCGAAATATTAACCCGTCGTCGTTCGATCAAGGTCGAACTCTTCTTCTTTGGCGAAGGCCCTTGGCCTTAAAGGGCGTTATTTCGAACTTATCAAAATGTTAACCCGTCATCGTTCGATCAAGGTCGAACTCTTCTTCTTTGGAGAAGGCTCTTGGCCTTAAAGTTTGTTATTTCGAACTTATCGAAATATTAACCCGTCGTCGTTCGATCAAGGTCGAACTCTTCTTTATTGGCCATGGCCCTTGGCCTTAAAGGGTGTTATTTCGAACTTGTTGAAATATTAACTCGTCGTCGTTCGATCAAGGTGGAACTCTTCTTCTTTGGCAAAGGCCCTTGGACATAAAGGATGTTATTTCGAACTTATCGAAATGTTAACACATCGTCGTTCGATCAAGGTCGAACTCTTCTTCTTTGGAGAAGGCCCTTGGCCTTAAAGGGTGTTATTTCTAACTTGTAGAAATATTAACCCGTCGTCGTACGATCAAGGTCGAACTCTTCTTCTTTGGCGAAGGCCCTTGGCCTTAAAGGGTGTCTTTTCGAAGTTATCAAAATGTTAACCCGTCGTCATTCGATCAAGGTCGAACTCTTCTTCTTAGACGAAGGACCTTGTCCTTAAGGTTGTTATTTCGAACTTATCGAAATGTTAACCCGTCGTCGTTCGATCAAGGTCGAACTCTTCTTCTTTGGAGAAGGCCCTTGGCCTTAAAGGGTGTTATTTCGAACTTATCGAAATATTATCCCGTCATCGTTCGATCTAGGTCGAACTCTTCTTTATTGGCCATGGCCCTTGGCCTTAAACGGTGTTATTTTGAACTTGTTGAAATATTAACTCGTCATCGTTCGATCAAGGTGGAACTCTTCTTCTTTGGCGAAGGCCCTTGGCCATAAAGGTTGTTATTTCGAACTTATCGAAATGTTAACCCGTCGTCGTTCGATCAAGGTCGAACTCTTCTTCTTTGGAGAAGGCCCTTGGCCTTAAAGGGTGTTATTTCGAACTTATCGAAATATTAACCCGTCGTCGTTCAATCAAGGTCGAACTCTTCTTCTTTGGTGAAGGCCCTTGGCCTTAAAGTGTATTATTTCGAACTTGTCGAAATATTAACCCGTCATCGTTCGATCAAGGTCGAACACTTCTTTTTTGGAGAAGGCCTTTGGCCTTAAAGGGTATTATTTCTAACTTATAGAAATATTAACCCGTCGTCGTACGATCAAGGTCGAACTCTTCTTCTTTGGTGAAGGCCCTTGGCCTTAAAGTGTATTATTTCGAACTTGTCGAAATGTTAACCCGTCATCGTTCGATCAAGGTCGAACTCTTTTTCTTTGGCAAATTCCCTTGGCCATAAAGGGTTTTATTTCGAATTTATCGAAATGTTAACCCTTCGTCGTTCGATCAAGGTCGAACTCATCTTCTTTGGCGGAGGCCCTTGGCCTTAAAGGGCATTATTTCGAACTTATGAAAATGTTAACCCGTCGTCGTTCGATCAAGGTCGAACTCTACTTCTTTGGAGAAGACCCTTGGCCTTAAAGGGTGTTATTTCGAACTTATCGAAATGTTAACCCGTCGTCGTTCGATCAAGGTCGAACTCTTCTTCTTTGGTGAAGGCCCTTGGCCTTAAAGTGTATTATTTCGAACTTGTCGAAATATTAACCCGTCGTCGTTCGATCAAGGTCGAACACTTCTTCTTTGGAGAAGGCCTTTGGCCTTAAAGGGTGTTATTTCTAACTTGTAGAAATATTAACCCGTCGTCGTACGATCAAGGTCGAACTCTTCTTCTTTGTTGAAGGCCCTTGGCCTTAAAGTGTATTATTTCGAACTTGTCGAAATGTTAACCCGTCATCGTTCGATCAAGGTCGAACTCTTTTTCTTTGGAAAAGTCCCTTGGCCATAAAGGGTTTTATTTCGAAATTATCGAAATGTTAACCCATCGTCGTTTGATCAAGGTCGAACTCTTCTTCTTTGGCGAAGGCCCTTGGCCTTAAAGGGCATTATTTCGAACTTATGAAAATGTTAACCCGACCTCGTTCGATCAAGGTCGAACTCTTCTTCTTTGGAGAAGGCCCTTGGCCTTAAAGGGTGTTATTTCGAACTTATCGAAATATTAACCCTTCGTCGTTCGATCAAGGTCGAACTCTTCTTTATTGGCCATGGCCCTTGGCCTTAAAGGGTGTTATTTCAAACTTGTTGAAATATTAACCCGTCGTCGTTCGATCAAGGTGGAACTCTTCTTCCTTGGCGAAGGCCCTTGGCCATAAAGGATGTTATTTCGAACTTATCGAAATGTTAACCCATCGTCGTTCGATCAAGGTCGAACTCTTCTTCTTTGGAGAAGGCCCTTGGCCTTAAAGGGTGTTATTTCTAACTTGTAGAAATATTAACCCGTCGTCGTACAATCAAGGTCGAACTCTTCTTCTTTGGCGAAGGCCCTTGGCCTTAAAGGGTGTCTTTTCGAAGTTATCAAAATGTTAACCCGTCGTCATTCGATCAAGGTCGAACTCTTCTTCTTAGACGAAGGACCTTGTCCTTAAGGTTGTTATTTCAAACTTATCGAAATGTTAACCCGTCGTCGTTCGATCAAGGTCGAACTCTTCTTCTTTGGTGAAGGCCCTTGGCCTTAAAGTGTATTATTTCAAACTTTTCGAAATGTTAACCCGTCGTCGTTCGATCAGGGTCGAACTTTCCTTCTTTGGCGAAGTCACTTGGCCTTAAAGTGTATTATTTCGAACTTGTCAAAATATTAACCCGTCGTCGTTCGATCAAGGTCGAACACTTCTTCTTTGGTGCAGGCCTTGGCCTTAAAGTTTATTATTTTGAACTTATCGAAATGTTAACCCGTCGACGTTCGATCAAGGTAGAACTCTTCTTCTTTTGCAAAGGCCCTTGTCCTTAAAGTGTGTTATTTTGAACTTATCGACATCTTAACCCATCGTCGTTCGTTCAAGGTCGAACTCTTCTTCTTTGGTGAAGGCCCTTGGACTTAAAGTGTATTATTTCGAACTTGTCCAAATATTAACTCGTCGTCGTTCTATCATGGTTGAACACTTCTTCTTTGGCCTTAAAGTGTATTATTTCGAACTTGTCGAAAATTTAACCCGTCATCGTTCGATCAAGGTCGAACTCTTCTTCTTTAGCAAAGTCCCTTGGTCATAACGGGTTTTATTTCGAACTTATCAAAATGTTAACCCACCATCATTCGATCAAGGTCGAACTCTTCTTCTTTGGCGAAGGCCCTTGGCCTTAAAGGGTGTTATTTCGAACTTATCAAAATATTAACCAGTCGTCGTTCGATCAAGGTCGAACTCTTCTTTATTGTCCATGGCCCTTGGCCTTAAAGGGTGTTATTTCGAACTTGTTGAAATATTAACCCGTCGTCGTTCGATCAAGGTGGAACTCTTCTTCCTTGGCTAAGGCCCTTGGCCATAAAGGATGTTATTTTGAACTTATCGAAATATTAACCCGTCGTCGTTCGATCAAGGTCGAACTCTTCTTCTTTGGCGAAGGCCCTTGGCCTTAAAGGGCGTTATTTCGAACTTATCAAAATGTTAACCCGTCGTCGTTCGATCAAGGTCGAACTCTTCTTCTTTGGAGAAGGCCCTTGGCCTTAAAGGGTGTTATTTCGAACTTATCGAAATATTAACCCGTCGTCGTTCGATCAAGGTCGAACTCTTCTTTATTGGCCATGGCCCTTGGCCTTAAAGGGTGTTATTTCGAACTTGTTGAAATATTAACTCGTCGTCGTTCGATCAAGGTGGAACTCTTCTTCTTTGGCGAAGGCCCTTGGACATAAAGGATGTTATTTCAAACTTATCGAAATGTTAACCCATCGTCGTTCGATCAAGGTCAAACTCTTCTTCTTTGGAGAAGGCCCTTGGCCTTAAAGGGTGTTATATCTAACTTGTAGAAATATTAACCTGTCGTCGTACGATCAAGGTCGAACTCTTCTTCTTTGGCGAAGGCCCTTGGCCTTAAAGGGTGTCTTTTCGAAGTTATCAAAATGTTAACCCGTCGTCATTCGATCAAGTTCGAACTCTTCTTCTTAGACGAAGGACCTTGTCCTTAAGGTTGTTATTTCGAACTTATCGAAATGTTAACCCGTCGTCGTTCGATCAAGGTCGAACTCTTCTTCTTTGGAGAATGCCCTTGGCCTTAAAGGGTGTTATTTCGAACTTATCGAAATATTAACCCGTCGTCGTTCGATCAAGGTCGAACTCTTCTTTATTGGCCATGGCCCTTGGCCTTAAAGGGTGTTATTTCGAACTTGTTGAAATATTAACTCGTCGTCGTTCGATCAAGGTGGAACTCTTCTTCTTTGGCGAAGGCCCTTGGCCATAAAGGTTGTTATTTCGAACTTATCGAAATGTTAACCCGTCGTCGTTCGATCAAGGTCGAACTCTTCTTCTTAGAGAAGGCCCTTGGCCTTAAAGGGTGTTATTTCAAACTTATCAAAATATTAACCCGTCGTCGTTCGATCAAGGTCGAACTCTTCTTCTTTGGTGAAGGCCCTTGGCCTTAAAGTGTATTATTTCGAACTTGTCGAAATATTAACCCGTCCTCGTTTGATCAAGGTCGAACACTTCTTCTTTGGAGAAGGCCTTTGGCCTTAAAGGGTATTATTTCTAACTTGTAGAAATATTAACCCATCATCGTACGATCAAGGTCGAACTCTTCTTCTTTGGTGAAGGCCCTTGGCCTTAAAGTGTATTATTTCGAACTTGTCGAAATATTAACCCATCATCGTTCGATCAAGGTCGAACTCTTTTTCTTTGGCAAATTCCCTTGGCCATAAAGGGTTTTATTTCGAAATTATCGAAATGTTAACCCATCGTCGTTCGATCAAGGTCGAACTCTTCTTCTTTGGCGAAGGCCCTTGGCCTTAAAGGGCATTATTTCGAACTTATGAAAATGTTAACCCGACCTCGTTCGATCAAGGTCGAACTCTTCTTCTTTGGAGAAGGCCCTTGGCCTTAAAGGGTGTTATTTCGAACTTATCGAAATATTAACCCTTCGTCGTTCGATCAAGGTCGAACTCTTCTTTATTGGCCATGGCCCTTGGCCTTAAAGGGTGTTATTTCGAACTTGTTGAAATATTAACCCGTCGTCGTTCGATCAAGGTGGAACTCTTCTTCCTTGGCGAAGGCCCTTGGCCATAAAGGATGTTATTTCGAACTTATCGAAATGTTAACCCATCGTCGTTCGATCAAGGTCGAACTCTTCTTCTTTGGAGAAGGCCCTTGGCCTTAAAGGGTGTTATTTCTAACTTGTAGAAATATTAACCCGTCGTCGTACAATCAAGGTCGAACTCTTCTTCTTTGGCGAAGGCCCTTGGCCTTAAAGGGTGTCTTTTCGAAGTTATCAAAATGTTAACCCGTCGTCATTCGATCAAGGTCGAACTCTTCTTCTTAGACGAAGGACCTTGTCCTTAAGGTTGTTATTTCGAACTTATCGAAATGTTAACCCGTCGTCGTTCGATCAAGGTCGAACTCTTCTTCTTTGGTGAAGGCCCTTGGCCTTAAAGTGTATTATTTCAAACTTTTCGAAATGTTAACCCGTCGTCGTTCGATCAGGGTCGAACTCTCCTTCTTTGGCGAAGTCACTTGGCCTTAAAGTGTATTATTTCGAACTTGTCAAAATATTAACCCGTCGTCGTTCGATCAAGGTCGAACACTTCTTCTTTGGTGCAGGACTTGGCCTTAAAGTTTATTATTTTGAACTTATCGAAATGTTAACCCGTCGACGTTCGATCAAGGTAGAACTCTTCTTCTTTTGCAAAGGCCCTTGTCCTTAAAGTGTGTTATTTTGAACTTATCGACATCTTAACCCATCGTCGTTCGTTCAAGGTCGAAATCTTCTTCTTTGGTGAAGGCCCTTGGACTTAAAGTATATTAT
The DNA here is from genome assembly GCF_000393655.2 of Nicotiana sylvestris. Classification (NCBI taxonomy): domain Eukaryota; kingdom Viridiplantae; phylum Streptophyta; class Magnoliopsida; order Solanales; family Solanaceae; genus Nicotiana; species Nicotiana sylvestris. Next base: position 66,353,368 of record NC_091059.1, on the reverse strand, counting down.
TTCGAACTTGTCCAAATATTAACTCGTCGTCGTTCTATCATGGTTGAACACTTCTTCTTTGGCCTTAAAGTGTATTATTTCGAACTTGTCGAAAATTTAACCCGTCATCGTTCGATCAAGGTCGAACTCTTCTTCTTTAGCAAAGTCCCTTGGCCATAACGGGTTTTATTTCGAACTTATCAAAATGTTAACCCACCGTCATTCGATCAAGGTCGAACTCTTCTTCTTTGGCGAAGGCCCTTGGCCTTAAAGGGTGTTATTTCGAACTTATCAAAATATTAACCAGTCGTCGTTCGATCAAGGTCGAACTCTTCTTTATTGTCCATGGCCCTTGGCCTTAAAGGATGTTATTTCGAACTTGTTGAAATATTAACCCATCGTCGTTCGATCAAGGTGGAACTCTTCTTCCTTGGCTAAGGCCCTTGGCCATAAAGGATGTTATTTTGAACTTATCGAAATATTAACCCGTCGTCGTTCGATCAAGGTCGAACTCTTCTTCTTTGGCGAAGGCCCTTGGCCTTAAAGGGCGTTATTTCGAACTTATCAAAATGTTAACCCGTCGTCGTTCGATCAAGGTCGAACTCTTCTTCTTTGGAGAAGGCCCTTGGCCTTAAAGGGTGTTATTTCGAACTTATCGAAATATTAACCCGTCGTCGTTCGATCAAGGTCGAACTCTTCTTTATTGGCCATGGCCCTTGGCCTTAAAGGGTGTTATTTCGAACTTGTTGAAATATTAACTCGTCGTCGTTCGATCAAGGTGGAACTCTTCTTCTTTGGCGAAGGCCCTTGGACATAAAGGATGTTATTTCGAACTTATCGAAATGTTAACCCGTCGTCGTTCGATCAAGGTCGAACTCTTCTTCTTTGGAGAAGGCCCTTGGCCTTAAAGGGTGTTATTTCTAACTTGTAGAAATATTAACCCGTCGTCGTACGATCAAGGTCGAACTCTTCTTCTTTGGCGAAGGCCCTTGGCCTTAAAGGGTGTCTTTTCGAAGTTATCAAAATGTTAACCCGTCGTCATTCGATCAAGTTCGAACTCTTCTTCTTAGACGAAGGACCTTGTCCTTAAGGTTGTTATTTCGAACTTATCGAAATGTTAACCCGTCGTCGTTCGATCAAGGTCGAACTCTTCTTCTTTGGAGAATGCCCTTGGCCTTAAAGGGTGTTATTTTGAACTTATCGAAATATTAACCCGTCGTCGTTCGATCAAGGTCGAACTCTTCTTTATTGGCCATGGCCCTTGGCCTTAAAGGGTGTTATTTCGAACTTGTTGAAATATTAACTCGTCGTCGTTCGATCAAGGTGGAACTCTTCTTCTTTGGCGAAGGCCCTTGGCCATAAAGGTTGTTATTTCGAACTTATCGAAATGTTAACCCGTCGTCGTTCGATCAAGGTCGAACTCATCTTCTTTGGAGAAGGCCCTTGGCCTTAAAGGGTGTTATTTCGAACTTATCGAAATATTAACCCGTCGTCGTTCGATCAAGGTCGAACTCTTCTTCTTTGGTGAAGGCCCTTGGCCTTAAAGTGTATTATTTCGAACTTGTCGAAATATTAACCCGTCATCGTTTGATCAAGGTCGAACACTTCTTCTTTGGAGAAGGCCTTTGGCCTTAAAGGGTATTATTTCTAACTTGTAGAAATATTAACCCATCGTCGTACGATCAAGGTCGACCTCTTCTTCTTTGGTGAAGGCCCTTGTCCTTAAAGTGTATTATTTCGAACTTGTCGAAATGTTAACCCGTCATCGTTCGATCAAGGTCGAACTCTTTTTCTTTGGCAAATTCCCTTGGCCATAAAGGGTTTTATTTCGAAATTATCGAAATGTTAACCCATCGTCGTTCGATCAAGGTCGAACTCTTCTTCTTTGGCGAAGGCCCTTGGCCTTAAAGGGCATTATTTCGAACTTATGAAAATGTTAACCCGACATCGTTCGATCAAGGTCGAACTCTTCTTCTTTGGAGAAGGCCCTTGGCCTTAAAGGGTGTTATTTCGAACTTATCGAAATATTAACCCTTCGTCGTTCGATCAAGGTCGAACTCTTCTTTTTTGGCCATGGCCCTTGGCCTTAAAGGGTGTTATTTCGAACTTGTTGAAATATTAACCCGTCGTCGTTTGATCAAGGTGGAACTCTTCTTCCTTGGCGAAGGCCCTTGGCCATAAAGGATGTTATTTCAAACTTATTGAAATTTTAACCCGTCGTCGTTCGATCAAGGTCGAACTCTTCTTCTTTGGCGAAGGCCCTTGTCCTTAAAGGGAATTATTTATAAATTATTAAAATGTTAACCCGTCGTCGTTCGATCAAGGTCGAACTCTTCTTCTTTGGAGAAGGCCCTTGGCTATAAAGGTTGTTATTTCGAACTTATCGAAATGATAACCCGTCGTCGTTCGATAAAGGTCGAACTCTTCTTCTTTGGAGAAGTCCCTTGGCCTTAAAGGGTGTTATTTCGAACTTATCGAAATATTAACCCGTCGTCGTTCGATCAAGGTCGAACTCTTCTTCTTTGGTGAAGGCCCTTGGCCTTAAAGTGTATTATTTCGAACTTGTCGAAATATTAACCCGTCATCGTTTGATCAAGGTCGAACACTTCTTCTTTGGAGAAGGCCTTTGGCCTTAAAGGGTATTATTTCTAACTTGTAGAAATATTAACCCGTCGTCGTTCGATCAAGGTCGAACTCTTCTTCTTTGGAGAAGGCCCTTGGCCTTAAAGGGTGTTATTTCGAACTTATCGAAATATTAACCCGTCGTCGTTCGATCAAGGTCGAACTCTTCTTCTTTGGTGAAGGCCCTTGGCCTTAAAGTGTATTATTTCGAACTTGTCGAAATATTAACCCGTCATCGTTTGATCAAGGTCGAACACTTCTTCTTTGGAGAAGGCCTTTGGCCTTAAAGGGTATTATTTCTAACTTGTAGAAATATTAACCCATCGTCGTACGATCAAGGTCGACCTCTTCTTCTTTGGTGAAGGCCCTTGTCCTTAAAGTGTATTATTTCGAACTTGTCGAAATGTTAACCCGTCATCGTTCGATCAAGGTCGAACTCTTTTTCTTTGGCAAATTCCCTTGGCCATAAAGGGTTTTATTTCGAAATTATCGAAATGTTAACCCATCGTCGTTCGATCAAGGTCGAACTCTTCTTCTTTGGCGAAGGCCCTTGGCCTTAAAGGGCATTATTTCGAACTTATGAAAATGTTAACCCGACATCGTTCGATCAAGGTCGAACTCTTCTTCTTTGGAGAAGGCCCTTGGCCTTAAAGGGTGTTATTTCGAACTTATCGAAATATTAACCCTTCGTCGTTCGATCAAGGTCGAACTCTTCTTTTTTGGCCATGGCCCTTGGCCATAAAGGATGTTATTTCAAACTTATTGAAATTTTAACCCGTCGTCGTTCGATCAAGGTCGAACTCTTCTTCTTTGGCGAAGGCCCTTGGCCTTAAAGGGAATTATTTCTAAATTATTAAAATGTTAACCCGTCGTCGTTCGATCAAGGTCGAACTCTTCTTCTTTGGAGAAGGCCCTTGGCTATAAAGGTTGTTATTTCGAACTTATCGAAATGTTAACCCGTCGTCGTTCGATAAAGGTCGAACTCTTCTTCTTTGGAGAAGTCCCTTGGCCTTAAAGGGTGTTATTTCGAACTTATCGAAATATTAACCCGTCGTCGTTCGATCAAGGTCGAACTCTTCTTCTTTGGTGAAGGCCCTTGGCCTTAAAGTGTATTATTTCGAACTTGTCGAAATATTAACCCGTCATCGTTTGATCAAGGTCGAACACTTCTTCTTTGGAGAAGGCCTTTGGCCTTAAAGGGTATTATTTCTAACTTGTAGAAATATTAACCCGTCGTCGTTCGATCAAGGTCGAACTCTTCTTCTTTGGAGAAGGCCCTTGGCCTTAAAGGGTGTTATTTCGAACTTATCGAAATATTAACCCGTCGTCGTTCGATCAAGGTCGAACTCTTCTTCTTTGGTGAAGGCCCTTGGCCTTAAAGTGTATTATTTCGAACTTGTCGAAATATTAACCCGTCATCGTTTGATCAAGGTCGAACACTTCTTCTTTGGAGAAGGCCTTTGGCCTTAAAGGGTATTATTTCTAACTTGTAGAAATATTAACCCATCGTCGTACGATCAAGGTCGACCTCTTCTTCTTTGGTGAAGGCCCTTGTCCTTAAAGTGTATTATTTCGAACTTGTCGAAATGTTAACCCGTCATCGTTCGATCAAGGTCGAACTCTTTTTCTTTGGCAAATTCCCTTGGCCATAAAGGGTTTTATTTCGAAATTATCGAAATGTTAACCCATCGTCGTTCGATCAAGGTCGAACTCTTCTTCTTTGGCGAAGGCCCTTGGCCTTAAAGGGCATTATTTCGAACTTATGAAAATGTTAACCCGACATCGTTCGATCAAGGTCGAACTCTTCTTCTTTGGAGAAGGCCCTTGGCCTTAAAGGGTGTTATTTCGAACTTATCGAAATATTAACCCTTCGTCGTTCGATCAAGGTCGAACTCTTCTTTATTGGCCATGGCCCTTGGCCTTAAAGGGTGTTATTTCGAACTTGTTGAAATATTAACCCGTCGTCGTTCGATCAAGGTGGAACTCTTCTTCCTTGGCGAAGGCCCTTGGCCATAAAGGATGTTATTTCAAACTTATTGAAATTTTAACCCGTCGTCGTTCGATCAAGGTCGAACTCTTCTTCTTTGGCGAAGGCCCTTGGCCTTAAAGGGAATTATTTCTAAATTATTAAAATGTTAACCCGTCGTCGTTCGATCAAGGTCGAACTCTTCTTCTTTGGAGAAGGCCCTTGGCTATAAAGGTTGTTATTTCGAACTTATCGAAATGTTAACCCGTCGTCGTTCGATAAAGGTCGAACTCTTCTTCTTTGGAGAAGTCCCTTGGCCTTAAAGGGTGTTATTTCGAACTTATCGAAATATTAACCCGTCGTCGTTCGATCAAGGTCGAACTCTTCTTCTTTGGTGAAGGCCCTTGGCCTTAAAGTGTATTATTTCGAACTTGTCGAAATATTAACCCGTCATCGTTTGATCAAGGTCGAACACTTCTTCTTTGGAGAAGGCCTTTGGCCTTAAAGGGTATTATTTCTAACTTGTAGAAATATTAACCCGTCGTCGTTCGATCAAGGTCGAACTCTTCTTCTTTGGAGAAGGCCCTTGGCCTTAAAGGGTGTTATTTCGAACTTATCGAAATATTAACCCGTCGTCGTTCGATCAAGGTCGAACTCTTCTTCTTTGGTGAAGGCCCTTGGCCTTAAAGTGTATTATTTCGAACTTGTCGAAATATTAACCCGTCATCGTTTGATCAAGGTCGAACACTTCTTCTTTGGAGAAGGCCTTTGGCCTTAAAGGGTATTATTTCTAACTTGTAGAAATATTAACCCATCGTCGTACGATCAAGGTCGAACTCTTCTTCTTTGGTGAAGGCCCTTGGCCTTAAAGTGTATTATTTCGAACTTGTCGAAATGTTAACCCGTCATCGTTCGATCAAGGTCGAACTCTTTTTCTTTGGCAAATTCCCTTGGCCATAAAGGGTTTTATTTCGAAATTATCGAAATGTTAACCCATCGTCGTTCGATCAAGGTCGAACTCTTCTTCTTTGGCGAAGGACCTTGGCCTTAAAGGGCATTATTTCGAACTTATGAAAATGTTAACCCGACCTCGTTCGATCAAGGTCGAACTCTTCTTCTTTGGAGAAGGCCCTTGGCCTTAAAGGGTATTATTTCGAACTTATCGAAATATTAACCCTTCGTCGTTCGATCAAGGTCGAACTCTTCTTTATTGGCCATGGCCCTTGGCCTTAAAGGGTGTTATTTCGAACTTGTTGAAATATTAACCCGTCGTCGTTCGATCAAGGTGGAACTCTTCTTCCTTGGCGAAGGCCCTTGGCCATAAAGGATGTTATTTCAAACTTATTGAAATTTTAACCCGTCGTCGTTCGATCAAGGTCGAACTCTTCTTCTTTGGCGAAGGCCCTTGGCCTTAAAGGGAATTATTTCTAAATTATTAAAATGTTAACCCGTCGTCGTTCGATCAAGGTCGAACTCTTCTTCTTTGGAGAAGGCCCTTGGCCTTAAAGGGTGTTATTTCGAACTTATCGAAATATTAACCCGTCGACGTTCGATCAAGGTAGAACTCTTCTTCTTTTGCAAAGGCCCTTGTCCTTAAAGTGTGTTATTTTGAACTTATCGACATCTTAACCCATCGTCGTTCGTTCAAGGTCGAACTCTTCTTCTTTGGTGAAGGCCCTAGGCCTTAAAGGGTGTTATTTCTAACTTGTAGAAATATTAACCCGTCGTCGTACAATCAAGGTCGAACTCTTCTTCTTTGGCGAAGGCCCTTGGCCTTAAAGGGTGTCTTTTCGAAGTTATCAAAATGTTAACCCGTCGTCATTCGATCAAGGTCGAACTCTTCTTCTTAGACGAAGGACCTTGTCCTTAAGGTTGTTATTTCGAACTTATCGAAATGTTAACCCGTCGTCGTTCGATCAAGGTCGAACTCTTCTTCTTTGGTGAAGGCCCTTGGCCTTAAAGTGTATTATTTCAAACTTTTCGAAATGTTAACCCGTCGTCGTTCGATCAGGGTCGAACTCTCCTTCTTTGGCGAAGTCACTTGGCCTTAAAGTGTATTATTTCGAACTTGTCAAAATATTAACCCGTCGTCGTTCGATCAAGGTCGAACACTTCTTCTTTGGTGCAGGCCTTGGCCATAAAGTTTATTATTTTGAACTTATCGAAATGTTAACCCGTCGACGTTCGATCAAGGTAGAACTCTTCTTCTTTTGCAAAGGCCCTTGTCCTTAAAGTGTGTTATTTTGAACTTATCGACATCTTAACCCATCGTCGTTCGTTCAAGGTCGAACTCTTCTTCTTTGGTGAAGGCCCTTGGCCTTAAAGGGTGTCTTTTCGAAGTTATCAAAATGTTAACCCGTCGTCATTCGATCAAGGTCGAACTCTTCTTCTTAGACGAAGGACCTTGTCCTTAAGGTTGTTATTTCGAACTTATCGAAATGTTAACCCGTCTTCGTTCGATCAAGGTCGAACTCTTCTTCTTTGGTGAAGGCCCTTGGCCTTAAAGTGTATTATTTTGAACTTGTCGAAATGTTAACCCGTCGTCGTTCGATCAAGGTCGAACTCTCCTTCTTTGGCGAAGGCCCTTCGCCTTAAAGTGTATTATTTCGAACTTATCGAAATATTAACCCGTCGTCGTTCGATCAAGGTTGAACTCTTCTTTATTGGCCATGGCCCTTGGCCTTAAAGGGTGTTATTTCGAACTTGTTGAAATATTAACTCGTCGTCGTTCGATCAAGGTGGAACTCTTCTTCTTTGGTGAAGGCCCTTGGACATAAAGGATGTTATTTCGAACTTATCGAAATGTTAACCCATCGTCGTTCGATCAAGGTCAAACTCTTCTTCTTTGGAGAAGGCCCTTGGCCTTAAAGGGTGTTATTTCTAACTTGTAGAAATATTAACCCGTCGTCGTACGATCAAGGTCGAACTCTTCTTCTTTGGCGAAGGCCCTTGGCCTTAAAGGGTGTCTTTTCGAAGTTATCAAAATGTTAACCCGTCGTCATTCGATCAAGTTCGAACTCTTCTTCTTAGACGAAGGACCTTGTCCTTAAGGTTGTTATTTCGAACTTATCGAAATGTTAACTCGTCGTCGTTCGATCAAGGTCGAACTCTTCTTCTTTGGAGAATGCCCTTGGCCTTAAAGGGTGTTATTTCGAACTTATCGAAATATTAACCCGTCGTCGTTCGATCAAGGTCGAACTCTTCTTTATTGGCCATGGCCCTTGGCCTTAAAGGGTGTTATTTCGAACTTGTTGAAATATTAACTCGTCGTCGTTCGATCAAGGTGGAACTCTTCTTCTTTGGCGAAGGCCCTTGGCCTTTAAGGTTGTTATTTCGAACTTATCGAAATGTTAACCCGTCGTCGTTCGATCAAGGTCGAACTCTTCTTCTTTGGAGAAGGCCCTTGGCCTTAAAGGGTGTTATTTCGAACTTATCGAAATATTAACCCGTCGTCGTTCGATCAAGGTCGAACTCTTCTTCTTTGGTGAAGGCCCTTGGCCTTAAAGTGTATTATTTCGAACTTGTCGAAATATTAACCCGTCATCGTTCGATCAAGGTCGAACACTTCTTCTTTGGAGAAGGCCTTTGGCCTTAAAGGGTATTATTTCTAACTTGTAGAAATATTAACCCATCATCGTACGATCAAGGTCGAACTCTTCTTCTTTGGTGAAGGCCCTTGGCCTTAAAGTGTATTATTTCGAACTTGTCGAAATGTTAACCCGTCATCGTTCGATCAAGGTCGAACTCTTTTTCTTTGGCAAATTCCCTTGGCCATAAAGGGTTTTATTTCGAAATTATCGAAATTTTAACCCATCGTCGTTCGATCAAGGTCGAACTCTTCTTCTTTGGCGAAGGCCCTTGGCCTTAAAGGGCATTATTTCGAACTTATGAAAATGTTAACCCGACCTCGTTCGATCAAGGTCGAACTCTTCTTCTTTGGAGAAGGCCCTTGGCCTTAAAGGGTGTTATTTCGAACTTATCGAAATATTAACCCTTCGTCGTTCGATCAAGGTCGAACTCTTCTTTATTGGCCATGGCCCTTGGCCTTAAAGGGTGTTATTTCGAACTTGTTGAAATATTAACCTGTCGTCGTTCGATCAAGGTGGAACTCTTCTTCCTTGGCGAAGGCCCTTGGCCATAAAGGATGTTATTTCAAACTTATTGAAATTTTAACCTGTCGTCGTTCGATCAAGGTCGAACTCTTCTTCTTTGGCGAAGGCCCTTGGCCTTAAAGGGAATTATTTCTAAATTATTAAAATGTTAACCCGTCGTCGTTCGATCAAGGTCGAACTCTTCTTCTTTGGAGAAGGCCCTTGGCCTTAAAGGGTGTTATTTCGAACTTATCGAAATATTAACCCGTCGTCGTTCGATCAAGGTCAAACTCTTCTTTATTGGCTATGGCCCTTGGCCTTAAAGGGTATTATTTCGAACTTGTTGAAATATTAACTCGTCGTCGTTCGATCAAGGTGGAACTCTTCTTCTTTGGCAAAGGCCCTTGGCCATAAAGGATGTTATTTCGAACTTATCGAAATGTTAACCCGTTGTCGCTCGATCAAGGTCGAACTCTTCTTCTTTGGAGAAGGCCCTTGGCCTTAAAGGGTGTTATTTCTAACTTGTAGAAATATTAACCCGTCGTCGTACGATCAAGGTCGAACTCTTCTTCTTTGGCGAAGGCCCTTGGCCTTAAAGGGTGTCTTTTCGAAGTTATCAAAATGTTAACCCGTCGTCATTCGATCAAGTTCGAACTCTTCTTCTTAGACGAAGGACCTTGTCCTTAAGGTTGTTATTTCGAACTTATCGAAATGTTAACCCGTCGTCGTTCGATCAAGGTCGAACTCTTCTTCTTTGGAGAATGCCCTTGGCCTTAAAGGGTGTTATTTCGAACTTATCGAAATATTAACCCGTCGTCGTTCGATCAAGGTCGAACTCTTCTTTATTGGCCATGTCCCTTGGCCTTAAAGGGTGTTATTTCGAACTTGTTGAAATATTAACTCGTCGTCGTTCGATCAAGGTGGAACTCTTCTTCTTTGGCGAAGGCCCTTGGCCATAAAGGTTGTTATTTCGAACTTATCGAAATGTTAACCCGTCGTCGTTCGATCAAGGTCGAACTCTTCTTCTTTGGAGAAGGCCCTTGGCCTTAAAGGGTGTTATTTCGAACTTATCGAAATATTAACCCGTCGTCGTTCGATCAAGGTCGAACTCTTCTTCTTTGGTGAAGGCCCTTGGCCTTAAAGTGTATTATTTCGAACTTGTCGAAATATTAACCCGTCATCGTTCGATCAAGGTCGAACACTTCTTCTTTGGAGAAGGCCTTTGGCCTTAAAGGGTATTATTTCTAACTTGTAGAAATATTAACCCATCATCGTACGATCAAGGTCGAACTCTTCTTCTTTGGTGAAGGCCCTTGGCCTTAAAGTGTATTATTTCGAACTTGTCGAAATGTTAACCCGTCATCGTTCGATCAAGGTCGAACTCTTTTTCTTTGGCAAATTCCCTTGGCCATAAAGGGTTTTATTTCGAAATTATCGAAATTTTAACCCATCGTCGTTCGATCAAGGTCGAACTCTTCTTCTTTGGCGAAGGCCCTTGGCCTTAAAGGGCATTATTTCGAACTTATGAAAATGTTAACCCGACCTCGTTCGATCAAGGTCGAACTCTTCTTCTTTGGAGAAGGCCCTTGGCCTTAAAGGGTGTTATTTCGAACTTATCGAAATATTAACCCTTCGTCGTTCGATCAAGGTCGAACTCTTCTTTATTGGCCATGGCCCTTGGCCTTAAAGGGTGTTATTTCGAACTTGTTGAAATATTAACCTGTCGTCGTTCGATCAAGGTGGAACTCTTCTTCCTTGGCGAAGGCCCTTGGCCATAAAGGATGTTATTTCAAACTTATTGAAATTTTAACCTGTCGTCGTTCGATCAAGGTCGAACTCTTCTTCTTTGGCGAAGGCCCTTGGCCTTAAAGGGAATTATTTCTAAATTATTAAAATGTTAACCCGTCGTCGTTCGATCAAGGTCGAACTCTTCTTCTTTGGAGAAGGCCCTTGGCCTTAAAGGGTGTTATTTCGAACTTATCGAAATATTAACCCGTCGTCGTTCGATCAAGGTCAAACTCTTCTTTATTGGCTATGGCCCTTGGCCTTAAAGGGTATTATTTCGAACTTGTTGAAATATTAACTCGTCGTCGTTCGATCAAGGTGGAACTCTTCTTCTTTGGCAAAGGCCCTTGGCCATAAAGGATGTTATTTCGAACTTATCGAAATGTTAACCCGTTGTCGCTCGATCAAGGTCGAACTCTTCTTCTTTGGAGAAGGCCCTTGGCCTTAAAGGGTGTTATTTCTAACTTGTAGAAATATTAACCCGTCGTCGTACGATCAAGGTCGAACTCTTCTTCTTTGGCGAAAGGCCCTTGGCCTTAAAGGGTGTCTTTTCGAAGTTATCAAAATGTTAACCCGTCGTCATTCGATCAAGGTCGAACTCTTCTTCTTAGACGAAGGACCTTGTCCTTAAGGTTGTTATTTCGAACTTATCAAAATGTTAACCCGTCTTCGTTCGATCAAGGTCGAACTCTTCTTCTTTGGTGAAGGCCCTTGGCCTTAAAGTGTATTATTTTGAACTTGTCGAAATGTTAACCCGTCGTCGTTCGATCAAGGTCGAACTCTCCTTCTTTGGCGAAGGCCCTTCGCCTTAAAGTGTATTATTTCGAACTTGTTAAAATATTAACCCGTCGTCGTTCGATAAAGGTCGAATACTTCTTCTTTGGCGCAGGCCTTGGCCTTAAAAAGTATTATTTTGAACTTAGCGAAACGTTAACCCGTCGACGTTCGATCAAGGTAGAACTCTTCTTCTTTTGCAAAGGCCCTTGTCCTTAAAGTGTGTTATTTTGAACTTATCAACATCTTAACCCATCGTCGTTCGTTCAAGGTCTCGTGATTCCTGGTCTTCAGGAGGCCTTGGCTCAGATATTATTAGTTTGCACTGGCCTGGCTCAGGCGGCTTCAGTCACTACAGCCGTAGTTACTTCTCAGGCCGGGGGAGGCAATCAGACTCCCGCCGCTCGCACACCTGAGCAGGTCATGCAGGGACTTCAGACGCCGGGGGCGCATCCAGCCCAGCCGGTTACAGCTGCTCAAGACTATGTGGTTCCTATCATGCCGGAGGATGAGCAGCGTAGGATGGAGAGATTTGGTAGATTGCAGCCTCCGACCTTCAGTAGCGCAGAGGGCGAGGATGACCAGGGATTTTTGAATAAGTGTTAGAGGATACTTTGTACTGCCGGTATTCTAGAGACCAGTGGGATCGCTTTTACCACCTATCAGTTTTCAGAAGCTGCTATTACTTGGTGGGAGGATTTTGAGAGGCGTAGGCCTATTGGTGCAGCACCTATTACCCGACAGCAGTTCTCCGTTCTCTTTTTGGAGAAGTATGTGCCGTAGTCTCGTAGAGAGGAGTTGTGCAGACACTTTGAGTGGTTGCGTCAGGGGGAGATGACCGTGTTGCAGTATGAGTTGAGGTTCTCCGAGTTAGCTTGTCATTCCAATTGGTTGGTTCCGACAGATAGGGAGAGAATTAGGAGGTTTGCTGATGGTCTTACTTATCAGCTCTGTATTCTCATGACTAGAGAGAGGTGACTGGTGCTACTTTCGAGGAGGTTATGGATATTGCCCGTGAGATTGAGTCTTTTCGTCACTAGGAGCGAGAGGAGAGGTGAGGATCTGGCAACTATAGTGGTACTCCTTTGAGGGGTCAGTTTCATCATGACAGAGGCCGTTCATTTAGGTCTGCTCAGCTAGCTCGCCCAGGGTTTAGAAAGATTTGACATTATTTAGGAAAAGAAAGTTCTTACCTCAGATACTTTCAAAATATTTGCTCGAGATGGTAGAGCTTCGTGCTGATAACGTGTTATGAAACAAAGACTATAAAGTAAAGACAAGTATAGAGAGAAACTGATATATTATTCGAACTCAAACTGATCTACATAATGAACTGAAATCTCTTCTATTTATAGAAGAAAGGAAGCTGCTCTGTAAGCTGTTACTACAAGCTGCTGTGTAAGCTGCTACTACAAGCTGCAGTATAAGCTACTATAAGCTGTTGTGTAAGCTGCTACTACAAGCTGTTGTGTAAGCTGCTACAAGCTGCTGCGTAAGCTGCTGTTGTACCAGATATGGATAATCTTCTACTGAGAGCAATATTTATCCATAACGGAGTACTGAATGGATAGGCTTATTATATCCGGTATGGATAATCTTCTACCGAGGGTAATGTTTATCCATAACTGGGTACTGAAGAGATAAGCTTATTATACCCGGTATGGATAATCTTCTACCGGGGGTAATGTTTATCCATAACTGGGTACTGAAAAGATAAGCTTATTATACCCGGTATGGATAATCTTCTACCGGGGGTAATGTTTATCCATAACTGGGTACTGAAAAGATAAGCTTATTATACCCGGTATGGATAAACTTCTACTGGGGGTAATGTTTATCCATAACCGGGTACCGAAGTGATAAGCTTCTTCAGGAAGCTTATTTCCAATATAGTACTAAATAGATAAACATATTTACGGTGGAGTCCCATATGGATAAGCTTCTTCAGGAAGCTTATTTACAACGGAGTACTAAATGAACATCCATAATATAATATATTTATAACAGTTATTACATTTTACAAAAGCTAATAAGAAACAATTTTTTTTCCCATTACACAAGATAAGCTTAGGGGCGAAGTTACAGGCTCTTATCCTCTTAGGTGGATCTGAAACCTAACAATTTTTAAATGTAAATACCTCGTATTTTATGGGCCTAAGCTTTTATACGTACCCCGAGGGTCCTTTCAAAAAGAACTAAAAATTTGCCAAACTTTGATGTCCAAAAGTAATTATAATTTTTTTTAATTACAAATAGCAAACATAAAATCATATTTTGTACTTCTGCAGTCCTGGTAAATCTTTCTGTTTCTATGCATATGATATATTTGTTTTTCTGCCAGTCTTTTTTCACTGTGGCTCAACGTGAATTCCTTGAATAAATTGTTGAATGTATGATGACACCAAGCTTTGTTTCTTATTCGTGCGAGACAAGGCAGGATTGTCTATTGGAAAAGTCATGGGAAAACTATGTAGAAATAGAAATGAGAGAAAATACATATACTTAGAAAGAGTCAAATATGTTTTACAAGGTCAAGCAAAACCAATATTTTGGCTAATTTCTTTTCAATGTATTGATCAAATATTAAAAGGAGGAAATCAATGAGGTGTTTATTATTCAAAAATTATAATTATAAAAGGCAGAAAGGTTTTCCTTTGGCATTGATGTTATGTATTTTATATTCCTTGTTAAAATTATAATTAACGCCGTTAACTAATTGAGGTGTCACCGTGTAGAAAGTAGGTAGAGTTTAAACTATGGAATAAATACAAGATAAGGATGCGCATAATATATTCAATTTGATCTGCCTTTTCAAAATTTTGCATAGCGAAAATTTAGTGCACCGATCTTTCTTTTTATATAGTTTTTCTATGAATATGTGCACGACTTTCTAACCATCAACAAGCTAGATAAGATAGTACTTGTACTACTGAACGGTATTGCTATCGATTAATTGTCACACCTCCTTTATCCTACACCCGGGAAGGAGTGTATAAGGAAGTTTTTTCAATTAAAGGACAATTGAAACGGGATTATTTACATTAAATTCAGAGTCGCCACTTGGGAGATTTATGGTGTCCCAAGTCACCGGTTTAAAATCCTGAATCGAGGAACGGTTGACTCTGTAATACAGTCCGCGAACCATAAATCCGGGTAAGGAATTCTGTTAACCCGGGAGAAGGTGTTAGGCATTCCCGGGATCCATGGTTCTAGCACGATCGCTCAACTATCATAAATGGCCTAATTATCTGATTTAAAATATTTTGAACCTATGTTTAATTTTAACTTTTGACCGCTTTTAACTAAGAAAATTATCTTAAAACGGGTCACGCGTACGTGTACCCATTTGTTTGGCGCGTCAAAAACCATGTCACGCGAACGTGTCCACAATTAGTAATGCTTTGTTTTTATTAAGAAAACTTAGTCGAAGTTGCGCGAACTCATATTCCGATTTTGTTTGTTTTTTTTTAAAAACAAATAAATGAAAAATCGTATTTATGTCACGCGAACGTGTATATAATTACAATAATTTATTTAAATACGCTTAAAAGTATACTAGTGGTTTGTGAGTTATTTGTTTCCTATGTTTGATTTAAGGTTAGGATAGATATGGAATTATTAATCCCAAAAAAAAAACTTCTTAGTGAACTTAATAATTTCCAAATACCTTATCCAATGTTATTTTTTGTTTTTTTCCCTTCATTTTTTTTAAAAAAAATATTCCTACTAAATTAACACTTGAAAATTTTAAACTTTTATGGCTTAAGTGATAAAGAATTGTAAACGCATTTCTTTAAAAGAAACTTACTACAGTCTTATAAAGAAAATTTATTAGTTTATGGTCTATGCACAAGAATAATAAAAAATTTTAACCGATTTATGACTTAGGGATACTATATAATTATTTCGTCCACGATTAACGATGCTCTATTATTATTTAAAAATTTGGTTGAAGTTGCGCGAACGTGTACTCCGATTTATTTTGAAAATCATAATTATGTCACGCGAACATGTACATAATCACAATAATACATTGAACGTGCCTAAAGCAATCTACGATCATTTGTTATTTTATATCTAAGTCATAAGAAATTAATACCAAGGCCATAAATTATTTGTGCTTAATTAAATAACCTACGAATTGCAGCAAGATTCTTTTAGCATTAACCTCACTAATAGCCAAATTCAAATACCCAAGCATCACAAATTAGCACAAGTAAAGATTATACGATAAAAAAAATCTCGACGCATCGTTATTATTCCAAAAGAAATAAACTTCTCTTAGCATGAAGGAACAATTCTACTTTTTAGAACTAACACACCAAAAATAAAGATATGACACCCCTTCAACACAAATTTATTTACATTAACACCGTCAATTGTAAAGATAGGACGCGGATGGTAAATTATATTTTGCGTCAAGTAAGAGCTAAGTCATGACGTAAAATTATTGGCCTAAGTCAAGTGAGCTTGAGTAATTATAGCCAACTCCAAATTAACTCGGGTAATGGGATACAAATGAACATGCCAGACTTTCGTCCATTTGAGCGCAACAAACGATTTAAGCCAAATTCGAGAGAATGCTTAATAAAATGCATAATATCAGAATGATTTATAATATTGATGTGAGTCCTATTTTCATCTCAAATATGGGCTCAAAGGGAGCCCAAGTCAAGTTATAAACGCTATTGGCCTAATGATTTCTAAGTGGCCTGAATTAGGCCCAAAAGAAGGCCCAATTCGACAACTATTATGCATTGTCAAAAAAAACAAACAGGGATTCAAGGTCGAATTTCTTCAGCAGCACAAACAGTATCCAAACTCAATATTGAAGGACCCAAATTTACTTACAACACACGAAATGGCCCAGACTCAACTCAAAACAACCATGAATGCTCATTTAATAATTAACCCAAAGCTGACCCTATGTGAATCAGTTAAACTCCATGAGACATACACATATTCGTCTACTTAGCCTCCAAAGTTAATTGCTTTAAAAAGAACGAACAACTAAACAGCCAGGAGAGACTTAGAACTAAACCCAATAGCACTTCTATAAACTAATCTGATAAACATTAAAAGAATCGAATTTACCTCACACTAAATGCATTCACAAGCCTATCATAGATGTATCAGTATGAGCTTACTAGTAGCTTTAGCATGGATATCATAGCTAATTATGATTCGAATCAAAAAAATTAGACAAGAAAACAAACAACTGATGCCTCAGATAGTTTGTAACTTCAACAGAATCACATGGATTCAGCTAATCCATAGTTAACTTGAATATTTTTAAGATCAAATACCTATTATTTCTGGCAGAATTTAAACACAAACATGCCTTTCATGGCTCAAATAAATCTTCACTACAACAAATGATAAATGGTCTTTAAATCACAGAGAAACTAACTAAGAAATGAAATAAACTACAACGTAGTGTCAAATAAACGAAGTACAACACTAGTTGGCGCCATATTCTGAATCTCACTCTTGCATTTCATACATCAAACCTGACTGCACATATTTAATAGAGCTCAAAATATAGTACCTGGAAATAAAGAAAACAGGGGGATGAAGTTCAGCAGTAACCAAACAGCAAGAACAACCCAGATTTTTAACCAAGAAAACAGTGAGTAACTCCGGATGAATCAATGTAACAGTAAAAAAAATTTAGTATTTTTCAGAATGTTCTTATCTATGAACTCTTTGGACTCTCTCCTCTCTATCTTTTACTTTATATCTCTCTGTATCTGTCTTAGAATCTCCCCTCACTCTTAACACCTCTCAAGTTCAACCTTTTTATAGGCATTCATTTTAGTGTATCCCCCATTATCTATTAACCTTTTTATTTTTAACTATCCACTAGCTTAGTGCTTTCTTAATTTAAACAACTATTGCAATCCAACCCTACCACTATTAGAAGCTTCTTAAGTAGGTAAACACTTGAATTATACTTATATTAATCAGTTCTTATCGACATAATTAGACAAGAGGTTAAACCAAACTATTGAACTAATCCTAACTATTCTGACTAAGTGATTAAACGAAATACGATTTCAAAGTCTACTGATATCCCAATTATACGAAACAAATCCACGAAACCAATCTTAAAGAAACAAACAGTGAACAGAATAATTTATACCAGAGTACTGATCGAATTTCAATTGAAATTGACCAAAGAAAAATGAGAGAAGGGAAATGACCATTGGAATAAAATTAATCAAACAAACACAGAAACATGCAAGAACTTACCAATTAAACTAGAAAAGCTTGGAACCCTGATTTTCCGATTCCATCGCCAAATAATGTTAGTCACTTGTTCTTTGTCAAAACAAGTGAGTAACACTATTTTGTGACGAACTCGGCTCTAAAATTATCATCAGTCTTGAGTTCAAGTTTGGCTCTTGAATTTAAGATTCAAGCAGATTGAGCCACATTCGAAGAAAACTGATCATGGATTAGGGAAGAGGGGAATGAGGGGGTTCTACGATGTGAATTTGGGGCCGGTTGGGTAGGCAAGGGTTCAGGGGTCCGAACTTCTATCGAATATTCGACGAGTTCTGGTGGGCGGAGGGCGGTGGTGTGAGGCGGTGGGAGGCAGGGGTGTCTCTAGGGTATGTGAGAGACGATGAGGGGGGGTTTCTGAGGGGGTAGGGGTTTGGGTATATTAAAATGGGACGATTAATTTGAGCCGTTAGATGATTGAAATTCAACGACTGTGATCGAATCCTTAATCGGAACAGGGTCATTTTGGTTACATGAGTGCTGGACCGGTTCACGGATCGGGGTTTGGGAAATGGGTGAGAATCTGGACCGTTTGATCAAACTAATTTAGCGGTCCAGATTAAAACACCTAAAACGGTGTCGTTTGGATTAAGCTGGAGATGGACCGATTTTGGTTGGGTTTTGAGGATACTTTTGGGCCTGTAGATTTGGGTTTGAAGAACTGCCCAAACTCTGATTTCTCATTTCTTTCCTCTTTCTTTTCAAATTAATTCCCCCTTTTTCTTGTTTTATTTTTTCAAAAATTAAAATCCTAAATTAATTTATAAAACCAAAATTAATCTTAAAAATACTAATTAACTCTAAATGATTATTATCACGAATAATTAAATACTAAATTAAAAGAAAATCACACAATTTGACTAAAATACAAAAATATGTTATTTTTTGTGAATTTTCATTTTTGTAAAATACCTAATTATTAATTAATTCCAAAAATGTAAAAATCAAATCTTAAATGCAAATGCTATATTTTTTTGTATTTTTAATACATTAATAAAATTAAACATGCACACAAATATATGCAAACAATCAGGAAAATCACACAATAATTCCAAAAAATAACATATAATTAAAGAAAAAACCTAATTTTGGGAATTATTTTGGAGTAATTCGTATGAGGCAAAAATCACGTGCTCACAGCTGCCCCTCTTTGTCCTAAAAGATGAAGAGTTTTCGTGCAAAGATAAATTGAGCGGATACGAGCGATTTTTGCCCGTTCGAATACTCCGTGGGAAGCATTTTTTGAGAGATTTGGCCGGACCCCTGCTTCAAAGGTTTCCTATATATCTTTGGCTATAAAGGAATCAGGTCAATGTAGTTCGGGAAGTTTCGGTAGCTGGGACTACCATGAAGCTGTGGTTTCACTGTTACTGTTGCTGCTGCTGATACAACTTACTGACTTCCTTATTACACCATGACAAAAATGAAGAAGCTGGACTAAGCTATAATCTATCCTTTACAAAGATTTATTTTCAAACTTGGTCTTGTGACTGTTGTTGACTTGTATTTTCTTTAGAAGTTCCTTTGTTGCTGACTTGAATTGTATTTTTTGAGATGTTTTCCCTCTCTTCTAGGCGGGTACCTGATTGCTGAACCTTTAAAATGTCTTCCTTTGACTATTGTTTCCTTTCCTCTGTTCTCCAGGCGGGCGCCTGATTACTTGAAATTTGAATTGTATTCCCTTGTACTTCAGGTGGGCTCCTGACTGCTGAAACTGAAATGTATTCCCTTGTTCTCCAGGTGGACGCCTGATTACTAATACTTCAACTGTTGTTCCTTGTTCTCCAGGTGGACACCTGATTGCTGATACTTCAATTGTTCTTCCTTGTTCTCCAGGTGGACGCCTAATTGTTGATACTTCAATTGTTCTTCCTTGTTCTCCAGGTGGACACCTGATTGCTGATACTTCAACTGTTCTTCCTTGTTCTCCAGGTGGACGCCTGATTGCTGATACTTCAACTGTTCTTCCTTGTTCTCCAGGTGGACGCCTGATTGTTGATACTTCAATTGTCCTTCCTTGTTCTCCAGGTGGACGCCTGATTGCTAGTACTTGGTCATGCTCTTATCTTTAACATCCACGTTGTTCTCCATGTTCTTTAGATGGGCACCTGACTTCAACAAAAATAGACAAAACAAAAGAAAATTTTCTGCCCCAGTTTGGTAGCTGGGCGCATCTGTGAGTGTTAAACTGAATCATATTACCAAATATTAATAAAAATTTGAAAGCTAGGTCTCATTATCCAGGGAGGTCCTGACAACTCTTAACTAAATGACAATTTCAAAGCTAAATTATATCTACTGAAGGTATGTCTTATGCTAAATCTTGTTATCCAAACCAGTTTTAAACTACGTCCCATTATTCAGGAGGGTCCTGACAATTAAAAATCAAGTCTTATCTTAAGGGTGACAATTTTACGACCAAATTGTACTCTCTTATAACAACACTTACTTATCTAGTGGAATACTTAAAGTCATGTCCCCTTATTCAGGTAGGTCCTGAAAACTCTTATGCGAACTTTGAAGCCAACTTATATTCCTTTTGGTGCACATTTGTCCTATATTTACTACTTATGATCGTTTTGGGGTTTAACCTATGACCATTTTCCAGGAGGGTCCTGAAATTTCGAATTGAGTCTTGTCTTAAGAATGAAAACTTCATACCAATTTATATATTCACGAAGTAGAGCTTATGCTAGATCTTGTACTCATGAATGTTTTGAATTAAAGCTAAGTCCCATTATCCAGGAAGGTCCTGATATTTTCAAGTTAAATCCCATTATCCAGGAGGGTCCTGAGAATCTAAAATCAACTCTTATCTTAAGAGTGACAATTTTAAGCGAAATTATACCTCTTTATAGCAGAACTTACGCTACATCTTGCTATTTAATGGAATTTCTTAAGCTACGTCCCATTATTCAAGAGGGTCCTAAAAACTTCCAATTAAATCGGGAGAAAACGTGGAAAAAGATGGTGTTTCTTCTTGGGGGGGGGGGAAAGGTGGAAAAAGATGTTGTTTCTACTTAGGAGAAAAAGGTGGAAAAAGATGGTGGTTTTTTTTCTTTGTTATTTTTTTTATTTTATTAGTATTATTTTTTTGCCAGCCCGAGAAACCGGGGCAATGAGGGTCTCCCAAATTTTGCTGAATTCCGACGCCTCTGGGGGTAATGTCCAAAATGTATCTCAAGCATGCAAACTTCGGAGTTCCACTTATAATCCTTTGGGGTGCATTTGCGCTAAATTCTGGTACTCATGATTGTTTTGAATTTTAAACTAAGTCCCATTTTCCAGGAGGGTCCTGAGAATTTATACGATCAAACCTGCATGGTACTTGCTTTACTTACAGGGTGTTTCCTAAAATAAAAGCCATCTTTGCCCCTGTTTCAAATCAAAAAAAATCTTGTCAGTTTAAAACGTGGTGGTTTTCACACCTCCATTTTTCCTACACCCCCGGAGAAGGGAGTATATGGGAGTTTTTCCAATTAAAGGATAATCGAAACGGGATTTATTGATTTAAAGATTCAGAGTCGCCATTTGGGATAATTATGGTGTCCCAAGTCATCGATTGAATCCCGATTCGAGGAAAATATTGACTCCGTTTAACAGTCCGTGAACCAGAAATCCGAGTAAGGAATTCTGTTAACCCAGGAGAAGGTGTTAGGCATTCCCGAGTTCCGTGGTTCTAGCACAGTCGCTCAACTGTTATAATCGACCTAATTATCTGATTTTAAACACTTTTTAAACCTATGTGCCTTTTTTCTAACTTTTGGAAAACCGCTTTCACTTATTTCAAGAATTAATTCAAGGTCGTTTAAAACATATCGCAAGCCACACCACATGAAATACACCCGTGGTTCACGACACGCTCTATTTAACCTTGTTGGAAATTAGAACTGGGTCACATGAAATGCACCCCCGGGTTTTAACATGTTCACTTCAACTATCATTATTCAAAATTGTGGTAGGATCACATGAAATGCACACCCGAATTTGGGAAATTAGGCATCGTAACTATGTCACGGAAACCGTACCCATAATCACGATAGTTTATTAATCGCGCCTAAAGCAAGCTATGGTATTCATTATTCTTCCTAAATTTTGAGACTATTGCAAAGTCATGAGGCATAAAAATGAAATTATGGGATTATGGGAGAATGTGGTATTTCACAGAGATTAAGTTAACTAGCATTTTAGAACGTGTATAAACACTTATTAGTTATAGAAGAAATACGCTAGCTATACTTATTGCAAATCGATAAAATATCCATATCAAGAAATAAAAGAAAAGAAAGAATCAAAAACTCAAGCACAAAAAAATATACAAATAAATAGAGATCGCATGTGAAGCGTATCGAAAGTGTTGTTCAAGCCGAGAAAATGATTCAACGGTGCATCTGTTTTGGTCATTCAGATTATAATTCATGAGAAACCCACTTTGGCTTTAAAAGAGCATAATAGCTGAAACAAACAACTACTAAAAGAAAAGAATATACACTATAATCACACACCATGTATATGTAGCATGGATACATAAGTGACAAATTAAGATAAACAACTCAAACTTTAAAATGAAGTTCTATTGGAAATGAACAGATCCAAAAATAACACTTAGTATATACAAAAAATTAAACGCACCTCATGAACAAGACAAGAGGAATCGAAGAAGATGCAGAACTCTTGGGTACACATGGACCGGAGACGGAGAACTCGCCGACAACCTCGAAACTCAAATGGCAACCTCGACTGGAACAAGCAACAACGAACGGAGCTTCGGACAAGTTTAACAAACGAGCTACTTAAGAGATGCGAAGCTGCGAAACTTACGCAGCGAACTGAAAGAGAACGAAAATGGCGATGACTGTAGCGTCACAAATGCTCGCCAGTTGCTGGAATTTTCCGGCGGGTTAAAGACTAGCAGGGACGCGTCTGGAAGTCGTTAAGCCGACGAGCTGGTGGAGCTTGTTTTTCCGGCGAGTTTCAGGCAGAGGTGGGGGTCGTTTGATGATTAACATTGGGTTCGTTGGCGTTTTTTCGGCGAGCTGGGGTCATCTGACTCACCGCTTGAGAGATATGGCTGTGTTGTCGTCGTTGGTCGAAGAAGAAGAACGGGGAAGATTGGGTCGTGCCTTTGTCTGCGCAACCCTTTCTCGTTTTAGCTTTTTTGTTTTTCTTTTCGTTCCGTTCTTTTCGTTCTTTTTTCGTTGTGTTTCAGTGTTTCCCCGGCGTAGCCTTTCGTTTCAGACCCCCTCCGTTCATTATTCATGCACAGCTTTTCGTTTTTCAGCCCTCCTTCGTTATCTCTTCGTTCAGCCTCTTTTCCGTTCCTTTTGTTATCCCCCCTTAGGTCTTTAAGCGTTGTTTCCTTTTTTATATTGTAGATTTTAGGGGGTTTTTTAGGTTAAGGGGTATAGGCCTAGGAATTATGGGTTTGGCAATTGTGGGCTAGGTCTAAAATTAGGCCTAAAGATGGGTTGCTCGAGCCCAAGCTCTATTCTTTCGCTACAAACGAGATTAAAAATACGGGCCCATTTGTTAATTATTCCTACTTATTCAAATAATTATTAAAATAAAACTAACCATTAAAATAAATCTATTTTTGGTATTTTCAAACATCATATTGAAATAAAAATACGATACTATTGTTGTATATATATATTTTTTAAGATTTTTTTTTTAGATTGAAAGTGACTACAAAACACTAATGAACCTATTTTTGTGATTTTTTGTTTTCTTGCAATAAAATTAAAGTAAAAGAGTCAAAATTACTTAAAATATCTATATTATGCCTAAATTAAATATTTTACGCTAATATATGAAAAATCTTAGGGAGGGTCAAAAATCACATGTCTACAGCTGCCCCTCTTTGACTGGAAACATACAGAGTTTTCAGACAAAGACTGACTAGACAGGTTTTTGACCCGACCCTTATTTGGAGAGACTAAAACTAAAAGAAAAGGGTAATGTGACCGAGCCCTGGTATCTGGGCTGCCAACATGTCCTTGGCTATAAAGGAATCAGGCCACGTGTAGTTCAGAAATGAGTGAGATGACGGAGTATGCCGAGGTGGAGATCCGGTCGAGGTGCCATTCCGCCGAGGTTCCGGTCCACAGTCCTGTTGTTACATCAAAAATCAAAACATGAAAAAGACTAGCTAAGCCTATCAACTAAGAGTTACAAGATTCCTATCTATAAGTCTTTTGAAGCTTGATCTTGAGTTTTGAATGGTTCTTCACGCAGACTTTAGATTTGAACCTTGACGCTTGCTAGTTACAGGTGCTAGCTCGTTCTTCTTCAGAGTTTCGGACCAAGACCGGACATGTAGTGCTTGTGACCTCGTCCATGTCTTGAGCAGCTCACATCCTTCATCAACTTCTGCATTTGGATTAACTTGTTGCCTTTCTCTCTTTTCCTTTATTGTGACTAACTTCTGTTGATCATCTAGGACTGCTGACTCGCATTCTTGACGCGAGCTTCTTTTGTTACTGACCTGAATTATATTCTGAATTGAATTCCCTTTCTTCCAGGTGGGCGCCTGATTGCTGAACTTGAACCGTCTTCTCTTGTTACTTGACACTATTTTCCGTTGCACCTTGAACCATTTTTCCCTGAAACTTGAACTGTCTTCCTTCGAAACTGCTTTCCCTTGAAACTCGAGTTGTCTTCCCTTGTTCTCAAGGTGGGTGCCTGATTACAACAAAATAGACAAACATAAAGAAATTTTTCTGCCCAGTTTGCACTAGGAAGATTTGTGAGTTGTTAGCAAAATTGTAAACCACTTGTACTATTAATGCAATGATGAAATTAAACTAAATAATAGACTAGGAAAACTATAAACTAAGCTTGACTAAAGTAAAAACTGACCCTATTCTCCAGGCGGGGCTCCCTGATTGCTAACTTGAAATATGTTCCCTGCTCTCCAGGCGGGCGCCTGACTGCTGACGTGAAATGTATTCCCTGCTCTTCAGGTGGGCTCCTGACTTGCTGACTTGAAATGTATTCCCTGCTCTCCAGGAGGGCTCCTGATTGCTGGACTTGAAATGTATTCCCTGCTCTCCAGGCTGGATCTTGACTTCAAGATAGACAAAACAAAGAATTTGAAAGCTAAAATTTAAATTGTACTCCCTTGTTCTTCAGGCGGGCTCCTGACTTGCTGACTTGAAATGTATTCCCTGCTCTCCAGGCGGGCTCCTGATTGCTGGACTTGAAATGTATTCCCTGCTCTCCAGGCGGGCTCCTGACTTCGAAATAGACAAAACAAAGAATTTGAAAGCTAAAATTTAAATTGTACTCCCTTGTTCTCCAGGCGGGCTCCTGACTCCTACGCTTGAAAGTATTCTCCTTGTTCTCCAAGCGGGTACCTGATTTCAAAATAAACAAAGAAAAAAATTTGAAAACTAAAACTTAAATTGTACTCCCTTGTTCTCCAGGCGGGCTCCTAACTATTGCGCTTGAATGTCTTCTCCCTGTTCTCCAAGCGGGTACCTGATTTCAACAAAATAGACAAAAATAAAGAATTTGAAAGCTAAAACTTAAATTTTACTCCCTTGTTCTCCAGGCGGGCTCCTGACTACTGCGCTTGAATGTTTTCTCCCTGTTCTCCAAGCGGGTACCTGATTTCAACAAAATAGACAAAAATAAAGAATTTGAAAGGTAAAACTTAAATTGTACTCCCTTGTTCTCCAGGCGGGCTCCTGACTGCTGCGCTTGAAAGTATTCCCTGCTCTCCAGGCGGGCTCCTGACTTCAACAAAATAGACAAAAACAAAAAAAAAATTCTGCCCCAGTTTGGTGGCTGGGGACAGATGTGATTGTAAAACTAAATCATATTACCAAGTACTACTAAGGATTTGAATGCTAGGTCCCATTATTCAGGGGGGTCCTGACAACTCTTAAATAAATGACAATTTAAAATCTAAGTTATATCTTCTACAGGTGTGACTTTTGCTAAATCTTTCTATCCAAAAGGATCTTTTAAACTACTTCCCATTATCCAGGAGGGTCCTGAATATCAAAAGTCCAATTTCATCTTAAGAATGACAACTTTTATGGCTGAATTATACTACCCTACAGCAGACTTTATGCTAAATGTTGTTATCTAATCGAAATCTTAAAGTTAAGTCCCATTATTTAGGAGGGTCCTGGAAACTCCTAATTGAATCCTATCTCGAACATGCAAACTTCTAAGCTAACTTATATTCTTTTGGGATACATTTATGCTAGATTATGCTATTTCTGAACTTTAAACTAGGTCCCATTTTCCAGGAGGGTCCTGAAAATCAAAAATCAAACCTGTTTGGTGACTGCCTTTCTCCACGGAAGGTTTCTTCAGAACAACCAAAATTTTCTGCCCCTGTTTCAAATCAAAGAAAAATCTTGTCAGTTTGAAAATATGGTGGTTGGTTTTTGGCCTTGACTTTGAGAGCGATTGCTCCTTCACTTCCTATGATAACTAATTTTCCCTTGAGGACCTTGCTTGCTTATGGACTAACTACCTTCTCTATCATCCTTATCACAGAAAATACCCCTTCTTCGTTTAGACCCAATTCCTTCTATCTGTTGCACTGCTCATGAACTGACATTTACCACCCTTTGTGTTTCACCAAAAATACCTTTGATCCGTTCACCGAACACCCTCCATCTGTTGCATCATGCTTTTGTGTTGACATGTACTGCACCTTTGTGTTTCTCATGAATTCCAAAGCACGTTAATTTCCATCCACTTAGTGCGCATGCTGTTCTTTCCTGACTTAAATCATTGGCCTTGGCCTTGAAGTCTTTTATTCCCGCACTTGTCACGATAACTTTGATTTCTGCTTGGAAGACCTCGCTTGTCACTAGTTAACCACTTTCTTTGTTCATCTCATCACAGAGAATACCTTTGACCCGTTCACCCAACATCCTCTATCTGTTGCACTATTCACGAATTGAAACATACCTAACCTTTGTATTTCTCATGGACCCCCAAAGCATGTTGATTGCTACCAACTCAGTGCACTTGTTGTTCTTTCCTAACTTATGACACTTTGATGTACTGGCCAGATCCCATTTTGTGCAATTGAAAAGCTGGTGGCAAATTTTGAAGTCATTTCTCACTTATTTTGACCAAACAGACTCAAGAAGAGGAAGTAAACAAGACAAAAGGAACAGAGTAAAGGGCAAAGGAAATAGATGATTCCTAATAAGAAAATTACAAAGTAGAAACCTATCAGATGGGGATACCAACTCCAATGACCATGACATGCACATGTTGATTAAGTGACCTAATCTGTCAAACAAGTCTGATGTTTAACTCTTGTTATACCCCTGAACCATGAAACTGGACTTCAATGCTCCGATTATCCAATCTGATTCACAATCCTTATTCGACTTGTAGTGCCCGAAGGGTTTTCACCATCAAGCCTCTCTCATTCTGTTCTTTATCTCAACTTACCGTCGCCTTATGGTGCCCGCGAGGGTTTTCACCAATAAGACTCTCTCATTTTTGGATTTCTCTTAGCTCCCGTCGCCCTACGGTGCCCGTGAGGTTTTTCACCAATAAGACTCTCTCATTTTCATTATTGTTCTGATTAGGCCAGAGTATTGCCCCTGATATGAATTACCTCTTCTTGCTTGACTTGGCATCTCTCGAAGACTGATCAGAAGGTCTTTCTTTGGACCTTAACGTGGGCTTTTGGATAGGGTTAAAAAGAAAGGATGTTAAGGCTCAAAAACAATTCTCATGGGTTCAAAACTACAACTTTCAGAATCAGATTTCTTACAACAACCACAACTTCTGCCCCAGTTTCTTGCTTGGGGACTTTTGGATTTTTATTTTGATGAGACCGAACCGTGAGGCTGCCTACGTATCATTAAAAGGAATCAGGTCAAATGTAGTTCATGTCATAGGAATTGCTCTGTTGTTGTGATTTTTCTTTTCTCTTTCTCTTATCTTTTCTTTTCTTTCTTCCTTTTTCTCTTTTTGTTGTTTTGTTGTTTTTTTTCTCTTTTTCCTCTTTTTTTTTCCTTTTTTTTCTTCTATTTTTTTCAATTTTCATTTTTTTTTCTTCTCTCCCTTTTTGTTCTTTTCTTTTCTCCTTTTCCTTTACTTATCTTTCACGCTTGTTTTTTTGATCTTTGCTACTGATTCCAAAAGAGGGGTATGAAAGAAAATAGACAAGGCTCAAAGGGGTAACGAAGGATAGGCTGTTTAGATAGCAGAACAAAATGCCTTCGTCATTCCAATCTTCAAAACATGCCAAGTACCAACAATAAAATTAAACAAACCAAGGAAAACATTCATAACATCTTTTGATTGCGCCAAACTTGATGACCATATCCACACATTCGCCTTCTACATTTGTTACATACAAAGAACCATTGGACAACACTCTCACTCTCATTACCATGAACGGCCCCTGTCAATTCGGGCATACTTGCCTTTAGCTTCAAACCGATGCGGCATGATGCATTTCAATAGGGTTTCTTCATATTTTATCTGCCCCAGTTCCACACAATTCGGGCTTGAAGTGATCTCAAAATGTCTTTACTTACTTCCCTCAAATGTCCCTACATCTTCAACATTGTTTCATTGCTTCATGACTAAACTAAATTTTTAAGACCAGGCTGAGAATTACGCGTGCGTGTCATGTCACTAGAGTCAACAGGAAAAGGACTATAAAAGGAAAAGAGAACTAAACAAAAATGCCTAAAATAACAGAAAATAGGAAATTGCATTAGACAGATGGGGAAAGGGTTTGAACAACAAAACAAGCAAACTAAACTGGGTTACAACCCTGAAACAAACCTAGACAACACTAAACGAGTTACTATGGAAAATAACACTAGGAAAAATGAAAGGATAGAAGGGTTTGAGTCATAAGATAATATCCGAATTACAACCCTAAAATAACCCGGACAACCGAAATGACAACAAAATAAACCACCAAACCCCTCCCTATCTAACCAAGACAAGAGCGTCTTTCCAATTGCCCAGCTCGGCATCTTAGCCACTGAATTCCGCATCAACATTACTAGGACCTTCACAAACTTCCATCTCATTGTTCTTAACAAATTGCTTTTGGGTTCCCTTTGTTGGCTCGTTCTTAAGATCAACCTCTGATAGCATTGAAAACTTTGCAGCGCGTGGACCTTCGAGGATCTCGGAAGAATTTTTATATTCCTTTTCAAAATAAATCATACTCACCATATGTGTCTCATTACGAACAGGCAATGGACTTTGGCTAGTGTCTGCTACATCTGGATTTTGCACGACAATGTCACCTACATCAATAAGCTTCTGAATTGCTTTCTTCAGATTCCAACACTTATCTATGTCATGCCCCGGGGCATATGAGCAATATGTGCACCTTTGAGAAAAATCAAACTTCTTTGACAGAGGGTTTGGCATTTTTATATGAATCGGCTTCAACATGTCCAATTGCTTCAACTTTTGGAACAAACTGGCATATGACACTCCCAATGGGGTGAAAGCCTTTTCTTTTTTCAGCAACCTCTCATTCTTAAATACTTGATTGGGCCGGAAACCTGATCTAGGGGGTTTTCGATAGGCTCGTAGGGGTGGATAGGGATTTCGTGGAGCTGGGTACTGGGAAAGTGATGTACGATATTGGGAGTTCCGTGGAGAGAAGTGGCATTGGGGAGGATCATCTGGTGCATCAGGATATCCCCGGGGATGATGTTGAGGCTGGAAGTGTTGATCGGGAAGGCCCATCGGATTATCTTTTCTGTTTCTCTTTCTTCCACCCAAACTTACTGGGATGTTCTGAATGTCTTTCGAACAACTCATGATTTTACCTGATTTGATTCCCTCTTCTACCATCTCCCCCATTTTTAACACATCATTGAAAGGCTTTCCCAAGGCCGGGATCAAATGACTGAAGTTGGTGGGCCCCTGGGCTTTTAGAAAGAGCTCAACCATTTCTTCTTCCCCAATCGGGGTATTGACTCGAGCAGCCTGCTCCCTCCATCTAAGTCCAAATTCTCTAAAGCTTTCCTCTGGCTTCTTTACCATTTTAGATAGGGGTGAGCGGTCTGGGGTAACACCTGATCTGTATTGAAAGTATAGAACAAAATCTTGAGCCATGTCACCCAATGTAGGCCACTTACCAACATCTTGACGATTATGCCATTCCAATGCTGCCCCAGTCAGGCTCTCACTAAAGTACGCTATCAATAAATCATCTTTCTCGCCAACACTTCTCAATTTATTGCAATAATCCCTCAAATGGGCTACCGAATCCCCACACCCATCATACAAGTTAAACTTTGGCACCTTAAACCTCGCAGGCAGATGAACTTCGTGGGACATAGACAATTCTTTGTAAGACATGCTACTCTGGTCTCCCATTCCTTGCTTGTTCATTGAAGACTGTTCTATGCCTTTCAGCCTCCTGGGTATCCCATCTCGCCCTTTTCTTCCTGTGAACTCTTTATTTACAACATGAGACCCATCCCACGGACCCTGCTTGTATGAGTTGGGAACCTTGTGGGCAGCCTCTGAGGGGTAATATTGGGCATCGTGAGCTTTGAGTGGGTGTTCATTGTTGGGGATGGTGGATAAGACAGGATGGCAATTTTTGGGAAAGGTAATTGGAAGATGAGTGATGGAGCTACTAGGGTGGTTGGGAAAGCCATGGTAAGCGGGTGAATCTGGAGAGTATGGGAGATCATCTGGCACAATGACCGGCGTTTGGGTAAGGGTAGCATTTAGGAAGCTAGGAGGTGGCGGGGGTGGTGCCTTCCCAGTCATCCAAGCCTGATACATGTCCGCCATGTGTTGTCTCAACATCATTACCTCTTCAGTCAACCCATTATCCTGTTCAACCAACTGCTTTCGGGCACTGGTATCAACCAACTTAGTTCTGTTGTTGTCTGCCATTGCCTTTTGACTTTGTATTGTGGAGAAGAGTTACCACTTTAAAACCCACAAACCAACCACCCTCTTGCTATGAATATAACAAAATAAAACCATCACGTTAGCGTTAGGGCATTTAACATAAGATAATCTCACTTCATGTGCAATGCACCTAGCCACAGTTATCGGTTCTAAAATGACTTCGAGGGTACAAAGGTCAGTTGGCATCATCCCAATTCGTTCATTTCAGCCTCTCTTTTCTTTGTTTTTCTAGCACTTCTTAGCTTGCTCATTTTTCTTCCCCTTTTTCTCTCTAATTATCGCTCTTTTTCTTCCTTCTCATTTCTCACATCCCATGACTTTACTTTTTTTTTCTTTCTCTTTTTCCGTTTCCCTTTTTTTCTCTTTTTTCCTCTTTTCTTTTAATAATAATAAAAAAAATAATTCGATCGAACCCTATGTAGGTTGCCTATGATCATGACGCCGCATGAATCAGATCTTTGCGTAGTTCGAGAAGATCAGGAATAAAGTAAACAAACTAACGTTTCCATTTTTGGTTCTTTTTTGAAGGAAATCTAAGGAATAAACTACAGAAAGACATTTTGAATCCTCATTTGATATCCTGACGCAAGATTTCAAAGCAAGCAATGAAAAAAATAAAACAGAATGTTTTTGTATTTCAATTTTGATTGCCTAAAGGAAAAATTCCAATGACAAACAAAAAATAAAGTATTATTTTTTTATGTACAATATCGTAAAGTTCTAATGAAAATAAAAGATTTTTTTTTCATTTTTCACTAATTTCCCGAAGAAACACCTCAAAAGAAAATCTTTTTGGATTTTGGAATTAACACCTTAAAGAAAGCTTTTAAAGAAGTACTAAAAGAATTTTTTTTTCCATTTCTAGAATTAGTATTCTAAAGAAAATTTATAATGAAATATAAAATGCAACATCTCCTTTTTTGGATTTTTACTTGTAACACATTTCCAAATGCAAAATAAGAAATACAGTAACAAAAGACTATACAAACTTAACTAGACAATACAAACTCTAACATCACCTAAAAGACTAAATACTACTATAAAGGACTAGAAAAATAAAACAAAAACAATTGACTCAAAAACATAAAATGGCTCCTCGAGCAGCTCCTGAATGCAGTGATCCTAGGGTATCTGTCATGTTCAAACTTCGGTAAATAAATCCACACCTATATGAGAAAACTTTAAATCAACATTATGTGAGACCATAACACTCCCTACTGGACACATGGAATACATGGTTGAGGCTATTTTTGCAAACTGACTTATTTGGCCAAAAGGTGGCTAGAAGTGCAAAATTTGGCTATGCCCGCAAAGCCAAGAACCTAAGATTTACTACGGAGACCGGACCCTATGTGGGTTGCCTACGTATCCTGCCCCGAAAGACGAGAATCAGGTTTGCGTAGTTCGGGCAGATTGGATACGGGCGAGAATAATAAAAAAAAACTGACATATAGAAAACACATCTTTTCTCTTCTTTTTTTCGAAAAATGATGAAACATATAAAATCATTTTATATTTTCTTTTCTTTTTTTCGATTTTTATTTTATTTTTGAAAAATGATAAAGAGTGCAAAATCTTTTTGAAGTTTCCATGCTCTTTTTTCTTAATAAAATGTAACAAAAATATAATTGGGCCCTACTCGCTTCATCCTCACACTTCAACCTCTCTCTTTTTCTTCTTTTTTTCTCTTTTTTTTCATTTGCCCTCAATTATCATTAGTCCGCCAAATGACCCTTTTACCCTTGAAGAAATGCAACATGTAGCACATAGGATGCATCAAGATGGTATGTTATTTTGGGTACACCCGTCCTAGACGGACCCAACCCCTGTGTTGAGACCCCAATGTCAAATGCACATGATGCAAACAAACGTGCCTACTAGGGATCCGGCATGAGGCTGAGTTATTCTAGGTTCAAAACCTGGGTTTATTGTTCTAGACCTGGTTTACCCGAGTGGACAGCTCGAGCCGAGGGGGGCAGCGTATCGGGAATACAGAAGCTTCACCGGCTTTGCAACTTGTCCGAACCTCGTTCTAAATTTGGAATATGACTCTAACAGAAAAGAAGTCACACAAAGTGCACACTTCTTCATGATTTAGAAGACTCAGAGAGAAGAGGGATTTCGCAATAGTTTATATACAGTTCACGGAATATCAAAGCGGTAAAAGCAATCGATTAGCACATTAGGCCCAAATCATGTAACAAAATCAGATAATGGATGAAGCCAACTATAACAATTATTCTAAGCTCGAATTCTTGAACCTTGAACTAGAGATTCTGGGTTAGATCCCCAGCGGAGTCGCCAGAGCTGTCACACCTCCTTTTTTCCTACACCCCCGAGAAAGGGAGTATATGGGAGTTTTTCCAATTAAAGGACAATCGAAACGGGATTTATTGATTTAAAGATTCAGAGTCGCCACTTGGGATAATTATGGTATACCAAGTCACCAGTTGAATCCCGATTCGAGGAAAATATTGACTCTGTTTAACAGTCCGAGAACCAGAAATCCGAGTAAGGAATTCTGTTAACCCAGGAGAAGGTGTTAGGCATTTCTGAGTTTCGTGGTTCTAGCACGGTCGCTCAACTGTTATAATCGGCCTAATTATCTGATTTTAAACACTTTTTAAACCTATGTGCCTTTTTTCTAACTTTTGTAAAACCGCTTTCACTTATTTCAAGAATTAATTCAAGGTCATTTAAAACATATCGCAAGCCACACCACATGAAATGCACTCGTGGTTCACGACACGCTCTATTTAACCTTGTTGGAAATTAGAACCGGGTCACATGAAATGCAACCCCGAGTTTTAACATGTTCACTTCAACTATCATTATTCAAAATTGTGGTAGGGTCACATGAATTGCACACCCGAATTTGGGAAATTAGGCATCCTAACTATGTCACGGGAACCGTACCCATAATCACGATAGTTTATTAATCGCGCCTAAAGCAAGCTATGGTATTCATTATTGTTCCTAAATTTTGAGACTATTGCAAAGTCATGAGGCATAAAAATGAAATAATGGGATTATGGGAGAATGTGGTATTTCACAGAGATTGTTAACTAGCATTTTAGAACGTGTATAAACACTTATTAGTTATAGAAGAAATACGCTAGCTATACTTATTGCAAATCAATAAAATATCCATATCAAGAAATAAAAGAAAAGAAAGAATCAGAAACTCAAGCGCAAAAAAAATATACAAATAAATAGAGATTGCATGTGAAGCGTATCGAAAGTGTTGTTCAAGCCGAGAAAATGATTCAACGGTGCATTTGTTTTGGTCATTCAGATTATAATTCATGAGAAACCCACTTTGGCTTTAAACGAGCATAATAGCTGAAACAAACAACTACTAAAAGAAAAGAACATACACTGTAATCACACACCAATTATATGTAGCATGGATACATAAGTGACAAATCAAGATAAACAACTCAAACTTTAAAATGAAGTTCTATAGGAAATGAACAGATCCAAAAATAACACTTAGTATATAAGAAAAATTAAACGCACCTCATGAACGAGATAAGAGGAATCGAAGAAGATGCAGAACTCTCGGGTAAACATGGACTAGTGACGGAGAACTCGCCGGCAACCTCGAAACTCAAATGGCGACCTCGACTGGAACAAGCAACAACGAACGGAGCTTCAGACAGGTTTAACAAACGAGCTACTTATGAGATGCGAAGCTGCAGAACTTACGCAGCAAACTGAAAGAGAACGAAAATGGCGATGACTGTAGCGTCACAAATGCTCGCCGGTTACTGGAATTTTACGGAGGGTTAAAGGCTAGCAACGGTGTGTCTGTAACTCGTTAAGCCGACGAGCTGGTGGAGCTTGTTTTTCCGGCGAGTTTCAGGCAGAGGTGGGGGTCGTTTGATGATTAACATTGGGGTCGTTGGCATTTCTCCGACGAGCTGGGGTCATCTGACTCGCCGCTTGAGAGATATGGCTGTGTTGTCTCTGTTGGTCGAAGAAGAAGAACGGGGAAGATGGGGTCGTGCCTTTGTCTGCGCAACCCTTTCTCGTTTTAGCTTTTTTGTTTTTCTTTTTGTTCCGTTCTTTTCGTTCTTTTTTCGTTGTGTTTCAGTGTTTCCCCGGCGCAGCCTTTCATTTCAGACCCCCTCCGTTCATTATTCATGCGCAGCTTTTCGTTTTTCAGCCCTCCTTCGTTATCTCTTCGTTTAGCCACTTTTCCCGTTCCTTTTATTATCCCCCCTTAGGTCTTTAGGCGTTGTTTCCTTTTTTATATTGTAGATTTTAGGGGTTTTTTTAGGTTAAGGGGTATGGGCCTAGGAATTATGGGCTTGGCAATTATGGGCTAGGTCCAAAATTAGGCCTAAAGATGGGTTGCTCGAGCCCAAGCTCTATTCTTTCGCTGCAAACGAGATTAAAAATACGGGCCCATTTGTTAATTATTCCTACTTATTCAAATAATTATTAAAATAAAACTAACCATTAAAACAAATCTATTTTTGGTATTTTCAAACATCATATTAAAATAAAAATATGATACTATTGTTGTATATATATTTTTTTAAGATTTTTTTTTTTAGATTGAAAGTGACTACAAAACACTAATGAACCTATTTTTGTGATTTTTTGTTTTCTTGCAATAAAATTAAAATAAAAGAGTCAAAATTACTTAAAATATCTATATTATGCCTAAATTAAATATTTTACGCTAATATATGAAAAATCTTGGGGAAGGTCAAAAATCACATGTCTACAATGGTTAGTTGTGGCATTCTTGCTGGGGATGGTTTTCTCTTTGCCATGCTTTGCTTCAACGGACTGCTTTGAACTGGTCAAAAGGACTGTTTTGACCTTCTGACTGATCCTTAACTGCAGGATCCCCGACTGTTGTTTTTCACTTCTGACCCTTTTATTTGTAACCATACATCTCTCATGACATTACTGAACCATTCCACCGATTTAACCTTTGCTTACACCCTAGGTCCCACTTTTCATCATACTATCTCCGGCATGTCCTAGCCGTATTTTGCTTTGTGCAATTTTGAATCTGGTAGTACACTTTGACATTCCTTCTTATTTGTTGGAACAAGGCTAACCTTGGAAGAGATTTAGAGGAGTAAAAATTAACAGCAATGAAATGCGACGATTTTGAGAATTAAGAATAAAGAAGAAAATCCAAATTTAGATGACTGTTGGAGATAGGAAAAGAAACTTATCTGAGTGGATTCACTGGCGCCAATGATCATGGTATGCATTTTGGATTAATCAACCCAGTCTATTTAACAAATCTCTTTCCTAATTGTTTTACTTTGTTCTCCAAGATCTCCACAACCCCATTTACTTTCCGCCAACTTACAGACCTTGTTCGACTTGCAGTTCCCTGAAGGGTTTTCACCGACAAACCTCTCTTATTTGTTTGTTCCTCAATTCCTTGTCGCCTTATGGTGCCCGCGAAGGTTTTCACCAATAAGACTCTCTCATCATTTTTTTTGATTTCTCGGCTTTCGTCGCCTCATGGTGCCCATGAGGGTTTTCACCAATAAGCCTCTCTCATTTTTTGATTTCTCTTGCTTAAATCGGAGTGTTGCCCCTGATATGAATTCTCTTTACATTGCTTGACTTGGAATCTCTCAAAGACTGACCGGGAGGTCTTTCTTTGGACAGCAATGTGGGTTCTTGGATATGTTTGGAAGAAAAAGGTATAAAACGGACTCAAACTAACTTCAAATGGGTTAGAATTACAACTTTTGGAATCACATTTCTTATTACAATCACAACTTCTGCCCCAATTCCTTGCTTGAGGATCTTTTGATATTTTATTTTACTATGACCGAGTCGTAAGGCTGTCTACATATCCTTAACAGGAATCAGGTCAAATGTAGTTCACACCTGAATTTCCTTGTTTCTATACTTTCTCTTTTCACTTCTTTTCTTTTCTCTTTTCTCTTTTTCTTTCTTTTCTCTCTTTTTCGTTATTGATTCCAAAAGAGAGGTATGCAAGAAATAAATAAAGATCAAAAGGGGGAACAAAGGGTAAAGTGTTTAGATAGCAGAACAAATTCTCTTCGTCATTTGAATCTTCGAAACAATGCTAAGTACAAACAATCAACAATTATAACAAAGAAATCATACATAATATCTCTTGACTGCATCGGAATTGATGGCCATGTATATGCATTTTCCTTCGATATCTGTTAAACATAGAGCACCATTGGACAATACTCTGGTTATAATAAATGGCCCTTGCCAATTCGGGGTGAACTTGTCTTTTGCTTCAACCTGATGTGGAGGGATACATTTCAGCACTTGCACCCACTTCAAACTTTCAGGGACGCACCCTTTTGTTGTATGCTCTTGCCATTCTCTTTTGATATAACTGGACATGACATACTGCTGCCAATCTTTTTTCATCAATCAAGTTCAACTGCTCCAAACGGGCTTTGACCCACTCATCATCATCAATCTTAGCCTCAGCGACAATCCGAAGGGAAGGGATTTCAACTTCTGTAGGTATTACTGCTTCAATGCCATATACCAACAAATAAGGAGTTGCACCTACCGAAGTACGGACAGTAGTGTGATATCCCAACAACGCAAATGGTAATTTTTCGTGCCATTGCCTCGAACCTTCTACCATTTTCCGAAGTATCTTCTTTATGTTTTTGTTGGCTACCTCTACTGCTCCATTCGCCTTGGGACGATATGGGGTAGAATTGCGATGTGTAATCTTAAAGTGTTGACATACCTCTTCCATCAAGTTACTGTTAAGATTAGCACCATTATCTGTGATGATCACCTTTGGGATTCTGAATCGACAGATGATATTTGAGTGAACAAAATCGACCACTGCTTTCTTGGTCACCGATTTGAAAGTCTTGGCCTTAACCCACTTGGTGAAATAATCAATGGCTACCAGAATGAACCTGTGCCCGTTGGATGCTGCTAGCTCAATTGGTCTAATGACATCCATGCCCCAAGCAACGAAGGGCCATGATGCCGACATTGTGTGCAATTCTGATGGTGGAGAATGAATCAAATCTCCGTGTATCTGGCACTGATGACATTTGCGCACAAAATTGATACAATCCCGCTTCATGGTAAGCCAATAATAACCTACTCGAAGAATTTTCTTTGCCAGCACATATCCGCTCATATGTGGTCCGCAGACTCCCGAATGTACTTCGGACATGACAGTCGTAGCTTGTCTAGCATCTATGCATCTTAATAATCCAAGGTCTGGAGTTCTTTTATACAAAACTCCTCCACTTAAGAAGAATCCACTTGCCAACCGTCGAATTCTTCTCTTTTGATCCCTCGTGGCTTGCACTGGATATATCCCCATTCTAATGTACTACTTGATATCGTGGAACAATGGTTCGCCATCAAGTTCTTCTTCAATCATGTTACAATAAGCATGCTGATCTCGGACTTGAATTTGTAGAGGATTGACATAAGCTTTGTCCGGATGGTGCAATATTGATGCCAGGGTAGCCAAAGCATCGGCGACCTCATTATGGACCCTTCGAATATGCCTGAACTCTACTGATCGATACCGTTGACAAAGATCATGCAAACATTGTCAGTACGGTATGAGCTTCAAATCTCGCATTTCCCATTCTCCTTGAATTTGATGTACCAGAAGATTCGAGTCTCCCAAGAGCAAGACTTCCTGGATATCCATGTTTTCAGCTAGCCTTAGACCCAAAATACAGGCTTCATACTCAGCCATATTGTTGGTGCAATAAAACTGAAGTTGAGCCATAACAGGATAATGATGCCCTGTTTCAAAAATAAGCACAGCTCCTATTCCGACTCCTTTCATGTTGGCAGCCCCATCAAAGAAAAGTTTCCAGCCTGGTTTTTCAATTTGCTCCAGTTCATCGATATGCATCACTTCTTCATCGGGAAAATAAGTTCTCAATGGCTCGTAATCTTCATCGACCGGGTTTTCGGCTAAATGATCGGCCAATGCTTGGGCTTTTATCGCAGTCCGAGTCACATAGATGATGTCAAACTCTATGAGCAAGATCTTCCACTTCGCAAGTCTCCTTGTCGGCATAGGCTTTTGAAAGATATACTTCAACGAATCCAAGCGTAAAATTAGGTAAGTAGTGTAGGATGACAAATAATGTTTCAATTTGTGAGCCACCCAAGTTAGGGCGCAACATGTCCCTTCCAGATGAGTGTACTTAACCTCATAAGTCGTGAACTTCTTGCTAAGATAGTAGATGGCATGTTCCTTTCTGCCGGTGATGTCATGCTGCCCCAGTACACAGCCAAATGAATTTTCCAAGACTGTTAAGTAAAGAATCAAAGGTCTCCCTGGTTCTAGCGGAACCAGCACAGGTGGGTTTGACAAGTATCCTTTTATCTTATCAAATTCTTCTTGACACTCATCAGTCCATTTGACCGCAGCATCATTCTTCAGCAATTTGAAAATAGGCTCACAAGTTGTCGTGAGCTGAGAAATAAACCTGTTGATGCAGTTCAACCTCCCTAATAGACTCATCACTTCTGTCTTGTTCCTCGGAGGTGTCAATTCTTGGATGGCTTTGATCTTTGATGGGTCCAACTCGATGCCTCACCGGCTGACTATGAATCCCAACAACTTTCCGGATGGAACACCAAATGCACACTTGGTAGGGTTAAGCTTGAGGTTGTACCTGCGAAGTCTCAAGAAGAATTTCCTCATATCCCCAACGTGGTCGGCCTGATGCTTTGATTTTATGATCACATCATCCACGTATACCTCAATCTCCTTGTGTATCATATCATGAAACATTGTAGTCATTACTCTCATGTAAGTTGCCCCGACGTTCTTTAAACCAAATGGTATTACCCAGTAGCAGTAAGTTCCCTCATGGTGTGATGAATGTCGTCTTTTCTGCATTCCTTCATCCATTAGAATCTGATGATACCCTACATAACAATCCACAAAAGATCCAATCTCACGCTTGGCACAATTATCGATCAAAATGTGGATATTGGGTAGTGGAAAGTTATCCTTCGGACTTGCTTTGTTGAGATTGCAGTAATCGACGCATACTCTGATCTTGTCGTCCTTCTTCGGCATAGGAACAATATTAGCCAACCAAACAGGATATCGAGTGACCTGAATAACCTTTGCATCCAACTGCTTGGTGATTTCTTCTTTAATCTTCACACTCATATCAGTTTTGAATTTCCTCAACTTTTGCTTGATGGGAGGAAATGTTGGATCAATGGGCAATTTGTGGACCACTAAATCAGTGCTCAAACCCGGCATGTCTTCATACGACCATGCAAAACATCTTTGTATTCGATGAGTGCTTTGATTAACTCTTCCCAGATCTTTGGCTCGAGATGGACACTTATTTTAGTCTCTCTGATATTGTTTGTGTCTCCTAAATTAACGGTTTTTGTTTCATTCAGGTTGGGTTTGGGTTTTTCTTCGAAGTGAATTAACTCCTTACTAATCTCTTCGAAGGCTTCATTTTCATCGTATTCTGATTCGTAGTCACAATCTACTTTTTGAACTAATATTTCGAAATCAAATTGATTTTTAAGACTGGGCTGAGGATTCCTCATGCATGTCAAGTCATTAGAACCAGCGTAAAAAGAACTGTACAGAAAAGAAAAGAAAAACAAAAGAAAAACTATCAGGAATGATAAAGAAAGGGAAACTGCATTTCATTGAATGATGAAAGATAGCAAGGTTTGCACACTCAAACAGACTGAAAGATAAAAAATCTGGATTACAACCCTGGAATAACCCAGACAAATTGAAGGAAACTCAAAATAAACTACCAAGACTCCTTCCAAGTAGGGAGAGGAGTAGCCTTCCAATTGTTAAGCTTTGTTTTTGGCCCGACAAATTGCACTTCCGCGTTGCTAGAACCCTCTCCAATTTCCACCATGTTCACTTTGTCGAACAACTTCTCAAATCTTTCAATTAACTCCTTGCCAGGATCAGTCACAGAACTGGGAATTGCTGTTACTGGGCGACTTCTGGCACCGGACTTGACAAATGATTTGGAAATACATGGGACTGGCTTTGAAAGGACCCATGCCTTCTGTTTTAGCTTTCTATCCTTTCT
The DNA here is from genome assembly GCF_000393655.2 of Nicotiana sylvestris. Lineage (NCBI taxonomy): Eukaryota > Viridiplantae > Streptophyta > Magnoliopsida > Solanales > Solanaceae > Nicotiana > Nicotiana sylvestris. Next base: position 66,312,917 of record NC_091059.1, on the reverse strand, counting down.
TATGTCTGTGACAGTGGGCTTGAATCACAAACTAAATATTCCCAAGTTTTCGGGAAGGGACACCGGCTGTATGATGCCTTGCAAAGATGAGCCCAAACCTTTACCGAGTACAAAACCATTCTTCAACATCTCATAGGCTACCATGACCGATGCGGCAGTTATATTTGTATTTGGAATGTATTTCCCCTCCGGAACTTTCTCTACCAATATCGTCTCAGAAACCTAGTAGACCTATGGTCCCTGGTCATCTTCCACTTCAATGACCGGTACAATGGCATTGCTGCGAGCACATAAACTGTCTTCCCCATGCTCAACTATTTCTTGTCTATCCCATTCAAATTTGACTACCTGGTGTAGTGTTGATGGGACTGCTTTAGCGGTGTGGATCCATGGTCGACCCAACAGCAAATTATAGGAAACAGCTATATCCAGCACTTGAAACTCCATTGTGAACTCAACTGGCCCTATTGTTAGCTCCAGCACTATGTCCCCAACTGAATCTTTACCTCTGTCGTCAAATCCCCGCACGCAAATACTATTCTTATGGATCCTCTCATCTTCTATATTCAGCTTGCTTAGAGTGGAGAGAGGACATATGTTTGCGCTTGACCCGTTATCAACCAATACCCGGGTCACCACAGAGTTCTCACATTTTACTGTGAGGTAAAGAGCTCTATTGTGCTCAGTACCTTCTACAGGCAATTCATCATCGGAAAATGTGACTCTGTTTGCTTCGAAGATTTTGTTGGCTATTTTTTCTAAGTGATTCACGAAGATCTTATCGTGAATGTGCGCCTAATTCAAGATCTTCATTAAAGCTTGACGGCGCTCATCCGAATGGATCAATAATGACAATAGGAAAATTTGAGCAGGCATCTTTCTTAATTGTTCCACGATAGAGTAGTCCTGTAGCTTCATCTTCCTCAAGAATTCTTCTGCTTCTTCTTCAGTTACAACTTTCTTTACTAGCGCTAGATTATCTTTAGCTCTTCTTAACTCCTCGGGAGTAAAACACCTTCCCGAGCGAGTCAAACCCTGTACTTCACAGATTTCTTCTTTGACTTCCTTCCCTTTGTACATCACTGTTACCCGTTCGTAATTCCATGGAATAGCCTTGTTGTTGATTATTGGTAACTGGGTTACCAGCTTGATAATAACATGATCTGCACGGGCACCTTCCACGATTATGACGGGTTTGCTGGCCGCTCCTTGTACAATCACCTTTGCCCCTTCCTGTTTCGTCGCAACTTTGCTTAAAGACCCCTTTTCAACTGCCACAGATGGATCAACACTCTTTTTGCTTGGCTTGATCACCAACTTCTCACTTGCTGATTGTTCATATGTCTTGACTCCACTAGACCGAATCATCATGACGGTCTGTGATGGCTTCTTGGGCTCTCCCTCCGCATGCACTAGTTTGATCATATTTGCCTCCTGGTGGGCTGGCATTGGATTCCTGTTAATATTGGGTGCCTTGGGAGCTTGAACTTCAATTCTATTGGTATAAATAAGCTCCTGTATCGCACTTTTCAAGTGCCAGCACTTTTCTATATCATGACCCGGAGTACCAGAACAATACTCACAATTGACAGTATAGTCAAGATTCTTTCGATGAGGATTTGGCAGTTTGGACTGTATCGGCCTTAGCATATCTAGCTGTTTTAGCCTGTGGAACAGACTGGTGTATGATTCTCCCAATGGAGTAAAGGTTTTCTTTTTCTGCAACCTTTCACCCTTGAATGCTTGACTAGGCCGGAAACTTGGTCCGGGAGTTCATTGGTAGGCTCGTGGATATGGATAAGTATTTTGTAGGACGGGAGTACGCCATTGAGTGTGGCCAGGAGGTTGGTTGTATGCTTGTGCATGGTGGACGGAAAAATGAGGTTCTGGTGGGGAATAGTAGTGTTGGGGTGGATTGTGGTGATAAGTTTGTTGGTGGGGTCGAGGTTGATTGTAGTGGTAAGGTGAACCTCTGGGTCCGGACCAAGTTCCTGAATCAACCATTGTTGCTTCCTCTCTCTTCTTCTTCCCAATCCCTCCTATGCCGCCCTGAATAGCCTGAGTAGTTGCTTTGATAGCCGAATAGCTCATGATTTTATTCGACTTGAGGCCCTCTTCTACCATGCCTCCATCTTTACCACTTCATTGAATGACTTTCCCACAGCTGAGACCAGATGGCCATAGTAAGTAGGTTCCAAAGCCTGTAGGAAGTAATCTACCATCTCACTTTCCTTCATTGGGGGATCTACTCTTGCTGCTTGCTCCCTCCATCGGAAACCATATTCTCTTAAGCTTTTACTGTGCTTCTTCTCCAGTTTAGTCAAGGACAGTCGATCTGGAATGATCTCAAGATTGTATTGGAAGTGACAAGCAAATGCTTGCGCTAGATCATCCCATGTGTACCATCTTCCATGGTCTTGGCGGGTATACCATTCCAACGCTGATCCACTGAAACTTTGACTGAAGTAAGCCATTAACAATTCATCTTTTCCTCCAGCTCCCCTCATCTTGCTGCAAAACCCCTCAAGTGGGCTACTGGATCACCGTGCCCGTTGTATAGATCGAACTTGGGTAGCTTGAAACCCGCCAGTAATTGCACATTCGGGAACAGACATAGGTACTTGTAGGACACGCTGACTTGCCCTCCCAACCCCCGCATGTCTCTGAACAATTGTTCTAAGCTTTTAACTTTTCTGAACATCTCCTCATGTTCGATATTTTTGACTGGTTTATCAGCTTCTATCAGGAGGTCAAAGCGAGGAGTATAGGAATGGGTTTCTAGAGCTTTGAAAGTGGGCTCCGAGGGGTAGTATTGTTTGTCCTGGGCCTGGAACATAGGCTCGCTAGGAGATTTGTGGAGTGTAGTTGGTGGAGGTGCTACGAAGATAGGAGTTATTGGTGGAGGAGGGTATGGAATTGGTTTAGGGGGTGGAGATTGTGGTGTATGAGAAGTGGTGCCCCAGTAGTATTGGTAAATGGGAAAGCTAGAGGATAGATCGGTGGCAGGATGATCCTGAGTTTGAGCCGGTGGTGGAGTGAAGGTAGGTTTAGCCGGGTAGGCGGATGGCGGTTGTCCTTTTTGCCCAGGCCTGATACATTTTGGCCATCTGTTGTTTTAATTTATACATCTCTTCTATTATGGCGTTAACGTCCAACTCTTCTCCTTCAATGACACTGGTGTCTACATATGGGATAGACATGATTATTTCTCCTTTGGATCTGGTTTGGTAGGGGTGGGTTGCCAGTATGCTTAGGTGTACTAACTGCTTGAATTCTGGAACAACAACCAAACTTGTTAGTGATTAGAGTTTTAACAAATAAACAACCACATATAGGGATGCAATGCACCTAGGCAATTAGTCATTTCTACGATGTATTTGCTCGGTTGCTTACGTCATCCCAGCTTTTCCTGACCTTTCCCTTTTATTGTCACTCACTCCTATCTTTATTCCCCTCCCCCCTTTTTCATTTTATTCTTTTCTTTTGGTTGTGGTCGAATTTTAGGAAGACTACCTACGTATCATGACCCTGCATGAATCAAACCGAGCGTAGTTCTGGTGGAAACAATTATTATTACTTTTATTTATTTTAACAAACAAAATAGTACAAAGACAGAAATGACATTACATTTGGACAATACTTTAAGAAAATGGTTTTAAAGACTCGACATGTACTCAAACTAAATATAACTATTATATGAAAAGTTTCAACAACTATGACTATGCTTCACTCCACAATCTTTTCTTTCAATCACTCGAACATCTGCTCACGGTGGAGCTTGACCCGGCTGACCCCCTAATGTACGGTACATCCTCTCTATCTCTACTGCAAGATGACGGGCAAAAGTAGGCGCATGCTCCAAGAACCTTTCATAATCCATCCCCTGGCAGTTCACATAACTTTGAGAAGTATAAACGGCCAAATCATGGATTTGTGCTCTGAAATCTTGGAGATTTTGGTCTTGGTTTTGCAATTGTTGTTGGCGAGTGGTGGCTATATCTCTTATGTGGCCCTCGCGATCTAAAGCTGACTCCAATTGAGCTCGAAGTCTAGCCTGCTCGAGTCTTGCATGTCCTATCTCCCTATCAATATCTGCATGCTGATGTTCTCTGTTGTACCTTCTCATTTCTTCCAATTGTGCATGGAGCTGAACCTTTGAACGTACCTAATGATCTTTCTCTTTCTTGAATTGAGCCATTTATTCTTCAAATCTCATTACTTGGTGTTTTTTACTAGATTTGGCCTCCTCATTCAACTGTATGATTTTTTCCTTAGCTTTATCTAACGCCTTTTTGGTTTTTGCCAAAATGGAGTCATAATCTTGCATCCTTTCCATCAGATTGGAAATGATTTTCTGATCTTTCCAACTTCTCACTGGTGCTTCAGAAGCTTTCTCATCTGTTGAAACTGAGCGCGGAGAGCTTTATTCTCGCAAATCAGACTCTTCTTTTCACCTTTTACTTCTTGTGTTTGTAAGTCTTTCTCCAAATTGAGGTTCCTCGGGCTTTCTTCTAAGGCATGAATAGTTGCTTTGTACCCTTTTTCCTTTTCACCCCAAGTCAACCGTTCTTGGATTTTGTCATCAAAGGCTTGAACATGCGGTCTATTTATGGGCCTTCTGGGATCGGGTTCTGGTGCATCATCCACATGGGATCTTTTCTCAAACCACCTAGCATAACCCGGATTTATCTAACCTTTCGCAGGATCTGGAACTTGGGTATCATCTTTCAAGTATCGATAACCATTCCAAATCCGTTATATTAAAGCCTTAGGGAGTAGGGTTTCGGGGTGTAGCTCAATCACTTGCACACTCAAATCTTCATCATCAGGCACCACTTGGTATCTCCCTAGCTGCCTTAGAACTCTCTGTGGTGCATACGGCTGGACACTTCTTAAACCCAACAACATCAAATAACTCTTTAAGGTTGACATACGTATCACCTCTCTTACCGGGAGCCATCCCAAAGTCCACTCAATTTGACTTGCCATTAAAGATCTTAATGGGATATCCAGGCTTCCACCCCTTCTGAAGATTCATAATCTTTTATTCTTTCTTCATAACTCTCAATGAAATTGTCCTTGCTCGGACCATACTTCATGAACTTGGGGTGATGTCGGAGATGTTCAGTCAACCACATTTACAACAAAATATTGCACCCTTCGAAGAATTTTGCCCCGGACTTACACAATGTCAACACCCGATAAATGTCTGAGAGAATGATCGGGGCAAGAGTGTGATGTTCTTTAGTAGTGAGGACTAGTACGACTCTAGCTATGCGAATATCAATCGTCCACTCTTTGTTTGGGAAGACCATGACTCCCAAAAAAGTCACCATGAAAGTGAAGCGACGGTGAATCTTCCAGGTGTCCTTATTTTGTTTGTTAGTAAGGCCCTTTTCATAAATTTCAAATCCATCCGGCTTTTTCGAACCTTGAATATAGGAAGTTGAAAGAATAACACCATTTGACAACGTTGCTTTTTCTGATTTGATTACTGATTCAGAAGACCAAAGAATCGGTGTACAGAGGGAGCCTTTGGGAATATAAGATTCTAGTTTCTCAAATCTCCGTCAAAACCGGAATATCCAGCTATTTCTTCTAATGTGGGAGTAAGCTCGAAATCAGATAAGCGAAAGACATTGTGAACGGGGTCCCAAAAAGTCACTAGTGTCGTGATCAAATCATCGTGTGGTTTAACTTTCATAATATCTGTGAGAGCTCCCAAATACTTAAAGACCCATTTCTGACCATCTCCTCCTAATTCATACCACCACATTTGAAGCCGAAATAGAAACTCATCTACATCTGTGAACGGTGGGTTTTGGATGGTGCTCATTTTGTACCTATGAGTGATTTTAATTTTAAAAGCCAAAATCAAGACTCATTTTGAAAAAATCATTAATATTTCTAAATAAAATTCATATAAAAAAAAACTTCGATGAAGAAGATTTAAAGGCTGTGTTTGCTAACCGGCAAAAATTTTATTTTATTTTTTTGAAAAAAAAACGACCAAAGGCGGCTGTTCTTGCAAAAACAGCCTTCCGGCGCCCTTTTGGGGACATTCGGCAAATTTTGGACAAGAATGTCATCGCCTTACTTATGACAATACAATGACATTTATGTACCCACATTTTTATTTATTTATTATCTATTTCCCCTTTTTTTTAAATAGTTGGGCCCGATGTGGGTTGCCTACATATCTCACATCCGGCGAGAATCAAACTTACGTAGTTCGTAATAAAAAGGCCACTCTTAAAAGAAACATAAAATTTTTCTTCTTTGTTTTTCAAAATTTTGGTAGTATTTTAAAATATTTTGGAAATTGTTTTTTTTTTTAAAAACAGCCAATTTTCTTTCTCGGTCCTCACATTGATTTTCCTTTTCTAACTTTTCCTATAAGCTGGTCAATATGCAAATCTGAAACAAATGAATGCACAAGTAGCAAGTAAGATGCATCAGGATGGTCTTTTCATTTCGGGTACACCTGTCCTAGACAGACCCAACCCCTGTGTTGAGTCTACGAAGTCAAATGCACATGATGCAAACAAACGTTCCTACTAGGGATCCGGCATGAAGCTGAGTTATTCTAAGTGTAAAACCTGGGGTATACTGTTCTAGACCTGGCTTACCCAAGCGGACAGCTCGAGTCGAAGTGGGGGCAACGTACCGGGAGCACGAAAGTCTACCCGGCCTAGTTACTTGGCCCAACTTCGTTCTATTTGGTATGACCTATAACAGAAAGGTGGGCCACGCGCACGTGTGCACCATAAATTCAGAAGACTCAGAAAGAAGAAGGGTTTCGTAACATATTATATATACAGTTTAGATAATATCAAAGCGGTAAAAAGCAACATTTAGCACATTAGGCCCAAACATGTAAATATTAGATAATAATAAATCCAAATATAACAATTATTCTAAGCTTAAATTCTTGAACCATGAACCAGAAATTCTGGGTAAATGGTCCCCAGCAGAGTCGCCAGAGCTGTCATACCTTCTTTTTCCTACAACCGGGAAGGAGTGTATAAGGGATTTTTTCCAATTAAAGGACAATCGAAACAGGATTATTTACATTAAATTCAGAGTCGCCACTTGGGAGATTTATGGTGTCCCAAGTCACCGGTTTAAAATCCTGAATTGAGGAACGGTTGACTCTGTAATACAGTCCGCGAACCAGAAATCCGGGTAAGAAATTCTGTTAACCCGGGAGAAGGTGTTAGGCATTCCCGGGATCCATGGTTCTAGCACGGTCGCTCAATTGTCATAAATGGCCTAATTATCTGATTTAAAATATTTTGAACCTATGTGTAATTTTAACTTTTTGACCGCTTTTAACTAAGAAAATTATCTTAAAACGGGTCACACGTACGTGTACCCATTTGTTTGGCGCGTCAAAAATCATGTCACGCGAATGTGTCCACAATTAGTAATGTTTTGTTATTATTAAGAAAACTTAGTCGAAGTTGCGCGAACTCATATTCCGATTTTGTTTTTTTTAAAAAAAAAATATAAATGAAAAATCGTATTTATGTCACTCGAACATGTACATAATCACAATAATTTATTTAAATACGCTTAAAAGTATACTAGCGGTTTGTGAGTTATTTGTTTCCTATGTTTGATTTAAGGTTAGGATAGATATGGAATTTTTAAGCCCAAAAAAAAACTTCTTAGTGAACTTAATAATTTCCAAATACCTTATCCAACGTTATTTTTTGTTCTTTTCCCTTTTTTAAAAAAAAAAATATTCCTACTAAATTAACACTTGAAAATTTTCAAACTTTTATGGCTTAAGTGATAAAGAATTGTAAACGCATTTCTTTAAAAGAAACTTACTACAATCTTATAAAGAAAATTTATTAGTTTATGGACTATGCACAAGAATGATAAAAAAATTTAACCGATTTATGACTTAGGGATACTATATAATTATTTCATCCATGATTAACGATGCTCTATTATTATTTAAAAATTTGGCTGAAGTTGCGCGAACGCGTACTCCGATTTATTTTGAAAACCATAATTATGTCACGCGAACATGTACATAATCACAATAATACATTGAACGTGCATAAAGCAATCTACGATCATTTGTTATTTTATATCTAAGTCATAAGAAATTAATACGAAGGCCATAAATTATTTGTGCTTAATTAAACAACCTACGAATTGCAGCAAGATTCTTTTAGCATTAACCTCACTAATAGTCAAATTCAAATACCCAAGCATCACAAATTAGCACAAGTAAAGATTATACGATAAAAAAAATCTCGACGCATTGTTATTATTCCAGAAGAAATAAACTTCTCTTAGCATGAAGGAACAATTCTTCTTTTTAGAACTAACACACCGAAAATGAAGATATGACACCCCTTCAACACAAATTTATTTACATTAACACCGTCAATTGTAAAGATAGGACGCGGATGGTAAATTAAGCTTTGCATCAAGTAAGAGCTAAGTCATGACGTAAAATTATTGGCCTAAGTCATGTGAGCTTGAGTAATTATAGCCAACTCCAAATTAACACGGGTAATGGGATACAAATGAACATGCCAGACTTTCGTCCATTTGAGCGCAACAAACGATTTAAGCCAAATTCGAGAGAATGCTTAATAAAATGCATAATATCATAATGATTTATAATATTAATGTGAGTCCTATTTTCATCTCAAATCTGGGCTCAAAGGGAGCTCAAGTCAAGTTATAAACGCTATTGGCCTAATGATTTCTAAGTGGCCTGAATTAGGCCCAAAAGAAGGCCCAATTCGACAACTATTATGCATTGACAAAAAAAACAAACAGGAATTCAAGGTCGAATTCCTTCATCAGCACAAATAATATTCAAACTCAATATTGAAGGACCCCAAATTGACTTACAACAAACGAAATGGCCCAGACTCAACTCAAAACAACCACGAATGCTCATTTAATAATTAACCCAAAGCTGATCCTATGTGAATCAGTTAAACTCCATGAGACATACACATATTCGTCTACTTAGCCTTCAAAGTTAATTGCTTTAAAAAGAACGAACAACTAAACAGCCAGGAGAGACTTAGAACTAAACCCAATAGCACTTCTATAAACTAATCTGATAAACATTAAAAGAATCGAATTTACCTCACACTAAATACATTCACAAGCCTATCATAGATGTATCAGTATGAGCTTGCTAGTAGCTTTAGCATGGATATCATAGCTAATCATGATTCGAATCAAAAAATTTAGACAAGAAAACAAACAACTGATGCCTCGGATAGTTTGTAACTTCAACAGAATCACATGGATTCAGCTGATCCATAGTTGACTTGAATATTTTTAAGATCAAACACCTATTATTTCTGGCAGAATTTAAACACAAACATGCCTTTCATGGCTCAAATAAATCTTTACTACAGCAAATGATAAATGGTCCTTAAATCATAGAGAAATTAACTAAGAAATGAAATGAACTACAACGCAGTGTCAAATAAACGAAGTACAGCACTAGTTAGAGCTATATTCTGAATCTCACTCTCGCATTTCATACATCAAACCTGATTGCACATATTTAATAGAGCTCAAAACATAGTACCTGGAAATAAAGAAAACAGGGGGATGAAGTTCAGCAGTAACCAAACAGCAAGAACAGCCCAGATTTTTAACCAAGAAAACAGTGAGTAACTCCGGATGAATCAATGTAACAGTAAAAAAATTTCAGTATTTTTCAGAATGTTCTTATCTATGAACTCTTTGGACTCTCTCCTCTCTATCTTTTACTCTATTTCTCTCTGTATCTGTCTCAGAATCTCCCCTCCCTCTTAACACCTCTCAAGTTCAACCTTTTTATAGGCATTCATTTTAGTGTATCCCCTATTATCTATTCACCTTTTCATTTTTAACTACCCACTAGCTTAGTGCTTTTTTAATTTAAACAGTTATTGCAATCCCAACCCTACCATTATTAGAAGCTTCTTAAGTAGGTAAACACTTAAATTATATTTATATTAATCAGTTCTTATCGACATAATTAGACAAGAGGTTAAACCAAACTATTGAACTAATCCTAACTATTCTGACTAAGTGATTAAACGAAATACGATTTCAAATTCTACTGATATCCCAATTATACGAAACAAATCCACGAAACCAATCTTAAAGAAACAAACAGTGAACATAATAATTTATACCAGAGTACTTATCGAATTTCAATTGAAATTGACCAAAGAAAAAATGAGAGAAGGGAAATGACCATTGGAATAAAATTAATCAAACAAACACAGAAACATGCAAGAACTTACCGATTAAACTGGAAAAGCTTGGTACCCTGACTTTCCGATTCCATCGCCAAATAATGTTAGTCACTTGTTCTTTGTCAAAACAAGTGAGTAACACTATTTTGTGACGAACTCGGCTCTAAAATTATCATCAGTCTTGAGTTCAGGTTTGGCTCTTGGATTTAAGATTCGAGTAGATTGAGCCCCATTCGAAGAAAGCTGGTCATGGATTAGGGAAGAGGGGAGTGAGGGGGTTCTACGGTGTGAATTTGGGGCCGGTTAGGTAGGCAAGGGTTCAGGGGTCCGAACTTCTATCGAATATTTGACGGGTTCTGAGTCGATTCGAAGGTAACAGGTTGGGAATTCGGAATGGGGAGATAAAGAAGAATTGATGGTGTTAATTTGGGGTTGTTTGGGCCACCGGAACCGCCGTGAGGCGATTTTCGGTGGGCGGAGGGCGGTGGGAGACAGGGGTGTCTCTAGGGTATGTAAGAGACGATGAGGAGGGGGGGTTGCTGAGGGGGTAGGGGTTTGGGTATATTAAAATGGGACGATTAATTTGAGCCGTTGGATGATTGAAATCCAACGGCTGTGATCGAATCCTTAATCGGAACGGGGTCGTTTTGGTTAAATGAGTGCTGGACCGGTTCACGAGTCGAGGTTTGGGAAATGGGTGAGAATCTGGACCGTTTGATCAAACTAATTCAACGGTCTAGATTAAAACACCTAAAACGGTGTCGTTTGGATTAAGCTGGAGATGGACCGGTTTTGGTTGGGTTTTGAGGATACTTTTGGGCCTGTAGATTTGGGTTTGAAGAACATCCCAAACTCTGATTTCTCATTTCTTTCCTCTTTCTTTTCAAATTAATTCCCCCTTTTTCTTGTTTTATTTTTTCAAAAATTAAAATCCTAAATTAATTTATAAAACCAAAATTAATCTTTGAAATACTAATTAACTCTAAATGATTATTATCATGAATAATTAAATACTAAATTAAAAGAAAATCACACAATTTGACTAAAATACAAAAATATGTTATTTTTTGTGAATTTTCATTTTTGTAAAACACCTAATTATTAATTAATTCCAAAAAATGTAAAAATCAAATCTTAAATGCAAATGCTATATTTTTTTGTATTTTTATTGCATTAATAAAATTAAACATGCACACAAACATATGCAAACAATCAGGAAAATCACACAATAATTCCTAAAAATAACACATAATTAAAGAAAAGACCTAATTTTGGAAATTATTTTGGAGTAATTTATATGAGGTAAAAATCACGTGCTCACATTAATTACGTACTTATCTTGTATTGAAAAATGGCTTACATCTTAAAGAACCATATATTGAAAATTTTAAAATTGTGTCAACAATATTGAAGACAATTCCCAGGTGATGAAAACTTCTTTAGGAGAGAAGGATGAAACTGCATGTTCGTAATTTACGTTAGATTTTTAAAAAAAAAATAGAAACTTCATTTAAAGATCATTTTAGAGAATACAACACTGTAACTTTGATATGCTTGAATAGACAAAATAATAATTTTAAGACCTTAACTGTAAATGAAAAGAAGACATTAAAGAAACAGGTCCTATGTTCAATTTCTTACAATATTTTGTGGTCTAAATTCACTAATTTCCTTCATATAATTTTCTCTAGATTTTCGACGAAACTACAGAATAATTATAATACAAAATAGTGGTACTCACTTTTCAAATCTTGTGCTCTGAGTGGTCCATAGTTGTATGATTTAATAGAAGTCTACAAGGCAGTGTCATTTTCACTTTCCAGAAATTGGACTACATAGTCAAAGTCTCAATTTCAGTGTAACTCCAAATCCCACCTACTTCTTCTATAAATAATTACCATTCTTTACAAAACAAATTAAACTAAACTTCTCCAACCCTCATTATCCATCACCTAAAATGGAGAATTCTTGGGTTTTTCTAGCCTTGGCAGGGCTATCTGCATTAGCTTTTCTCTGTAAAATAATCACCTCTCGACGCCTGGTTAACAGCAAACTACCACCAGGTCCAAAACCATGGCCCATCATTGGTAATTTGAACCTACTTGGTCCTATCCCACATCAATCTTTTGACTTGCTTTCCAAAAAATATGGAGAGTTGATGCTGCTGAAATTTGGCTCCAAGCCAGTTCTTGTTGCTTCATCTGCTGAAATGGCAAAACAGTTTTTAAAAATACATGATGCCAATTTCGCCTCTCGTCCTATGCTAGCTGGTGGAAAGTATACAAGCTATAACTATTGTGACATGACATGGGCACCCTATGGTCCCTATTGGCGCCAAGCACGACGAATTTACCTCAACGAGATATTTACTCCGAAAAGGCTAGACTCGTTCGAGTACATTCGTGTAGAAGAAAGGCAGACCTTGATTTCCCAGCTGAATTCCCTTGCTGGAAAGCCATTTTTTCTCAAAGACCATTTGTCGCGATTTAGCCTCTGCAGCATGACAAGGATGGTTTTGAGCAACAAGTATTTTGGTGAATCAACAGTTAGAGTAGAAGATTTGCAGCACCTGGTAGATCAATGGTTCTTACTTAATGGTGCTTTCAACATTGGAGATTGGATTCCATGGCTCAGCTTCTTGGACCTACAAGGCTATGTGAAACAGATGAAGGCTTTGAAAAGAACTTTTGATAAGTTCCACAACATTGTGCTAGATGACCACAGGGCTAAGAAGAACGAAGAGAAGAACTTTGTCCCAAAGGATATGGTTGATGTCTTGTTGAAGATGGCTGAAGATCCTAATCTGGAAGTCAAACTCACTAATGACTGTGTCAAAGGGTTAATGCAGGTTAGTTCCTAATTAGGGTTATAAAAAATAATTTCTCAATATTTTCTCTTGTTATAGATAAAATGCTAACCTTGTTAGACTATGGCAGGATTTACTAACTGGAGGAACAGATAGCTTGACAGCAGCAGTGCAATGGGCATTTCAAGAACTTCTTAGACAGCCAAGGGTTATTGAGAAGGCAACAGAAGAGCTTGACCGGGTTGTCGGGAAGGAGAGATGGGTAGAAGAGAAAGATTGCTCACAGCTATCTTACATTGAAGCAATTCTCAAGGAAACACTGAGGTTACATCCTCTAGGAACTATGCTAGCACCGCATTGTGCTATCGAAGATTGTAACGTGGCTGGTTATGACATACAGAAAGGAACGACCGTTCTGGTGAATGTTTGGACCATTGGAAAGGACCCAAAGTACTGGGATAGATCAGAAGAGTTTCTTCCAGAGAGGTTCTTAGAGAAGGATATTGACATGGATGGACATAACTTTGCTTTCTTGCCATTTGGCTCGGGGCGAAGGAGGTGTCCTGGCTATAGCCTTGGACTTAAGGTTATCCGAGCAACGTTAGCCAACATGTTGCATGGATTCAACTGGAAATTACCTGAAGGTATGAAGCCAGAAGACATAAGTGTGGAAGAACATTATGGGCTCACTACACATCCTAAGTTGCCTGTTCCTGTGATCTTGGAACCTAGACTCTCTTCAAATCTCTATTCCCCTATCACTTGATCCTAAGTGCTTCCTGTTATAGCTATATCTTAATTCCTCCAAGAAATAGAGGGTAGTTGTCATAGGAAGGAACCTAAGCCTAAGATATTGGAGTACACTCAAAAGTGAAGAACTTTTAGGTTTTTGTCTGTCTGTTTTCTGAATTAGTTTATTCAAGAACAAAAGAAGACATCTATGAATAAAAAAAAGTTAGTTGTTATATCTAATTTGCTTTAGTATTTTATTTGACAAGAACTTCCAATAGTCCCACAGCCATCGCTCCACTATCTCACCACAAAGAGAAAATAAAAAAATAAAAAGACCAAAAGTTAGTTTACTTTTCAACATAAGTGGAATGCAATAACAACTGAAGGACTACTTTTATCTTTTAGAAGTCACCTCAGTTTCAAAATGGTCAGTTGAATCTTCAGACTCCAAGCTGGATTCTCTTCCACTTTACAAGCATACAGCATACAATTTTAGACCAGGACGACGTACTTGACTAGAAGATTTCGTCTCATATGTGGTCTTCCAATCAATTATTACATGGGAAAAAAGCCCAAATCCTTGTTAATTTTAACTGTTTAACCACTTCTTTCATGGTTAAGAACTCTTTCAGATACAATCCTCACTCTTACATTTCATCATACTTTCAAACTTGCAACATTTTAAAAACAAGGAAACCAATAAAACAGTTTATTCAGAAAGGAGGACTGCATCAATATCCTCAGCAAATTGCTTTTCGCAATGTTTTATAGGAAGTACGAACGAATTACAGAAAAAGTTTGTTTTTATCCAAATTCTGCAAGTTCTCAGTCAGTTGAAACCTGGATAATCTGCTTACCGACATTTCGCCCGTGATAAATACCAACGAAAGCTGATGCAGCATTTTCCAAACCCTCAGCAATGTCTTCTATAAAAACCAGTTTTTTCTCTCTTATAAGCTGAATAACAAACTCGAGGTATTCTGGAACCTTGTGTCGGAAGTCAAGCTCGGAGAAACCTTCCATCCGTAATCTCTTTGTGATAAGGCAAAACAAGTTGTGGATACCATCTGGTTTCTTTAAATTGTACTGAGAGATCATCCCCGAAACTGTAATCCTACCATAGAGATTCATGTGCAAGAGCACCTCATCCAGCATATTTCCTCCAACGTTCTCAAAGTAAACATCAATTCCCTTGGGAAAGTGCCTTCATTTTGCAAAGACAGATAGTTGAAGAAACATATCATTCAACCGAAAAGTGATTTTGCAAAAAGCATTTCTCCATGACAAAATTTAACATAGTAAAGTACTACTTTCAGACACATATCATTCGATAATTAATTTCAGCATTTATCAATGCCCTATGGAAATGCCTTCATTTTGCCGTGACAGACAGATGAATTAACAAATCATTCCGGAAAAAATTAAGTTTGCATTTCTCCCCTAACCCAAATTTTAACATAGTAAAGTACTAGTTTCAGACACATTAATTCGATGACTGTCTTCAATTTTTGTCAATACCCTTTAGAAAGTTCCCCCACTTTGCAGTGATAGATAGATGAAGAAACATATCATTCCCCAGAAAAGAAATTCTCGCTTAAATAACATAGTGAAATACTGGTTTCAGACTCATAAAGTCGATAATTAATTTCAACATGCAGTGACAGGCAGATACAGAAATCATTCCACAGAAAATTGCATGAAGCATACAGAAATCATTCCACAGAAAAGTGAATTACATCAAGTATTTCTTCCCTTGACCCAAATTTAACATAGTAATCTACTAGCTTCAGACTCATAAAACTCGATAATTAATTTCACCAATTGTGTGTAGAGGAACTCGCCTGAGCTTATTCTACGTGTTTCAGTGTCCCCATTAGCAAGACACGAGTAAATTAGATATGCTTGAACACTAAGATCATAGCAATTACAAACCTTTTCAAGGCTCCGGCAAAATCATCTCCTTCTTTGTAGTTAAAAGCATCATCGAAGCCAAGTTCCGTTTTTAAAAGATTTACCTGCAAAACAAGTGTAGCACGCCTTTAATAATGACCAATTACATATTAAAGCAACAGTAGACTATTACCTTTTCATCAGTACTAGCACTTCCAACAACATAGCAACCTTTCATTTTCGCAAATTGTCCAACAAGCTGACCAACTCCTCCTGCTGCGGAGGAGACATAGACTATATCCCCTTCCTTAGCAGAGCATACATTATAAAATCCAATATAGGCTGCGAGTCCTGGCATACCTGTAACATTCATTGTAATGATGAAATCACTTGTTTTCATTACAAAGAAGAAACTGCAGATAGTCCATTTTATCTTCCATAAAAGTCCTAATTTGGAAATCCATGTTTTTGAAATTTTCAATTAGGTTAACAAACCCTAATTCTCCAGCGTTGACAAAATGACTTACATTACTTGAAACCTGAAGTAATAGTTTCAATGAGCAATTCTTTTCATACCACAACCAGGAACCATGCCACTAGATAAAAGGGGACGAGAGGGGTTCGGGAGTATAATTAGGAAATGAAATGAAAATTGGTACCAAGAATTCCAGCATAGTATGAGAGTGGCACATCCGTATATTTGATCTTGAAAAGCCCGTCTGGATTAAGAATCAGACTATATTCTTCCCAACCAGTCATTCCCCAGATATAATCCCCCTCCTCAAAATCTGCATTGGCTGATTTAATAACTTTTGACACCCCAAGTCCAGTAATGACCTAAAAGTTATCCAAATTTAAAAGGAGAGATCACCATCAAGACTTCAAAGAAAAAGAGCAAAATTATGGGTTAATTTGTTCAACTCCCTTCCTCTAACCCCCCCCCCCCCCACACACACACACACTATACTCAGCCATGAAGCCAAAAATAGTTAAAAGCAGCAGTCAAGAATACGTTGAAAATATGTGAAGAAAATAGACTTAATAATGAAACAAGCTATAATTTTTCCAGTTAATCATTGAAAATATGAATTTGCTTAATGTATGAGCTTTGGCACAAGAAACCCAATAATCCAAATTCAAATGAGAAAAATACAGTCAAGAATCCAAATTAAAACAGCAATCAATTTTCCCCACCGCCTCCTACATCCCCCAACACAACCCAACCCAACAAACTCAAGAATCAAACAACAACAACAACAACAACAACTGCCGCTTTGTCTTAAACAAGCTGGAGTCGACTATATGAATCATCACTGACTACTTTACTCCATTAAACTCATCTCATGCCAATTTTATTCAAATAAAAAAAAATATTAAATGTTATGTATATTTTCTAACTCTAGATCTCAGAACTAACCAGGAATCCAAAAAAACAAAATTAACAGCATTCAAGAAATCCTTGGTAAATGTCAAGTAAATGGACTAAATTAGGAATCTACCTAGAGTATTCTCAACCAGTAATTACTCAAACATAATGAAAATCAGTTCCTGCCAACTTTACGACATTTGCAGCACCAAGCAATGGCCTCAAAGTTATTCAAATTCAAAAGGGAAATCACACAGGCAAGAATCCAAATCAAATCAGCATAAATTAAGGGGTTAATTTACCACCCAACCAAACAAGCCTTGGAACAACATTCAAGAATCTAACGAGCAAAATGTCAAGAAAATTTACTTACAGAACCAGGTTTGAATGAGGTAAGCAAAGAAACATCCTTGGATTCATGAAGAGACATCTTGTGTCGCATGTAAGGGTCACAACCCAAGTAAAGATTCTTAACAAACAAACCCTTTGATCGTTGAGGAATCTGGGAACTTATCATTGTACTTCTAAGCTCAAAATCACTCTCTTTTGGATACCCTTCAACATAGTTCTTGAACAAAACTTGCTTGTTTGGTAACATCGTACTTGAATGCTCAGCTTCCATTCCTCCTTTGTTCCTCTAATTCTTTCTTTGTTCCTTTCTGTTTAAACTCTGTGTACAGCAGCTGCCCTTTTAGAATGAAGCTTATTTTAATGCCAACCACAGTAGGTGGACTTCGAGTTTTAGCAAGTTGCGACTGTTTGACCACCGATGGACGGTTGTGGTAGGTGTTAATTATTATCTTAATTAGAAATTTCGGAAATTATTTTTTGGTAGGATTACTCTCACAAAACAGGGTTTATTTAGATGTGAACTCGAATTAATCAAAACCTGAACATATAAACGCTCAATGAGAAATAAAAAAAAGGTGGCAACTCTCCCTTTCAAATTTATTTGATATAATTTACTTATTAGCTAATTCAAAAAGAAATAATATATTTAAGATAATTTAACTTTAAAATTTTTATTTTATTTATTTAATTTTTAATAAGAAATTTTTATGGGCTATAGCTATATATATAGAACATTAAAACTAGGGATTTTTTTCATTTTTATACCCTATTTGAAACCTTATTACGAAAAATGCTCATGTTTTGGTATTTACCCTACCTAAACATATTTTAGTTACAAAATATATACAATCTACCTTAAAAGGCTCTCAATCCATTATTTGTGTTTTCAATCAATGGATGTAATTACACGCTTTTCCTTTTTTTTCTCCTCTCTCTCCTTTTCTCTCCCGATTGAACTTATATTTAGGGATTTAGATATAGGAAAACCGAACAGTTAAAGCTGCAAAAGTTTCACGAGTAAAACTGTGAAGTAGACAATACAGAAGCCATTGCTGATGACCTCCGCAGACCGCACTATACAGAAGTGAACTAGTCCAATATTTGTCATATACCCCTACCCTCAATTATGGACTTTATACTAAATACAGAACCCAAATTACCATAACAATATGCTCATCAAAACTAGAAGCAAGAAAATCATAAACCAGAGATATGGATGGAGGGAAAGGGGTTACATCAAGATATTCTTTAGCATCGAGAGGAGGAGCAAGCTCGCAATAGGAGACGAGCCCAAATATAATCTCAGCATCTAAATCAAGACCCGCCTCTATCTTGTTACATAGCTCCAGTATTGCTCTTTCCAGCCATTGCCCTAATGATTCCATTCTTTCACTTTCTCTTCTTTATTTCTGTCTTCCTGCCTAACTATCGCGTTATATATTATACAATTTATCAATAACTTATCTACACTTTCATACATCATTTTTAGTCAGTTATATACAACTACAATATTATATCACTTAAGTACAATTTTTATACAATATTTCTTTTGTATATTTTGTATCTGAGTTATATACAGTAACAACAAATTTCACACAACTAATTATATATTATACAACTTATCTACAACTTACTACAATTTTCATGCACTATTTCTACCCAGTTATATACAACTACAATATCATACAACTTAAATTTTGTATACAATATTGTTCAACTTTCATACAATAGTTAAATAAATATATATATATATATAAATAACATAATACAATTTTTCTATAATTTTACTACAATTTCGTAAGTATAATGTATGTCATGTCTTCTTCTTTTTCTTCGAGTTTCAATCTGAAATTCAGTCAAAATCAAGTCTAATCTTCACCAAAACACCCTCAAAACTGAGATACAAACTCCATACCATATTCTCAATTATTTGCAATAACACCAAATCCAAACAAATAATGGTTTTTGAAAACCCAAATTCGAATTAAAAACTTCAAAGCTTTTTAATGGCTGTCAATGGTTGAATTACTGCTCTCTTTTCCTTTGTTTTACATTACTGGAATTAGGGATTGAGAGATAGAGAGACACGTAGAGAGAATTCCCAATTATTTGCAACAATATCCAATTCAAACAAATAATGTTTCTTGAAAACCCAAATTCGAATTCAAAGCTTCAAAGTTTTTAAATGACTGTCATTGGTGGAATTGTTGCTCTCTTGTGCAAGATACGTGGTGGGGGATGTGGAGAGAGAAACGTGGGGGAGGGGGAATGGAAGATATAGAGTGATTTTAGAACACTAATTATTGCCATTAATTCCTTTAAAATGTACATAAATGGTAATTGGGTATATAAAATATAATTATAGTAAAACTTGAATAGCGAGGGTAATATAATGTAAAAAAAAAATTAAAAATTATAGTGTACGTCAAAAGCCTTTTTATTCATATACTCCGAACAAAATAACTACTACTACAATTATTAAGGAATCTTTATTGCAAAGGCACGTGCAATGAATTGTAGTTTCAATTACTTGCAGCTATAGATGTCAGAAGTCAAGCAGTTAGCTGTTGAATGGATATTATAATATTGGAGATATTTTGCATTTTCTTAGGAAAGGGAAAAAGGTTAAAGTATATTTACATGAGAATTTCGGTCTCGGTCTCGGTCTTGGTCGATATCGATCTTGGTCTATCTCGATCTTAATCAGTCTCAGGGCCACGAGCTCGGCAACTTAAGTTTGCATCATAGTTCGATATAATACGAGAGTGAACCTTGGCTTATCGCGTTCAAGCCTCAATCAGTCACACAAAAAGGGCAAGACCGAATTTGACTGTATACAGATAATCCCCTCGTTTCTCGGAGAGAAGATGACGAGAAACGATATGAACTCTTCCAATCTCATCTTTATATGCCATGACGTAAGCGACGAGCCCGATTATGATGCCAGTGACAAGTGGGTATTGAAACGTCCTGTCGGTTCGATTACCGAGGCATTAAATGCATGTTAGTTGCTGGTCGGCCATCATCGAATCTGAACCGTCACCAACAAGTTATAAGTACCGCCAGCTTCTTCCACTTAAACTTTACGCTCAAAATTTCCCTCATTGTTGCTTCTCTTCAGAAATCCCTTTGCTTTGCAACTCTTGCTCCCAAATCTTTTGAATCTCAAGCAAATCGCATATCATCCTAATTCCCTTCTCTTCTACTTTTCAATGGCAAAAACTTCTAAAATTG
This sequence comes from Nicotiana sylvestris, assembly GCF_000393655.2. Taxonomy (NCBI): domain Eukaryota; kingdom Viridiplantae; phylum Streptophyta; class Magnoliopsida; order Solanales; family Solanaceae; genus Nicotiana; species Nicotiana sylvestris. The sequence continues at coordinate 66,292,303 of NC_091059.1, read as the reverse complement.
TACCGCAAAAGGAGACTGCCTCTTCTTCACGGCCCGTCGACGATGGAGCCATAGCGGAACCTCCCTTTGAGGATTTCGTTCTGGGGGGATGCCCTACTGTTGCCGATTTTAGGATTGAGAAACCCTCCTCAGTACTTGGTCGATGTGAACTGGTCTCGAGGTATATATATGCACGATAACCGATGATCTCCTTGACAGAGTTAAAGAGGAGTGCCACTGGGTCGATAAACATGTTGTGGTACCTTCACCGGAGGAGTCGATCACTACCCATGTGGAGGGTTTCCTAAGTGTTTACACTTGCCCTTTCATGTTAGGTCCCTTAGATCCTATCATCGTCGCCTTCCACAAGAGGTATGACACGACCATCGGTCAGATCCATCCTTTCTTCTGCAGAATAGTGATTCTCCTCTGATTCTTCGTGAACAAAATTGAGGGATGTCCTATCACCCTCGACCACCTTATGCGCCTTTACAGTCCCCGAATCTATCGAGGAGGGCTGATTAAGCTTGCTCGTCGGGTTGTCAAGGCTCCATTCTCGAGCATAGATGAGGCTCGCAACCGAGGTTGGATGGGCCGATTTGTCCGAATAAGGACTTCAGACCTGATCCCTGCTGAGGACATGCCGTTTCCGGAGAAATGGAACATGAATCATGAGTGGTACTTTGCCTTTCTAATTTTGCTATTTTACCTCTTATCTTCTTTCCTCATCTGTGTTTTATTTTTTTTATTTTTTTGGTGTTGCAGCTGTGACCCAGGTGCTGGAGGTAATCCCCGATCTCAAGACAATGGGTCGAGAGCCTAGTGTCGCAGAGACCTTACTCCGAGCGTGCTTGGATGGAATTGTCAAAGGGTCGATGGGAGGCCCGCAATCATGGTACTTCTTTCCTAGAACGGTTATCATTCGAGCTACTTCTTGAGCTTACTCATCTTTTTTCCTTTGTAGGCCTCGGGAAGGATGTGAAAATGAGGCCCCCATCTGAAGAAGAAATCCCTTCCCAACCACCTGCTCCGAAGCATGCCAAAGAGAAGAAGAGGAAAAGGGCTCCGAGTTCCCAGAATTCGGAAAATCAAAAGCCAAAGAAAAGGCAAGCCCGTAAACACAAAGGGAGCACCATCGTTCTATCCTTGGACTCAGTACGTCAACTAAGGGATGAGTCCGAAGAAGAAGATGAAGAAAAAGAAGGATCTAATTGGGTAGCTCGTGTGCGGGCTGGTGCTTCGATACAAAAGCCCTTCGAACCGGGGGAGGTTGACGAGGGAGCTTTGGCCGAGGTTCCCGAGTTTTGAGGCCACTCCGTCCCAGGCTGAGACGGTTAAGAGAGGGATCGGGGGCGAGATATCCCGAGTAGTGAAATATGTTCCGAGGGATGAGCTCGGTGCGATCGATATTTTTCGGTCCTCTCAGATTTCGGATGCCACGATCCGTGAGGCCAATCTATTGGAAAGTCGCTCTTGCGAGGGCCCTCAGGAGGCGGTCGATATTTATGCTTCTTGGATGGAGTCGAGTTTGATGCTTTGGAAGATGTCACCGGGCTTGGTGACTTACCAGTGCCAAAGAAAACACTGTCATCGGGCGCTACTAGGTCTGTATCGAGCCCAAAACTGGTGGACTGATTCCTGACCCTATGTATTAACCCAGACCGTAGGCGGATTATAGTGTTTTCTGTACCGGAGGATGCCAGGGTCTTCTCCCCCCCCCTCTGGTGGGGATTGCCAGCTATCTTAGATGCTTGGTGACCGAAGAGGACCAAGCCATGATGAATGCGGTGGGGGCCGCTTGCCTGTTCAATGAGGCCCAACATGCTTGGAATCGTGTAACTTCGATGGTTATTCCATTATCTCTTTTAAATTTGGAGTTGTAGGTAATTCTAACATCTTCTTCCTTGCTTGTAGGCTTTGGTTCTACATCACTAGGCTTTCCTTCGAATCCGCGAGGAGCGTGAGGCCGAGGTTTGGGACCTCACTAAGAAAAATGATACATACAAGCTTCTTGGTGAGAAGCTTCAGGTAGATTTAGTGATAGCTCAGGATGAGCATGCTGAGATGGCTGAACAGGTATTCCAAGTGCTTCACGATAGTGAAGACGAATTGGAGATAATGACTAACGATCCGATTCTGCAGGTCCAACAGAGGCTTGAACAGGTTAGGGATCTTCATAAACAAATAGATGCAATTCGAGCCGAGGCTGAAGAGTTCAAGAAGAATATGGACATCTTAGCCTCGAAAAAGGAGGCCGTCCAAGTAGAGTTGGAGTCGGCCGAGTCCTAGTTCTGGGCTGCAAGAGAGAAAACCTCGATGCAAGCCAATAAAATAAAGGATCTTCAGTCCCAATTAACACACTTGGCCAGTGAGCTTGAGGCGGTCAAATCTGAGGCGGCCGTGGCCAACACCAAAACCAATGCTAATGCGACTCAGTATAAGGTCGACGTCCAAGCCATCCAGGTGCAGGCCAAGAGCATGGGGGATCATGCGAAGCTGCAAGCTCGAAGGGAAGCCCTCGAGGAAGTTCATGCTCAGGGATTCGATATACAGGCTTCACTTGAGAGTGCCAAAGCAGAAGAAGATAGGGCTCGAAAGCTTGCCTTTCTTGAGGAAGACTCGGATAGTTTAAGTAAGTCTGAAGGCAGGGAAGATCTCGAGGATGGAGATTCTGCCTCTGATGAAGACCAGGCCACTTAGGCCTTTATGTTTTTTGTTTTTCTTTTGCATCCTTTTGAGTCCATTTTGGCCGGTGTAGATTTTGTATTAGGCCGATTTGGCCTTTGTTAAAAACTATTGTACATAAAAATAAGGATTTTCTTTCCCTTTCGGCTCTCAAATTTTTTCCTTTACTTTATTATTTGTATTCACAAAGGTTGGAATGACTTAGCATGAAACAATAAGGTTGTGTTCGAGGGTTTAATCAAACCTTGCCTTTATTGCCTTTCTAGGTTAAGTTGTTATCGAGGTTTGATGTTACCAAAGTTTTCTCCCGAAAATATCTTAAGTTTGAGATTCTGCGAGGGTAGCCTTTAGAACCGGTTGTGAAAGAATTTTCTTTTCCGAAGGCCTATTTTTGTTACAGATTTCGGACGTCTCCGAACCGTGTTAAGTTGGCTGTAGCCTTTTAGTTCGGGCGTAGCCCAGTGAGCTTGCTTTCTCGAGTTATCCTGGCTTTACCTAAGATAACAGTCCCCGAGTGGGTATGGTCGTGGCCTTTAAAATTCGGGGGTTTCCTAAGAGGTCTTATGTCCCTAATGCTTAATAGTTCGATTTGTTCGAGTTTATTTTTTGAATGGCAGTCCCCGAGTGTGGGAGTGATCATCCGAACTCTAGTTATAATCGTCCCTTGAGCTCATTTCCATAATAGATCGAAAGTATGGAATTGTACAGTAGAAAAAAAAATTCCAAGGCACAAGATAATTGCAAGGAAAAATATTTCTCTTTATTCTTGTGAAAAATGATTACACATGCGTACATGTTTTGTGCCAGGCCTCGACCAACCTATGTGGGCACAATTCGTTTGACCGTTTGGCCCTTACAATAAATCTCACCTATCGATACCCCGCTATTATAAAGTGATTTCCTCGCAAAAAAGTCGACATCCAAGGGCAACACCCCTTAGTATTTGAGGTTGATTGTAGAGGAACCTCGGATACTGTTAGTGCTATCTTTGACACTGATTCGTGATTAGCCTTCGACTCTAAGATATGGTTCAAGAGAGAAAGAGTGCAATGCATTCTTTCAGACCTAAAGACTTCGTGCCGCTCCTTGTCGATCATCGCAAGTGTTAGTCTAAAAATAGAAAGAATATAAATGGGGTCGTACCTTAGTAGTAATATCATTTATGATGAGTTACTTTACAATTGTTCGGTAGTTGTTCTCCATTCATCATTCCGAGCTTATAGGACCCTTTCCCTGTGATCTCGAGAATCTGGTATGACCCTTCCCAGTTCGAACTCAATTTCCCTTCGTTTGGATTTCATGTGCTTAATGTGACCTTCCTCAGCACTAAGTCCCCAACATTAAAAAATCGAAGGTTGGCCCTTCGATTGTAATACCTTTTGATGCATTGCTTTTGGGCGACCAATCGAACAATGGTAGCTTCACGTCGTTCATCTAACATCTCCAAGCTTGTATTCATGGCCTCGTCATTCGATTCCTTCATCGCATATCAGAATTTGATACTCGGCTCTCCCACTTCGACCGGTATTAAAGCTTCGGCACCATAAACCAATGAATACGGGGTGGCCTCGGTACTAGTCTTCGAAGTAGTGCGATACTCTTAGAGATCTTCGGGTAAGATCTCTCTCCATTTTCCCTTGGCGTCGGTCAACCTTTTCTTGAGGTTTTCCATTATGGTTTTGTTGGTCGATTCGGCTTGTCCATTCCCACTAGGGTGATAAGGTGTTGACAAGATCCTTTTGATCTTATGGTCTTCGAGAAATTTGGTCATCTTGTTGCCAATTGTCACATGCAATTTTTGATGGTATTCTGAATCGACATATGATGTGGTCCCAAATGAAGTCGATGACTTCCTTATCCCTGATCTTCTAGTATGCCTATGCTTCAACCCATTTAGAGAAATAGTCAGTCATAAAAAAACAAATTGAACCTTAGCTGGTGCCGATGGAAGAAGGCCGACGATGTCCATCCCCCACTTCATGAACGGCCACGATGATAAAATCGAATGCAACAGCTCCACAAGTGGATGAATCATCGGAGCATGTCTTTGACATTTATCATATTTTTGCACAAACTCCTTCGCATCTTTTTCCATATCGACCCAGTAATAGCCGACTCTAATTACCTTTCGAACCAGTGATTCGACACCTAAGTGGTTACCGCATGTGCCTTCATGGACTTCCCTCAAAACATACTCGGTATCTCCCGGTCCCAAACATATTGCTAGCGTACCGTCGACCGTTGTCCTAAGTAAAGTTCCATCTTCGGACAAGCTAAATCAGGCTACCTTTATGCTCAATGCCCTCGATTCCTTTGGATCTGAGGGAAGTTTTCTGGTCTTCAAATACACTATGTATTTATTTCTCCAATCCCAAGTCAAGCTTGTGGAGTTTATTTCGGTGTGACCTTCTTCTACTACCGACCTCATAAGTTGTATGACCGTCCCCGAGTTGAGCTCGTCATCCTTGACCGATGATCCCAATTTCGCGAGGGCATTGTCCTTACTATTTTGATCTCGAGGCACGTGCTGCAAAGTCTACTCTTTGAACCGATGTAATGTTACATGTAGCTTGTCTAGGTATCTTTGCATTCGCTCATCTATTACTTCGAACATTCTGTTAACTTGGTTCACTACTATCAAGGAGTCACACTTAACTTCGATCACCTCCATTCCCAAGCCTTTGGCCAGTTCGAGTCCTACAATCATGGCCTCATATTCGGCCTCGTTGTTAGTCAATATTACAGTTCTAATAGATTGTCTAACTATATTGCCTGTGGGTTGCTTCAGTACGATGCTAAGTCCGGACCATTTTACATTCGAGGAACCATCCGTAAAGAGGATCGATATTCCCGAGGATGTTCCCACGTTTATCATCAACTCTCTTTAGACTTCGGATATTAGGGCCAATGTAAAGTCAGCCACAAAATTTGCCAAAATTTGAGATTTGCTGGCTGTTCGGGGTTGATATTCGATATTGTTCCCGATGATTTCTACGGCCCATTTGGCCAGTCGTCCCGAGAGTTTAGGTTTATGCATTATATTTTGTAAAGGGTAGGTTGTCACAACACATATAAGATGGCACTGAAAATACAGTTTTCGTTTCCTAGAGGCACTTAGCAAGGCGAGGGCCAATTTTTCTATGTGAGGGTATCTTGTTTCGGCCTCACCTAAGATCCTACTGACATAATAAATTGGAAATTGCGTACCTTGTTCTTCTTGAACTAGGACTCCACTTACCGTTATTTCCGATACCGCTAGGTACAAGTACAGTCGTCCATCCGCCCTTGGCTTGTAAAACAATTGTGGGCTCAACAAGAATCCCTTAAGTTCTTCTAAAGCCCGTTGAAATTCTGGGGTCTATGTGAAGTTGTTATTCTTTTTCAGCAACGAAAAAATCGATGACTTTTATCGAACGACCTCGAGATGAATCACCCCAGGGCTACAATGCGCCCGGTTAGCCTTTGTACAGGCTTCACATTATCCACTACCGTGATATCCTTGATAGCTTTGATCTTGTCAGGGTTGATCCCGATCCCTCGATTGGATACCATGATTCCAAGAAACTTGCTGGACCCGACCCCGAATGCATATTTTTCTGGATTCAGCTTCATGTTGTACTTCTTCAATATACTGAAGGTTTCCTGCAAATGCTTTAGATGATCCTCTACTCGTAGGGACTTAACTAGCATATCGTCAATATAAACTTCCATGGTTTTTCATATTTGTTCTTCGAACATTCGGTTTACTAGTCGTTGGTAAGTGGCACCGACATTTTTTAATCTGAATGGCATTACGTTTTAGCAGTATGTGCCATATTTAGTGATGAAAGAGGTTTTTTCTTGGTCACTCGGGTTCATCTATAATTGGTTGTACCCGAAATAGGCATCGAGAAAACTGAGAGTCTTGTGGCCGGTCGTGGCATCGATCATGCGGTCGATGTTAGGCAAACTGAAGGAATCTTTGGGGCATGCTTTGTTTAAATCTTTATAATCTACACACATTTTTGTTCCCTTTCTTAGGGACTACTACTACGTTTGCTAACCATTTCGGGTATTTGACTTCCCGGATGGACCCTATTTTAAGAAGTTTGGTTACCTCATCCTTAACGAAGGCATGTTTAATCTCGGACTGGGGTTTCCTTTTCTATTATATTGGACGGAACTTCGGGTCCAAGCTTAGTTTGTAAGTAGTGATCTCCAGTGGGATCCCTGTCATATTGAGATGGGACCAAGCAAAACAATCCATATTAGCTATAAGAAATTGAATGAGTTTTTCCCTAAGCTCAAGAGTTAACCCCCTGCCCAGGTATACCTTCTGATCGGGTAGATGTTTGATAAACACGACCTGCTCTAACTCTTCGACCGTTGACTTGGTAGTATCAGAATCATTGGGGGTGACAAAGGATCGAGGAACCCGAAGTCATCATCTTCGTCATTCCCTTGCTTGTCCGATAGGGTCGAAGCTGGAATCGATGATTGCTATTTGGCTTCCTATTTTGCTTTCAAACCTGAGTCCTTTGTCGATGAGAATGTTGATATCAGAACTACTTCATCAACTGCAAACATCTCCTTCGCGGCGGGTTGTTCCCCATAAACCTTCTTTATCCCCTATAGTGTTGGAAATTTTAATGCCTGGTGAAGGGTCGAACGTACAACCCTCATGTTGTGGATCCATGGTCTTCGGAACAAGGCGTTGTATCGCATGTTCCCCTTGATTACATAGAACTTGGTGTTCTGGGTGGTACCGGCAATGTTATTTCTCCCTTTGTAGTTTCGCAAGCCATGTTGAATCCGTTCAGCACTTAGGCCGCAGGTACGATCTGGTCCTGTAGGTTGAGTTTTTCTACGACATTTGACTGAATGATGTTAGCCGAGCTACCTAGATCAATTAGCACACATTTAACTCTAGTTTTATTCATAAGAACAGAAATTGCCAACGCATCATTATAAGGTTGTATGATTCCTTCTGTGTCCTCGTCGTTGAAAGATTGAGTCTCTTTTGGTAAGTAATCCCGAGTCTGTTTTTCTCTTGTGATTGACACTTTGGTGCGTTTCATCATCGGACCTTGAGGAACATCGACCCCTCCAATGATCATATGGATGACGTGCTGGGGTTCGTCTTGTTCATTTTGCTTGTTAGAGTCCCTGTATCTGAAGTGGTTCTTAGCTCGGTTATTTCGAAATTCTCGAAGATGACCGTTGTTGAACAACCGAGCTACTTCTTCCCTTAATTGTCGAGACCTGTGGTCGTGCGTGCCATGGTATTTGCATATTTGGTTGGGATCCCTTTGTGTTGGATCAGTTTGCAAAGGTCGAGGCCACTTGGTTTCTTTGATGTTCCCGATAGCCGAAACGATGGTAGCCGCATCAACATTAAAGTTATAGTCTGATAACCGTGGTGCCTCTTTGGGTCCCATAGATCTATCGAAGCCGCTCTTGGTCATGAGTCCCCATGATCTTGAACCTCGATCATTTCTTCTTTTATTTCGTGCAGAGTTTTGCCCAGACCCGCTGCTCCTATGGTATCCATTATGCGGTTGATATCGATCTCTATTCGACCTTGGTTCTCAATATATATCTCTCTCAATTCTATCTACGGGTCTGATAGGATAAATCGACCTAGAAGGAGCTCTTAGTTGATCATCCTCGACCCTGATCTTCGACTGATATCGATTGTGAACATCGGCCCAAGTGACAGCTGGGTATTCAATCAAATTCTCCTTCAACTACTGTAAAGCCACTAAACTTCGAATGTTGAGACCTTGAGTGAAATCTTGAATAGCCCAATCATCAGCGACAGGTGGAAAGTCCATCCGTTCCATTTGGAATACTGACACGAATTCTCTAAGCATCTCGTTGTCCTTCTACTTTACCTTGAAAAGTTTCGACTTCCTGCTTGCGACGTTAATGGACCCGGCATGTGCCTTTACGAAAGAATCTGCAAGCATAGCAAAGGAGTCAATAGAATTAGGCGGTAAGTTATGATACCATATCATAACACCCTTCGATAGAGTCTCCTCAAATTTCTTTAGCATGACGGATTCGATCTCGTCATCCTCCAAGTCATTTCCTTTGATAGCACACGTGTTGGAGGTGACATGTTTGTTTGGATCGGTCGTCCCATTATACTTAGGAATCTCGAGCATACGGAACTTCTTAGGGATTGGCTTCGGAGATGCACTCGGGGGAAATGTTTTGTACAAACTTTTTGGAATCTAGTCCTTTAAATATTGGTGGTGCCCCCAGGATTTGGTCAACCTTAGAGTTATAGGTTTCCACCTTCTTATCATTTTCCTGGATCTTCTTTACCCCTATCTTTCGATTTGTCAATTCTTCGAGCATCGGTATAATAGAAGGATTAGTCTTCGATTCCTTCTCATTCGATTTCATTGAAACCAATTTGACCCTGTGTATGATTTCCTAGGATGGCTCGAGTTCGACCCTGCTCCATGTGTGATTCTGATTTTGGAGCCGGGAAATTGCTGCATGTTGATCCTGTAACATTTCGAAGATCACCCACAGGCTAATCCCACCATCTTCACCGCCACGTGCGCTCTGAGTAGCTGATCGGGCATCCTCGCAGATGCTGGTTTCAAGATCGACAACCAAATTTCCATTGATGGATACATGTGAACTGACGTCGATTGGATCTACAACCAGAATTCCATCGAGGCCAGTAGGGGGTACAACATTTCCTGGTGCAATGTTCTCGTTTTCGTCGTGGTAGCGAGATCATTGTCAATGTGTTGAGGTGCTGACTGAGAGTTTTACATTTTTTAATCCTCTAATCAAAGATACTTCAAAGAACAAGTGTATAATAGTATGTGTTACGAATGTTTATACCAGGTAACCACTATTATCCTTAGCCCCACGGTGGGTGCCAAACTATTTACCTTAAAATTGGATAACAATTGAATTTATATGCGATTTTAAGGACACGTGATATAACTTGGTACAAATTAAGAAGAATAAACTAGTATTGATATTAATGATGAAAGTAATAATGCAAACCAAATAAATGGAACAGCCTTGGCCCTCGAGTTCAGTCTCCCTTGAACCAAATATGTTTCAACTTGCTTATGAATAGAATCACAATATAATGAAAGCTAGAAAATGACAGTATATTGCTTTGTATTGCGTGAATATGATGTGTTTACAAATGATCAGACTCCCCTTTATATAGTAGGGGAGTCCTACTCTAAGTACAATTCTATATCAGGTAGGAAATCCCATAATTGGCTAATTAATTGACCTCTTCTTGATACGTGTCGAGATTTGCGCCGTGATCCTTGCCCGATTGCGGATATTTTCCCTTTCCGTTATTCGACTTGGTAAGCTTCCCTCGATCTCTATCTTGTGCGGTCTTGGTCTTGGTCGATCTGAGGGCCACGAACTCGACAACCTAACTTTCCATCATAGTTCGATATAATATGAGGCTGAAACTTGGCTTATCGCATTCAAACCTCGATCAGTCACACAAAAAGGGCAAACCCGAATTTGACCGTATACAATTATAATTTACATGAGATTCAATATGTCATTCTTTTTTTCTGTTCTATATGTTAGATGGAAAATTCTATCGCAAAATAAAAAATGTAAGCAACAAGGTGAAAAGAGTTAATACGAGTCATGAGAGTCGAGATATTAAGGTGGTCAATGTTGGCAATGTTCAGTTTAAGATTTTCAAATAGACCAATTTAAATTTGGCAAACTTGACTGTTGTGTAAGATCGTGGGTTAACTAGCACACAATAATACATAAAGCAAATAGAGAAGAAAAATTAACACAAGGATTTAACGAGGTTCGGCTAAGCCTAATCTTCAGGGCAAAATCAGAGAGAGTTTTCCACTATGAATGAAAAGAAAAGTACAGTACAGTGTATAGAATCTCCAGCTACAACCCCTATATATAGATCCCAAAAGGTCTCAAACCTATAAGAGAAAGGTTCCAAATTTTACAAGGACTATAGGTTTTCCTAAACCTATAGGGATTATGGGTTTCCTAAAAATACAAGGAAATAATTCAAGACACAAAATAATAAATCTTCCCCTTGGTTTGAATTCTCTTCATTAATAGGAGCAACGGCTCTCTACCTTGCCCTCAGCCCTCACAGGGGCTTTTCCCATTGCCGCACATATCAACCAAGTCTAGGCAATGCCTAAACTTGTTAAGAGAATCAATTTAGTCATTGCACTGATCTGTCGATTTGGTTCTGTACCCGGAATAGCTTCTGGATAGCTATAACACTCAAGCGCATCAACAGTCTATGCAACTGCCAAAGCAAATCCACGTGATTCGTATATCCAAGAAGATTCCCATCAACTACATTTGCAAACCTTTGCGGTCGGTTGATCACTCTCTTCTCTCTGCATGTTGCAATGCTATATGGTTGTTATTGTGCAGGTGCATCAACATTATCATCTTGATCAATATTTTACACTTCCTCTACTTTAGAACTACTGGGCTGAGCTAGTAGAGATTCAATTTCTAGCTCTATGCGGTCACTGACACCACGATCTGTTTCTGCTATTGCCTTCTCCCTCTGGCTGTCTAGTGAGGCAGATTCATTGCATGTTATATCCCTACTAATAATTAGCCCTGGAGTCTTTTGATCTGTGCACCATAACTTATAACCTTTCACTCTAGTTGCATACCCTAGAAATAGGCACTTCTTTTCCGTTGGCTCGAGTTTTCCATCGCTCACATGAGCATAAGAAGGACAACCAAATATCGTTAAATTTGAATAATCAACAGGCGAACTGGACCATACCTCAAAAGGAGTTTTGAACACAATAGATGTGGATGAAGATTTGTTGACCAAATAACAAGTTGTATTGATTGCTTCAGCCAAAAAATCATTGCTAACACATGAGTGTGAAAGCATGCCTTGTGCCCTATCACAAAGTGTTCTATTCATAGGTTCTACAACACTATTTGTTTGTGGTTGATATTTAGCTTAAAGTATTTATATTTATATGTATAATGCCTCATGTTTTACTTGTGTTTCGGGGATTTCGGATGTGAAATGTATTGATTTATGCTTATTCGTGGTATTTTTATATGTAGGAATCATTTGGAAGCAACTGGGGGAGCAAAGTGCGAGATTAGAGCCAAAATGAAGGAAAAATGGGAAAGGTGGAATTTCAGCGTCCCACGCCACCTATGGCACCATGGGCAGAATCTTCAGCATTACAGTGCTAGGGACAGTGCCCGACGCTGCCCTGGGCACTGGTGATGAGAAATCACTCCTACTTCGCCCGAGACAAGGTTATTTCGGCCCAAGACCCCTCCCCTCACCCAACTCGCATAAAAGGGGTCCTAAACCTAATTTGGAGGAGATCTAACATAGTTGGAAGGAGAATTCACGTGGGGGACAAACACCACGCTTTAGAGGAGGCTTCTAACTAGTTTTTCTTCTATTCTCTTCTTTTAATTTCATAGTTTATTAGTTCTAGAGTTGTGGGGTGCTACATGAACGTTGTATTTTGAGCCATAAATTGTTCTTATTATTTTATCATATTGGTTTATTTATTCAATCTTGCGCTTAATTATTTGATTGTTTGATCACCAATTGAATACTATCTACGAATCTAGGATTGAACTCGGGAGAAGGAATTTTAGATTGCAAATAAAATTGAATAGAGAAAGATCTTGAACTCGAGCATCGGGAAAGGATTTGCAGTTAGGATAGGGATATACCTAATCACCTTGTTTGGTTTCTATACTTGAATTATTAATGCGTTCTTGTTAATTCTAATTCCATAGGAATATATGCGCTAGGTTAGCTTGAATAAATGAGTAGTACTTTGGGAGAAGGCTACGATTAATATTAACCCTGTCAATTAATAAACTAGATAAATTAATTAGAAAATTTAAGTGAAAAACTCAACGGGATTGTTAGCTAACCCATAGCTCTAGAATATTTTATCCCATTGAATTCATCTCTAAGATTGAAAACTTATTTCCTTTAATTTCTTAGTTTGTTACTTAGATTAGTTTTAGTTAAATATTCATAGTTAGATATTTGCTTGGATAGTTTAATTGTGTTAGTTTAATTTAGTAGACAGTTAATCACAAGTCCATGTGGGTACGATATCTGGACTTATAATCCTATATTACTTGTCGATCACGTATACTTGCGTATGCGTTTGGGAGGAACAAGTGTTTGGCGTTGTTGCTTGGGACTTAAAAACTAACTATTCTACTAGATTAGATTTTTACTTTTTGTTTATTCATGTTTTATTTATTTATTGGTTACCGTGAAAATGGTAATAACAATTAAATTTGATTATGGGACTCTAAAAATATGTGATCTATTTTTATGCTAGTTGTTAAGCAGTTGATGCTATGTGTGAGGTTTAGAAATGAGATAAGAGTAAGAGTAAGGTGATAACCAAACCGATAGGTTAACAATCGGGGCCTCGAGCTTGTCGATTCGGGGGTCTCGAGGTCGATTCTGGAGCTCAACTGTGAGCTATCAGAGATGATCGGGGTATGATTAATAGTTATAATAAAACCAACAAAGGCTATTTATGGCCAATGATAAGCAGTAAATGAAGAACAATGATGAAGATAATAAACAGAAGTAATTTTATCAAGAGAATATGTTGAAGAGCTGAGAGAATGTTCTTGTTTTTTTTTAGTATGGAGCAATCAATTCTTACAATGTGGTAAGGACCCCCTTTATATAGAAAAATAGGGGATCCTATCATAGTACAAACACATTTATTACAAAGATATGGAGATGGGACAACTAGTCGACGTCATGATGCGGGATCAGACTAGCCTGACAGACTTTGTCGGTTCTAGCTGCACTCTTTAGGAACTCCCCTCTTTTCCAATATAGCCGTTGGTCTACATTGCCCCGAGGTCGAGCATCGACAGCCCTCGAAGGTGAACCTCGATCCAAGTCTCGATCCTTGGGAAGTATGTTCGCGAGGCATCATAATGACGAGAAAATTGGACCCTCCGATTTTACCGTACACAGATAGTCTCCGCGTTTCTTAGAGTGAGAGTGATAAGAAACGACCTTGAACCTTTTCCCCCTCCGATAATCTTGTAACGACAGAAGTTATATGGTGCGAAAAGACGATGCACACGCAGCCTTTGAAGGCCTCTGCATTGATTATGGCAGTTAGCTCCCCCTTGGCCTCCTTCAACGTGCACGCGAGGCTTCTATAAATAATCCCCTTCTCGTTCTTTCCAACTAACTACATTTCCAAACCCCAAAAAAGGTTCCTTATGCCTTTACTTTTGTTCTTTCCTAGGAACACGACTTCCCTTTTTCTTCCGAAATTTTCTAGTAATGGCGAAAAATTCCGCCACTGTTTCTCAGGAGAATGTAGCCCCATCCTCTTCTCTTTTATCTCGAGGTGAAGCCGCAATGCCTCCTCGTTCTGAGGAATGCATTCCAGGATTTTTTGCGATGGATTCTGATTTCAAGGTCGAGAGGCATTCTTCGATGTCGGGGAGACGTGAGCCCGTGACTCAGTATATTAGCTCAATAACATATGTCGGAAGAGTGAGAGCTGATTATCGTTGGTGGGACGCAGTGCTTGTGGAGACCCCTGCTTGGGAGGAGGATATTACGACATACAAAGCCGATTTTCTCAGTGTGTATACTTACTCGTTTACCCTAGGGCCGGTTGGGCCATCTTCGCCCCCGATCGAGCCCGTGATTATCGACTTCTGCCAACGGTATCAAGTGACCCTTGGCCAAATTCATCCTTCATTCTGGCGTGTTGTTTACATGATCAGGTACTACGTGAACATGATCGAGGAGATGCCTTTCACCCTCGATCATCTAATCAGGATGTATAGCCCCTGTCTCTTCTGCGGGGGTCTAATCAAACTCCACTGTCAAGCCCCGAGGGCCCTCTTCGCATGTACTGAGGAGCTCGAGAATGGGGGATGGATAAGCCGCTTTGTCCTAGTATGGACTTCTAACCTGATCCCGGTGGAAAGGATGCTATTTCCCGAGAGGTGGAATGCGGAACGTAAGTAGACCCATTATCTAGCATTCCCTTGCTTCTTTTTGACTACGTTCTTCCACGCATTTAACTTTTCTTGCTAATGCAGTTGCAACAATTTATCCTAGCGCGGTTCCGGACCTCCCAAATTGGGTCAGCCGTCTGGATTCAATTTGCTCGTATGCTGAGCAAGTATGGCATGATTTATCCCAAGCTCGGTGGGAAGCTAAGGATCATGGAGAGCCTCTACCCCTTCTGTAGTCATTCTTTTTGAACTAAATCGCTATTGGCAGCGCTCTCGTTCCCTGTGCTTACCTCTTGCATTTGCATAGGTCTGGGGGAAGACCCCTTGATGAAGAGAGCATTACTTGATAGGGAAGGTGATTTGGTACCCGATGAAGGGAAGAAGAGACAAAGGGATACGTCGGACGGGTCTTCGGAATCCAAGAATATTAAGGCAGAAGAAACCAAGGCCGACCTGGTAGCCCTAACTCCGAAAATGGCAGGAAACCCTCGAGTTGAAGGTGAAGGGGAAAATAGCTTCTTGATAGCACCCGAGGGAAGGATAAACCTAGTTGATCCTTGGGTCGTACAGATGGTGGCTTCCGAGCCGGAGTCTGATATCATTGCGGTCCAACTTTGTAGCGGAGAGACAAGTGAGGGATTATCGGGTTCTGTCCCCGAGCTGGCCGGTGGACATAATTCCCCTTAAGCTGGGGTGCCTTCGGTAGGTGGTTCGGATGGGCCTAGTTCTGGGGCCTTTAATGGATAAGGGATGGTCCTGATTGACCCTACTAGTGTCGTGGTCGTGATTGATTCCCTTCAGGGAACGACCCTACTTCCTAAGAGAGTGTGAGATGCCCCGCTTGAAGAATCGTCCGATGCAGGATGCCCGTCAAAGGCGGAGATGTGCTCAAAAGGCTACCAACCGTTCCCGAGGGAATCCCTGAAATCGATGTTTCACTCGTCTTTGGTGAGATGAGCAGGCATTGCGAGTAGGTAATTTTTGCGATTTCTGTCTGTTGCTCAAGCCTCGGTTGCTCTGACCTTTGTCTTTCCAACTTGTCTTTTTTCATGGCTTCAGGCCAAGGTGCTTTACAGTCATACTTTCACCCGATATCAGCCCGAGGTGACCCGTTATGAGTGCGAGAAGGCTCACCTTGCTTAATAGGTTACCTAGTCCCCATTTGCAATTATCTGAATGTTTTGCCAAATCCTAGTGTTTTAACATCCTGGATCTGATTCGTGCAGTTTGAGAAGGAACGTGCCCTGTTGAGGGAGGAGCTCCGGACTAGAGACTCCAAAGTCTCCGAACTCAAACGACATGTGAGAGAGATAACTTCCGAGAGGGATGCCCTTTAGGAGAACGTGACCTTAGTTGGGCGTCAGCTTAGTGATGCGAGGGAGGATAGTGACAAGTACAGAGGTCTCCATTTTGAGTTGGTAGCTGCATTATCCGGGATCAAAACTGAAGTTGAGGCGCTTATATATTTGCATGGAGAGGATGCCATTGTGACAAGCAATCAAACCTGGAGGGCACATAAGGAGGTCGAGCCAAAATAGACTCGAGCTGTGGAGCGTGCTTGATTGGGATCTCAGAGGCAGACTTTTAAAGACATACATGTGGGAGATATCATTCTGCCTGCCTAGATCGAGAGGGTGAAGACCCTAGGGAAGAATGATGCTGCCTTGATTGGTTTTGGAGGTGCTCCAGACAGTGGCTCAAGAGGTGATAAAAATAAATGCGGAGCCCCTAGAGGGGAAGAGGCCGTCGAAAAGGGGTCACCGAAGGACCCGTAGTTGTTGGGGTATAGCCTTTGGTGGAGCCATCGAAGATGTAGGCTCGATGATAGATTAGGATTCTATTTGGTTCTCTCTTTGTAAGGGTTCTTTCAAGACTTGTAAACATCCCCCTAGGGGCCATAAGAAGGCTTTTCGTTTCCTATCATTCCTTTCCCTTTTATTTTTCGGGATTACTATGTGATGTATTTCGACTTTAGACCTAAGGTCCCAGATCTCGAGTTAGACCCTCAGGCTTTGCTATTGTTGGGAGACCCGTATCGGTCGAAGATCAGTCCCCGAGAGTTCTTGGGTCAGACCTGGCTTTTATGCATTCGACTGGCATGACCTTTGACCTTAGCGCTGGTGATAGTGACTCGTACATACTGGGTCGGTATGCCCTTTTAGTGTAAGCTGACATTTGAGGTCTTATGCTTTTGCTCTTAGGCATTTTTATTAGTTTGGGCTCAATCTCCGAGTCAGATTTCGACTCGAGTTCATTTGACCCTCAAGTTTTAAAATTTCAAGCTGGCCCTTAGGCTCTTACGCGTTGGGTCGATGCAACCTTTTATTGTGGGCTGGCGACAATGACTCTTATGTCTTGGGTCGAAGCGACCTTTTGTTGTGGACTGGCGACAACGACTCTTACGCCTTGCCCTTAGGCGTATTTAGTTAACTATTTTGGGTTCAGTCTCCGAGTCGGGTTTGACTCGAGTTCATTTGACTCTCAAGTTTTAAAATTTCAAGCTGGCCCTTAGGCTCTTATGTGTTGGGTCGATGCGACCTTTTATTGTGGACTGGCAATAACGGATCTTACGCCTTACGCTTAGGCATATTTAGTTAACTATTTTGGGTTTAGTCTCCGAGTTGGGTTTCTATTTGAGCTCATTCGACCCTCAAGTTTTGGATTTGTGTGGGATGAAGATAATGGCTCTTATGCCTTGGGTCGAAGCGACCTTTTGTTATGGGCTGGCGACAATGGCTCTTATGCCTTAGGTCGAAGCGACCTTTTATGTAAGCTTTATTTTTCCCTCGATAAGTATTTTTTGAAATAGTGTTTGCCTGACTCTTCGACGGCTTAATAAAAAGCCTCGATTGTGAGTCGTTATATGGCGATGATCGAGCACCGAGGGAGATTTGGCTTGGAGGCTGACTATCTCGAAGCTGGTGTTTTTAGGAGCTGACATGGTCGAAGCTTGTTTGCCTGTATCGAGAGTAGCCTATTTAACCGGTTCATTTCGAAGTAGATTCGAAGTAATTGAAGGCCTATGATTTTGTAGTAACGGTCGGGCATCCCCAAGTTGCGTTAGTTTGGCTGGTACATCCTTATGACCGTAGTCATTTGTGCTTGGCCGGAGCCATTTTTGATCTCGAGTGAAGTAGTTTCGGTGTCTATTTTGAGGGTATGCCTTTTAGGGGTCTTACAAGTTCGATATATAGACTTAACTTTGAGATCATGCTTACGCCTTTAGTAAGGTCTTACAAAATTTTCATGCCTTTGAGGTCTTACAGTTTTTAGATACTTGGTACAAGTATGGTTCATGCCTTGCTTGAGGTCTTACAGATGTCGTTGCTGCCTTATGTAGGTCTCATGAGACCGAGTTTGCTTGCTCGGTGTCTTATGGCCTCGGGTTTTTTAATAAATGGTGATTGGCGATAGTCCCCGAGTCATCGAGGGTATTCTGGCTCGGGAGCCGTTACTTGTAAACTTGGTATTTCCTCATTGAGGGCTTACGATTTCGGAGATTTCGACCCTGAGGTCGTGCAAATTTAGAGATTTTGATGCCAGTCTCCGAGTGTTCGGGATGCTTTCGGCTTTGGAGACGTCTAATGATTTTGATGTTGCCTCGTTGAGGACTTACAAGTTTGGAGTTCCGACTCGGGGGTCATTCAGGTGTTGAATTATTGATGTTAGTCCTCGAGTGTTCGGGTCGTTTTTGACGGAGGATTCACTATTGCGAAAATGCTGAGTTTCTCTTGGAGTGTAAGATGCATTGATAAAAGGTATTCTTTGATTACTTGATACAAGTACACATGTTTTCGTCGCCGGGGGCCTGACTATACGGACACGGTTTGTTTGACCGTTTGGCCCGGTACATCGTTTTCCTATTGGGACCCCATTTGGCATTTCTTGACTTTTCCGAGTAGGTGACCTTCCTGGGGGATGCCCCCCCAGTATTCGATGTGGATTGTAAAAGAAGTCTCGAATACTTGTTGAGTCTCCTTAGGTACCGTATGGTCGTTGCCTCGTTAAAAACCTTGCCGGTAAAACCCTTCTAGGGACAAAATCAGGTCGAAGGAAAAGAGTGAAATGCATGCTCAAGGGTGTTTTCGGAATTTTCAATCGGATGCCCTAGCAATAATATTGTTTTAGCATTGATATGTTCCAGTTGCTTGGAAGTTGTTCGCCCTCCATGGTACCGAGCTTGTAAGACCCTTTGCCGAATACTCCGAGGACACAGTACGGTCCTTCTCAATTTTGGCCTAGCTTTCCTTCATTAGGGTTTCAGGTGTTAAGGGTGAGTTTCCTTAGAACCAAGTCCCCAACTCCGAAATGTCGGAGGTTTGTTCTCATGTTATAATATCTTTCGATCATTTGCTTTTGGGCGGCCATCCGGACCAGCGAGGCTTCTTGTTTTTCATCTAGTAGTTCGAGGGCCACTGTCATTGCCTTGTTGTTCGAGCTCTTAGTGGTGTGTTGGAATCTGGCGCTCGGCACCCCGACCTCCACTGGTATCAAAGCCTTGGCGCCATACACTAGAGAGAAAGGTGTTTCCTTGTGCTTGATTTTGAAGTTGTTCGGTATGCCCACAACACTTTGGGCAACATTTTTCTCCACTTTCCCTTAGCGCTTTCCAGCTTCTTTTGTAAGTTTTGGATGATGGTTTTATTTGTGGAATCGGCCTAGCCGTTCGCACATGGGTGGTAAGGCGTCGATAGGATTCTCTTGATTTTTTGATCCTCAAGGAATTGTGTTATCTTGCTTCTGATGAACTGCCTCCCGTTATCGCATGTTATCTCGGAAGGAATTCCGAATCGGCACATAATGTGGTCCCAGATGAAGTTAATAACTTCTTTCTCTCTTACCTTCTCGAAGGCCTGCACTTCCACCTATTTTGAGAAATAGTCAGTCATAAATAAAATGAATTTAGCTTTACCTGGTGTTGTTGGCAGGGGCCCGACGATGTCCATCTCCCATTTCATGAATGGCCATGACGATAAGATCGAATGTAGTTGTTTGTCGGGTTGGTGAATCGTAGGGGAAAATCTATGGCATTTATCGCATTTTCGAACGAATTTCTTAGTATCTTTTTCCATGTTGTCCCAGTAGTAGCCTGCCCTGATTGTTTTTCGGACCAAGGAATCGGCGCCGGAGTGATATCTGCAAGTACCCTCATGAATTTCTCGGAGTACATAATCTGTATCCCCTAGCCCCAGACACACTACTAGGGGGCCATCGAAAGTTCTTCTGTATAGAGTCTTGTTTTCATCGAGCAAGAACCGGGCTGCTTTGGTTCGCAAGGCCCTTGAGTCCTTTGGATCCGCAAGCAATTTTCCGTCTTTAAGATAATCAATATATTTATTTCTCCAGTCCCATGTTAGGCTGGTGGAATGAATCTCCGCATGAGCTTCCTCGATCACTGATTTAGATAGCTGAATAACAGCCCCGGGGAGTAGGTCATCTTCTTCAACAGATGATCCTAGGTTTGCGAGGGCATCGGCCTTGATATTCTGCTCTCGAGGTACATGGACTAAAGTCCTTTCTTTGAAGCGACGTAATGCGACTTGAATTTTGTCCAAATACCTCTGCATCCTATCTTTTTGGACCTCGTAGCTTCCATTTACCTGGTTTACTACTAGGAGTGAATCATATTTCGCTTCGATGGTCTCGGCTCCTAGGCTTTTGGCCAGTTCTAAACCTGCAATCATAGCCTCGTACTCGGCTTTATTGTTAGTCAATTTTGCAGTTTTTATAGATTGTCTGATCACGCCGCCGTAGGTGACTTTAGGACTATACCCAGTCCGGATCCTCTCACGTTTGTGGCGCCGTCAGGAAACATGGTCCATACCCAGGAAGACGTGCCTGATTTAAGCAAAAGTTCCTTCTCTACCTCGAGCACGAGGGAGGGCGAGAAATTGGCCACGAAGTCCTCCAGAATCTGGGACTTGATGGTTGTTCGAGGTTGATACTTGATATCATACCCCCCGAGTTCAATGGCCCGTTTGGCCAATCGACCCGATAGTTTGGGTTTGTGCAATATGCTTTGGAGGGGGTATGTCGTTAGAATGCAAATATGGTGGCATTGAAAATAGGGTTTCAATTTTTGCGATGCGCTTATTAATGCAAGAGCTAATTTTTCAAGGTGTGGGTACCTAATTTCGGCATCCCCTATGGTCCGACTTACATAATAAATAGGGAATTGTGTACCTTGCTCTTCTCGAACAAACACGCTGCTTACCGCTATCTCGGATACGGCCAAATATAGATATAGTGTTTCATTCTCCTTTGGAGTGTGGAGCAGAGGTAGGCTAGTCAAATATTATTTTAGCTCTTCTAAGGCGCGTTGGCATTCTAGAGTCCATTTGAAGTTGTTTTTCCTTTTGAGTAAAGAGAAGAAATGATGGCTCCTTTTGGATGACTTTGATATAATTCTGCCCAGAGCCGCTATTCGCCCTGTTAGCAGTTGCACGACCTTTACATTATTTACCATCATGATTTCTTCGATGGCCTTGATTTTATCGGGGTTAATCTCGATCCCCATGTCTATACCATGAAGCCTAAGAATTTTCCCGAACCTACTTCGAAGGCACATTTCTCGAGGTTGAGCTTCATGTTATAACTTCTGAGGATGTCAAATGTTTCCTGCAAATGAGTTAAATGGTCCTCTGCGTGCAGGGACTTAACTAGCATGTCATCAATATAAACTTCCATCGATTTGCCTACTTGATTCTCAAACATTTTATTAACTAGATGCTGGTACGTAGCCCCTGCATTTTTTAGTCCGAAGGGCATTACATTGTAACAGTAGGTACCATATTTTGTGATGAACGAAGTCTCCTCCCTGTTTTCGGGGTTCATCTGAGTTTGATTGTACCTCAAGTATGCATCGATAAAGGTGAGGGTCTCGTGGACGGCCGTAGAATCGATCAGGCGGTCGATGTTAGGCAATGGGAACGAATCCTTGGGACATGCCTTATTTAAGACTTTGTAATCTACGTACATTCTTAGCTTATTTCCCTTTTTGGGTACTACTAATACGTTGGCCAACTATTCAGGGTACTTTACCTCTCTAATGGACCATATTTTAAGGTGTTTTGTTACCTCATCCTTGATGAATGCATTTTTTATCTCGGACTGGGGTCTTCTTTTTTGCTTCACCGATTTAAACCTGGGGTCAACACTCAGTCGGTGGGAGGTTATTTCTGGCGGGGAATCTGTCATATCTAAGTGGGACCAAGCGAAACAGTCGATATTATTAATAAAAAATTGAATAAATTCTTTCCTGAGCTTGGGGGTTAATCCCGTTCCCAAGTATACCTTATGATCGAGGAGGTGTTCGATCAAAACAACTTGCTTCAGATCTTCAATTGTTGATTTTGTTGCATCCGACTCTTCGGAGGCAACGAAAGTTCGAGGGGCGAGGAAATATTCTTCGTCGTCCTCGGGGGTCCGTATTCTCCTAGACATATCCGGGGTCGGGAGTATAGGGGTCGACGCCTCTTGGTAAATCACTAACATTTCTTTCGCCGCATGATGTTCTCCATATATGGTTGTTATGTCATCCTTTGTCGGAAATGTTATCATCTGGTGCAGAGTTGACGGTAATGTCCTCATGCTGTGTATCCACGGCCTGCCAAGCAATGCATTGTACCTTATGTTGCCATTGATGACTTGAAACTTGGTGTTTTGAACCATGCCGGACGTGTCGACTGGAAGGGTGATTTCTCCTTTTGTTACTTCACCGACCATGTTAAAGCCGTGGAGGACCTAGGAGGCGGGTATGATCTGATCGAGCAACCAAGTTGTTCTACTACCTTTGACCTGATTACGTTGCCTGAGCTTCTTGGATCCACGAGCACACGTTTAACTTAAATGTTGTTTAAAAGAAATGAGATTACCAGCGCATCGTTGTGTGGTTCTGCTAAGGTCTCGCGATCCTCTTCACTGAATGTGAGGGTGTCTTCGGCCACGCGGTCTCAGATCAGCCCTTTTATTGCGCCGGATAATTTTGTTCGTTTGATCGTGGGCCCTTGGGGAATGTCAGTCCCTCCAATAATCATATGAACGACATGCCGAGGAATCTCTTTTTTTGCCCAGGTTGGATTTTGCCAAGTTTACCGAAGAAATATTCGGCACGCTTTCTGGTGAATGTGAGGAGCGGTGCTAACACATTGGGCATTGCATGAGGTCGTACCCTTGGAGGTTGGCTCTGGTGCATTCATAGGGTTCCGTGGTGGTATACCGACACCTGCAACAGCCACATCATTCTCTCTTCGATTCTCGAGATAGTTGTTTTCATCTCTACTTACTGAGTTAGGCATTTCGACCTGAAATTTGAAGATCTTGGACAAGAATAGGGGTGAAATATAAATTGCATTGTGTAATGAAACCAACAAGAAAATAATCACTATTATTTTTAGCCCCACGGTGGGTGCCAAACTGTTTACCGTGAAAATGGTAATAACAATTAAATTTGATTATGGGACTCTAAAAATACATGATGTATTTTTATGCTAGTTGTTAAGAAGTTGATGCTATGTGTGAGGTTTAGAAATGAGATAAGAGTAAGGAGTAAGGTGATAACCAAACCGATAGGTTAACAATCGGGGCCTCGAGCTTGTCGATTCAGGGGTCTCTAGGTCGATTCTGGAGCTCAACTGTGAGCTATCAGAGATGATCGAGATATGATTAACAGTTATAATAAAATCAACAAAGGCTCTTTATGGCCAATGATAAGCAGTAAATAAAGAACAATGATGAAGATAATAACGGAAGTAATAATATCAAGAGAATATGTTGAAGAGCAGAGAAAATGTTCTTGTTTTTTAGTATGGAGCAATCAATCCTTACAATGTTGTAAGGACCCCCTTTATATAGAAAAATGGGGGATCCTATCATAGTACAAATGTATTTATTACAAAGATATGGAGATGGGACAGCTAGTCGACGTCATGATGCGGGCTCAGACTAGCCTGACAGACTTTGTCGGCTCTAGCTGCACCCTTTTGGAACTACCCTCTTTTCCAATATAGCTATTGGTCTGCATTGCCCCGAGGTCAAGCATTGACATCCCTCGAAGGTGAACCTCGACCTCAGTCTCGATCCTTCGGAAGTATGTTTGCGGGGCATCATAATGACGAGGAAATTAGACCCTCCGATTTTACCGTGCACATTTATTTTATCTTAGTTTAATATTTAATTATCTTTGTTGGCATTGCATCTTGGAATGAGAATTGGTCAAATATTGGTTATTCTTATTTTGGTGATCCATGTTCATATTGTGGAGGACCTCACTTATGGCAAAACTGTAAATCTGAATTGCATAGGTAGAATTTTTATAATGTGTGTGGTTGTCAAGGTGGTCATTGAGATGATTGTCCTAATTCTTATTATCTTTCTCAGAGCTCTTATTATGATGTTTCTAATAATGCTTATGATTCTGATAAGGGCAATGAAGTGGAGGATATGGAACGCATTGCTCGTATTATGGACATGATGAGACAAGTAGCCGAACAACAATATGAAAATCGAAAGGCTATACCAAGAATTAGTGCAACAATCATGAGAATGAAGGCCGAGGCGGACGTAGTGGCTAAAGAGAGCGAGTTCCCACTAGAAGATAATTTTGAAGAAGCAGATATAGTGAGCACATCTAGCTAAAGGAATAAACTCAACTGATAAAATCTCATGAGTTTCTTCGTGATGGTCTTTCAAATATGACAGTACAATTGATAGAAGGAAGAACTGAGCTTAGGCAAGAGATAGACCAATTTGGCTCAGATATCCATGACCTGCAGGCTAAATTAAATAAAAAGGTTGAGGCGTCTGATGCCCTACAACCAATTGTTGTGGATATCGGTCAGTTTGTGGAGCAAAAAGAGAAGTTCCAACCAGATCATAATATTATTAGTGGTGTCAAGGTTGACGAAGTGTGCAAAAGTGGGGATGTTAAAAGTGAAGCGATTCTAGAATTGGAGCGCATTGTACCTCATTCTAACTATTTTTAAACATTGTGATTGGTTGGTGACCCAAGAATTAATCCATTAGAGCTTATGTAGGAGTCAATGAATGGGGAACAAAGATCTTATATTTTGAAATTTGTGATGCCAAGGAGACAAAACGGCATCCCTCACTTAAAGGCCAAGAAGTGCAAGATGCGATATTTATTTCTTGGTCCATTTATTTTCACACCACCACCTAGGAGCATGACATAAAAAATGATGCAAAATTGGTTGCGCCATTTGTATCCTTAAAGTGGAAGGAAAAGTAGTGAAAGTGATGGCGTCGTGCCGCAACGTTAAATAAGGTGTTTGTTAGGAGGCAACCCAATTCTATTTTTTCCTTTTTTTAGTTTATTTTTTTATTGTGTTATTGTTGTAGTGTTGTTCTTGTGTTTTGTAGGAGTAGAAGCTTGGAATAAAGCCAATAGGCATGTGCAAAAGCGAACAGGTGGTTGAAACTAAGCACAAGGGATCATGCTTGGGAGAAGTCTGAGTTTCTCATTAGCTGCTAATGCTTCGGCCTACCAGGGAGTCTCTTTACCCTCTTGTTATTTTCAGTGTGCATTGAGGACATTGCACAACTTTAAGTGTGGGGTGAGGAGATTGTTTGTGTGATTTTCTTTTCTATCTTAGCTAGTTATAATACTCGTTCTTAGTGTAGTAGTTTTTGTTTAAAAAAGAAAGAAGAAAAAACCAAAAAAAATCGAAAAATTTAGACTTTTCCCAATGATGGATTTTGTGGACAACTTTCTTGAGGGATTAAGATCCAATAAAAAATAAAAAAGGGTAAAAATAGAAAATTTCAAAAATATGTCTTTATTTTTCTTTAGGTAGCAATAATCCCATGTGGTTTTTCTTTGTGCATCGGTTCTTTTCCATGGGATGTAGTTTGAACCGGGTAGTTGTTTTTTATTTTTTGAGTAGATTAGGACTTTAGGAAATAAAAGGAGGAAGATTGATGAACTTAGGCTCCCTTGACTTGTTTGTTAGTAGCATATTTAGGCTTTGGCATGTGTAGTATATTCTCTATATTTTGAAATTGTTCATGTTGCCTTGATGAAATTAGATAGCATGTTTTGTAATGTCTATGTCTCTTTTGTTTGACTATTGTTCACTTTGTTCTTAATGCGTAATATCTTACAGCTCTGTGAATACTTGCATTGTTTGAGAGTCGGAATGAGACCGTCCTTAGTGAATCATGTACCATGTATGAAGTGAGGTTTATGTAGTCCATGTTATTGTGATTTAGTCTAGAACTTATCCGGTATGTGAGTCGAAGTGAAATTTTAGGTGATGCTCGGTTTGAAAAATAATTTTAGGCTTTCTTTGATCTTTTTGAGCTTAATGCTTTTCAAAAAATAAAAACAATCCTTAGTGAACCCTTTTGAGCCTGTAGACCTTCAATTAGCATCCACATTACGAGCCTATACCCTTTTGTTCTTAATTAACATTATTTTGATTATGTTACCTCTGAAAGCACTCTAAAGGGTCGTTTGGTTTGAATACGGCTTACACCGAGATAAGTTATGCTGGGATTAGCTATGCTGTGATTAGTTATCCTGGTATTATTTTTTATCCACTGTTTGGTATGTTGTATTAAAAATGACAATTGCATATTTTATAAGAAGAAGGTATAAGTTATTCCGGGACTAATTACCCCACCCTCTACAAGATATAAGTTATCCCTGTACTAATTTTAATTTAGGGATAACTTATACCAGGTTTGCTAACCAAACAAAATATTAAGGTGGTATTAAATTTTTATGTCATCACTATACCTTCTTATACCTCATACCAAACGACCCCTAATTATGAAATGAGCGCTAGAAGAAGTAATTACCAAGTGTGGGGTGACTTTTGAGTGGAACTAATGGAAGAAGAAAAGTGAATTTTTTTTGTAAAATAATACACAACTAGCGGAAATTGAAAAAGGGAAAGAATAGTTGAAAGAAAAAAAAAGAAGAAAAAGAAAGAAAATTTCAAAAAAAAAAAAGAGAAGGGAAAATGGAGAAGAATAAATTGTTGTCTTGTTCTTGCTAGTGGGGTATAAATTAATGTAGTGCTTAAAGGAAGAGGGAACAATTTTGGGGAGTGACCTTGTTTGTGAAATTGAAGTGGATTGAAGAAATTGCGCTTAAAGTTTCTTATTTGATGTGTTAAAGTGCTTAGGAGGGTGAACCACTAATCCTAAAGTTATCCTACCCGTCCTTTATCCCACATTAGAATCATGAAAAAGTCCTAATTGATTTTAGATCAAGTGAGCCTACCTGGGCAAGACTATAGTACCTTTTGCATGCATGTGACTTCTTTTGAGAGTGAGAGATTTCTTTGATATATCTGAGTCTTTAAAATTTGATCATGATATTTGAATGTATGGATTCAACTTACGCTCTTGTTGTTGTTATGAGGGCACATGGATTCACGAGGGATAGGTAACAGTACTAGACTTCTCTGTGATGTTGGGTGTTCAAGCCCTGAGTGCATTGTGATATTGAGTCGGCTTTTGAGACTAGGATTGTTATGAGCACATTGTATTTGTTGTGAATATGTGAAGAATGGCATAAGTAAAGGGAAGTGTAAGTGATTGCATATTCTACAGTTTAATTGTTGTCATTAACCATGGTCATTGGTAGAGTGTATGTTGAAAAAAAAATTAGAGTTGGCCCCCTTGTTGATATGTACGTTGTTGGGGTGTAGTTATAGTTCCATTGCTCGAGGACGAGCAAGAGTCTAAGTGTGGGGTGTTGATATTTAGCTTAAAGTATATATATATTTATATGTATATTGCCTCATATTTTACTCGTGTTTTCGGGATTTCAGATGTGAAATGTATTGATTTATGCTTATTCGTGGTATTTTTATATGTAGGAATCATTCGGAAGCAATTGGAGGCGAAAGGTGCGAGATTAGAGCCAAAACGGAGGAAAAATGGGAAAGGTGGAATTTCAATGCCACAAGCAGCTTCACATACCACATGTGGTGTCGTGGGCAGAATCTTCAACATTCCAGTGCCAAGGCTAGCACCCCATGGTGCCCTGGGCGTTTGTGATGGGAAATCACTCCTACTTCGCCCGGGACAAGGTTATTTCGGCCCAAGACTCACCCAACTGGTATAAAAGTGGTACTAAACCTAATTTGGAGGAGATCTAACATACTTGGAAGGAGAATTCATGTGGGGGACAAACACCACGCTTTAGAGGAGGCTTCTAACTAGTTTTTCTTCTATTCTCTTCTTTTAATTTCATAGTTTATTAGTTCTAGAGTTGTGGGGTGCTACATGAACGTTGTATTTTGAGCCATAAATTGTTCTTATTATTTTATCATATTGGTTTATTTATTCAATCTTGCGCTTAATTATTTGATTGTTTGATCACCAATTGAATACTATCTAAAAATCTAGGATTGAACTCGAGAGAGGGAATATTAGATTGCAAATAAGATTAAATAGAGCATGATCTTGAACCCGAGCATCGGGAACGGATTTGTGGTTAGGATAGGGATATACCTAATCGCCTTGCTTGGTTTCTATACATGAATTATTAATGCGTTCTTGTTAATTCTAATTCCATAGGAATATAGGCGTTAGGTTAGCTTGAATAAACGAGTAGTACTTTGGGAGAATATTATGGGTAATATTAACCCTGTCAATCAATAAACTAGATAAATTAATTAGAAAATTTAAGTGAAAAACTCAACGGGATGGTTAGCTAACCCATAGCTCTAGAATATTTTATTCCATTGAATTCATCTCTAAGATTGCAAACTTGTTTCCTTTTTAATCTCTTAGTTTGTTACTCAGATTAGTTTTAGTTAAATATTCATAGTTAGATATTCGCTTGGATAGATTAATTATGTTAGTTTAATTTAGTAGATAGTTAATTGCAAGTCCCTATGGGTACGATATCTGGACTTATAATCCTATATTACTTGTCGACCACGTATACTTACGTGTGCATTTGGGAGCAATAGTAGTGTTCCGACACAAGTGCAGTGTCTCACTATGCCCTCTCTACTGCAGAAATTATTGAACTTAGAATTGCAAAATTTCAACCCATTGTCAGTTCGAAGACGCTTAACTTTTCTTTCTGTTTGCCTCTCAACCATCGTCTTCCATTTAACAAATATCGGAAATGCATCATATTTTGTTTTTAGGCGCCATCCTTGAGTAATCATTAATCAAAATCATAAAATACCTGGCACCACTCTTGGAGGGAAATTTGTTTGGTTCTCACAAGTCTGAATGTATATAATCTAACTTGTCTCTAGTATTGTGCTCGGCCTTCTTGCTGAACTTTACATTTGTCTGTTTACCAAACAAACATTGCTCACAAAAATTCAAAACTTAATTTTTGTACCAGTTCAGCAAATTCTGCTTACTCAACAAAGACAATCTCTTATCACTCATATGGCTAAGTCGCAAGTGCCACAACTGAGACTGATTCAGATCACTTTTCCTACAACAGCTTCCTCTTCAACTACACTAGCCTGAAGATGATACAATTTATAATGCAGTTTACCCTTAGTGAGTACCATGGAGCCTTTACACACTTTAAGTATTCCATTCTCTAAGTGAAATTTATACCCTTGATCATCCAAAGTCGAAAGAGAAATCAAATTTCTCTTTATCAGAGGAATATGCCAACACTCAATGTTTCTCATAATTCTATCGAATATTCTCGAATTTGATGTTACTAATCCCATCTACTGGTAATGGATTATCATCTCCCACGGAGACAGTTCCACTCATTTGCTTATAAGTTGCGGTGATGATCCAAAAGGTTATCTTTTGTTTTAGAACTCGAATCTGTGTTCCAAGTCTTTAAAAACCTTATCTTATCTCTCCTCAATTTGCATGCACAGTCCAGGTGCGTTTCCGGAAAGCCTTTATGTGGAAATTCTGGAAAATAATAATTTTTGCCTTTAAAAGTTGATTTTTGTTGACTTCAGTCAACATTTTTGGTAAACAGACCCAGACCCGTATTTTGATAGTCCCGGAGGGTCCATAGTAAAATATGGGACTTGAGCATATGCCTGGAATCGAATTCCGAGGTCCCTAGCCCGAGGAATGAATTTTTGAAGGAAATTGATAAGACTGAAAATGTAATAATTTAAAGGATTTGATCTTGTTGGTATCGGTCCCGTATTTTGGTTCCGGAGCTCGGTACAGGTCCGTTATGTTATTTAAACCTTATCTATGAAATTTGGTGGAAAACGAAATTTATTTGACGTGATTCGGACCTTTGGTTGAGAAAATAGAAGTTTTGAAACTATCTTGAAAATTTTATGTGTTTTGGTATTGAATTCATAGTTCTAGGTGTTATTTTGGTGATTTTATCATGCGAGCAAGTTCATATGATGTTTCAAAACTTGTGTGCATATTTGCTTTGGAGCCTCGAGGGCTCGGGTGAGTTTTGGATAGGCTAAAGAGTGATTTTGGAACTTAGAAATTTGTTGGTGTAACTGGTGTCTGTAGCAGGCCTATGATCTCGTAATTGCGAGTGTCACACCTCCTTTTTCCGCCCCCACGGGGGTGCAAGGAGTTTTCTCCAATTAAAGGACAGTCGAAATGGGATTTGTTTATTTATTTTAGAGTCGCCACCTGGGAATTTTATGGCGTCCCAAGTCACCAGTTTTAATCCCGAATCGAGGAGAATATGACTCTGTTTGTCATTCTGCGATTGAGAAATCCGAGTAAGGAATTCTGTTAATTCGGGAGAAGGTGTTAGGCATTCCCGAATTCCGTGGTTCTAGCACGGTCGCTTACCCATTTTTTTATACTTGGATTAATTATCTTGATTTACTAAATACATTTTTTTGTTGTTATATGATTTCGTTACCGCCTTAGATTGTTTATAATTATAAACCCTTAAACGAATCACGCGTACGTATATTCGTGTTATATTTTTTTTATAAACGTGAAGAATCGCGTCACGCATACGTGTACACAATAAGATTGATAATATTATTTTTTTTATTTTTATTATAAAAAAAAACTTATGTTCGAAATTGTACTTAAAAAAAATTAAGAACATCGTCGCTCTTATATGATTAAATAGTGAACTGCACATCTCGGGTTTAATTTAACATCCTCCGAAGAACCTCTTTTATTAAAAGTTTGCTCGAAGTTGCGTGAACGCATAATCCGAATTGCCTTTAGAAGCATAATCAGGTCACGCGAACGCATCCCTAATTACACAAAATATTCTTTATAAATTCTCTACAAATGTTTATTATGTCCATTTATTTTAACGTGAAAGTCATGGGAAATCATTGATTTGGATGCCTCCAAATTTCTAAAAAAAGAATTCAAAATTTATTAGATGTTGACCGCGAGTTATATTTTACACGTATGGATTATATATCTCAAAGACTATTCAAATTTAAAGAATTAATGATATGAAAAATAAATAACGTGCAACTACATTTACCATTTTATTAGTTAATACGGTATTAGTATACTAAGAGCGAATTACATGCAAAATTCGGAAAGACTTAATTGGATAAACAAACTAATATTTTTCGAAGGATTTTCATTATTCTATTTGGAGCGAATACTATTTATACATTTTTTACTTAAAATGTTACAATTTATAAATCCAACCTTCTTCTACACCACTTGTTTTTAATCCAAAGGTATGATTATTTAGTTAATTTGCTCACGATGATTGAATTTGGGATAGGTAAAACTAAATCAAATTTTCGGCTTATGCAAGCTATTTACAAATACTAAGTCTTATACTTTGTAAAATCGTCGACATTATTTTTTTTTTTTTAAGAAATGAGTTGATCGCGTTCCTAAAATAGCTAGGCCATTTGTTATTAAGAAAGAGAACTACTTTTCCTGTTGATTTAATAAGATGACACCACATGTAATGTAAATATACATCTGCACCATTCGCAATATTCCAACATTGTAAACGTAACGGATTATACCAATTCACCTTTCAACTATTGATTATACACATAACCATTGTTACGCCATATATGATCAAAATACAACTAACATCATCTAGCTTTGAACAAAATCGAATATTGGACGAGATATGCTAGTAATGTAGTTTCTTGATATTTCCATACTATCCTACGCTTAGCCAACAATATCACAAAATGTAATTAATGGCCAAAGTTCTGCCATGTTTCCTATCTCAACAATTCAAAGTTTCAAACAATAAATGTCATCACTAGACTTCAAAACACATAAGATTATCGTAGAATTTACTACTTCAGAAGGTCAATTGGCTAATAGTTTATCATGTCAAGTATGATACTATATTAACTAACTAAAACAAAACTGAAACTTAAACTAATAAATTTAAATGAGTAGAAGACATCATTATAATTCCAAACTTCATTTACTTGCAAGGTTGAAGCTTTTCATGACATGAGTTTACAGATATGTACCTGGAAATGAGGGTAAAAGAGGTAAATTTTAGCAGTAGCAGCAGCAACAAAACCAACAGAATATACCAATATTTCAACAGATTTGAGCAACAAACAAGACCCGTGAAACCCAGACGCACAATAGCAGGACTCTTTAAGAAATTTCAGATTTTAAACCAAACAATAGGATTAAACAAATCCGGACAGATTCAAGGAAAACAGTATTTCTGATTTTTAAGACTTAGGAAAAAGCAAACTGAAAAGCTCTCAATTTAAAAAAATCAGCCTCAACACTAGTTTCTGATGTAGAATTCTGTTTTTCTGTTTCTGATTTTTTCTTTCTTTCTATCTTCTTCTTGTTTCAGATTTTCTTTCTTTTCTTTCTTCTGCTCTCTCTCTCCTTTTCTTAGTTCTGTCTGATTCCCCCTTAGTTTTTCCAGCTCTCTATATCTCTTTTTCTTCCTCTGTTCTTCCAGTCCCAAACCCCTTTTATATACAACTTATTATCCTCTTTTTAGACCACTGCCCGGACCCCCTTTTGCTTTTTAAAAATCAGAAAAATTCCCACTCCAATAACACTCATTCTGTTTTTCTAATCAATCAGCCACTAAGGACACTTTTTCCCTTATTTTCAGCACTCCCAATTCCCTTTGTTCCCCATTATAGCATTAATTAATACCCCATTTATCAAAGCACTAAATAAAGTGTTATATTAACTGTTTTATTCCCCAAACACCCCTGAAAATCCCTTAATACTACTGCCCCTACCAACAACAACAAATTTGGACTGAATCCTAACTCAAAATGCAACCTTCTAACCCAATTATATCTAACCAACATTCGTAAAACTGAATTCAAACCCAACATCACATTATCATCACACAGAACTCAACAGAAAAATTTAAGCTGAATTTGAAAATCGAACTAAGACCAAACAAATGCAGGAGCATTGTCAGTATATTGACAATGCCCTGAAACTAACTGCCCAGAAATCAACATACACAACATTCATTTGACGAGCTTATTAACTTTCAAACAAGAACGATTTAATTGACGAGTACTAATCAACTGAATATTTACAATAATTGTCAACCAACAGTTTATAAATAGATAAACAGGTTGTTACAATTAGCATTAACGGAAACAAGAATTTACAAAACAATTAATCAACGAACTTAATTGAGTCGATTATACACATTGTAAACAATTACAACAAACAGAGACAATGCTATAATTTGATCAGATAAACAAGTATGAGACAGAATCAAATAAACAAATAGGAAAATTACACAGACTACTTAAACAAGCAACAATATACACATAGGATACAAAAAGAAGTAGGAAAAATACCTCTGAATCTTCAAATTTATACGGACACAGGCTCAACTTGGATTCGGACTTTTTGAGGCTGAACAGACTTTATTCGAAGTATTCTCAATTGAGAATACCTCGATTAAAGTCTCTTAGACCTCAATCCCTCATTTAATTTGGGCAATCTCCATGATTTGAATTTTTTAGGGTTTCTGATTCTTGGATTTAGGGCTCAACCATTTCTGGGCAGATTTGAACCAAACCAAGTTTTGTTTGGTTACGAGTGAGGTTAGGAGAGTGACTGGTGTGAGTTTGGGGTACATTGGGGTAGGTTTAGGTTATGCTCGAATCTTCTATTGAAGATTTCAGATGCTGTAAGGTGATTCGAGGTGAACGAACAACAGATCCATAACGAGGCCGGTTAGGGGGTTCTATGGTGTTAATTATGGCCTGGTTGGTTTGGATCTGAGTTTGGCTCGAATCTTCAAATGAAGATTCGAGAAACTCCAGGAAGATTCTAGCTCAGTGGTTATCATATTCGGATAGAGGATGGTCAGGGGGTTCAGGGGTGTTAAGGTGGTGACCGGAGGTGTCGTTGCCGCCGGGTTTCAGGCGAGGGGGAATTAAGGCGGCTAGGGTTTTGGGGTATCATCTGAAGATGATGATGAACAGGAGAGGGAAGGGGGTATTTGGTTTGGGGGGTGGGGCAAGGATTTGGGCTTTTATAGGGGTGGGGTGGATTGATCTTGACCGTCGGATCAAACATGATCAACGGTCCGGATCAACTCACTTAACCAAACGATGTCGTTTGGTTTAAGTTGGGGGAAAGGGTTGGCCCGGGGGTGAAGTGGATCGGGTATGGGTGAGTTCTTGAGGCCGTTGGATCAAGATGGATGAACGGTTCAGATCTGGTTGCCTAAAACGTCGTCGTTTCATTTATGTAGGGGCTGAACTGGACCGTTTGATTGAAATGAATCAACGGCCCAGATTCGAGACTCAGAAACAACGTCGTTCGAGTCTTGTATGGGACTGG
The DNA here is from genome assembly GCF_000393655.2 of Nicotiana sylvestris. NCBI lineage: Eukaryota > Viridiplantae > Streptophyta > Magnoliopsida > Solanales > Solanaceae > Nicotiana > Nicotiana sylvestris. The sequence goes on along the minus strand of NC_091059.1, from coordinate 66,257,944 downwards.
TTGAAATGGACCGGGTCCTTTGAGTGTTTGGGCCTGATTTTTGTTTAAAAATTCTTGGCCCAGATCCGTTTTTTCCTATTATTTTCCACTCTTTTCATTTTCTAATTTTATTCCTAATTATTAAATTCCTAATTTTAATTATAAAAACAAAATTAACCTTACAAAATATTAATCACCCTTTAACAACCATTAACATACAAGACAAAACATTAATCACACAATGGCACATTTAAATGACGAAAAATAAGATAAATGCATATTTTTGTGATTTATTTTTTTAATTAATTCTTAAATGCATAATTAAATCCTAAATATGCATGCAACATGTATTTTTAAATCCTAGATATGCATGCAACTATAACAAAGTAAACATTTACGGACAAAACACAAATAATTAATAAATGCCACATAAATTCTAAAAATTGCACACTAAGAGAATTTTGTTTTATTTTTTGATTTATTTTGGAGTAGTTTTCGTGAGGGAAAAATCACGTGCTCACAGCTGCCCTCTTTGTGCGGAAACTCGAAGAGTTTTCGTGCAAAGATAAAGTGAGCGGATACGAGCGATTTTTTCCTGTTCGAATACTCCGTGGGAAGCATTTTTTGAAAGTTTTGACCAAACCTCTGCTTCAAAGGTTTCCTACATATCCTTGGCTATAAAGGAATCAGGTCAATGTAGTTCGGGAATTTTTTGGTAGCTGGGACTACCATGGGACTGTGATGTTACTGCTATTGCGTGCTGCTTTTACTGCTTGCTGACCTCCTTATTACACCCTGCTTAAAGAAAAACAAAAAGCTAGACTAAACCATGAATTACAAAATCTTATATAGCTCATGCCCTTGCGTTTCTTGTTGCTTTGATGTCTTGGTGACTCTTTGGTATCCTTTGCTTCTGGTTTGTCTCGTATTCTTCTTTGACTACCGATCTCGTACTGCTTTTCCTTTCGCATTGTTTTTTTTTCATTGTGTCTTGTACTTCCTTCTTCTGTTTGGGACTTTTGTTGTTTTCCGCTGGGGATTTGGTTGGATTCCTCTGCTTTATTGACTTTAAGTGCACTCCTTTATTATATGGGTGGGCTCTTGACTTCAACCAGTAATGTCAAAAATAAATTGTCATTCTGTTCTTCAGGGGGGCTCCTGACCTTGATTACTTCAACTGTTCTTTCTTGTTCTCCAGGTGGACGCCTGATTGCCGATATTTCAACTGTTCTTCCTTGTTTTCCAGGTGGACGCCTGACTGCTAATACTCTCTTTGCTCTTCCTTGTTCTCCAGGTGGACGCCTGACTTCTGATACTTCAACTGCTCTTCCTTGTTCTCCAGGTGGACGCCTGGCTTCTAATACTTCAACTGCTCTTCCTTGTTCTCCAGGTGGACGTCTGACTTCTGATACTTCAACTGCTCTTCCTTGTTCTCCAGGTGGACGCCTTACTTCTAATACTTCAACTGCTCTTCCTTGTTCTCCAGGTGGACTCCTGGCTTCTGATACTTCAACTGCTCTTCCTTGTTCTCCAGGTGGACGCCTCATTGCTGATACTTCAACTGCTCTTCCTTGTTCTCCAGGTGGACGCCTGACTTCTAATACTTCAACTGCTCTTCCTTGTTCTCCAGGTGGACGCCTGACTTCTGATACTTCAACTGCTCTTCCTTATTCTCTAGGTGGACGCCTGACTTCTAATACTTCAACTGCTCTTCCTTGTTCTCTAGGTGGACGCCTGACTTCTAATACTTCAACTGCTCTTCCTTGTTCTCCAGGTGGACGCCTGATTGCTGATACTTCAACTGCTTTTCCTTGCTCTCCAGGTGGACGCCTGACTTCTAATACTTCAACTTCTCTTCCTTGTTCTCCAGGTGGACGCCTGACTTCTAATACTTCCACTGCTCTTCCTTGTTCTCCAGGTGGACGCCTGACTTCTAATACTTCAACTGCTCTTCCTTGTTCTCCAGGTGGACGCCTGACTTCTAATACTTCAACTGCTTTTCCTTGTTCTCCAGGTGGACGCCTGATTGCTAATACTTCAACTGCTCTTCCTTGTTCTCCAGGTGGACGCCCGATTTCTAATACTTCAACTGCTCTTCCTTGTTCTCCAGGTAGACGCCTGACTTCTGATACTTCAACTGCTCTTCCTTGTTCTCCAGGTGGACGCCTGACTTCTAATACTTCAACTGCTCTTCCTTGTTCTCCAGGTGGACGCCTGATTGCTGATATTTCAACTGCTCTGCCTTGTTCTCCAGGTGGACGCCTGACTGCTAATACTCCCATTGCTATTCCTTGTTCTCCAGGTGGACGCCTAACTTCTAATACCTTAACTGCTCTTCCTTGTTCTCCAGGTGGACGCCTGACTTCTAATACTTCAACTTCTCTTCCTTGTTCTCCAGGTGGACGCCTGATTGCTAATACTTCCATTGCTCTTCCTTGTTTTCCCAATGGACGCCTGACTTCTCCCCTCACTGGGTGTTTCCTGAAACAAATATTGTTTTTGCCCCTGTTTCAACTCAAATAAAATTTTGTTAGTTTAAGGCATTGTGGTTAGTTGTGGCATTCTTGCTGAGGGTGGGGTTTCTCTTTGTCCTGTTTTACTGCCTTGGAGTGGTTGAAAAGACTGGTTTGTCCTTGTAATTGATCATTAACCGTATGATCCCCAACTATTGTTTTCACTTCAAACCCTTTCAATTGTAATCATATGTCTCTCCTGACATTACTGAACCACTTTTCTGATTCAACTTTCTCACACCCATATCTTATTTTCATCCTATTACTTCCCTCCTTTCATGGCCGTATTTTGCATTATGCAATCTTGAATCTTGGTAGTATACCTTGACATTCCTTTTTATTTGTTTGGAACAAAACTTACCTCAAAAGCTTTAGAAGAGTAAGATTATTAGTGACGAAACATGACGATTTCGATAATATAGAATGAAAAGAAAAATCCAAATTTGGATGACTATTGGAGAAAGGAATAAGGAACTTATCTGATTGGAGTTACTGGCACCAATGATCAGGGTATGCATTTTGGATTAATCAGCCCAGTCTTTTTAACCAATCTCCTTTTCAATTGTTTCATTTTGTTTTTCCCAAAATTTCCACAACCCAATTTTACTTTTGCCAATTTACAGACCTTGTTTGACTTGCAGTATCTTAAAGAGTTATAATCAACAAACCTTCCTCATTTGTTCATTTCTTAATTCCTTTTCGCCTTATGGTGCCTGCAAAGGTTTTCACCAATAAAACTCTCTCAATTTACTTTCTCTCAGCTTCCGTCGTCTCATGGTGCCCGTGAGGGTTTTCACCTATAAGACTCTCTCATTTTCATTACTTTTTCTTGTTTGGACCAGAGTGTTATGAATCATCTTTATTTGCTCGACTAGGCATTTTTCTAAGATTGATCGGAAGGTCTTTTTGGTATGTGGTTGGAATGAAAGGGTATCAAAAGTTAAACAATTGATAGAGGTTTAAAAATTACAACTCTTGGAATCATTTTTCTTATTGCCAATATAATTCCTGCCCCAGTTTCTTGATTGGGGTCTCTTGATGTTTCCTTTTATGCACATTATGTATATTATACACCCTATGACCGAGTCGTGAGGAGCCTACGTATCCTCTTTGAGGAATTAGGTCAAACGTAGTTCACTCCAATAATAATGATTTTTTTTTCATTGATTCCAAAAGAGGGTAGGAAAGAAACAAATGTGGCTCAAAGGGGGAACAAAGGGTACAGTGTTTAGATAGCAGAATGAATTGCCTTTGTCATTCCAATCTTCGAAATAATGCCAAATACAAACATTCAATAATTATACCAAAGAAAAATCATGCATAATATCTTTTTACCGCATCAGAATTGATAGCCATGTCTATGCATTTTCCTTCAATATCTGTCAAACATAATGCACCATTGGATAATACTCTGGTCACAATGAATGGTCCTTGCCAATTCGGGGCAAATTTGCCCTTTGCTTCAACCTGATGTGGAAGAATACGTTTCAGCACATGTTGACCCACTTCAAACTTTCGGGGACGCACCTTTTTGTTGTATGCTCTTGCTATTCTCTTTTGATACAATTGGCCATGACATACGGCTGCCAATCGTTTTTCATCAATCAAGTTTAATTGTTCCAAACGGGTTTTGACCCATTCATCATCATCAATCTTAGCTTCGGCGATGATCCGAAGGGAAGGAATTTCAACTTCTGCAGGAATTACCGCCTCAGTGCCATATACCAACAAATAAGGAGTTGCTCCTACTGAAGTGCGAACAGTAGTGCGATATCCCAACAACGCAAATGGTAATTTTTCGTGCCATTGTCTTGAACCTTCTACCATTTTCCGAAGTATCTTCTTTATGTTTTTGTTGGCTGCCTCGACTGCTCCATTCGCCTTGGGCCGATATGGGGTAGAATTGCGATGTATAATCTTAAACTGTTGACATACTTCTCTCATTAAGTTACTGTTAAGATTAGCACCGTTATCTGTGATGATCACCTTTGGGATTCCGAATCGACATATGATATTTGAGTGAACAAAATCGACCACAGCTTTCTTGGTCACTGATTTGAATGTTTTGGCCTCAACCCATTTGGTAAAATAATCAATGGCTACCAGAATGAACCTGTGCCCATTGGATGCTGCCGGCTCAATTGGTCCAATCAACATCCATGCCCCAAGCAACGAAGGGCCATGGTGCCGACATTGTGTGCAACTCGGATGGTGGAGAGTGAATCAAATCCCCGTGTATCTGGCATTGATGACATTTGCGCACAAAACTGATACAATCTCGCTCCATGGTAAGCCAATAGTAACCAGCTCGGTGAATTTTCTTTGCCAACACATACCCGCTCATGTGGGGTCCGCAAACTCCCGAATGTACTTCAGACATGACAGCCATAGCTTGTCTAGCATCTATGCATCTTAATAATCCAAGGTCTGGTGTTCTTCTATACAAAACTCCTCCACTTAAGAAGAATCCATTTGCCAATCGCCTAATGGTTCTCTTTTGATCCCTTGTGGCTTGTGCTGGATATATCCCCATTCTGATATACTCCTTGATGTCGTGGAACCAAGGTTCGTCATCAAATTCTTCTTTAACCATGTTTCAGTAAGCGTGCTGATCGTGGACTTGAATATGCAGTGGGTCCACATAAGCTTTGTCCGGATTGTGCAACATTGATGCCAGGGTAGCCAATGCATTGGCAACCTCGTTATGGATTCTTGGAATATGCCTGAACTCCACTGATCGAAACCGTTGACAAAGATCATGTAGACATTGTCGGTAGGGTATGAGCTCCAGGTCTCGTGTTTCCCATTCTCCTTGAATTTGATGTACCAGAAGATCCGAATCTCCCAAGACCAAGATTTCCTGGATGCCCATGTCTGCGGCTAGTCTTAACCCCAGAATGCAAGCTTCATACTCAGCCATATTATTGGTGCAATAAAATCGAAGTTGAGCCGTAACAGGATAGTGATGCCCTATTTCAGAAATAATTACAGCTCCTATCCCGACTCCTTTCATGTTAGCGGCCCCATCAAAGAAAAGTTTCCAGCCAGGTTTTTCAATTTGCTCCATCTCATCGATATGCATTATTTCTTCATCGGAAAAATAGGTTTTCAATGGCTCGTACTCCTCGTCGACCGGGTTTTCGGCTAAATGATCGGCCAATGCTTGGGCTTTTATTGCAGTCCGAGTCACATAGATGATGTCAAATTCTGTGAGCAATATCTGCCACTTTGCAAGTCTCCCCGTTGGCATAGGCTTTTGAAAAATATATTTCAACGGATCCAGACGCGAAATGAGGTAAGTAGTGTAGGATGACAAATAGTGTTTCAATTTCTGAGCTACCCAAGTTAGGGCGCAACATGTCCTTTCCAGATGAGTGTACTTAACCTCATAAGCTGTGAATTTCTTGCTAAGGTAGTAGATGGCCTGTTCTTTTCTGCCGGTGAGGTCATGTTGCCCCAATACACAACCAAAGGAATTTTCCAAGACCGTCAAGTAAAGAATTAAAGGTCTTCCTGGCTCTGGCGGAACCAGCACGGGTGGGTTTGACAAGTATCCTTTTATCTTATCAAATGCTTCTTGACACTCATCAGTCCACTTGACCGCAACATCTTTCTTCAACAATTTGAAAATAGGCTCACAAGTTGCCGTGAGCTGAGCAATAAACCTGCTGATGTAATTCAACCTCCCTAACAAACTCATTACTTCAGTTTTGTTCCTTGGAGGTGGCAATTCTTGGATGGCTTTGATCTTTGATGGGTCTTGCTCGATGCCTCACCGACTGACTATGAATCCCAACAGCTTTCCAGATGGAACACCAAATGCGCACTTGGCATGGTTAAGCTTGAGGTTGTACCTGCGAAGTCTCAAGAAGAATTTCCTCAAATCCCCAACGTGGTCGGCCTGATGTTTTGATTTTATGATCACATCGTCCACGTATACCTCAATCTCCTTATGTATCATATCATGAAAAACCGTGGTCATTGCTCTCATGTAAATTTCCCCGGCATTCTTTAAACCAAAAGGCATTACCCGGTAACAATAAGTTCCCCATGGGGTGATGAATGCCGTCTTTTCTGCATCTTCTTTATCCATCAGAATTTGATGATACCCGGCATAACAATCCACGAAAGATCCTATCTCATGCTTGGCACAATTATCGATCAAAATATGGATATTGGGCAATGGGAAGTTATCCTTCGGACTTGCTTTGTTGAGATTGCGGTAGTCGACGCATACTCTAATTTTGCCGTCTTTCTTTGGCACAGGAACGATATTAGCCAACCAAACAGGATATCGAGTGACTCGAATGACCTTTGCCTCCAACTATTTGGTGATTTCTTCTTTAATTCTCACACTCATATCAGGTTTGAACTTTCTCAACTTTTGCTTGACAGGAGGCACCATTGGATCAGTGGGCAATTTGTGAACCACTAAATCAGTGCTCAAGCCTGGCATGTCGTCATATGACCATGAAAAAACATCTTTGAATTCTATGAGTGCTTTAATTAACTCTTCTCGGATCTTTGGTTCGAGATGGACACTTATTTTAGTTTCTCGGATCTTATTTGTGTCTCCTAGATTGATGTCTTCAGTATCACTCAGGTTAGGTTTGGTTTTTTCTTCAAAATGAATTAACTCTTTACTAATCTCTTCGAAAGCCTCATCCTCATCATATTCTGACTCATAATCACAATATACTTCTTGAATTATTATTTCGGAACCAGATTGATTTTTAAGACTGGGCTGAGGATTCCTCATGCATGCCATATCACTAGAGCAAGCATAAAAAGAACTATACAGAAAATAAGAAAAAGAAAAAGAAAACTATCAGGAATGATAATGAAAAGGAAACTGTATTTTATTGGATGATGAAAGATAACAAGGTTTGCACACTTCAAACAAACTGTAAGATAAACATCGGGATTACAACCCTGAGGTAACCCAAACAAACTGAAGGAAAATCAAAATAAACTACCAAGACTCCTTTCGAATGGGGAGAGGAGTGGCTTTCCAATTATTAAGCCTTGTCTCTGGCCCGACGAATTGCATTTCTGCGTTGCTAGAACCTTCACTGCTTTCCACCATGTTCACATCGTCAAACAGCTTTTCGAATCTTTCAATTAATTCCTCCTCAGGATTAATCATGGATTTAAGAATTGTTGTTATCGGGTAATTTATGGTACCGGACTTGACGAAACATTTTGATAGATGTGGGACTGGCTTTGGAAGGACCCATGCCTTCTGTTTTGGCTTCTTGGCTTTTCTCACATCTGCGACAGTGGGCATGAATCCCAAACCAAAAGTTCCCCAGTTCTCGGGGAGAGATACTGGTTGTATAATGCCTTGCAAAGATGAGCCCAAACCTTTGCCGGGTACAAAACCATTCTTTAACATTTCATAGGCTACCATGACTGATGCAGAGGTTATCCTTGGATTCGGAAGGTACCTCCCCTCTGGAATTTTCTCTACCGACATTTTGTCAGAAACTTGATAAACCCATGGTCCCTGGTCATTTTCTATTCCCTCGACTGGTACAATGGCACCACTATGAGCATTTAAACTGTCTTCCCCATGCACAATTATTTCCTGTTTACCCCATTCAAACTTGACCACCTGGTGTAGTGTTGACGGGACTGCTTTGGCAGCATGGATCCATGGTCGACCCAACAGCAAATTATAGGAAACAGTTATATCCAACACTTGAAACTCCATCGTGAATTCAACTGGACCTATTGTCAGCTCCAGCACTATGTCGCCAAATGAATCTCTGCTTCCACCGTCAAACCCCCGTACGCAAATACTATTCTTCTGGATCTTCTCCTCTTTGATTTTCAACTTGCTTAGAGTAGAGAGAGGGTAGATGTTTGCGCTTGACCTGTTGTCAACCAGCACCCGGGTTACTACAGAGCTTTCACATTTCAAGGTGAGGTAAAGAGCTCTGTTGTTCTCGGTACCTTCCACAGGCAATTCATCGTTAGAAAATGTGATTATGTTTGCCTCAAAGATTCTGTTTGCTATTTTTCCCAAGTGATTCACGGAGATCTTATCAGGAACGTGTGCCTCATTTAGGATCTTCATTAAAGCTTGACGGTGCTCGTCAGAATGGATCAGCAATGACAATAATGAAATTTGAGCGGGTGTCTTTTTCAATTGTTCCACGATAGAATAGTCGTGGAGCTTCATCTTTCTCAAGAATTCTTCCGCTTCTTCTTCCGTCACAGCTTTATTCATTGGTGTTGGATTTTTATTTTTTCTTAACTCTTCGGGAATAAAACATCTTCCCGAACGAGTCAAGCCTTGCACCTCACAGACTTCTTCCTTGACTTCTTTTCCTTTGTACATTACCGTCACCCGTTCATAGTTCCATGGAATGGCCTTGTTGTTGACCACTGGTAACTGGGTTACAGGCTTGATAATAACCCGATCTATACGGGCTCCTTCCACGACTACAATGGGTTTGCTGGCGACCCCTAGTACAATCACTTTTGATCCTTCTTGCTTCGTGGCAACTTTGCTCGAAGATCCCTTCTCAACTACCACAGATGGTTCATCACTATTTTTGTTCTGCTTAGGTACCGACTTCTCCTCTGTTAGCTGTTCATCTGGCTTGGCTTCATGAGACCTAATCATCATGACGGTTTGTGATGGCTTGTTTGTTTCCCCGTCAGCCCATACTATTTCTATCATATTGGCCTCCTGATGGGCTGGCATTGGATTTCTATTGATATTGGGAGCTTCGGGGGTTTGAACTTCAATTTTATTAGTATCAATCAGCTCTTGTATTGCATTTTTCAAATGCCAGCATTTTTCTGTATCATGGCCTGGTGTACCAGAACAATACTCACAGTTTACGGTGTAGTCCAGATTCTTTGGAGGAGGATTGGGCAGCTTGGATTGTATCGGCCTTAGCATGTCTAGCTGTCTCAGCCTGTGGAACAGACTAGTGTAGGATTCACCCAATGGAGTGAAGGTTTTCTTTTTCTACCCCCTTTCACCCCTGAATGCTTGACTAGGCCTGAAACCTGGTCTGGGGTAGGTTCGTGGGTAAGTACTTGGTATGACAGGGGCACGCCAATGAGCGTGGGCAGGTGGTTGATTGTATGATTGTGCATGATTGATGGAAAAATGAGGTTCCAACGGGTGATAGTAGTGTTGGGGTGAATTGTGGTGGTAAGTTGATTGGTGGGATCGATGTTGATTGTAGTAATGAGGTGAACCTCCGGATCCCGACCAAGTTCCGGAATCAACCACCGCTGCTTCCTCCCTTTTCTTTCTTCCAATTCCTCCTACTCCTCCTTGAATAGCTTGAGTAGTTGCCTTAATAGCCAAATAACTCATGATTTTATTTGTCTTGAGGCCTTCTTCCACCATACCTCCCATCTTCACTACTTCGTTGAATGATTTTCCTACCGCCGAAACCAAATGGGCATAGTAAGCTGGCTCCAGGGCTTATAGGAAGTAGTCTACCATTTCACTTTCCTTCATAGGAGGATCCACCCTTGCTGCCTGTTCCCTCCATCGGAAACCATACTTTCTAAAACTTTCATTGTGCTTTTTCTCAAATTTTGTCAAAGATAGTCGATCTGGGATGATTTCCAGATTGTATTGGAAGTGGTAAGCAAATGTCTGTGCCAGGTCATCCCAGGTGTACCATCTCCCATGGTCCTGGCGTGTATACCACTCCAAAGCTGATCCGCTCAAACTTTGACTGAAGTAAGCCATCAATAATTCGTCTCTTCCCCTGGCTCCTCGCATCTTGCTGCAGAAACCCCTTAAGTGGGCTACTGGATCGCCGTGCCCATTGTATAAGTCAAATTTGGGCATCTTGAAACCAACTGTCAATTGCACATTTGGGAACAAGTATAAATCCTTGTAGGCCACACTGACCTGCCCTCCTAACCCTCGCATGTCTCGGAATGATTGTTCTAGGCTTTTGACCTTCCTGAACATCTCTTCTTGTTCAGCATTTTTGATTGGCTTGTCAATTTCGGTTGGGAGGTCAAAACGTGGAGTAGATGAATGGATTTCGGAGGCTTTAAAGGTGGGCTCTGGGGGGTAGTATTGGTTGTCCTGGGCCTGGAATATAGGCTCACTAGGAGATTTATGGAATGTAGCCGGGGGAGGTGCTACGAAAACAGGAGTTACTGGTGGAGGAAGGTATGGAACTGGTTTAGGAGGTGGAGACTGCAGTGTCTGAGAGGTGGTGCCTCGGTAGTGTTGGTAGATGGGGAAATTTGGGGATAGTTCAGTGGTAAGATTATCCTGAGTTTGGGCTAGTGATGGAGAAGGGTTAGCTGGGTAAGATGGGGGTGATTGCCCTATAGACCAGGCCCGGTACATCTCAGCCATTTGCTGCTTGAGTTTAAGCATCTCTTCCTTCATTTTACCGACGTCTATCTCCTCTATCTCAATACCTGTGTCGACATCCGGGATAGACATACTTTCGGGTATTGGTCCTTTTGATCTCGTGTGATAATGATAATATGCCAGTATACTCTTAGAGAAACTAACTGCTTGAATTCTGGAAATGAGCAAACTTGTTAGTTTTGAGAGTTTTAACACATATATAATTACACGTTAAGATGCAATGTTCCTAGACAAATAACCCTTTTCTATCATGCATTTGCTCGGCTGCTTGTGTCATCCCAGCTTTTCTTGGCCTTTCTTTTTATTGTCACTTATTCTTTATTAAATTCTTTTATGATTGTGGTCGAATCTTATAGAGATTGCCTACGTATCATGCCCCCGCATGAATCAGACCTTGCGTAGTTCGGACGTAAAGCAATTGTAAACACTTTTATTTATTTTACAAAGATGGAACAGACATTACATTTGAAAAACATTATAATAATGGTTTAAAACTCGACACAACCCAAATCAAACAAAAGACATAACTCTCAATAGTTGTGAACATGCTCCACTCCCCACTTTTGTTTTCAATCCTTTGATCATATGCTCATGGTGGGGCTTGACCCGGATGACCTCCCAGCGTACGATACATTCTTTCTAACTCCATTGCCAGATGACGAGCAAAAATAGGTGCGTGCTCTATAAAACTTTCATAATCCATCCCTTGGCAGTTTACATAACTTTGAGAGGTGTAAACCGCTAAATCATGGATTTGTGCCCTGAAATATCGGAGACGTTGGTCTTGGTTTTGCAGTTGCTATTGGCGAGTGGTGGCTATATCTCTGATACGGTCTTCACGATCTAAAACTGACTCTAATTGAGCTCGGAATCTGGCCTGATCGAGTCTTATCTGTGCTCTTTCTCTGTCGATGTCTGCGTGCTGATGTTCTCTGTTGTATCTTCTTGCTTCTTCCAGTTGTGTATGAAGTTGGGCTTCTGAATGTATCCAACGGTCTTTCTCCTTCTTGAATTGTGCCATGTCTTCTTCGGATTGCCTTACTTGGCGTTCCTTATTAGATCTGGTCTCTTCGTTTAATTGTTGGATTCTTTCTTTAGCTTTGCTCAACGCCTTTTCAGTTTTTGCCAAAATGGAATCACAATCTTGCATTTTTTCCAAAAGATTGGCGATGATTTTTTTATCCTTCCAACTCCTCATTGGTGTTTCATAAGCTTTCTTCATTTTTTGAAATTGAGCGTGAAGATTTTTATTCTCACAAGCTAGACTCTTCTTCTCGCCTTCTGCTTCTTGTGCTTGCAAATTTTTCTCCAAACTGAGGCTCCTCAGATTTTCCTTTAAGGCATGGATAGTCGCTTTGTACCCATTTTCCTTCTCTCCCCAAATCAGCCGCTCTTGGATTTTATCGTTAAAGGTTTGAACATGGGGTCTTTTTGTTGGCCTTCTTAGATCGGGTTCTGGTGCATCATCCACGCGGGACCGTTTCTCAAACCACCTTGCATATCCTGGATTTATCTCGCCCTTTGTAGTGTCTGGAACTTGAGTATCATCTTTCAAGTATCGACATCCATTCCACATCTGCTGAATTAAAGCCTCGGGAAGAGTGGCTTCAGGGTGTAACTCGATTACTTGCATACTCAAATCTTCATCATCAGGAACCACTTGGTATCTCCCTAGTTGTCTTAGAACTCTCTGTGGCGCATATGGCTGGATGCTTCTCAATCCCAATAGTAGCAAATAACTATTTGAGGTTGACATGTGTATCACTTCCCTTACCGGGAGTCATCCCAAAGTCCACTCATTTTGACTTGCCGTTGAAGATCTTAGATGAGATACCCAGGCTTTGACCCCTTCTGGTGACTTATAATCTTTTATTCTTTCTCCATAACTGTCGATGAAATTATCATGGCTTGGACCATACTGTATGAACTTGGGGTAATGTTGGAGATGTTCAATCATCCACATTTGCAACAAAATTTTGCACCCTTCGAATACCTTTGCCCCTGATTTACATAAAGTCAACGCCCGATAAATGTCTGAGAGAATGATCGGGGCAAGGGTGTGATTTTCCTTGGTAGTGAGGACCTGTACGACTTTCGCCGTGCGAATATCAATTGTTCGTTCTTTGTTTGGGAAGACCATGATTCCTAGAAAAGCCAACATGAAAGCGAAGCGACGGTGAATCTGCCAGGTGTCTTCGTTCTGCTTATTGGTAAGGCCCTTCTCATGAATTTCAAATCCATCTGGCTTTCCGAACCTTGAATGTAGGAAGTTGAAAGAACAACACCCGTTGATAACGTTGCTTTTTCTGATTTGATTACTGATGTTCAGGAGCCCAAAGAATCGATGCACTGAGGGAGCTTTTGGGAATATAAGACTTTGGTTTCTTAAATCTCCGTCAAAACCGGCATATCCAGCTATCTCTTCTAATGTAGGAGTAAGCTCAAAATCAGAGAAGCGAAAGACATTGTGAACAGGGTCCCAGAAAGTTACTAATGCCGTAATCAAATCATCACGTGATTTAACTTTCATAATATCTGTGAGAGTTCCCAAATGTTTAATGACCCATTTTTGACCATCTTCTCCTAACTCATGCCACCACATCTGAAGCCGAAATAGAGACTCATCTGCATTTGCGGATGGTGGGTTTTGGGTGGTGCTCATTTTGTATCTGTGATTAATTTTAACAAAATCAAGACCCATTTTGAAAACAGACACTCATAAAAAATAATTTTTTTATATATTTTTTTATTTATTTAACACTTCTTTTTTTCAAAACTTAAAACTATTTTTTGGGAATTTTCTAAAACAACCCATTTTATTCCTCGGCTCTCATAATGATTTTTTTTTCAATTAAGTTGGTCAACAAGCAAATCCAAGGCAAATAAATGCACAAGTAGCAAGTAGGATGCATCGGGATGGTCTTTTCATTTCGGGTTCACCTGTCCTAGACAGACCCAACCCCTGTGTTGAGTCTCCAAGGCCAAATGTACATGATGCAAATAGACGTTCCTACTAGGGATCCGGTACATGGCTGAGTTATTCTAAGTGAAAAACCTGAGGCAGATTGTTCTAGACCTGGCTTACCCAAACGGATAGTTTGAGCCGAAGTGGGGGCAACGTACCGGGAGCACGAAAGTCTACCCGGCCTAGTTACTTGTCCCAACTTCGTCTTATTTGGTATGACAGAAAGGTGGGCCACGCGAACGTGTGCACCATAAATTCAGAAGACTCAGAAAGAAGGAGGGTTTTCGTAGCAGTTTTATATACACAATTCAAATAATATTAAAGCGGTAAAAGCATCATTTAGCACATTAAGCATAAACATGTAAAAATCAGATAATAGATAAAGCCAGCTATAATAGTTATTTTAAGCTCGAATTCTTAAACCCTGAACCAGTGGTTCTGGGTTAACTTTTATCCCCAGCAGAGTCGCCAGAGCTGTCACACCTCCTTTTTCCGCCCCCGCGGGGGTGCAAGGAGTTTTCTCCAATTAAAGGACAGTCGAAACGGGATTTGTTTATTTATTTTAGAGTCGCCACCTGGGAATTTTATGGCGTCCCAAGTCACCAGTTTTAATCCCGAATCGAGGAGAATATGACTCTGTTTGTCATTCTGCGAACCAGAAATCCGAGTAAGGAATTCTGTTAGTTCGGGAGAAGGTGTTAGTCATTCCCGAATTCCGTGGTTCTAGCACGGTCGCTTACCCATTTTTTTATACTTGGCTTAATTATCTTGATTTACTAAATACATTTTTTTTGTTATATGATTTCGTTACCGCCTTAGATTGTTTATAATTATAGACCCTTAAACGAATCACGCGTACGTATATTCGTGTTATATATTTTTTTTTATAAACATGAAGAATCGTGTCACGCATACATGTACACAATAAGATTGATAATATTATTTTTTTATTATTTATATTATAAAAAAAACTTATGTTCGAAATTGTGCTTAAAAAAAATTAAGAACATCGTCGCTCTTATATGATTAAATAGTGAACTGCACATCTCGGGTTTAATTTAACATCCTCCGAAGAACCTCTTTTATTAAAAGTTTGCTCGAAGTTGCGCGAACGCATAATCCGAATTGCCTTTAGAAGCATAATTAGGTCACGCGAACGCATCCCTAATTACACAAAATATTCTTTATAAATTCTCTACAAATGTTTATTATGTCCATTTATTTTAACGTGAAAGTAATGGGAAATCATTGATTTTTATGCCTCCAAATTTCTAAAAAAAGAATTCAAAATTTATTAGATGTTGACCGCGAGTTATATTTTACACGTATGGATTATATATCTCAAAGACTATTCAAATTTAAAGAATTAATGATATGAAAAATAAATAACGTGCAACTACATTTACCATTTTATTAGTTAATACGGTATTAGTATACTAAGAGCGAATTACATGCAAAATTCGGAAAGACTTAATTGGATAAACAAACTAATATTTTTCGAAGGATTTTCATTATTCTATTTGGAGCGAATACTATTTATACATTTTTGACTTAAAATGTTACAATTTATAAATCCAACCTTCTTCTACACCACTTGTTTTTAATCCAAAGGTATGATTATTTAGTTAATTTGCTCACGATGATTGAATTTGGGATAGGTAAAACTAAATCAAATTTTCGGCTTATGCAAGCTATTTACAAATACTAAGTCTTATACTTTGTAAAATCGTCGACATTATTATTTTTTTTAAGAAATGAGTTAATCGCGTTCCTAAAAGAGCTAGGCCATTTGTTATTAAGAAAGAGAACTAATCTTCTTGTTGATTTAATAAGATGACACCACATGTAACGTAAATATACATCTGCACCATTCGCAATATTCCAACATTGTAAACGTAACGGATTATACCAATTCACCTTTCAACTATTGATTATACACATAACCATTGTTACGCCATATATGATCAAAATACAACTAACATCATCTAGCTTTGAACAAAATCGAATATTGGATGAGATATGCTAGTAATGTAGTTTCTTGATATTTCCATACTATCCTACGCTTATCCAACAATATCACAAAATGTAATTAATGGCCAACGTTCTGTCATGTTCCCTATCTCAACAATTCAAAGTTTCAAACAATAAATGTCATCACTAGACTTCAAAACACATAAGATTATCGTAGAATTTACTACTTCAGAAGGTCAATTGGCTAATAGTTTATCATGTCAAGTATGATACTATATTAACCAACTAAAACAAAACTGAAACTTAAACTAATAAATTTAAATGAGTAGAAGACATCATTATAATTCCAAACTTTATTTACTTGCAAGGTTGAAGCTTTTCATGACATGAGTTTACATATATGTACCTGGAAATGAGGGTAAAAGAGGTAAATTTCAGCAGTAGCAGCAACAACAAAACCAGCAGAATATACCAATGTTTCAACAGATTTGAGCAACAAACAAGACCCGTGAAACCCAGACGCACAATAGCAGGACTCTTTAAGAAATTTCAGATTTTAAACCATACAATAGGATTAAACAAATCCGGACAGATTCAAGGAAAACAGTATTTCTGATTTTTAAGACTTAGGAAAAAGCAAACTGAAAAGCTCTCAATTTCAAAAAACATCAGCCTCAACACTAGTTTCTGATGTAGAATTCTGTTTTTCTGTTTCTGATTTTTTCCTTCTTTCTATCTTCTTCTTGTTTCTGATTTTCTTTATTTTCTTTCTTCTGCTCTCTCTCTCCTTTTCTTAGTTCTGTCTGATTCCCTCTTAGTTTTTCCAGCTCTCTATATCTCTTTTTCTTCCTCTGTTCTTCCAGTCCCAAACCCCTTTTATATACAACTTATTATCCTCTTTTTAGACCACTGCACGGACCCCCTTTTGCTTTTTAAAAAATCAGAAAATTTTCCACTCCAATAACACTCATTCTGTTTTTCTAATCAATCAGCCACAAAGGACACTTTTTCCCTTATTTTCAGCACTCCCAATTCCCTTTGTTCCCCATTATTGCATTAATTAATACCCCATTTATCAAAGCACTAAATAAAGTATTATATTAACTGTTTTATTCCCCAAACACCCCTGAAAATCCCTTATTACTACTGCCCCTACCAACAACAACAAATTTGGACTGAATCCTAACTCAAAATGCAACCTTCTAACCCAATTATATCTAACCAACATTCGTAAAACTGAATTCAAACCCAACATCACATTATCATCACGCAGAACTCAACAGAACAATTTAAACTGAATTTGAAAATCGAACTAAGACCAAACAAATGTAGGAGCATTGTCAGTATATTGACAATGCCCTGAAACTAACTGCCCAGAAATCAACATACACAGCATTCATTTGACGAGCTTATTAACTTTCAAACAAGAACGATTTAATTGACGAGTACTAATCAACTGAATATTTACAATAATTGTCAACCAACAGTTTATAAATAGATAAACAGGTTGTTACAATTAGCATTAACGGAAACAAGAATTTACAAAATAATTAATCGACGAACTTAATCGAGTCGATTATACACATTGTAAACAATCACAACAAACAGAGACAATGCTATAATTTGATCAGATAAACGGGTATGAGACAGAATCAAATAAACAAATAGGAAAATTACACAGACTACTTAAACAAGCAACAATATACACATAGGATACAAAAAGAAGTAGGAAAAATACCTCTAAATCTACAAATTTATACGGACACAGGCTCAACTTGGATTCGGACTTTTTGAGGCTGAACAGACTTTATTCGAAGTATTCTCAATTGAAAATACCTCGATTAAAGTCTCTTAGACCTCAATCCCTCATTTAATTTGGGCAATCTCCACGATTTGAATTTTTTAGGGTTTCTGATTCTTGGATTTAGGGCTCAACCATTTCTGGGCAGATTTGAACCAAACCAAGTTTGGTTTGGTTACGAGTGAGGTTAGGAGAGTGACTGGTGTGAGTTTGGGGTACATTGGGGTAGGTTTAGGTTATGCTCGAATCTTCGATTGAAGATTTGAGATGTTGTAAGGTGATTCGAGGTGAACGAACAACAGATCCATAACGAGGCCGGTTAGGGGGTGCTATGGTGTTAATTATGGCCTGGTTGGTTTGGATCTGAGTTTGGCTCGAATCTTCAAATGAAGATTCGAGAAACTCCAGGAAGATTCGAGCTCAGTGGTTATCATATTCGGATAGAGGATGGTCAGGGGGTTCAGGGGTGTTAAGGTGGTGACCGGAGGCGTCGTTGCCGCCGGGTTTCAGGCGAGGGGGAGTTAGGGCGGCTAGGGTTTTGGGGTGGGATGGATTGATCTTGACCGTCGGATCAAACATGATCAACGGTCTGGATCAACTCACTTAACCAAACGATGTCGTTTGGTTTAAGTTGGGGGAAAGGGTTGGCCCGGGGGTGAAGTGGATCGGGTCTGGGTGAGTTCTTTAGGCCGTTGGATCAAGATGGATGAACGGTTCAGATCTGGTTGCCTAAAACGCCATCGTTTCATTTATGCAGGGGCTGAACTGGACCGTTTGATTGAAATGAATCAACGGCCCAGATTCGAGACTCAGAAACGACGTCGTTCGAGTCTTGTATGGGACTGGTTGAAATGGACCGGGTCCTTTGAGTGTTTGGGCCTGATTTTTGTTTAAATATTCTTGGCCCAGATCCGTTTTTTCCTATTATTTTCCACTATTTTCATTTTCTAATTTTATTCCTAAGTATTAAATTCCTAATTTTAATTATAAAAACAAAATTAACCTTACAAAATATTAATCACCCTTTAACAACCATTAACATACAAGACAAAATATTAATCACACAATGGCACATTTAAATGACGAAAAATAAGATAAATGCATATTTTTGTGATTTATTTTTTTAATTAATTCTTAAATTCATAATTAAATCTTAGATATGCATGCAACATGTATTTTTATTTTATTTTTTTCATTTAACTATAACACAGTAAACATTTACGGACAAAACACAAATAATTAATAAATGCCACATAAATTCTAAAAATTGCACACTAAGAGAATTTTGTTTTATTTTTTGATTTATTTTGGAGTAGTTTTCGTGAGGCAAAAATCACGTGCTCACAGCGAGATCAGGCTTCGAAAATGCGAACCAAGAAGGCATGGCAATTGCGAAGTATTGATTGCAATTGTGAAGAAATCCTGGGCCAGCAGAGTTCACAAATGCGAACAATTCGCAATTGCGAAGGGGGTCTGGGGAAGGGCATGTTCGCAAATGCGAACATTTACTCGTATTTGCGAGGAACAGTGTTCGCAAATGTAACACTTTATTCGCATTTGCGAAGGCAGTAGGATTGTGAAGGGCTTCGCATTTGTGATGGCTCCTTCACATTTACGAAGCTCAGGTCGCAAATGCAACATTTGCAGCTGTTCAAAACAAAATTTAGACGGGATTTTCACCCATTCTCCAAAATTTTCTAATCTTAAAACCCTCGAGGCGATTCCTCTACGACCAATTCTTCCCCAAAGCTTTGGTAGGTGATCCTAACCCACTTTCTTTCAATTTCCCATCACATTTCATGAATTTCCAATTAAAAATCTAAGATTTCAATGGTAGAAATTGGGGGTTTGGGTAGAATTAGGAATTTTTATAAATTTGGGATTTAGACCTCGATTTGGGGTCGGATTCCAAAACCAATTGTATATCCGGGCTTAGGGTGAATGAGTAATCGGGTTTTGGTTCGAATTTTGAGTTTTGACTAAGCGGGCCCGGGGTCGGTTTTTGACTTTTGGGGGTAAAATATTGGGAAACCTATAATTATGTATTGGAATTGATTTCTTTAGCATTTATTGATATTATCAAGTAAAATATAACTAAATACGAGTGGATTGGTGGTAGAATCGAGAGGTAAAGCAGTAATTGAGCTTTGAAATACCCGTTGGCTTGAGGTAAGTGTTTGGTCTAACTTTGACTTGAGGGATTAGGGATCCCCGACTTATTTGCTATGTGAAATTCCATTGTGTGTGGTGTATAGGTGTGGTGACGAGTACTTATGCGCCACCAAATTATCTGTTTAGCCTATTCCCTTCCTCGTTTCCTAATATAATGTTTTCCTATCTTAACTGCTACTTGCTTATTGATGCTTCCATGTCTAATTGCTTTTATTAAATGTGGTTTTCTTTGTTGAAGGTATTAATTGTTCCATAGTGTTATTATATTACATTGTTGGTTTAATTTGGTTTATTGGTGCTTCATGGTACACTTTGGTTGGTCTCGCTACGTAGTATTAACTGTTGAAGTTTCATAATTGTATAGACCTCCCGTTGTTATCATTGAGGTATAAATGTTATGGAGGGTTTGAGCTAAATTGTCAAATACTTGTTCTTATTTTATGATTGGTACTGATATGGTGGGATAGGATTGCACGCCGCAATAAGAGGAATAAGGGTGAAATGTGATTGTTTGGTGGGATCAGGTTGTGCGTCGCAATAAGGAGTAATAACGGTGGACAGGTGGGATTGGGTTGCACGCCACAATAGGAGGAATAAGGGTGATATATTGAGGAGTAATAAGGGTGGACTGGTGGGATCGGGTTGCACGCCGCAACAAGGAGTAATAAGGGTAAATATTCATATTGTTATTGATTATATGGTGGGATCGGGATACGCGCCGCATCATTTGTTGTTTATGTATTCTTCTTATGCTGAAATTCATTATTGTGGTGTTAAAACTCTCTTAAGGATTGGTTATAGCTGAGTATTGGTAGAACGACTGAGTTCCATATTTATTAAATGTAAGTTGTTGTCCTATTTCATTCTGTATCTTCTTTTTGCCTTATTATAAATTGTTGCAGGATATATATTGTTTATGCCCTGTCGTAGCCTCATCACTACTTTGTCGAGGTTAGGCTCGGTACTTATCAGTATATGGGATCGGTTGTACTGATACTGCACTCTGCACTTTCTATGAAGATTTCAGAGTTGGTAGTGGCTGATCGAGAGGTCGGTTGCTGATACCTCACTCAGGAGACACGAGGTAGTCCTGCAAGCGTCCGTAGGCCCTGGTGTCCCCTCCTATACTCTATATCTCTATTTTATTTACTTTTGAGACAGATGTATCTTTCTTTTAAACTAGTATTTGTAGTGAACTGTAGAAAGTTCGTGAGTTCTGACACTAGTTTCTAGGTGGTAACTGTTTCGATTTTCTATCAATAGTATAAAGATAATCAGTTAATAATGTACTTCCGTGTTTAATTCCATTGATTTAGTTTTGTTAAGTTTTAATTATGAAAGGCAAAGGAAAAAGGTGAACAAATCTCTAATGTTGGCTTGCCTAGCGAGTGAGATGTTAGGCGCCATCACAGTCCTGATGGTGGGAAATCCGAGTCCTAACAAGTTGCTATCAGAGCCCTAGGTTTTCTAGGTCTCACAATTCACGAACAAGCTTGGTAAAGTCTGAAGGATCAGTACAGAGACGTCTGTGCTTATCTCCCAGAGGATACAGAGTTAGGAACAATTTCACTTCTATTCATCTCTGTCGTATGATTTGATCTCTCAATGCTAATTGAACACTCTACTCTGTTCTTTCACCGATGGCGAGAATATGTATCGTTTCATCAGCTGATCAGCAGCCCGAGCCCCAGTGGCAGCTCCTACGATGGTCAAAGGCCGAGGCCGTGCTAGAGGCTGAGGCAGAGGCAAGGCACAATCGAGAGCTTGAGCAGCAGCACCAGCGGCGGAGCCTCGGGTAGAGTTCTACAAGGAGGCTCCGGCCCAGACCGTTCCGGCAGGGCCAGCTCAGGTTCCAAGAGGGTTTATAGCTACCCTGGTACTTCAGGATGCTTTGGTCTATCTAGTGGGCCTTATAGAGAGTGTTACCCAAGCCTGGTATACTTCCTGTAGCACCAGCCATCTCTCGAGTTGGGGGAGGAGCACAGACTCCCGCTACTCACACTCCAGAGCAGATGGCTCCCCAGTTTCAGACTCCAATAGCTCAGCCAGTTAGGGTAGTTCTGTCGGGTGTTATAGCATAGACCGGCAATGGATAAGCTATGTCTTTTGATGCCTTGTGGAGATTGGACAGGTTTACCAAGATTTTCACTACTAACTATGGCGGTACATCTTCATAGGATCCCAGGACTATTTGGACAATTTTCACGAGGTATTACGGAACATGGGGATAGTGGAGATCAATGGGGTCCTTTGCTGCCTTTCGTCTGTCAGTTTCCGCCAAGAAGTGGCGGAGGGATTAGTGTTTGGCGAGACCAACTGGGTTGCCAACTTTTACTTGGGACCAGTTTGCTCATCTATTTTTGGAGAAGTATCTTCCTATTACTTAGAGAGAGGACTATCAGAGCCAGTTTGAGCGCCTTCAGCAGGGTTTTATGATTGTCACTCAGTACGAGACCAGATTTGTTGATTTAGCTTGTCATGCTCTTCTTATTCTTCCCACCGAGAGAGAGAGGGTGAGGAGGTTTATTGAGGGACTTGCTTAGCCTATCAGATTACAGATGTTTAAGGATACAGGGAGTGAAATTTCTTTCCAGGATGCAACCAATGTGGCCAGGCGAGTTGAGATGGTTTTAGCTCAGGGGAGTGGTCAGGGGTCTGACAAAAGGCCTCGTTAGTTCGGTGGATTCAGTGGGGCCTCATCTGGAGGTCGAGGTACTTTTGGTAGAGGCCATCATCCCAGGCCATTTCATTCATCACTTCAGACATCCCATAGAGTTTCAAGGGGTCGTGTTCCTTATGTACCTCCTTTAGCAGCCAATTTATGGTGCACCGCCAGCCCCCATCAAAGTACCTCCTCTTCAGAGTTATTATCGCTGACAGTCGGCCATCAGGGTCAATCTCAGTTTCCTCAACCGCAGTATTCAAATAGATGTTTTGAGTGTGGTGAGTATGGGCATGTCCGGAGGATCTGTCCGAGATTAGTGGGTGTTGAATCATAGCAGCAACGCTCCCGTGCCATGATTCTGGCACTGTCTACCCAGCCAGCTAGAGGTAGGGGTCAGGGAGCTAGAGGTAGGGGTCAGCCCGCTAGAGGTGAAGGTCAGGCCATTAGAGGTGGAGGTCAGGCCACTAGAGGTGGAGGCCAGCCAGTAGGAGGTCATCCTAGGGATATGGTTCAGGGTGGTGGGGCCCAGCCCCGATGTTATGCTTTCCCAGCCAGGCCTGAGGCTGAGTCCTCCGATGCAGTTATCACAGGTACTGTTTTGGTTTGTAGTAGAGATGCTTCAGTTCTATTTGATCCAGGGTCTACATACTCCTATGTGTCATCTTATTTTTCTTCGTATTTGGTTATGCCTCGTGATTCTTTGAGTGCTCTTGTATATGTGTCCACACCGGTGGGTGATTCTATTTTTGTAAATTGTGTCTATCGCTCGTGTGTGGTTATTATTGGGGTCTTGAGACTAGCGTAGATCTCCTACTTCTTGATATGGTTGACTTCAATGTCATTTTGGGGATAGATTGGATATTACCTTATCATGCTTTATTGGATTGTCATGCCAATACCTTGACCTTAGCATTGCCGGGGTTTCCTCGATTGGAGCGGAGAGGGACTCCTAGTCATTCTACAAGTAGGGTTATCTCTTATATGAAGGCTCAGCGTATGTTCGAGAAGGGGTGTTTGGCTTATTTGGCCTATGTTCGTGATTCTAGTGTAGAGGTTCCTTCCATGGATTCTGTACCAGTGGTTTGGGAGTTCCCAGAGGTGTCTCCTACAAACCTATCGGGGATGCCACCCGATAGGGATATCGACTTTTGTATTGATTTGGCTCTGGGCACTCAGCCTATTTATATTCTGCCATACCGTATGGCCCCGCCAAAGTTGAAAGAATTGAAGGAGCAGTTGCAAGACTTGCTTGATAAGGGCTTTATTATACCTAATGTCTCGCCCTGGAGTGTGCCAATGTTGTTTGTTAAGAAGAAGTATGGATCGATGAGGATGTGCATAGACTATTGGCAGTTGAACAAAGTCACAATCAAGAACAAGTATCCATTGTCGAGGATTGATGATTTATTTGATCAGCTTCAGGGTGCCAAAGTGTTTTCGAAGATTGATTTGAGATCTGGCTACCATCAATTGAGGATTAGGATCCAATGTCCCTAAGACAGCTTTTTGGACTCGTTACGGGCATTATGAGTTTTTAGTGATGTCATTTGGGTTGACAAATTCCCTAGCAGCATTTATGGATTTGATGAACCGGGTGTTCAAGCCCTATTTGGATTCCTTTGTCATTGTTTTCATTGATGATATCTTGATCTACTCCCGCAGCCGAGAGGAGCATGAGCAACATCTTTGAGTCATTGTCCAGACTCTAAGAGATAGCCAATATGCTAAGTTTTTGAAATGTGATTTTTGGTTGAATTCAGTTGCATTCTTGGGTCACGTTGTATCAGCAGAGGGTATTCAGGTGGATCCAAAGAAGATTGAGGCAGTTAAGGACTAGCCTAGACCCACATCAGCTACAGAGATTCGGAGTTTCTTGGGCTTGGCGGGTTATTACCGTCGGTTTGTGGAGGAGTTATCATTTATAGTAGCCCCGATGACCATGTTGTCCCAGAAGGGTGCCCCGTTCAGGTGGTCGGACGAGTTTGAGGCGAGCTTTCAAAAGCTCAAGGCAGCTTTGACTATGGTGCCGGTGTTGGTGTTGCCCACAGGTTCAGGGCTATACATAGTATATTATGACACATCCGTATTGGACTTGGTGTGGTGTTGATGCAGAATGGAAAGGTTATTGCATATGCTTCGCGGCAGTTGAAGATTCACGAGAAGAATTATCCACTTCATGATTTGGAGCTAGCAATCATTGTTCACGCACTGAAGATTTGGAGGCATTATTTATATGGTGTGTCGTGTGAGGGTTCACGGATCATAAGAGTTTGCAGTATTTGTTCAAGCAGAAGGAGCTCAATTTGAGGCAGCAAAGGTGGTTGGAGTTATTGAAAGATTATGATATCACCATCTCGTATCATCCGGGAAGGCCAATGTGGTAGCCGATGCTTTGAATAGGAAGTTAGCCAGCATGGGCAGCCTTGTGTATATTCCATTCGGTGAGATACCGCTTGCATTAGATGTTCAGGCTTTGGCCAATTAGTTCGTGAGGTTGGATGTTTTTGAGCTTAGCTGTGTTCTAGCTTGTACAGTCGCTTGGTCTTCATTGTTTGAGTGTATCAGAAGTCGGCAGTATAATGACCCTCATTTACTTGTCCTAAGGGACACAGTGTGGCATGGAGATGCCAAGTATGTTACAGTTGGAGATGATGGGGTTTCGAGGATACAGAGTCATGTTTGTGTGCCTAATGTGGATGGGCTTCGTGAGTTGATTCTAGAGGAGGACCATAGTTCTCGGTATTCTATTCACCCTGGCGCCGCTAAGATGGGCTTAGAGTTTAGAGAATGAAGAGGGTTATTGTTGCATATGTAGCTCGGTGTTTGAATTGTCAGAAGGTAAAGTACGAGCATCAGAGACCCGGTGGTTTGCTTTAGAAGATTGAGATTCCTTAGTGGAAGCGGAAGCGTATCACTATGAATTTCATTGTTGGACTCCCACGGACTAAGAGGAAGTTCGATACAGTATGGGTTTTTGTGGATAGGCTGACTAAGTCAGCGCGTTTCATTCCTGTGGCAGTTTCCTATTCTTCGGAGCGTTTGGCAGAGATCTATATCCGTGAGATCGTTCGTCTTCATGGTGTGCCCATGTCTATTATTTCTGATCGAGGTACGCAGTTTACCTCGCATTTCTACAGGGCAGTACAACATGAGTTGGGTACGCGGGTCGAGTTGAGCACATCATTTTATCCTCAGACGGATGGGCAGTCTGTCCGTACTATTCAGATTTTGGAGGATATGCTCCGCGCCTGTGTTATTGACTTTGGGGGTTCTTGGGATCAGTTTTTGCCATTAGCAGAGTTTGCCTACAACAATAGTTATCAGTGGAGCATCCAGATGGCTCCCTATGAGGCATTATACGGTAGACGGTGTCGATCGCCGGTTGGGTGGTTTGAGCCGGGGAGGCTCGGTTATTAGGTACAGATTTAGTACATGATGCCTTGGATAAGGTTAAGATCATTCAAGATAGACTTTATACAGCTCAGTCCAGGAAAAAGAGTTATGTCGACCGTAAGGTTTGTGATGTGGCATTCATGGTCGGAGAGAAAGTGTTGCTTCAAGTGTCACCCATGAAGGGCGTGATGAAATTTGGGAAGAAGGGCAAGTTAAGCCCTAGGTTCATCGGGCCTTTTGAGATCCTTGATCGAGTCATTCCTTTTTACCGTAAGAGTGGATAGATATTCTTTCCTAAAAGCTCCTTATCAAGAACAGTACACTTTTAGTACACGCGTAATCTGCTGAAAACCTAACATTTACTCATCATAAGAAAGATGCAGAATTGAGTTCCTCTAACTCAACACTTCCATAGTCATATCTCTTATCAACCGTCTTTCTGGATGTAGGCATCGTCGTATTATGAATAAGATAGAGTTAGGAAATTGAGTTCTTTCAATTGAGCTCTATCACACGATCTAGAGTAAGAAGAGAGAGTGACAGTCCTAAATGCACTATAGCCTCCTGCTTATAAGTGTGGTGCGCAACACACCCATAAACAAGACTCTACTAAACACGGCTTGTAGACTCTCTAGGACAAAACTGCTCTAATACCACTTTGTCACGCCCCAAACTTAGGGAGGCATGGCTGGCACCCGGTGCCGCACTGGCCAGAGCGAACCACTCTGCAAACCTTCTTTTTTCTTTGTAACTATCATGGGCCAATATGACCACAACTCGTAATGTACAATTATAAGTGGAAAAACATTGTATCACTGAATCATTTTTTCTTAAAACATGAATACATATGAGCTATCAAGGCCTCTGACATACTGTACAAAATGAACCTTTGTCTACAAAGCCTCTACGATTATTTGACATCAAATGGGACAGGGTACCGACCTACCCATAAGTCTGTAGCAAACTTTGACACGATGACTCATAGACTCAGCTGCACTCCGAATGAGGTGGAGTTTTACCAATCCTTCGCTGAGTGCCAATCTCGTCTACTACGAGGGATCATCAAACTAATTGTCTATACTTGCAGGCATGAAATGTAGCGTCCTCAGGCAAAAGGAATGTCAGTACGAATAATGTACCGAGTATGTAAGGCACATAAATAAGTACATAACAGACATGGAATAAATAGAGAGTAACTCACTCGGCCTGTAAGTCTGGATAATTCTATAAATCATGAAATACGTATAATGTCATGCATATGCGTATGAATGTCATGTCGTGCATAGGTACATATTTTATAACATCATCAGGCCTGTGAGGGCATCCCATCATAACATCTTGACCACTGTGGGCAAATCATCAATGTAGACCAGCTAATCAGGTGCGTATATAATGCCGTAACCTTTTTCCATATCTCATATACATATATTATACATATATACACATATATAACACTATCTGGTCATGGGTCAATGTACATGTATATGTGAATGCAATTCATAAGAAGTACGTATAGCTGTTTAATAAGTATAACATTAAAAAGAAGTCCAAAACAGTTCTTCAGTACTAATAAGATATAGCTGTTTTGCTTAAAGTAAAAGAAGGAAAAACCTTTTTATTTTTTTATTTTTATTTTTATACTTATTAAACTTCTATTCCTGATAAAAGAAGAGTTAATGACTAATGCTAAAATTTCAAGGAATCAATTTCAGTCCAACTATCAAAACTTACTAATACCTAATAATGTATAATTCTTGAATAAAATCCATTGAAGCTTTGATAATCATATGAATTGTTATTGATGATTTACGAATAGTTTAATTGTTCTACAATGTTCTGCCAATTTAATCATTACACATTTTCATCTTTTCCATTAACACACCAATTTGTTCTTGGCATAAACGAAGATAAATGGAATAACCTTTTAATAGAAATAAGAAATGTCATAAGACCATTATGCCTTTGAATAATATCATGAAGTAAATATGATATAATAATATGATACATGGGGAATCAAGAATATAAGTATCTTTAGTATTTCTATGAATAGAGTCATTTATGGAAGTTACGTATTTTGCTCGTTTTATTTGTATCGTATGGATAATGCCAAAAAAAAGAAGGGATAGCCTTAACATACCCGGAGTAGGAAAAATACGTACGATATTTTGGAAAAGATTATACCGTGCTCCTTTAAAATTACAAAATTACACGGTGTTAATGTGCCACGAAATCTTGTTGGTTGAAGGAATCAATTGTAGCGTTTAGAAAATGAAGAAATCTTTCTTCACGTCTGTTGTAGAAAGTTAGGTTGAAAGACGTTATGTAAAATGGCTAACTTTGGTTGAAAGAAATTTTGATGAAAGAAGAATTATCATTCTGATGGTTTAGGTTTAGACTTTACTGGATATGGAAAATAATAAAGTGAAGGTGCATCATTTTGCCACCAATCTTTACAACGTGGCTAGTTGCCACGTTTTGAGGGATGGAAAATATTAAACTTTATCCATTTATTAGTTGATTAGGTAATATTCTGTTATTCGGTTATTAACCAATTTTCCGCATAATTAAAAATTATCTCAAATTACTTAGAATACTACTCACTTTTAACATACCTTATACACCTTAATATCATGGCCATGTGGTACCTTGTATGGTGCTAGTCAATAAATACTGGGTATTATTGCTCGGCCCGTATCTTATCCCAACATGCCAAACTTGGACGAAAATTCACTTTCCTTGACTTGCTTCCCCTCTCACCTTCATGAATTTACTCATTTTCTCTAATTCGTGTACCCTTTATCCTCCATGTCACTTACTTATCACTTGTTATAAATAGCATAACTACGTTAACCTCAAGATAATCTCATCCCCGAGTTTACGTCGATTAAATGAAGAGGAAACTTTTAACGTACAAAAATGCGAGATATAACACGTAACATCTCATTTCCGATTTTATAACAATTCACTTGTGGCGTACATCCACGTACGAAAACATGGGGTGTGACATTACCCCCCCCCGGAACATTCGCCCTCGAATGTTGACTGATGCACTTATCATTTTCATAACTTATAGTTCTTGTCAATACCTTAATACTCTCCTTGACATTTAGGCAATTGTTCTGTGAATAAATCCAAAGGCCAGGGTATTCCCCCTTTTAGGCCTCTTTTTCATGTCACGACTTGTGGCCGGAATCCTTCCAATTTCGTAACTTTAGCTACCTTCTTTTATGCAGCATGTACGGTTCTGACCTTGTAAGTGCGCCTATGCGACTCTTCTCTCCTTTTTTCCTCCAGCGTTTAGCCAATCTCTAGGCCTTACTTTGTGAACATATACAGAGCTTGACATGATGTCCCTCTGGGCATCTATAGGTATACTGAAGTTTTTCGCTCGGTACGTTGTTGAACTTACGAATATTGCTATACCTTATCTAAAGGATCCATTTATCCATCCGTATGATTTTATTGCATCAAGATAGGTCATATTGTACCGTAACTCTTACTTTGATTTATCGTTACTGAGGTCTGCTACCATATTCCAGCTTGCTCTCGTTGCTTATCCTATATGTATAAGTCTAAGTCCTTTAATGATTTCTCATTACTGTTCATCTTAAGAGTGATGACCTAACCTCATTTCATACTTTGTAACTTTTATCCATCTATTGTTGATTCACCACAATATCGATCTACAATCCACCACTGATAACTGAAACCACTTACGTAATATCTTGCCACTAGGGCTTACGTTGCATCGAGAAATACTTGAAGTGATTTCCATAATCGTATTTCATAGTATCTCAATGTGATTCACCTTATGGGGGTATTCTAATCTCGTGTCGTCCGCGGAATCTTTTCTCATGTTTTACTTAGTCGATGTAACTCTTTAGTTTCCTCTTCTTTCTGATCAGCCTTTATGTAGGCTTAAGCTATCTTCCGATCTACGGCTCCTGGTATTAGTTATTACATTAGCCTTTCATAGGCGCTGAGGGGTATTAATGATAAAATCCTATAACAATTCAATCCTTCGTCTATGACCTGGGCTCAATTCTTTCTTTTAACATATACTAGAATCTTCCACGGCTGTATATGTTGCAGGTATAAAACTCCAAACTCTTAAGTGCGTTCATAATGTCACCAACTCGGGATCATTGATTGAATAATTCCTTTCGTTCCTTCTAAGCTTTCTTTAACGTAAGCTATTACTTTTCCTTGTCTTTCTGCCCCCTGTTACGGGCATACTTAGCTTATCTTAGTTCCTACGCATGCTAGAGTTTCCGTGCAACTTATATGATCTCGAATATTACTTTTAATTTTACTTCCCGTTCATTAGCCACGGTAGGTGACACTTTCCTTTAAAGTGCTTATAATATTGTTGTGAGACTGTTGTTACACGATCATTTCCTTTTTAGGTAGTTGTGCTTAGGTTGAAGCCTTCTTCCTTATTTCTTCAACTAGTCTTCGTTGTAGTACTTAGGGAGAACCCTTGACTCTCGTAAAGCTGTGAGCTTATTATAGACCTTTTGATGTTCTTCCTTGCATATAATCATCCGTAGTTGCTTACCTCCTTGTCGTTGTACTTGTAGAGTTGCTTCTAAACTGATATTTTGACTGCCTTCCCCGTGGCACTTTCTTTTATCCCCGTAAAAATCATACGGTACCTTTAACTACTCCAACTCCTATTTGAATATATCTCAAGTATTATAATAACATTACTGCGAGGCTGAATTCTCCATGTTGGTGTTTACTATATTCATCTTGCATGATCTGATGATTTGTCTGTAACTTCTTGTCTAGTCATGACTAGGCTCTTCCTGAATCAACTACTAACTACTCATCGGTCCATTCCCATATCCATATTCCGCGTAATCTTTCTTGGGTTATTTCCTTGTCTTAACTTATGTTACACCCCGTAAGTTTAACAACCTTGATACCCTTAGAGATGTTTTGTTATGGTATTAATACTGAGTGGAACGTTTTTGTAAAAAGGTTGAAAAATATAATTTTATATAGTTATTAATATTACTACTTTCAAGTATATTTTAAATTATACACACAATATGAGAAAGTTTATGAGATTTTCTTTATTGTAAAGATAGAAATTATTTTCTCACATGAAAAGTAGGTTACCTTTTTACCATTATAAGAACTAAGCGTACAAAAATTTGTACTCTTTTTATGAGATTAGGAAAATTATAAGTTGAAAAAATATGTGCATTTTTTACATGAATATTTTAATAAAATAATAATGTATGTATTAATTTTATATGGTACCACATGACCACGATAGTAAAGTATATTATAGTAAGGTGTATAAAGTGTATTAAAAGTGAATAATATTTTAAATAATTTGGGATAATTTTTAATTACTTGGGTAATTGATTAATTATTGGGTAACGGATCATTACTTAATTAATTAATTCAATACTTGAATAATCTTGTCCACCCCACGTGGCAGCCTCTCACTTTCCAAAACAAGTGACACTTAGTCACTTTGGAAAGATGGCAACCTAAAGGATTATGACAAAAAGACCTGGTGTAGTTCGAATATCACAGATGAAAATAAACTGATGTACTAATTGCTTTTTGCAAATTTCTTTCGATTTCCTCATTCTTCCTTTGAGCAGAAAAATCATGTCATACTTATAGATTTCTTTTGGGATACATTCAGATTTGGAGGAGCACCTTAGACATGTTGATGTAAGATTTTGGTAATATACAGTATTTTCAGTGGTATAAGTCAGCATCATTTATTCCATCAAGGACAAAAATTGTACTATGTAGGTCGTGTTTCTTATTTTTCTGATGATTTTAGGATGTTAGTGTCTATCTAGGAGCAGCTCCTATCGTTGAATGTCTTCAGAAATTCAGACCAAATGTCACTATTACTTCTCAAGTTGCTGATGCTTCCTTATTTTTGGCTCCAATGGTTTTGCTAGTTGGTGTCTTAACAGGTACATCAATGGCCAAACTAATCATCCTATGGTTAAGGCATTGAAAGATACGGTGAGGTCGACCAAAAGTGATGATTTACTGCCACAGGTATGTTAAGGCTAAATTCTTCCTTCATTTTGCATGATCTCGTAATTACACGAGTTTGATAATAAGACATAAAGAAAAATTCATATTCCGAAATTTACGTATAAGTGATAATATTCTCCTTATCAGGACTATGTGTAGAATGTGCATGTGAGATGTCGTCAAACATTTAAGATCAACAATAACTGGCATAAAGTAGTTTAGTAGTGCTCCAAAACCAACTAAACATCCGTCCTTCCCATGATTGATGAATGATGAGTGGCTCCGAAGTTCTTACATATATGATTTACTCTTGGGAGTCTGAAAGTGATGTTACTTCAATGTCATGGATATATTTAGTAGATTCTTATTGCAAAAAGTAATATGACAACATCGTTTCATGGGAATGGAGTCATTCCATTAATACTATCATGGAGAGCTAGAGCGACTGATTCGGGGCTAAAGATACAATATTTCCTAGCTTACAACCTTTAACATTTTTAAAGTTGTGCCACGTTGAGATTATAATGGCTCTAGATGGATTATTGAATTTCTACTGTTTCTATTTTTCCCATTAAGTATTTGCTATAAACGTACTTCTCATGCATTGTATTCATTCACATGTGCATTTACTCATAACTCAGACGACATTATATACGTGTATATATATATGTATATATATGTATATGAAATATGGGAAAAGGTTATGGCGTTATATACGCACCACCACCTGATCAGCTGGTATACGTTGATGATTTACCCACAGTGGCCGAGATGATATGATGGAACGCCCTCAGAGGCGTGATGATGTTATGGCATTATATACGCGTATATATAAATATGGGATAAGGGAAAGGTTATGGCGTTATATACGCACCACCACCTGATCAGCTGGTATACGATTATGAGTTTGCCCGCAGTGACTGAGATGATATGATGGGATGCCCTCAGAGGCTTTATGATGTTATGTACATACGGACCTATGCATTACATGACATTCATATGCATATGCATGACACTATAAGTATTTCATGATTTACAGAGTCATTCAGACTTACAGATATAGACAATCAGTTTGACGAGCCCTCACAGTAGACGAGGTTTTCATTTAGCGAAGGATTGGTAAGACTCCACCTCATTCGGAGTACAGCCGAGTCTATGAGTCATCGTGTCAGAGATTGTTCTCTACAGACTTATGGGTAGGCCGGTACCCTATCCCATTTGATATCGAATAAATCCTAGAGGCTTTGTAGACAGAGGTTCAGTTTGTACAGTATGTCAGAGGCCTTGACTGCCCATATATATTCATGTTTTAAGAAAAATGGTTTAGTGATACAGTATTTTCCACTTACAATTTTATTTTATGAGTTGTGTCCATATTGGTCCACGATAGTTATAAAAGGAATGAGTGAGTTACATAGTGGTTCACTCGGGCCACTACAGTACTGGGTGCCAGCCACGCCTCCCCAGGTTCGGGGCGTGACAACTTACATCATGTACTAGCTCCTTATCTATCAATAACTTCCCGGGCATGAACCTTTACTTCCCTTTTTTTGACGTTGTGCTTACATAATGTTCTGCAATTGTAGCATATCTGTAGGCTTTGCATAAGTATAATCTCATCCCTTTTTCATTCATTCTTTTTCACATTCTTCCTTTACCATTCCATAATTACTAGAACTGCTTAATTCTGACTTAATGCCACATTACTCCATATTCCCCCCTTTAGGGGAGTACTAAGATTTAGTACACCGACGATCTACCTGTAGATGTTTTACCTCTTCATCTTTGGCGTCTTTTTACATCATCAATGACCTTTACTCGCCTTGCAGTAATCCTTTTGTACCAAGGATAACAAAATTCCTTACTCACAAGGCTGCCACTTAGTATAATTGGCACATACAGTCCCTTAAACTTAACTTTGCTCACATTGCTTGCTTTAGGAAAGCGTCTGCCTGAATGACCATTCTCAGAATTTGTCATGAATCTTCTTCTGTTGACCATTCTATTATTGTCGGAATGAAATTTGAAATTCCCATGATGCTGACTATTATCAAATCACCCCGTCCCTAATTCACGGTTAGGTTATCTTGTTCACCAATCCATACTGGTTTCTATTACTCTCGGGTCTAACTTTTTCCTTTTGGTAATCGCGTCAGAGTTGCGAACTTATTTCTCGAAATGAATATATGACTTTATGTCCTATGCTCTTTTGTTGTCTCAAGGCTTATCACCTCTTGTCTTTTCCTTTACTTGACTATAGATTCTATAATACTATCATCTTTTTGATCTACCGTTGTCATCCATGTATCACATCTTACTCATAATGCATCAGTAACTCTCTCCTTATTTACTGCTAACATTTATATCTATTACTTTATTCCAAAAACTTGAACAAGACATTCTTTTGTTTTCCACTCCCCTTTCTCCACCTACTGGCTCTTCAGGTTGCCTAACACTCTTTCTCTACTAGGGACGGGAGCCATACCAAGGTAATATTTATCTCTTCGAGGCTTTCAGTGCCTATCTTTGTAGTACTTATATCTAGCTGTACCATCTTAGAGTGCACTGGCTGGGTGTCTCACAAGGAAATCCGTTAGCACCTTTGTAATATCCTTCGGAGATGTCAACTAACGCAAACCATCCATTCATCATTTTGGGTTACTCTAACCCCAGCCGGATCCTACTATCTTGTCCTTCTCTTAAACCATATATGTTAGCTCCCATAAGGCATGACTGAGATAGGTGTGGCCGATTGTACGTACATCTATTACTGTTGAAGGTAATTCAAAATGCTTATATCTCCCTTCCTGAATAGTAAATAATGATAATCTTTATTAACTGGGTACCTCGTATCCTTCTTTACCTTGTTTCTTTTACTTGTTGCAACTTTTGTCTAACTTTCGGTTCTGTCACTCCTTTTTACCGTAAGAGTGGATAAATATTATTTCCTAAAAGCTCCTTATCAAGAACCGTACACTTTTTAGTACACGCATAATCTGCTGAAAACCTCACATTTACTCATCATAAGAAAGGTGCAGAATTGAGTTCCTCTAACTCAACACTTCCATAGACATATCTCTTATCAACCGTCTTTCTGGATGTAGGCATCATCGTATTATGAATAAGATAGACTAAAGAAATTGAGTTCTAACAATTGAGCTTTATCACACGATCTAGAGTAAGAAAAAAGAGTGACAGTCCTAAATTCCCTGTAGCCTCCTGCTTATAAGTGTGGTGCACAACACACCCATAAGCAAGACTCTACTAGACACGGCTTGTAGACTCCCTAGGACAGAACTGCTCTAGTACCACTTTGTCACGCCCCAAACTTGGGGAGGCATGGCTGGCACCCGATGCCGCACTGGCCCGAGTGAACCACTCTACAAACCTTTTTTTTTTCTTCGTAACTATCATGGGCCAACATGGCCACAACTCGTAATGTACAATTGTAAGTAGAAAAATACTGTATCACTGAATCATTTTTTCTTTAAACATGAATACATATGGGCCGTCAAGGCTTCTGACATACTATACAAAATGAATCTCTATCTACAAAGCCTCTACGATTATTTGACATCAAATGGGATAGGGTACCGACCTACCCATAAGTCTGTAGCAAAAGTCTGACACGATGACTCATAGACTCGGTTGCACTCCGAATGAGGTGGAGTTTTACCGATCCTTCGCTGAATGCCAATCTCGTCTACAATGAGGGATCGTCAAACTGATTGTCTGTACCTGCGGGCATGAAACGCAGCGTCCCCAGATAAAGGGACACCAGTATGAATAATGTACCGAGTATGTAAGGCACATAAATTAGTACATAACAGATATGGAAGAAATCTAGAGTAACCGACTCAACCTGTAAATCTGGATAATTCTGTAAATCATGAAATACGTATAACGCCATGCATATGCATATGAATGTCATGTCGTGCATAGGTACATATTTCATAACATCATCAGGACTCTGAGGGCATCTCATCATAACATCTCGGCCACTGTGGGCAAATCATCAACGTATACCAGCTGATCTGGTGCGTATATAATGCCGTAATATTTTCCCATATCTCATATACATATTATATATATATATATATATATATATATATATATATATATATATATATATATACGCATATATAACGCCATCTGATCATGAGTCAATGTACATGTATATGTGAATGCAATGCATGAGAAGTACGTATAGCTGTTTAATAAGCATAACACTAAAAAGAAGTCCGAGACACTTCATCAATACTAATAAGATATAGCTGTTTTGCTTAAAGTAAAAGAAGGAAAAACTTATTTTTTTTTTTTTTTTTTATACTTATTAAACTTCTATTCCTGATAAAAGAAGAGTTAATGACTAATACTAAAATTTCAAGGAATCAATTTCAGTCCAACTATCAAAACTTACTAATACCTAATAATGTATAATTCTTGAATAAAATCCATTGAAGCTTTGATCATCATGTGAATTATTATTGATGATTTACGAATAATTTAATTGTTCTACAATGTTCTGCCAACTTAATCATTACACATTTTCATCTTTTCCATCAACACACCAATTTGGTCTTGGCATAAACGAAGATAAATGGAATAACCTTTTAATAGACATACAAAATAACTATTATGCCTTTGAATAATATCATGAAGTAAATTTTTTCAACTTACGTACTTTCTAAGACCCATGAAAAATGATATAATAATATGACACATGGGGAATCAAGAATATAAGTATCTCTAGCATTTTTATGAATAGAGTTATTTATGGAAATTACGTATTTTGCTCGTTCCATTTGTATCGTATGGATAATGCCAAAAGAAAGAAGGGATAGTTTTAACATACCTAGAGTAGAAAAAATACATATGATATTTTAAAAAAGATTACACTGTACTCCTTTAAAATTGCAAAATTATACATTGTTACTGTGCCACGAAATCTTGTTGGTTGAAAAAATCTATTGTAGCGTTTAGAAATGAAGAAATCTTTCTTCACGTCTGGTTGTAGAAAATTTGGTTGAAAGACGTCATGTAAAATGGCTAACTTTGGTTGAAAGATATTTTGATGAAAGAAAGAATTATCATTCTGATGGTATAGGTTTAGTCTTGTCACGACTCTAAAATCGACCCGATTGTGATGGTGCCTATCGTGAAATTAGGCTAGCCAATCCAATTCCCGAATTAACCATTTAGTCAACAACAATCATTTTTAAGACTTTAATTGATCAGTTATCTCATAATGTAAGTCTAAATGAACAGTCCCATATTTCGTACGTGGAAGTAAACCATAAGTAAATTGATATAAAACTCGAAAATGAGATGTTACATCCCCGCATTTTTGTACTTTGATGTTTTGTCGTAAGTTAATCGACATAAGCTCGGGAATGAGATTATTTTGGAATTATAAGTATTATGCTATTTCAAACAAGGGATAAGTAAATTCGTGAAGGTGAGAGGGAAAGTAAATCGAAGAAAATGAGTTTCGTCGAAGTTTGTCAATTTGGTATAAAATATGGTTCGAGCTATAATACCCGATATTTATGGACTAGTACCATACAAGGTATCACATGGCCATGATAGTGAGGTGTATAAGGTATGCAAAGTGTATTAAAAGTGAGTAGTATTTTAAGTAAATTGAGATAATTCCTAATTATGTAGATAATTGGGTAATTATTGGTTAATGAAAAATTAACAAATCTTTTAAGGAATTAAGTGGCTAATGTTGGATAAGCCTAAATTTTCCCAACGTGGCAGCAATACATAATTGTTTAGCGGCTCTTGAATTCAAATTTGCAAGATGTCACAATTAAGAGGGGTTAGTGCCTAATCATCACTTTATACTATCTTTTTCATTAATTCCAATCCTTGAATTGTATAACTTTAGCATTTCATGTCAAAACCAAAAAACCTCTTCAATTATATAGCTTTAACGTCAAAAAGCTTCAGCCAAGTTCATGGAATGCAATAGCAACTTATTGCATCAAAACATTTCGTACAGAGAATATTTTTACTATATAGCATGAGATTTTGTGATTCTAAGAGAATACATTGCAATCTTTCTCAAAGAATATCATACGGATTTTCCCCTACTTCGATCCATCATTACGTGTTTTGTCACAATCAAGGTGTGTTGGAGAGATTGTTAAGAGAATCGGCTCAGGTATGTTAAGGTTATCCCTTGTTTCTTTTGGCATGATCTATACGACACAAACGAAACAAGCAAATGCACAGTTTTCATAAATGACTCTATTCATAGAAGTATTAGAGATGCCTATGTTCTTGAATTCCCATATGTCTTATTATCCTATTGTCTATTCATGGGTCTCAGAAAATACGTAAGTTGATAATGTTTGTTTCATGATATTAACCAAAGATATAATGGTCTTATGACATACCGAGAGATTTTATTAACGTATCTCATATGCATTTCATGCATTTATACATGCACATTGACCCATGACCAGATGACGTTATATACATGTATATATATGTATATGGGATATGGGAAAGGTTATGGCGCTATATACGCACCACCACATGATCAGCTGGTATACGTTGATGACTTTTCCCACAATGGCCAAGATGATATGATGGGATGCCCTCAAAGTCCTGATGATGTTATGAAATATGTACCTATGTACGACATGACATTCATACGCATATGCATGACACTATAATTATTTCATGATTTACAAAGTTATCCAGACTTACAGGTTGAGTCATTTACTCTATATTTCTTCCATGTCTGTTATGTACTTATTTATGTGTCTTACATACTCGGTACATTATTCGTACTGACGTCCCTTTTGCTTGGGGACGCTGTGTTTCATGCCTACAGATCCCGATAGACAGGTAGAGAGCCCTCCAAGTAAGCTATCAGCTCAGCGGAAGATGTTGGTGCGCTCCATTTTCTTTGGAGTTGCTTGTTTGGTTAGTATGATTTAGACGTGTATTATTTGGTATGGCGGGAGTCTATCCCGACCTTTATGAAAATTATATATTCTTAGAGGCTTGTACACAGATGTCATGTACGTAAAAGATTATATGGCCTTGTCAGCCTATGTTCAGTACACGAGTGGTTATTTTGGTCTTATAGGCTCGTACTTCATATGTATAAGTTTGTATTTCCTCATGCTTTACTCCGATTCATTTACCTATGATAGAATGATATGAAAGTTACGTTACGTTGGTACTCGATTGAGTAAGGTACCGGGTGTTCGTCACGGCTCATCGGTTTGGGTCATGACAGGTGTCACAAGTCATGAGCATCTACTAAGGTTTTAATACAATAAAGAGTCTAAAAATGTACTAAAATACAGTCTAAGGAAGTCAAGAGGGAGAAAAACAGTGTTGCGAACGTCGGGCAGCTACCTTGCTAACTCCGATGACTCTACCACTAAGCAATCAACACCAGCTACCGGGTTCAGAAACGCCTAAATCTACACTCAAGGTGCAACGAGTAATGTGAGTACGCCAACTCAGTAAGTAATAAAAGTAAATGAAAGTTGAGCGGTAAGAAAACACGTAAACCACGTCAAATCGCTACAACAAATGCAGGACATTTCCAACACAGTACAGAAATTGTTTGCTTCAAAAATCATGCTCAGTTTCAGTAAAACCTTTTAAAACAACTTTCAATAGTTTCAAATGAGTGATAAAATAGTGAGTAAAAATGATAGCAAACGTAAACAGCCCCTCGGGCAAAACATGTATCATAAATCGCCACTCGGGCATAATATCAATAGAACCAACCCCTCGGGCTACCTCACAATCACTCGTAATTAGCCCCTAGGGCATAACATGAATCAAGAACTGCCCCTCCGGCAACAAAATGATTCAACTATAGCCCCTCGGGCAACAATATGAATCAACAACAGCCCCTCGGGCTACATCACATTACTCACACTGGGTACCCGCGCTCACTGGGGGTGTACAGACTCCGGGAGGGGCCCCTTACGGCCCAAGCGTAATAACAAGCCATCTCGTGGCATAATCAAATAGGCTCTTGGCCTCATATCAAGCCACCTCATAGCGTAACAAATCAGGCCCTCGACCTCATAATCATAAGTAAATACCACATTGTTGCGGCGCACATCCTGATGCCATAATATCCTCACAACACAGGCCCTCGGCCTCACTTAGTCAGAAATCTCTCATGCCACTCGGGCAACAGTAAAACATGATGCTCAGCCCAAAATATCATTTAAAATATCAAAATGGAGTAAATATGGCTGAGTTATGAAAACAGTAGAATACAGCATGACTGAGTACAAATATGAAGTCAAAACAGTGAGGAATAGTAGTAAAAATCCCCTAAGGGTCCAAAACAGTTGGCATGAAGCCCGAATATGGCAACATGATAATACTTTTCAAAACACAATGATACCAAACAGTTTTCAATCAAATACGTGGTTTAACAGTCATACGGGATGGACTAAGTCAAAATCCCCAATGGTGCACGACAGCATGCTCGTCATCTAGCGTGTGTGTCACCTCAAAGTAGCATAACGATGTGAAATCCGGGCTTTCATACACTCAAGACAAATCTTTACAATCATTACTTACCTCAATCCGGTCCAAACTCTAGCCCGCGTTGCCTTTGCCTCTCGACTCAGCCTCCGAATGCTCCAAATCTAGCCAAAAGCAGATTCATACCATCAAAATATGCTAAGGGAACAAACCCACTCAAAAATAACTAATTTACATCAAAATTTCCAAAATTGGCCAAACCCGACCCCCATGCCCACGTCTCGAAATCCGATAAAAATCACATCAATAGAATCCTTACACTCTCACGAGTTCGTACATACCAAGAATATCAAAATCGGACCTTAAATGGCCCCTCAAATCCCCAAAAGAAATTCTCAAACTTTTCTTCCATTTCCCCCAATTTTCACTCTAATTTCTCAAATTAAATAATGAAATTCAAGACTAAATCATAGAATTAAAACAAACATGAGTGAAGAAAACTCACCCCAATTACTCCACTGAAAATCTCCTCAAAATTCACCTTCTCTCGATCTCTCTAATGGTTTTTGTGATATTGGATTTAAACCCTCGATTTTGAACTTAAACATTCTGCCCAGTTATTTCCTTCATCACGATCGCGGAAATTGCCTCGCGATCGCGAAGCACAAAAACGGACTGCCCTTCATAACAACCTTATGTGATCGCAGAACAACACACGTGATCGCGAAGCACTGCCTAGCCAACTCACGCGATCACGACCATCCCCACGCGATTGCATAGAACAATACTTTCCACTTCTCATCAGCTCACTTCTACGTGAACGCGACCTTGCCAACGTGTTCGCGAAGCACAATCTCTCAACCAACCGCGACCGCGACCTGACCTCTGCGATCGCATAGAAAATTTCTTCACCCCTGCCCAACTGAACCTACGCGATCGTGAACACTCATACGCGATCGCAAAGAACAAAAATGCCTGCAACTAAAACCAGAAAATCTGTAACTTTTCAAACATGAACTTGATCCGTTTAACCACCCGAAACTCACCCAAGGCCCTCGGGACCTCAACCAAACATTCTAACCTATCCCATAACATTATTCAAACTTGGTCCAACCTTCGGAACACTCAAAACAATATCAAAACACCAATCATCATCGAATTCAAGCCTAAGAGTTTCAAAAACTATCCAAATTTCGCTTTCAATCAAAAAGTCCATCAAACCTCGTCTGAATGTCCTGAAATTTTGCACACAAATAAAAAATGACACAACGGACCTACTCCAACTTCCGAAATTCCATTCCGACCCCTATATCAAAATCTCACCTATCAACCAGAAAATGCCAAAATTCCAATTTCGCCAATTCAAGACTAAACCTTCCACGGACCTCCAAAATATATTTCGATCACGCTCCTAAGTCCCAAATCACATAATGGAGCTAACCAAATCATAAATTTTTTGATCCGAGATCATATACTAACAAGTCAAAACTTGGTCAAACCTTTCAAATTTTAAACTTCAAACTGAGAACTGTTCTTCCAAATTCATTCCGATTACCCTGAAAACCAAAACTGACGATTTACATAAGTCATAATACATCACACGGGGCTAGTCATGCCCAAGAATTGGCGAGCAAAATGCAAAAGCTCAAAATGACTGTTGGGTCGTTACAGCTTTCCCTACATCATCCCCCACTTAAACATAGGTTCATCCTCGAACGTGCCCAGAGTTGTTCCGAAAACCATCAAATCGCTGTGAAACCTTACCACGCACATACTCGGGGGTGATCCCACGTCACCCTATCTCATATAGGTCTGATAACACAATGTAACTAAAATTTCACAATCCGACCTAGCCCATAAACCTTAGAAACCTATTTCTACTTCTGAAATCATCTACAAGTTTAGAATCGCACATTTATACTCTGAATAAGCCCGAACAAACTGTAATAACCCATACTTGCAACCTCAGGGGCAATTACATGATATACCACATTGTATACGGTGAAATCGGAGGGGTCAATTTCTCGTTGTTAAGGCATCTCGGTAGATCACCTCGAGGGCTCGAGACCACGGACTGAGTAATCTCCCTCGAGGGTCATCAACACTCGAACTTAGGATAATGATGACCTCAATAATGGTAGAAATGGGAAGCTCCCTA
Organism: Nicotiana sylvestris; assembly: GCF_000393655.2. Taxonomy (NCBI): domain Eukaryota; kingdom Viridiplantae; phylum Streptophyta; class Magnoliopsida; order Solanales; family Solanaceae; genus Nicotiana; species Nicotiana sylvestris. The sequence continues at coordinate 66,215,466 of NC_091059.1, read as the reverse complement.
GGCTCACGGCTAGGACTGACAGAGCCTAGTGGACTACTCTAAGACCCAAATCAGGGTGTCATCTAGTTGTCACATCTCTATATCTTTGTAATTAATGTTTGTTGTACTATGATCGGATTCCCCTCCTATATAAAGGGGATCCTTGCCACTTTGTAAGGGGATGTTGCTTCAGTTGCTCCACACGAAATATACAAGAACATTATATTTGATTTCTAACATATTTTCTTGATATTATTGCTTTCATTTATTATCTTCACATTTGTTCATCATTTATCATTGGCCATAAAGAACCTCCGTTAATTTTATTATAATTATTAGTCACATTTCAACCGCCTTCGATAGCTTGTAGTCGAGCTCCAAGATCGACCTCAAGGCCTCGAATCGACAAGCTCGAGGCCCCGATAATTGTCCTAACTGTTTGATTTTTGCCCTATCCTTAATTCTTATTTCGCTTCTAAGTCTCACGTACATAGAATCAACTGATTAACAACCAGTATAAAAATAGATCACGTATTTTTAGAGTCATATAAACAAATGTAATTGTTATTACCATTTTTAACGGTAAACAGTTTGGCGATCACCATGGGGCTAAAAATAATAGTGATTATTTTTTTGTTGGTTTCATCACATAATGCAAGTTATATTTCACACTTGTTCTTGTCCAAGATCTTCGATTTCAGGAATGTCTAACTCAGTGAATGGAGGTGAAAACAACAATCTTGAGGACCACGGAGAAAATGGTATGGATGTTTCAGGTATCGGTGTGCCATCACAAAACCCTGGGAATGTGCCAGAACCAATCCCTATGGACGCGGTCTCATGCGACACCCAACACATCGACATAAGCTCCCACACTGACAGGATCGTGCGCCAAGGGGATCCGCAAGAATCTCGAAAAACCCCGACCAGGGAAGAACGTGAGGTTAGCCTTCATGTTATTTTTGAAATGTTGCAGGCACAACAACTGGCTATTGCTCAGCTACAAAGTCACCAGAAAACTCCCAGCACGGTAGCACCAAGGACAATTCCCCCAGTCGAACAGGTACCGGAGAGATCGAGCAATAACGGGTCGATAGACGACCCTATCATCGTAAAAATGCTCGAGGAACTCATAGGAGGATCGAATCGGGCGAGAAAATGATAGAAGCCAACAACAAAAAGGTCGAAACTACAACTCCAGGGTCGATCTAATTTCGGACGCACCCCTGGTCCTGAAAGGTGTGGATTCGAAGAAGTGCATACAAAGGCTGTTACTAGAGGAAGCGGCCCCGAAACCCATTCCCAAGAAGTTCAGGATGCCAGAACTCTCAAAATACAATGGGACCTCAGACCCCAATGAACACGTTACTACCTACACTTGCGCAGTGAAGGGCAACGATATAAAAGACGACGAGATCGAGTCCGTCTTACTAAAGAAGTTCGGGGAAACACTCTCGAAGGGGGCCATGATGTGGTATCACAACCTAGCTCCTAACTCGATAGACTCATTTTCCATGCTAGCAGACTCCTTCATAAAAGCACATGCCAGTGCCATCAAAGTAGCAACGAGGAAGTCTGACGTGTTCAAAATCAAGAAGAGGGAGAACGAAAGGCTGCGAGAGTTCGTATTTTGTTTCCAAATGGAATGGATGGAACTACCGCCAGTATCCGATGATTGGGAAGTGTAGGCTTTCACTCAAGGTCTGAACGAACGAAGCTCGATGGCTTCAAAATAGTTGAAACAGAATTTGATTGAGTATCCCGTTGTGACCTGGTCGGACGTCCACAACCGATACCAGTCAAAGATCAGGGCCAAAGACAACCAGCTAGGAGCCCCCTCAGGCTCAGTATACCCAAGAAGGCTTCCGGCGAAGGAACCAAATCCAAACAAAGAAAGATACCAGCCATACACCGAAGATAGGAGGAACGCCCCGAGGCACAACCCACCTCGCAATGATCGATGGATAGACCGAGGACAAGATCCTCGGGGGCTCATCAATAGAGCCATATTCGATAGGAATGCAGGGCCAATGGGGGAACCTCACTTATCAGAATACAACTTCAATGTCAATGTATCGGACAACGCCAGGTGGCCCAGGCCTATACAATCAGATCCTTCACAAAGGAATCATAACTTGATGTGCGAGTTTCACAACACGCACGGCCACAGGACTGAGGATTGCCACCAACTCCGAGAAGAAGTAGCCAGACTACTCAATAAAGGTCACCTCCGAGAATTCTTAAGTGACGGGGCCAAAAATTAGTTCCGAGAAAGAGAGGTGGCCAAGAAGAACGAAATAAATGAGCCACAACATATCATCCACATGATCTTGGGAGGCGTTGATGCCCCACAGGAACCCGTGATGAGAAAGACAAAAATATCCATCACCAGAGAAAAGTGAACCCGGGGGTATATACCCAAGGATGCCCAGACATTCAACGAAGAGGACACCGAGACCTTGTCTCAACCTCACAATGATGCACTGGTAATCTCTTTCCTTGTAAATTCTTTTCAAATAAAATGTGTACTCATGGATCTAGGTAGCTCGGCTAACATTATCAGGTCGAGGGTGATAGAGCAGCTCGGTCTTCTTGACCAAATCATGCCCGCCACTCGAGTCCTTAACGGATTCAACATGGTAGGTAAAACAACGAAAGGAGAAATCACCCTCCCAGTCACCGTGGCCTGTACAACCCAAAATGCCAAATTCCAAGTTATTGAAGGAGACATGAGGTACAATGCCTTGTTCGGACGACCGTGGATACACTACATGAGAGCAGTACCGTCCACTCTCCACCAAATGATGAAATTCCCAACAAAATATGGGATTAAAACCGTCTATGGAGAACATCATGCAGCGTGAGAGATGTTCGCGGTGCACGACGTGGCACCGGCACAAATACATCTGCTCGCAAAAGAGCCAAAAGGTAATCAAGCCACACCTTCGATTAAGCCCGATTAAACAAAGTAAAGGACCGTACCACGTCCTCATCTCAAGTAACTAGGACATATCGGTCCTTGAAACATCGCCGACACATCCCATACTAAGGTATAACCATCTCCCTTGTCATTTCATATTTCATACTAACCCTTATGCAGGCGCCCAACCAAAGCAGTCAAAGCGCTAAGCCAGCTCGAAGACCTTAAGGTTTTAAAGCATCCGTTGCACTCTTTTCCTTCGACCGAGTTTTTATCCCGAAAAGGGTTTCACCGGCAAGGTTTTTAACGAGGCAACATCTATATGCTACATAAGGAAGATCCATCAAGTGTTCAAGGCTTCCTTTGCAATCAACCTCGAACACTGGGGGGCATCCCCCCTCCCCGGAAGGCCATCCGCTCGAAAAAGCCAAGAAACGCCAAATGGGGTCCCAATAGGAAAATGATGTATCGGGTCAAACGGTCGAACGAACCGTCCGTATAGCTGGGCCCCCGACGGCGAAAACATGTACACTTGTACCAAATAATTGAAGAATATCTTTTATCAAAGCATCTCACGCTCCAAAAGAAGCTCGGCACCTCCGCAAAAGCGACTTCTCCGCCGAAAATGTCCCAAACCCTCGGGGACTAGCATCAACAATTCAACACCTGAACGACCTCCGGGTCGGGACTCCAAGCTCATAAGCCCTTAATAAGGCAACATAAAAATCACGAAACGTCTCCAAGGCCAAAAGTGCCCCTAATACTCGGGGACTGGCATTAAAACCTCAATAAACGCACGACCTCAGGGTCGGGATCTCCGAAAGTGTAAGACCTTAATGAGGTAATACATAATTTACAAGTAACGACTTCCGAGCTAAGGTACCCTCGATGACTCGGGGACTATCGCAAATCACCATTCATTAAAAATCCTGAGGCAATAAGACCCCGAGTAGGCAGATTCGGTCTCTTAAGACCTACATAAGGCAACAACTATATCTGTAAGACCTCAAGCAAGGCATGAACTACACTTGTACCAACTGACAATATCTGTAAGACCTCAAGCAAGGCACGAACAATACTTGTACCAAGTATCCAAACCTGTAAGACCTCAAAGGTATGTAAAACTTGTAAGACCTTACTAAAGGCGTAAACCTAATCTCAAAGTTCTGGCTATATATCGAACTTGTAAGACCCCTAAAAAGGCATACCCTCGATATAGATTCCGAAACTATCTCACTCGGGACTCAAAGGCTCCGACCGAACACAAATGACTCCGGTCACAAGGCTGTACCAGCTAAGCTAACACGACTCGGGGATGCCCGACCGTCACTACAAAATCACAGGCCTTCAATTACTTTAAATCTACTTCGGAAAGAACCGGTTAAAAAGGCTACCCTCGATACATGCAAAAGAGTTTCGACCATGTCACCTCCTAAACATCGGCTTCGAGATACTCAGCCTCCGAGCCAAACCTCCCGATGTGCTCGATCATCGCCATATAACGACTCATAATCGAGGTTTTTTATTAAGCCGTCGAAGATTCAGGCAAACACTATTTCCAACATCCTTATCGAGGGAAAAATAAAGCCCACATAAATGGTCGTATCGACCAAACGTGTAAGAGCCATTGTTTCCAGCCTAATGAGCCTCAGGGCCACACACATAAAAGGTCGCTTCGACCCAAGGCATAAGAGCCACTGTCGCTAGCCCACACAAATACAAAACTTGAAGGTCGAATAAGCTCGAGTCATAACCCGATTTGGAGACTGACCCAAAACAGTTAACTAAATATTCCTAAGAGCAAGGTGCAAGAGCCATTGTCGCCAACCCACACTAAAAGGTCGCATCGACCAAGCCCATAAGAGTCTACGGGCCGGCCTAATGAGCCCCAGGACCGTATCACAACTCTAAGGATTCCTACCAACTCAAAGACCAGTTCACCTGGCCAAAATAGAAAGAGATATAAAAGAAATAAAGCCACAAGGTTTTCTTTTATACACATATGCGAAAAAATGCAATCTCCATCTATAGATATGCTTTGAAAGTGCTACATACAGATGGAAAAATCTATGCCTCCCCCCTCCCGAGGCTATGGCCTACCGGCCTCATATTCGCTTTCTTCAGCATCGGGCAAAAGCAACCGAGTATCACGCTCGTCCTCCCTCGCTCGCGCCAACTCTTTCGAGAGGGCGAAGCCCATGGCACGAATTTCCTCGAGGGTTTTTCTTCGAGATTTGCAGCGAGCGTATTTATCAACCCTCTCGTCGCAGTCGAGGGTCTTTCTCAGCTCAGCTTGAGCATCGACAACATCCTTTGAATAGATCATCATCTCCTGGTCAGCCTTAGTTCCCATTGTAGCTTCAACCCGGGCATCAATGATTTCATCCCTGACCTTCGAAAGCTCGGACTTGAGCTTCGTAATAATTTCTATCTGAACCAAAGCATTTTTGTGAGCTAAGCAAAGTTGAGCCTCAAAAGTAGGAACTTTAGCCAAAACATCCTTCCCCTCTAAAGCCTGAGCCTCCGCCCGAGCTTTCAACTCATCATGCTCACGCCTGGCTCGACCAACTTCATCCCTAAGGTGCCCCAAGGCCTCCGTCTTTTTCGGCAACCGAAATAAACTAAGTGTTAGCCTCACGAACCAGAAGGCAGAATACACGCTCACCCGGGATAGAAAATTACCTGCTCCTTTAGGTGGTTCTCATAATTCAAGCTCCGACACACCTTATACTAAAAGTGTACCAACTCGACTTCATTTTAATCACAAAGGAGCCTAAGGAATCTCTCCTCATCCAAAGCTTTCTGCAGCCTGGCTTCATAATAAAGCAGCCCAGACTTAAGTTTGTCGAATGCCTGCAAAAGAAAACCAATAAGGAAGGGAAGACGCGAAGCTCGAAAGACCTGTGTCGAAACTCACCACAAAGTGAAGCCGCTGGGCTTCCTCAAAGGCCGAGCACACATCCGTCAACCTAGTTCCTATAGCTCTGAAAGGGTCAACTCCGGTTGAGGGATGGTGTATGCAGCCTCAGGTTTCTAGTATCCCTTGAAGTAATATTGGCGGAAAAAGAGGGCGACAGCAACGGGGAAACCATCTTTCCAGAACCAGGAACTACAGACGCAGCAGTCTCGGACGATGCTTTCGCTCTGAAGCCCCGATCCCGTTTTGCCTTTCTGTAAGAGCATCTCTCGCTTATTGCTATCGTCATTTAGCCTGGGAGCTAGCAACCCTTCCCCTCTCTAGAGGAGCGTGGCCTCGCATCGGAAAGTTCCCCGATGCCTACAACAGCAAGATTAATACGCATAAAGGGAAAATGTCTCTCCATATGAAGAAAGGGAAAGGAAAAAATAACGCAACACGCACCATGATGTTTTGCCTCCCATCTGCCCCGGGAAAGGGCTCGCCACTTGCGCTCATCATAGGTTGGGTGGGTTGCCAACTTTCGAACCCAATCCAGCAAATCAAGAACATCACCCGGTGCCCATGAAACCGCTGCAGTAAAAGAAGAGAAGGCACGGTTACGGAGTCAGCTTCCACCATGGACAAAACTGAGAAGGCAAAAAATGCTCCATTTACGTGTATAGTTCCACTCCTCAGGGAATGGCAAAAGCTCCATGGGGATGATGTCAGTAGTTCGCACTCGGACGAAGAGATTCATCCACTCCTGGTCTCCATCTTCCTCATCATAAAAAATGAAGTGCGTGGTGGATCGACATCACAAGGTTAGCAAACCTCGATAGTGAAAGGGCCGGTATAGCCTAACCAGAAGACTAAGCGTAAGTTCAAGCCCCGCTTTCTCCGTGAAAAATCTCATCATCAACACTGTTCTCCAAAACGACGGGTGGATTTGCGCCAAGGTAACCCGATACTTTAAACAAAAATCGCGCACAACCCTATCAAGGGGCCTAGTGTGAAAAGATACATGAACACATTCAAAAATCCATCGGCATGATCCGTGATACCTTCATCCGTGAAAATGTCTATAACACAACTTTCTCCCCCCATCCGTAGTATTTTCTCACTAACTCAAGGTGCTTATCTCTTATCGATGAAGTAATCTTCAAGGTAAACTCTCGTTGATACTGAGTGATGGGGACGGAACTCTCCCCTCTCTGTCGTACAGACCCCGATGTAGCAGTCATGGCTATGGCTAGATTAGAGAACTAAAGCAGGAATCTGTGCAAGTATGTTGGTATTGAAGTAATGGAAAACTTGACGCAGAAAAGAAGGGTAACTACTTAAAATGGTAAGATCTCCGAAAGAGCAGAAACAACCCTATTTATACATCGAAGAAATGGTGACAATCCGCCTACCTCAAAGCCGATTAAAAACACAGGCCGATGTCATCATAGCCAGTCCCGAGGTGGTACCCGACCTCGGGGACCTCCATTAGGAAAATGTTAGGCTCCAGGAAGCCAATAACACCTTCGCCTGTCCCGAGGTGGTACCCGAGCCCCAGGACCTCCATCAAAAAAAAGTTAGGCTCCAGGAAGCCAATAACACCTTTGCCAGTCCCGAGATGGTACTCGACCTCGAGGACCTCCATCAGAAAAAGGTTAAGCTCTAGGAAGCCAATAACACCTTCGCCAGTCCAGAGGTGGTACCCGACCTCGAGGACCCCCATTAGAAAAAGGTTAGGCTCCAGGAAGCCAATAACACCTTCACCAGTCCCGAGGTGGTACCCGACCTTGAGGACCTCCATCAAAAAGATGTTAGGCTCTGAAAGGCCAACAACATCATCGCCAGTCCGGAGGTGGTACCCGACCTCGAGGACCTCAATCAAAGGGAAGGTTAGGCTCTAGGAAGCCAATGACATCATTACGATACCCGAGGTGGTACCCAACCTCGGGGGCTTTTGTCAAAAGGGAATCAGGCTCCAAGGAAATAAGCACTTAGGCTCCACCCATATGGGCTTGCCCCCGGGGTACCGTCTGAGATCGGACAAACCCTCTTTCAAGATCTATCTACAACGCCTTAAGGATATTTACACTAAGCTCAAAGCAAGTATTCGGGTGGCTCGGATTTGAACGAACCTCCACTCGGGGACAGCCCTCGAAAGATCAAGGCAGTCCCTGTCCACGGGCCTCCAAGAAAATTTCTTCTCAAAGGTTACCACGGAGACTAAGTGATAAATCATGGTTTTTAGGCCCAAAGCGTTACTTTTATTCTACTCGAAGTAAAGGTCTCGACGACCCAAGTTCATCGGCCCGATCCAGGCTCGATCCAAGGAACGGCGAAGGACTCCACGAGAAGCCATACTAATCAATCAAAAATCAAGAAAAAACACTCACATCTGGGCTCGATATTGGCACCGACTGGTAGAGTCGTACATTCGGAATCTCCATAAATGTAAATAAAAGTGAATACAGCACGTGTCAAAGACAAAATTGAGGAAACATTTTCATATTCATGAAAGTTCGATTACAGAAGCCCACAAAGGGTCCTTACATATGATTATAAAAGCTCACGAGGGGTCCTTACACAGAAACAAAGAAGCAAGAAGGTGTACATATAGTAAAATCCTAAGAGCCTAGCCTACTCTCAAAGGTACATCCTCGGCAGCAGCATCTTCGAGCACTGTCCCCTCGAGCTTACATCCTCGATGGTGATATCTTCGACCGCCACCTCCTCTAGATTCTCATCTCAATCCCACAGAGCAATATCTCTGAGGGCGAAGATGAAGAAGTAGAAAGTGGGAAGGCAAAGAAGAGGAAAGTGATGCACAAGAGGCAGAAAAAAGACATAGCCTGCCGAAGCCAAAGGTTGAAGACTCGACGGGCCTCAACCCTACTCGCACGACCGCTCCGAGTCCACCTTCCGGGACATTGTGTCGTGCGAGTTTAACGGTCGTTTGTGCCATTTTATTCCTTGGGAAAAAAACTCGAGGGATGAAGTGCCACACCAGGCCAGAGTAGGAGAGCGAGCAGCGGTGTATAGTCTGAACACTCTCCCGAGCAACGGCATAGAGTCCAAATGTCCTCCTAAGTCAAAATAGGCCGACCCCCTTATCTCGTCACCTTGATCCAATGATGACAACAGTTATAACTGTAACAATAACAACAACAACAACGAGACAGTACAATATTGCTCGGCACAAGAAAGTCCAGGTAAAAGGCCATGGCGTGGCTGATAAGAACGCCGCCATAAGACCTTAAGGCAAGAGACCCCAAACATGGCGGGTAGTAATGGAGAAGGATAATGAGAAGAAAGAGATGGAAAGATGTTGAAAAGCACTTGGATCAAAAGACATGAAAGTCCCCCATTTATAGGGGATGATAATGTGACCAACAATGCCATCAATTCCTTTGAAAGACGGATTGATAGGCGCAATCAATCCGTTATTGGAAACCGAGTCGACAGGGTATTGTCGCTCTGAAGAATGGGAATCGGCAGCGCATCGAATGACGCTGAAAAGACAAGTCCATGAGATGCCCTGATTATTGCGAAGGCTTACGTCACAAGTTGATACCATCAGTATGACGCCAACATAGGGAGCCCGAAGAGTCGGATGTCAAAATAGTTTCTTGTCGCTCCTCTATAAGAAATGCAGGGACTATCTATATATGGCAAAATCTGAGGGGTCAATTTCTCATTGTTAAGGCATCTCGGAAGATCACCTCGAGGGATCAAGACCACAGACCGAGTAATCTCCCTTGAGGGTCATCCACACTTAAACTCAGAATAACGATGACCTCGGTAATGGTAGAAATGGAAGCTCCCTAGGCGCACGGCTAGGACTGACAGAGCCTAGTGGGCTACTCTAAGACCCAAATCAGGGTGTCATCTAGTTGTCACATCTCTGTATCTTTGTAATTAATGCTTGTTGTACTATGATGGGATTCCCCTCCTATATAAAGGGGATCCTTGCCACTTTATAAGGGGATGTTGCTTCAGTTGCTCCACACAAAATTTACAAGAACATTTTATTTGCTTTCTAACATATTCTCTTGATATTATTGCTTTCATTTATTATCTTCATATTTATTCATCATTTATCGCTTATCATTGGCCATAAAGAGCCTCCGTTAATTTTATTATAATTGTTAGTCACATTTTAACCGCCTTCGATAGCTCGTAGTCAAGCTTCGGGATCAACTTCGAGGCCCCGAATCGACGAGCTCGAGGCCCCAATAATTGGCCTAACGGTTTGATTATTGCCCTATCCTTATTTCTCATTTCGCTTCTAAGTCTCACGTACATAGCATCAACTACTTAACAACCAGCATAAAAATAGATCACGTATTTTTAGAGTCACATAAACAAATTTAATTGTTATTACCATTTTCACCATAAACACATATAACTCAAACACTTGTAGCGATAACTTCTAATCACAGTAGTTGCTCAAAACATCTGAATTTCGATAATAAGCCTTTTATCAAATAAAGCCTCATTCCAACACTTCCGTATACTACCAATATAAATGATACACGTAGAAAGTCATAACCACTCCTCAGATCAACCATTCGCGAAGCCACTTCTCTTTTGTCAAGGACCATGGCAATTTCTAAGCCGAACATCGATATTATCCTTCCAACAGGCTGAAATCGAATCTATTTGTATTTATTATAGATCCCAATGATCTCATCTAATCCAACACAACTACTCTGGTGACATGACACATCAATAAAAACTAAATCCATAACTCGTGCAATCCGCGCACCAATAAGCAACTATCTGAACATACTCAAATCATGAAAATGACTCAAATGAGAGAGTTGTACCGCAACCTCACCAGTACCACCACAACACAATACTGGGAACCCGTCACACATCGTAGAAACAGAACACACGAATCTAACCCAAAGGGTCATACCTCCACATAACTTCGTTGCAATACCTGACCCTATCCAAACACTGGTCCACATGAAACACCTCAAGTCACTATGCTCAAAATCGACAACCGTGCGCAATTTGATGTCTAGAACCAAAGCAAATAATCATAACCACGGAGAAGCAATTGACATAACATTACACAAACCCGAAAGGACACAACTGATACTCCATTCACCGAGCAATACCCAATACTCTTCCCACTCGAATTCCTCTGAGAGGCCGTAATAAAACCGCACCACATATGCCTATAACTAACAAATCCTAATGCCTCGCAACACGGAAAGATAACTCATAGATCTCCCCAGATCACTAATAAGCTCAATAACAATCGAATCAACACATCCCTCAATAATACAACTCGAAGTCAACCAAGCCGACTCGAGTTAAAACAGACATCCATATTGGCCTACCAATGAACCCCTTGTCAAGGAGTTCCTAAAGCTGCTCTTTCAACTCCTTTAACTCTTCTGGTGCCATACAATATGGTGTCTGACACCAAATCAATACCGAAATCAACAACCCTGTCCGGTGACATGCCCGACAGTAGGAAACACATCCGAAAAGTCCCTCACTACCGGAACTGAATCAATGGTAGAAGACTCTGCACTGACATCCATCACGAAGGCCAAATAAGAAAGACAACCCGTCCTAGCCATCCGCTGGGTCTTCAAAAATGGAACCACCCTACTGGGAACATAATCCGCGAACCTCGCCACTCAATCTGTGGCATTTCCGGCATAGCCAACGTCGCCGTCTTAGCATAACACTCTAGAATAACACGACACGGAGACCACCAGTCCATACCCAATATCACACCAAAATCTAGCATACTAAGCAATAAGGATCCATTAGGGTCTCTAAACCTCTAATAGTTACCACACAAGACCGATATACGCGGTCCACAACCACGACCTAACCTGTTTATGAGAACTTCTAGTCTCCAAGTCCATAAAGCACATGAATCACCATATCCGATCCTAATTCCATCGTCCGAATATACAAAACACCTCTAATACCCAATCATCCCATGAGAGGTACTCCTATAATTCTTCTGTGCCACCAAGAAAACTCAAATATCAGTAGTCGATCGAACAAGAAAGTGCCGCAATACTAATGAAGTATCATCAACTTAATCACATTGCCCTTTTTCTGAAACATATACCCTCATCATGCCACACTAATTAGTAATATCATTTCCCTAATCATCTGAAACTGCCCGTGTTGCCTAAGAACTTTATGGCCTTCCTTTCAGAACTGAATCGTGACCTTACACATGCAAATCTCAATCTTACACAACATACCGCATATACCATACCATCATAGGATAAACACGAGAACTTCATATCCCTTTTGAGCCACAAGAAACTATGTTCTCACTAGCCAAGAACTTTCCATTGATCCCATCTAGAAGAAAATCACTACACATCCCAACTAGGCAACATGAAAAGGTCCTTCAACACGCCCACAACTCGGGCTAAACATCAAATCCCGATGGAAATCAAACATCAGACAGTTCTTACTACCCCAAAGAAGACCCTTCTTGTCTCGTTCAAATCATGTGTACATATCTCGCAATCACATCATACTTATCACATAGCTACCTAGTCATCACTCCTACTAATAAGGACACTATCAGACATACAAATCAGAAAGCACATGCTCATACAATCAACGCCTCAGTGCTCAAGCTGTAGGCAAAACCCAGCCTAAAGTCCTCCAGACTAGCCCAACATCAATACACAGAGATCACACCTTGCCTCTCTATTTACCGTAAAAATGGTAATAACAATTAAATTTATTAATGGGAATCTAAAAATACGTGATCTATTTTTATGCTAGTTGTTAAGGCAGTTGATGCTAGATATGTGAAGCTTAACGACGAAATATGAACTAAAACGGGGTTGTAATCAAATCGAGGAGCTAGCCGTCCAGGCCTCGGGCTAACCGATGAAGGGCCTCGAGGTCGATGCCTGGGCTCGAGCTCGAGCTATCCGGGGTAACCGGGAAGGGATTAACAGTTAGGATATAATTAAAAGGAGGCTCTTTATAGTCGATATAAAGCAATAAATGAAGAACAAGTATGAAAGTAGTAAATAAAAGAGGTAGTCTCGAGCGAGTAAGTTAGAAAAAAAAATAGTTGTTATTGATCTTGTATAGAATAGTTGGAGCCACTGCAGCCTTTTACAAAGTGGTGAGGATCCCCTTTTTATATGAGGGGATATTCAAACATAGTACAAGAGTGCATTAGTTGTAAAGGCATGGAGATGGGACGTCCAGATGCGATACCAAGTTCTGCCAGTGCTATCCGTTCATATTGGGAACTCCCCTTTTCTGTACTGTAGCTATTGGTACGCAATGCCCCCCGGGCCTAGTACCCGATGACCCCCAAGGGTGGGTCTCAACCTTGGCTTCGAGCCTCAAGAAGCATGCTCGCGAGGCGACCTAACGACGGGGAAATCGGGCCCCCGGTTTTACCGCATACAGATAGTCTCCGCGTTTCTTAGAGTGAAAGCGGTAAGAAACGATAAGAAACGACCTTGAATTTCTTCTTTCTTCGATGTTCTTGCAATTGGCGACGGCTACGAGGTGCCAAGATGCAACACGCATGATGCTCCTGCAGGTTTTCATATTGACTGCGGTAGTTGGTTGCCTCTTGGTCTCCTTCAATGTGCACACGGTGCATTTATAAATACTCCCCTTCTTTCTTTCTATAACCCATTGCACGCCCACACCCCTAATAAGGCTCGTTCTTCATTTGCTCTTGTTCTTTCTTAGGAACGCGCTCTTTTTCTTCCTTCAGAATCTTCTAAAGATGGCAAAAACTTCCACCTATGCTTCCCGGGAGGTTGCGGGCTCATCCTCTTTGCTTCTTTCTCAAGGCGAGGTGGCTACACCTCCTCGTGCTGAGGAATACGTCCCAAGATCTTTTCTGATGACCTCCGATTTCAAGGTTGAGAGATCTTCCTTGAATCCAGGGTGTCACAAGCCCGTGACTTGGTATATCAGCTCGGTAACGGACGTCGGGAGAGTGAGGGCTGATTGCCGCTGGGCGATACCGTACTTATGGAGATTACTACTCGGAAGGACGATATTACGACTTACAAAGCCGACTTTCTGAGTGTCTATACATATCTATTCACCTTAGGGCCGGTGGGGCCATCCACGCCCCCGATCACCCCCATGATTCTCGACTTTTGCCGGCATTACCAGGTGACTCTGGGTCAAATTTATCCTTCGTTCTAGCGCGTTGTTTATATGATTAGGAATTATTCTAACATGATAAAGGAGATGCATTTCACCCTCAACCACCTGATCCGGATGTATAGTCCTCGTCTCCTCCGAGGGGGCTTAATCAAGCTTCACTGTCGAGCCCCGGGGTCCTTTTTTTCCTGCGCCAAGGAGCCCGAGAATGAAGGATGGATAAGCTAATTCGTTCGAGTGAGAACATCTAACCTGATTTCGGCGGAAAAGATGTCGTTCCCTGAGAAGTGGAATGTTGAGCGTAAGTAAACGCGTTGTCTTCGCTTCTCTTTGGCAATATTTCTTCGGGTATCTAACTCCATTTTCTTTCCTTTTTAGTCATAGCAACCTACCCTGGTGCGGTTCCGGACCTCCAGAGCTGGGTCAGCCGCTTATACTCAATTTTCCCATATGTCGAACGAGTGTGGCGGGATTTATTCCAAGCTCGGTGGGAAGCCAAAGATCATAGTAAACTACGAACCTTGTTGCATCTGCATACTTTGATGCAAATCGCTATTAGTAGCGTTCTTCGTTCTTTGTGTTTAACTTCTGCATTTGTGTAGGTCTGGGGGAAGTCCCTTTGACTAAAGGGGGCACCACCCGTTGAAGAGGACGCCCTAGTTCCTGGCGAGAAGAAGAGAAGGCAGGGGGGTTTGTCGGTCGAGCCTCCGGAGTTCAAGAGGGTTAAGGCGGAAGAATCCAAGGTTGACCTAGCAGCTCCGACTTCGGAGACGATAGGAAACCCTTGAGTTGAAGGTGAGGGGGAAAGCAGCTTCCCAACGGCCCATAGGAGCATATAGACTCGGCCGATCTTCGGGCCATGGCGATGAAGGCTTCCGAATTGGAGACTGATGTCACTATGGCCCATCTTTGTGGTGGGGAGGCAACGGATGGAGTATTGAGCACTACCCCTGAGTCAGCTGGTGGCCAGAATTATTCCCAAGTTGAGGCGTCTTTGGTGGACAGTTCGGAGGGGCCCGGCTCCGGGGTCCAGGGTGAACAAGGGATGAAGACTTTGACTAGTCCCGTTAGGCCTTTGATCGTTGTTGATTCACCTTAGAGAGTGATCCTACCAACGCATGGAGTGCAAGATGCCCCGTGTGAAGAGCCTTCCGGAGCAGGTGCATTAGTCAAAGGCGGAGATGCGCTCGAGAGGTTGCCAACCGTTCTCGAGGGAGGTCTAGACGTTTATGCGTCATTCATTTTTGGCGAGATGGGCAGACTTTACGAGCGGGTAATTTTTGCTAACCTCGCCCACTACTCTGGGCTGCTCTGATCTTTGTTTTTCTAACTTGTCCTTTTTCGTGGCTTCAGGCTAAAACGTTTTACAGCCAGGCTCTTACCCAGTACCAGGATGAGGTGAACCATCATGAGCGTGAGAAAGCCTATCTTTCTGAGCAGGTTACTCATCCCCCGTTTACTATTATTTGAATCTTTATGAGATTCTATTACTTTTAATGTCTCGGTCCTGATTTGTGCAGTTTGAGAAGAAAAACACCCTGCTGAGAGGGGAGCTTCGGGCCAAAGATGCTAAAATTTCTGAGCTTAGTCGGTACATAAACAAAATGACTTCCGAGAGGGACACCCTCCAGGGGAAGGTAACCTTAATCAAGCGTTAGCTCCGGTATGCGAAGGAGGATAGTGACAAGTACAAAGGTCTCCATTTTGAACTAGTGGCTGCATTGTCTCGGATCAAAGCCGAAGTCAAGGCGCTTATATCCTCGCACAGGGAGGGAGCTGTTGCCGTAGATTCTTGCGTTGGGAAGGCGTTTGAGGGGGCTAGCCCGAATTTACCTCGAGCTTCGGATCATGCCTGGCCGGTTTTCCAAAAGCAGACCATTGGGGGTGTATCGGATGGCAGCTCAGGTGGTGCTAAAATAGAGGATGGATCCTCGGGGAGAGAAGATGTCATTGAGAAGGGGCCATCAAGGGACTCGTAGTTGTCAGGGTGTAACCCTTGGGGTGCCATTGAGGATGTAGGTTTGGCAATAGATTAGGATCATGTTGATTTTCCTGTTGATTTTCCTGTTTGTATATGGTACTTTCATACTAGTATATGTATAAAGTAAACCATGCGGATTTGTTTCTTCTACTCCCCTTTTTTGTTCGGAATTCGGCCAGGTGTTCCTGTTTTTAGAATTGGCAAGAAACATTAGATTCGTGATATGGACCTGGGGACCGTTAGGCAAGCTCGGGGGTTTTTACACGCCTGGTCGATGCGACCTTTAATGTAAACTGGTGTTAGAGCTCTTATACTTTTGCTCAACTGTTTTGGGTTTAGTCTCCGAGTCGGGCTTCGACTCGAGCCCATTCGACCCTCAAGATTTTATGTTTTTGTGGGCTAGCGACAATGGCTCTTATGATGTGCCCTTAGGCATGTATAGTTAACTATTTTGGATCCACTCTCCGAATCGGGTTACGACTCGAGCTCACTTTGACCCTCAAGCTTTCAAATTTGTAAGCTGGCGACAGTGGCTCTTACGCTTTTTGGTTGTTGCGATTGTTTAGTGTGTGTGGCCCTGAGGCTCATTAGGCTGGTGATAATGGCTCTTACGCTTTGCCCTTAGGCATATGTAGGATTTGTTTTCCTCTCGTTAAGGACTTTTGAAATAGTTTTGCTTGACCCGTCGTTGATTCGGGAAGAACCTCGATTTCAAGTCGTTTGCGGCAATGTTCGAGCACCTCAGAAGGTTTAGCTCATAGGCTGAGTACCTCAAAGCCTTGTAATTTGGAGCTGACATGGTCGAAGCTTAATTGCCTATCGAGGGTAGCCTGTTTATCTGGTTCTTTTCGAAGTAGATTCAAAGTAATGGCTTGTCTTTTTATAGCGATGGTCGGGCGTCCCCGAGTCGCGTTAATTTGGCTGGTGCAGCCGTATTGACCGTAGTCATTTGTGTTTGGCCGGAGCCATTTTTGATCCCCGAGTATGGTAGTTTAGGCGTCTAGATAGAGGGTATGCCCTTTCGGGAGTCTTACAAATGCGACATATAGCCTAAACTTCGGGATCGAGTTTTATGCCTGTAGTAAGGTCTTACAAAATTTTCATGCCTGTTGAGGTCTTACAGTGTTTTCATGCCTGTTGAGGTCTTACAGTTTTATCATGCCTGTTGAGGTCTTACAGTTTTTCACGTCTATTGAGGTCTTACAGTTTTTGTTGCTATATTAAATAGATCTTGCTAGGCCAAGTTTGCCCGCTCGGGGTCTTACGCCCTCATGTTTTTAAGTGAATGGCGATTTGGCGATAGTCATCGAGTTTGCTCGGGCTCGGAGGCCGTTACTCGTGATCTCGGAGTTGCCTCTTTGAGGTCTTATGAGTACGGAGTTCTGACCTTGAGGCCATGTGGGTGTCGAGCTATTGACGCTAGTCTCCGAGTATTTCGGAGTGTCCTCGGAGGAGAGATCCTTGCTGTGAAATGTTGAATTTTCTTTGGAGTACGAGATGCTTTGGTGAAAGATGTTATTTGATTATTTGGAATAATTACATGTTGTTTCGTTGCCGAGAGCCTGGCCTGTGCAGCACGACTCTTTTGACCGTTTGGCCCGATACATTGTTTCCCATTGGAGCTTAGTTAGTCGTTCCCTGGTTCCTCCGAGTGGACGACCTCTCAATGGGGTGCCCTCCAATGTTCGGGGTTGATTGCAAAAGAAGCCTTGTAAGCTTGTTCGGTCCTCCTTAGGCAGCGCATGGACGTTGCCTTGTAAAAACCCTTGCTGGCGGAACCCTCTTCGGGGCAAAAGCTCGGTCGAAGGAAAGGTGTGCAATGTTTGCTCGAGGATTTTTGCGAAGTTTTTTGATCGGATGTCCTAGAAGTAGTACCGTTTTAGCATCGATATATTCCAATTGCTTGGAAGTTGTTCGCCCTCCATGGTGCCAAGCTTATAGGATCCCTTGCCGACCATTCCGAGGACACGGTATGGTCCTTCTCAGTTCTGGCCCACCTTTCCTTCATTTGGGTTTCGGGTGTTGAGAGTAACTTTCCTTAGGACTAAGTCCCCGACCCCGAAATACCGTAGATTTGTTCTCCTGTTATAGTATCTTTCGATTCTCTGCTTCTGGGCGGCCATCTGGATTAGTAAGGCTTCTCGCTTTTCATTGAGTAGTTCGAGGGCCGTTGTCATGGCCTCATTGTTTGAGCCCTCATTAAGGTGCTGAAATTTGGCGCTCGGCTCCCCAACTTTTATTGGTATCAGAGCCTCAGCGCCGTATACTAGAGAGAAAGGTGTTTCGCCGGTGCTTGACTTTGAAGTTGTTCGCTATGCCCATAGCACCTCGGGTAGCGTTTCTCTCCACTTTCCCTTGGCGTTCTCCAGTTTCTTCTTTAGGTTCTGAATGATGGTTTTATTTGTGGATTCGACTTGGCCGTTTGCGCATGCATGGTAAGGCGTCGACAGGATTCTCTTGATCTTGTTGTCTTCAAGGAACTGTGTTACCTTACCCACGATGAAATGCCTTCCGTTATCGCACGTTATTTCGGACGGGATTCCGAATCGGCATATGATATGATCCCATATGAAATTGATGACTTCCTTTTCTCTTATTTTTTTAAAGGTTTGTGCTTCCACCCATTTTTAAAAGTAGTCAGTCATAAATAAAATGAATCGAGCCTTACGTGGTGCCGTGGGCAAAGGGCCAACGATGTCCATCCCCTATTTCATGAATGGCCATGGTGATAAAACGGAATGTAGTTGCTCACCGGGTTGATGGATCATAGGAGCGAATCTCTGGCATTTGTCACACTTTCAGACGAATTCTCTAATATCTTTTTCCATGTTGTCCCAATAGTATCCTGCTATAATCACCTTCCGGACCAAGGAATCGGCGTCGGAATGATTCCCACAGGTACCCTCGTGGATATCTCGGATCTGTGTCACCTGGCCCTAAGAATACCGCCAAGAGGCCATCAAAAGTTCTCCTGTACATAGTCCCATTTTCATCGAGCGAGAACCGGGCTGCTTTGGTTCGCAGGGCCCTCGATTCTTTTGGATCTGCGGGTAGCTTCCGGTCTTTTAAATAATTATTATACTTATTTCTCCAATCCCATGTTAGACTGGTGGAGTTAATCTCTGCGTGACCTTCCTCGACCACTGATTTAAATAGTTGGACAACAGCTCCGGGGAGTAGGTCCTCTTCTTCAGCGGAAGATCCCAGATTTTCAAGGGCATCGGCTTCGTTGTTCTGCTCTCGAGGTATATGGACTAAGGTCCATTCTTTGAAGCGACGTAATTTGATTTGGATTTTATCCAAGTACCTCTGCATCCTGTCCTCTCGAGCTTTGTAGCTCCCATTCACCTGGCTTACTACGAGGAGCGAATCGCATTTTGCCTCGACGGTCTCGGCTCCCAAGCTTTTGGCCAATTCTAAACCTGTAATCATAGCCTCGTACTCAGCTTCATTGTTAGTCAATTTTGCGATTTTTATGGATTGTCTGATTACCCTGCCAACGGGTGGTTTTAGGACTATACCGAGCCCGGATCCTCTTATGTTTGTGGCGCCGTCTGTGAACAGGGTCCATACCCCGGAGGATGTGGCTAATTTTAATAAAAGTTCCCTCTCTACCTCGGGTACGAGGGATGGCAAGATATCGGCCACGAAGCCCGCCAGAATTCGGGACTTAATGGCCGTTCGAGGTTGATACTCGATATCATACCCTCCAAGTTTGATGGCCCATTTGGCCAATCGACCCAATAGCTCAGGTTTATGCAGTATGCTCCGAAGGGGGTAAATCGACATAACACATATACGATGACATTGAAAATAGGGCTTCAGCTTACGCGAGGCTCTTATCAGCGTGAGAGCCAATATTTTTAAATAGGGATACCGGGTTTCGGCGTACATAATAAACAGGAAATTGTGTACCTTGCTCCTCTTGAACCAGTACGCTGCTTACCACTATTTTAGATACGGCCAGGTATAGGTATATCATTTCATCCTCCTTGGGCGTGTGCAGCAAAGGTGGGCTAGTTAGGTATCGTTTTAGTTCTTCTAGGGCGTGTTGGCATTCTGGATTCCATTCGAAGTTGCTCTTTCTTTTGAGTAGAGAGAAGAAATGGTGGCTTTTGTCTGATGACCTTGATATGAATCTGCCCAGGGCCGCTATTCGCCCTGTTAGTCGTTGGACGACCTTGACATTGTTCACCATTGTGATCTCTTCGATGGCCTTTATTTTATCGGGATTGATCTTGATCCCCCAGTTTGAAACCATGAAGCCCAGGAATTTGCCCAAACCCACTTCGAAGGCGCACTTCTCGGGGTTGAGCTTCATGTTGTAGCTTCTAAGGATGTCAAAAGTTTCTTGCAAATGGGTCAAATGGTCCTCTACGCGCAGGGACTTGACTAGCATATCATCAATATACACCTCCATCGATTTACCTATTTGATGCTCGAACAGTTTGTTAACTAGGTGTTGGTACGTTGCCCCTGTGTTTTTTAGCCTGAAGGGCATTATGTTGTAGCAGTATGTACCATACTTTATGATGAACGAGGTTTTTTCCCTGTCCTCGGGGTTCATCTGGATTTGATTATACCCCGAGTAGGCATCGAGAAAGGTGAGGGTCTCGTGGCCGGCCGTAGCATCGATCAGACGATCGATATTAGGCAATGGGAAGGAATCTTTGGGACACGCCTTATTCAAGTCTTTATAATCTACGCACATTCTTAGCTTGTTTCCCTTTTGGGGCACTACTACTACGTTGGCTAGCCATTCGGGGTACTTTACCTCTCTAATGGATCCGATTTTAAGAAGTTTTGTTACCTCTTCTTTGATGAAGGCATGTTTTACCTCAGATTGTGGTCTTCTCTTCTACTTCACGGGTTTAAATTTGGGATCGACCCTCAGCCTGTGGGAGGTAATTTCTTGTGGGATCCCTGTCATACTAGGTGGGACCAAGCAAAACAGTCGATATTGTTTCTAAGAAATTGAATGAACCCTGTCCTGAGTTCGGGGGTCAACTCGGTTCCAAGGTATACCTTACGATCCGAGAGGTGGTCGATTAAAATGGTCTGCTCCAGCTCTTCGACTGTCGATTTAGTTGAGTCTGATTCTTCGGGGGCGATGAAGGTTTGGGGAGCAAAGAAATCTTCCTCGAGGGCCTGTGTGTTTCTATCCCAGTCCGAGACCGGGCATGGGGGGATCGGCACCTTATGGTGGACTGCGAACATTTCTTTCACTGCCCACTGTTCTCTATGTATAGTCGTGATGTCGTCCCTTGTGGGAAACTTTATCACCTGATGTAAGGTTGACGGTACTGCCCTCATGCTGTGTATCCAAGGCCTGCCGAGTAGTGCGTTGTACCTCATGTTGTCGTCGATGACTTGGAACTCGGTGTTCTGAATCATGCCGGACGTGTCGATCGGGCGGGTGATCTTTCCTTTTGTTACTTCGCCGGTCGTGTTGAAGGCATGGAGGACTCGAGGGATGGGAGTGACTCGATTGAGCAGCCACAGCTGTTCTACTACCTCTAATCTAATTATGTTGGCCGAGCTGCATAGATCCACGAGCACACGCTTTATCTTGGTATTGTTTAAAAGAAACGAGATCACCAGCGCGTCATTGTGCGGTTCTATCATGGCCTCGAGGTCCTCCTTGCTGAATATAAGAGTGTCTTCGGGCATGCGGTTTAGGGTCGGTCCCTTTTTCATGGTGGACGTTCTTGTCCATTTGAACATGGGTCCTTGGGAACGTCGGTTCCTCCAATAATCACGTGGACATCATGTTAGAGAGCCTCCCCTTCCGCCCGGGTTGAGTTTGGTGGCGTACCGACATCTAGAGTAGTCGTGTCCTTCTCTTTGCTGTTTTCGAGGTTGTGGTTCCCCATTCTATTCACCGAGCTAGACGTTTGGACCTGAAATCGAAGATCTTGGACAAGAAGAATTGTGAAAGACAACTTGCGTTGTGTAACGAAACCAGCAAGAAAATGATCACTATTATTTTTAGCCCCACGGTAGGCGCCAAACTGTTTACCGTGAAAATGGTAATAACAGTTAAATTTGTTGATGGGACTCTAAAAATACGTGATCTATTTTTATGCTAGTTGTTAAGGCAGTTGATGCTAGATATATGAAGCTTAATGACGAAATACGAACTAAAACAGGGTTGTAATCAAATCGAGGAGCTAGTCGTCCGCCTCGGGCTAACCGATGAAGGGCCTCGAGGTCGATGCCTGGGCTCGAGCTTGAGCTATCGGGGGTAACCAGGAAGCGATTAACAGTTAGGATATAATTAAAAGGAGGCTCTTTATAGCCGATATCAAGCAATAAATGAAGAACAAGTATGAAAGTAGTAAATGAAAGAGGTAGTCTCGAGCGAGTAAGTTAGAGAGAAAAGAGAGAGAGTTGTTATTGATCTTGTGTAGAATAGTTGGAGCCACAACAGCCCTTTACAAAGTGGTGAGGATCCTTTTTTTATGGGAGGGGATATCCAAACATAGTATAAGAGTGCATTAGTTGTAAAGGCATGAAGATGGGATGACCAGACGCGATACCAGGTTCTGCCAGTGCTATCCGTTCATCTTGGGCACTCCCTTTTTCCGTACTGTAGCCGTTGGTACGGAATGCCCCCCGGGCCCAGTACCCGATGGCCCTCGAGGGTGGGTCTCGACCTTGACTTCGATACTTGAGAAGCATGCCCGCGAGGTGACCTAACGACGGGGAAATTGGGCCCTCGGTTTTATCGCATACACTCTCGATCAGGGAATCACAAGCCATCGATACATATCTGATACTGAGCGCTCATGTGTGCATACGAATGCATGGAAGGAATTCAAGGAGTTACATTTCTAGCTGAATCAAGGACGCACGATAATAATTCTAGAATGTGAATTTTTTTCCTAAAGGTTCTGCAGCCTCCCGAGGATAAGTACAGACGTCTCCGTACCGATCCGTGAGACTCTACTAAACCTGCTCATGACTCGTGCGACCTTTGTAACCTAGGCTCTGATACCAATTTGTAACGACCCTAAAACCGACCTGGTTGTGATGGCACCTATCATGAAACTAGGCCGGCCGACACAACTCCCGAATTAACCATTTAATCAATAACAATCATTTTAAGTCTTTAATTAATTAGATATCTCATAATGTAAGTCTAAATGAACACTGCGGAATAAACACACAAGCCCGACATCGGGGTGTCATAAGTCACGAGCATCTATTAAGGTTTGAATATAACAAAGAGTCTAAAAATGTACTAAATACAATCTAAGGAAGACAAGAGGGAGAAAAACAGTGTTGCGAACGTCGGGTAGCTACCTTGCTAACTCCGATGATTCTACCACTGTGCAATCAACACCCGCTACCGGGATAAAAACGCCTAAATCTGCACACAAGGTGTAGGGAGTAATGTGAGTACGCCAACTCAGTAAGTAATAAAAGTAAATGAAAGCTGAGCAGTAAGAAAATACGTAAACCACGTCAAATAGCTACAACAAATGTAGGACATTTCCAACATAGTACAGAAATCGTTTACTTCAAAAATCATGCTCAATTGCGGTAAAACCTTTTAAAACAACTTTCAATAGTTTCAAATGAGTGATAAAACAGTGAGTAAAAATGATAGCAAACGTAAACAGCCCCTTGGGCAAAACATGTATCATAAACCGCCCCTCAGGCATAATATCAACAGACCCAGCCCTTCGGGCTACCTCATAATCACTCGTAATCAGCCCCTGGGGCATAACATTAATCAAGAACCGCCCCTCGAGCAACAATATGATTCAATAATAGCCCCTCAGGCAATATTATGAATCAACAATAGCCCCTCGGGCTACATCACATCACTCACACTGGGTACCCGCGCTCACAGGGGGTGTACAGACTTCGAGAGGGGCCCCTTACGGCCCAATCGCAATAACAAGCCATCTCGTAGCATAATCAAATAGGCTCTCGGCCTCATATCAAGCCACCTCGTGGCGTAACAAATCAGATCATCGGCCTCATAATCATAAATCAGTACCACACTGCTGCGACGCGCAGCCCGATCCTATAATATCCTCACAACACAGGCCCTCGGCCTCACTCAGTCAGAAATCTCTCATGCCACTCGGGCAACAGTAAAACATGATGCTCAGCTCAAAATATCATTTAAAATATCAAAACGGAGTAAATATGGCTGAGTTATGAAAATAGTAGAATACAGCATGACTGAGTACAAATATGAAGTCAAAATAGTAAGGAATAGTAGTAAAAATCCCCCAAGGGTCCAAAACAGTTGGCACGAGGCTCAAATATAACATTCAGCCCAAAACATGATAATACTTTCTAAAACACAATGATATCAAATAGTTTTCAATCAAATACACGGTTTAACAGTCATACGGGACGGACTAAGTCACAATCTCCAATGGTGCATGACCCCACGTTCGTCATCTAGCGTGTGCGTCACCTCAAAGTAGCATAACGATGTGAAATTCAGGCTTTCATACCCTCATCACAAACATTTACAATCATTACTTACCTCAATCCGGTCCAAACTCTAGCCCGTGATGCCTTTGCCTCTTGAGTCAGCCTCTGAATGCTCCAAATTTAGCCAAAAGCATATTCATACCATCAAAATATACTAAGGGAACAAAGCCCCCTCGAAAATAACCAATTTACATCAAATTCCCGAAATTGGCCAAACTCGACCCCCGGACACACGTCTCGAAATCCAATAAAAATTACATCAATAAAATTCATACACTCTCACGAGTTCGTACATACCAAGAACATCAAAATCAGACCTCAAATATCCCCTCAAATTCCCAAAAGAAATTCTCAATATTTTCTTCCATTTTTCCCTAATTTCCACTCTAATTTCTCAAATTAAATGATGAAATTCAAGATTAAATCATGGAATTAAACCAAATATGAGTGAAGAATACTCACCCCAATTGCTCCACTAAAAATCTCCTCAAACTTCACCTTCTCCCGAGCTCTCTAATGGTTTTTGTGATATTGGACTTAAACCCTCGATTTTGAACTTAAACATTCTGCCCAGTTATTTCCTTCATCGCGATCGCGAAAATTGCCTCGCGATCGCAAAGCACAAAAAAAGGACTGCCCCTCATAACAACCTTACGTGATTGTGGAACAACACATGCGATCGCGAAGCACTTCCTAGCCAACTCACGCGATCACGACCATCCCCACGCGATCGCATAGAACAATTCTTTCCACTTCTCGCCAGCTCATTTTCTTCTACACGAACGCGGCCTTGCCCATGCGTTCGCGAAGCACAATCTCTCAACCAACCGCGATTGTGACCTGACCTCGGTGATCGCATAGAAAAATTCTTCACCCCTACCCAACTGAGCCTATGCGATCGCGAACACTCATACGCGATTGCGAAGAACAAAAATGCATGCAACTGAAACCAGAAAATCTGCAACTTTTCAAACATGAACTTGATTTGTTTAACCACCCGAAGCTCACCCGAGGCCCTCGGGACCTCAACCAAACATAACATCATTCAATCTTGTTCCAACTTTTGGAACGCTCAAAACAACATCAAAACACCAAATCATCATCGAATTCAAGCCGAAGAGTTCCAAAAACTTCTAAATTTCGCTTTCGATCAAAAAGTCCATCAAACCTCGTCCGTATGACCTGAAATTATGCACACACGTCACAAATAACATAACGGACCTACACCAACTTCCGAAATTCCATTCCGAGCCCTATATCAAAATCTCACCTATCAACCGGAAAATGCTAAAATTCCAATTTCGCCAATTCAAGCCTAAACCTTCCACAGACTTCCAAAATACATTCTGATCACGCTCCTAAGTCCCAAATCACCTAACGGAGCTAACTAAATCATAAAAATTCTGATCCGATATCATATACTAACAAGTCAAAACTTGGTCAAAACTTGGTCAAACCTTTCAAATTTTAAGCTTCAAATTGAGAACTGTTCTTCCAAGTTCATTCCGATTACCCTGAAAACCAAAATCGACAATTTACATAAGTCATAATACATCACACGGGGCTGGTCATACCCGATAACTGGCGAGCAAAGTGAAAAAGCTCAAAACGACTGGTCAGGTCGTTACAAGTCTTTACTGGATATGGAAAATAACAAAGCGAAGGTGTATCATTTTGCCACCTAACAAACTTAGTCATTTCTTTACAATGTGGCTAGTTTCCACGTTTTGAGGGGATGGAAAATATTAAACATTGTCCACTTATTAGTTAATTAGGTAATGTCCCGGTACCCGGTAATTAACAAATTACCCGCATAATTAAAAATTATCTCAAATTACTTAGAATAGTACTCACTTTTAACATACCTTATACACCTTACTATCATGGCCATGTAGTATGGTACTAGTCCATAAATATCGGGTATTATTGGTCGGCCCGTATTTTATCCCAACATGCCAAACTTGGACGAAAATTCACTTTCCTTGACTTGTTTCCCCTCTCACCTTCACAAATTTACTCATTTTCTTTAATTCGTGTACCCTTTATCCTCCATGTCACTTACTTATCGCTTGTTATAAATAGCATAACTACGTTAACCTCAAGATAATCTCATCCCTGAGTCTACGTCGATTAATTGAAGACGAAACTTTTAACGTACAAAAATGCGAGATATAACACGTAACATCTCATTTCCGATCTTATATTAATTCACTTGTGACGTACTTCCACTTACGAAAACATGGGGTGTAACAGAGAGGTGGCTTACAGACTTGCGTTGCCGTTAAGTTTATCAACAGTACATTCAATGTTTCTTGTGTCCATGCTTCAGAAGTATCACGGCGATTCATCCCACGTGTTAGCTTTCAGCACTGTTCGGTTGGACAAGGATCTGACCTACGAGGAGGAGCCGGTAGCTATTCTAGACAGGCAGGTTCATCAGTTGAGATCAAAGAGCTATCCTTCGATTCTTGTGCAGTGGAGAGGTCAACCTATTGAGGCAGCTACCTGGGAGTACGAGTCTGATAGACGGAGCAGATATCCCCATATTTTCACCTACTCAGGTACTTTTCTATGTCCGTTCGAGGACGAACGATTATTTTAGAGGTGGAGAATGTGATGACCCAAAAGGTCATCTTTTGTTTTAGAAATCAAATCCGTGTTCTGAGGCCTTAAAAACCTTATTTTATCTCTCCTCGATTTGCATGCACATTCCGGGCGCGTTTCCGGAAAGCCTTTATGTGGAAATTCGATAAAATAATAATTTTTACCTTTAAAAGTTGATTTTTTCGACTTCGGTCAATGTTTTGGGTAAATGTATCCGGACCCGGACCCGTATTTCGATGGTCCCGAAGGTTCCGTAATAAAATATAGGACCTAGGCATATGCCCGGAATCGAATTCTGAGGTCCCTATCCCGAGAAATGAATTTTTGAAGGAAATTGATAAGACTGAAAATGTAATAATTTAAAGGATTTGATCTTGTTGGTATCGGGACCATATTTTGGTTTTGGAGCCCGGTATAGGTACGATATGTTATTTAAACCTTATCTGTGAAATTTGGTGGAAAACGGAATTGATTTGACGTGATTTGGACCTTTGGTTGAGAAAATAGAAGTTTTGAAACTATCTTGAAAATTTCATGTATTTTGGTATTGAATTCGTAGTTCTAGGTGTTATTTTGGCGATTTTATCGCACAAGAAAGTTCATATGATATTTTAATACTTGTGTGCATGTTTGGTTTGGAGCCTCGAAGGCTCGGGTGAGTTTCAGATAGGCTACAGAGTGATTTTGGAACTTAAAAATTTGCTGGTGTAATTGGTGTCTGTAGTAGGCCTCTGATCTCGCAAATGCAAACTAAGCAGGCATGGAAATTGCAAGATATTGATCGCAATTGTGAAGAAAGTCTGGGCCAGCAGAGTTCGCAAATGCGAACAATTCTTCGCAATTGCGAAGGGGGTCTGGGGAAGGGCATGTTTGCAAATGCGAACATATACTCGCATTTGCGAGGAATAGTGTTCGCAAATGCAACACTTTCTTCGCATTTGAGAAGGCAGCAGGATTGTGAAGGGCTTCACATTTGCGATGGCTCCTTCACATTTGCGACTGAAGCTCAGGTTGCAAATGCGACATCTACAGATGTTCAAAACATAAGTTAACGGGATATTCACCCATTCTCCACATTTTTCAAATCCTAAAACTCTAGAGGCGATTCTTCCAAGACCAATTCTTCCCCAAAACTTTGGTAAGTGATCCTAACCTATTATTTTTCAATTTTCCATCACATTTCATGAATTTTCAACCAATAATCTATGATTTCTATGGTAGAAATTGGGGGTTTGGGTAGAATTAGGGATTTTTATAAATTGGGGATTTAGATCTCGATTTGGGGTCGGATTCCAAAACCAATTATATATCTGAGCTCGGGGTGAATGGTAATCAGATTTTGGTCCGAATTTTGAGTTTTGACCAAGCTGACCGGGGGTCGGTTTTTGACTTTTTGGGCAAAAATATTGGGAAACCTATTACTATGCATTGGAATTGATTCTTTAACCTTTATTGATGTTATTAAGTTAATTATGACTAGATACGAGTGGATTGGTGGTGGAATGAAGAGGTAAAGCGGTAATTGAGCTTTGAAATACTCGTTGGCTTGAGGTAAGTATTTGGTCTAACTTTGACTTGAGGGATTAGGGATCCCCGACTTATTTGCTATGTGAAATTCCATTGTGTGTGGCATATAGGTGTGGTAACGAGTACCTATGCGCCACCAAATTATTTATTTATCATGTTCCCTTCCCCGTTTCCTAATATAATATTTTTCTGTCTTAACTGCTACTTGCTTATTGATGCTTCCATGTCTAATTGCTTTTTATCAAATGTGGTTTTCTCTGTTGAAGGTATTAATTGTTCCGTAGTGTCATTATATTACATTGTTGGTTTAAGTTGGTTTATTGGTGCTTCATGGTACACTTTGGTTGGTCTCGCTGCATAGTATTAACTGTTGAAGTTTCATAACTGTATAGACCTCCCGTTGTTATGATTGAGGTATAAATGTTGTGGAGGGTTTGAGCTAAATTGTCAAATACTTGCTCTTATTTTATGATTGGTACTGATATGATAGGATCGGGTTGCACGCCACAACAGGAGGAATAAGGGTGAAATGTGATTGTCTGGTGGGATCGGGTTGCGCGCCGCAACAAGGAGTAATAAGGGTAGACAGGTGGGATTGGGTTGCACGCCACAACAGGAGGAATAAGGGTAATATATTGAGGAGTAATAAGGGTGAACTGGTGGGAACGGGTTGCACGCCATAGCAAGGAGTAATAAGGGTGAATGTTCATATTGTTATTGATTATATGGTGGGATCGGGATGGCTGTCGCATCATTTATCGTTTATGTATTCTTCTTCTGCTGAGATTCATTATTGTGGCGTTAAAACTCTCTTAAGGATTGATTATAGCTGAGTATTGGTAGAACGACTGGGTTCCGTATTTATTAAATGCAAGTTGCTGTCCTATTTCATTCTGTATCTTCTTTTTGCGTTATTATAAACTGTTGCAGTATATATATTGTTTATGCCCTGCCGTAGCCTCATCACTACTTTGTGGAGGTTAGGCTTGACACTTACCAGTACATGGGATCGGTTGTACTGATACTGCACTTTGCACTTTCTGTACAGATTTCGGAGCTAGTAGTGGCTGATCGAGAGGTCGGTTGCTGATACTTCACTCAGGAGACACGAGATAGTTCTGCAGGGAGGCATCCGCAGGCCCTGGAGTCCCCTCATATACTCTATATCTATATTTTATTTACTTTCGAGACAGATGTATCTTTCTTTTAAACCAGTATTTGTAGTGAACTGTAGAAAGTTCGTGAGTTATGACACCAGTTTCTGGGTGGTAACTATTTCGATTTTCTGTCAATAGTATAAAGTTAATCAGTTAATAATGTACTTCCACTTTTAATTCCATTGATTTAGTTTTGTTAAGTTTTAATTATAAAAGGCAAAGGAAAAATGTGAACAAATCTCTAATGTTGGCTTTCCTAGCGAGTGCGATGTTAGGTGCCATCACGATCTCGACGGTGGGAAATTCAGGGCGTAAGAGTTGCAAGCCAATTCTTATGGGGACACATATGGAAAGTAGCACCAGAATCAAGAACCCAAGAATTCTGCCCATGACTAGAACTCACAGTAAAAACTTCTCATACATAGTCAATATCATTAGAATTATTACCAGTGTTGACAATATTTGGCGAATTATCTATTTTCTGCTTTCCTCTTTTCTCCTTCAGCGTATGACAATCTCTCTTGTAGTGACCTTGCTCCCCGCACTCATAATAGTTCTGCTTCCTTGCTCTAGAATTCGATCTGGCGGTTGACTTTTTCCTGTTAAAGTTCGTTTGTTGTGTTCTTCCTCTGCTCACAAGACCCTTACCCTCAATTCTGTTGTCCGAAAAGCTCTTTTTCAACTCTTTAGATTTTAGTGCATTACTAATGTCTTCCAGTGAAATACTGTCTTTCCCATATAGCAACATATCGGCAAAAGTATCATAAGATGGTGGTAAAGTACATAGCACAATTAAGGCCTGATCCTCACTCTCAATTTTGATATTCACATTCTTTAGGTCCATTGTAATTGAATTAAACTCATCAATGTGAGCTTTAACAAGTGTACCTTCATTCATATGGAGATTGTATAACCTTTTTTTCAGGTCGAGGTGATTTGTCAGTGATTTCTTAGAATACAAATCTTCCAGCTTCTTCCATGTCATTGCTGCAAAAGTTTCTTCACCAATTTCCCGAAGAACGCTATCTGAAACGCTCATAAAGATCGTACTCAAAGACCTCTCCTTCAGGTTTGCCTTCTCTGTCTCTTTCATCTCTTCAGGAAAATCCCCATCAATTACTTTTCATAACCATTGTAACACCAGAGGCGATTTCATCCTAATCTTCCATAGACTGAAACTAGAACCCCCGTCAAATTTCTCTACTTCGTACTTTATTGAAGATGATAAAGACATCTTAACCCTAGATTACATGTAGAAACCCAAACCTTGCTATTATACGAATTATTATGAAAGATCGTGGGTTAGCACACAATCACACACAAAGCAAATAGAGAAGAAAAATCAACACAATGATTTAACGAGGTTAGGCTAATCCTAATTCTCGGGGCAAAAGCAGAGAGAATTTTTCACTATGAATGAGAAGAAAAGCACGGTACAATCTATAGAATCCCCAACTACAACCCCTATATATAGATCCTAAAAGGTCTCAAACCTATAAGAGAAAGATTTCCCAATTTGATAAGGACTATAGGTTTTCCTTTCCCAAATTTGTTACGACAATGGATTTTCCTAAACCTATATGGATTATGGGTTTCTTAAAAATACAAAGAAATAATTCAAGTCACAAAATAACATTCACGATATTTATTTTAAAAGTATAATGTGCATACATAGCTAGCAAGGTGAATCAAGGAATTGAAGGTGGCGGATTCCATGTTTACTTTAATATACACCTTGACTATGATTTTTGTTAGAAATGTATATTGGTTCAGTTTGATCTCTTCCAAGTTTATTCATGTCAATTTAATAATTTTCTGATTTACAAATATGAAAATTACAGTCTTTTATATATCAAGAAACAAATAGAATTTGAACAATATATCACATCTCTATTATTAACAAGACAAGTAAAACAACATTTGTACTAGTGGAATTATATCCTTTCTTATATATTAAAATTAATCACATGTAAAATTAATAGTAATATTTTTTATTTAGAGAATCACATACACTCTATTAGAGAAAAATTTGCACGAGTGAAATAACGTCTTCGATAAAAGAACTACACCAATGAATAAATATCTTCAATAGTTAAATTACATCTCATAAGTAAATGTAAAATTCGATAATTTACAAATCTTCAAAACTCAAAACCATAAATTCATGAATTTTTGTACAATACGTATGAGATTTTCATTAAAAAGTAAAAAGATTTAAACTTAACATAACCATAGAAAAGCACAAAAAATTATGATATGATAAACAAAAGAAATTATGAAAATTGAATTTGATCTCAATCTAAAACTCTCATCAAAACCCAAGTTTTTAAGTTTTAAAAGAAGGAAACTATATTTGAGATTAAGAACAATAATTTATTTACCTACACCGGATATTTATACCAAATTATATTAATTTATCATGTCTGCATCACACCTCTTAGGTGCGGCACTTCCCCGAAACCTGCGTGAGCAATAATGCTTTGCATACCATGCTGCCCTTTTTTACCATGATTAAATGATTAATTAATGTGAGAATATTACAGAAGCCGCACTTATGGTGTACGAACATTGGGACGGACACTGGGATTTCAAAAACATTTAAGAGTAAATAGGTAATTCTTTATACCTTCTCAAGGGACACGTGTGCTACTATTAATTTGACCAAACCACGTGTACTGAAGTTACATTCAACTATAGTATTTATCTCTCACTCAGAAGACCATCTCTGTTTGTGAGTATCTCAGCTTTCTTCTGCTCTTTTTCTGTTCTTCAATCTTTTTAATTGTGAAATTTTTGTGGTTGCTTATGGCGTTAACTCTGCTGTCCTTGTGAGTTTTAGTAGATTCTACTTCATTCTCCTTCTTTCTTTGTTGCACCCATTTCTTGGTGATGTGATTTTGATATATCCGATTTGATTTTCTTCATATCTTAGATTTTTCGATCTCTGCAATTTTCCTCTTGCTTAGCTACTTCAAGAGATTTGAGTTTTCACCTTTTTTTTTTAATTTCATGGATTCTGTCTCTTTCTAATTTTATCACTTGCTTGATACTAATCTTCTAACCTCTGTTGTGTTTGTTTTTACATTCTTTTGAATAATTTCTTGCTAGATCTACATACATGTCAGAAGTTCTATCTAATTTTTATATGCATGCTTGGAAATAAATACTTAGGTGCGTGTTTTTTGTTTCTAATTTTGGTTGTGTAACGGTGTTTTTGTGTGAAAATTTTATTATTTGAAGTTGCCTAATTAAGGTGAATTCAAAAAGTTTATTTTTCTGATTTTCTTTATATTTGATTTCTTGGTTCTTAAAAAAGTGGATCTAAAGTAGTGAGATGCTTCTGCTCTCCAGTTTTTGTTCTCTCTCTTGTGAGTTTTGTGTAATATGTGATTCCTATAAATGCCTATCATCATTACCATACAGTTGTAGAGTGAGGCACATAAGGTGTTTGATAAGGAAATCTTTTGCGAGGCACTATTTGGTTCTTAAACTCTTCATTATTTCAATGTATTTCATGCATTGCAACAGACATGGGGTGGTCTTCTGTTTTGAAACCATGACAAGCTTTAACCAATGACCTGATCGAGAAAAAAATCATTGGTGGATTTGAGAGGAGCTGACTCGATGAACAGAAAAACTACTATCAATTGATAGGAATCATCATGCATCATCAATAAACCATGGTAAACATCAAAATGTGCATATCTCATGATGCACTATGCTATTCTGGAAAAGGTCTATTATTGAGCTCAATTCATGATTGATACACATAGGAGTTCATTCTTCTGAATGTGGCAATGATGCTGGTCATGGCTGTTTAACTGATGCACAAAGCGTTACAATTTTTTTTGAAGTTATTGTAGCTGCATATAGTGAATATGATATCAAAGTCATTTGTTTCAGGGGTTGGGCACTTGGGCATGTCACACACAAAATGATGAAGGAATTTGCATTGGAGGTTTGAGAAGAATGCCACTTAATATTATTCTTACTTTCTTTTTTCCTGGTATTTGTTTCTTCTTTTCATTTTTGTTTTGGTACAGCTTCATGTTGTGTGGAGTATTTTGTAACTATGAACAAACTATTCCTTTCTTCAAAGTTATGTGAAATATGTCTTGAATCATCAGATCCACACTCCAAAGAAGAAAGTGAAGAAGGAAAAAGAAAATTTGCTAACTTTCTAAACCATATATAATGACGCATTGTAAACTTCTGTTATGTTCTTTTCTATGTGTCTATGTGATCTTTGGTGACATTTAGGAAAAACATGATTATTATAAGAGCACAAACCAACTCATATGTTGTTGGTTAGTCTTATTGAGCAAGAAATTCGTTTATACCTATTTGTACTCTCAAGTTGTACTCCACGTTCATTAGTATAATCATGTTTATTAGATGTGGGTATATTTTTTACCATACATTTGTTTTATATATCTATCAGTTTCTTGCTTGGAATTAAAGTTTAGTTGATGTTATAGTATAAAAGTATAAGGAGATTTAAGAAATCATGCTCAATATATAGAGTAGTAAATAGTTACAACAATATTATGGTTCAACTTTCTGTACTACAGAATTAAGTGATTGGCTTAACGAGTTTTGTCAAAGGCGAAAATCTCTAAAAAGCGTTCCATGCGAATTGGGGCTTTAAGCACAAAACACAATTGAAGTGTGGATTTTAGTAAAAAAAGGTGGAATAAAGGAAAAAAATAAAAATATATATGTAATTTAGGGAAAAAGTAAGTGTTTTCCTTAATAACTAATACACTTATTTGCCAATTATATTTGTTGTTTAGTACCGTTCCATTCAAAATAGAATTCATGGGCAATGAGTGTTCACGCCTTAGTGCTTTGCATATACTAAAGCACAACTTAAGCGAGGGAAAGCACCCTCCGTGAGCTTTTTTGAGCTTCAGGGCTTAAGCATGCCCCTTTGACAACACTGGGCTTAACCATACCATCTTGGTGGTAAATTGAATTTAGAGTTTATTTGTACCGCAGAGTTATGCGATTTCATGTGTTTTATCTACCTTTTGGATAATTAGTGTTAGAATATTATTATTAATCTTTATATTATGTGATGTATGAATTCATGTTCATGTTGTGGTATCGTGTCAATTATCAATAGCTTCTCCTAAAATGCGAAGTCTACCTTTTGATCTATATAATGAATGGCCTCCATCTTCTGTTGGAAGGTAATTTCCCTATTTCTAGGCAATAACTCTTAGTTCATTGCTAAAATATGTATTTTTGGTAGTTAAGTGTTGATGATAATAGTGAAGATATATTAATGAGATGACTCATTAATACTTGTGGAACCTGATTGTATTTGATGGTCATAATTGAATACTTATGCAAAGTTCATGCTACTTCTCAACAGACAAGCAGTTGATCAGATGTGCTTAATCCACCGATTTATTATTTCAGAAATTTGAGAAGCCTAAAATATCAGGTATAGTTCTACTAAGACAGTTCTACTTATCGTTTTATCATTGTGGGTTGGCAGGGACAGACTTGATGATGTTCT
Source organism: Nicotiana sylvestris (assembly GCF_000393655.2). Classification (NCBI taxonomy): domain Eukaryota; kingdom Viridiplantae; phylum Streptophyta; class Magnoliopsida; order Solanales; family Solanaceae; genus Nicotiana; species Nicotiana sylvestris. The sequence continues at coordinate 66,180,282 of NC_091059.1, read as the reverse complement.
GTTCCCTTGCATGTAACAGGTTGGTAATTTGAAGGCAACCGATTCTTTATGTTTTCTCCCTCGATTGAAACTGTCTAAAAAGTAATTAAATTTTTTTTACAATATTATTCCTTGATGAGGAGAAGTTCATGTAGTACTTTTCACAACAAAGATAGTTACTTTGAACAAAAAATAGTTTGTATAATAGTACTTTTATTGTTTTTCACAATAAAGACTCTTCTTTTGAAGAAAAAAAATCTTAGTTTCACTACAAAATACAAAACATTTTTTTCCATAGTTCAAAACCTTAAGGCTTAAAAATATATTAAAGATTTGATTATATAACATTCTTCACGTGAAGTTTAACATAACTTTGTATCGTAAAATCTATGTTTACTTTATCAAAAGAAAGAAAATATAAAATCTTTGACTGTGCCCTACATTTTGATCAAGGTGCAATTACCATAGCCCTTTGTCTATTTTTTTGTCAATAAAAAGATTTCATGTCTTTTATTCATTACTCTATCCCTTTATACATCGTATCTATTAGAACACTGAAGTATTTACATGAATGTACTCCTTTTTCATATGATATCCTGGATACTCTTGGAAAATTAATGGAAGTGTGGTTACTAGATGTATAATAGTTGGATAAAAAAATACATAAACAATGACAATTGAATTTTCTTCATGAGAATTTATTAGTTAATTCTAATAATCTCAGGTACATTTGAGCTTATGGCATGGTATTAATGTGATTAGGCTATTATTATTGAACCATGCACTTTACGCATCAATCCAGGTAAAGAATGATGCTCGCTTTGCACTTGAAATATGTCAGCAAGCTGTGACGCTCAGGATTATCATGATAAGAAGTTGCTATTGCTTCCCCAGATCTATCATCAGGTAACTGAGCCTCAAAATTTCAGATGTTAGTAGCAAGAAAAGAAGATAACTTTCAAAGACTGATGACATATTACGACAACGACAACGACAACAACCCAGTATAATCTCATTTAGTGGGGTCTGGGGAGGGTAGTGTGTACGCAGACCTTACCCCTACCCTAGGGTAGAGAGACTGTTTCCAAATAGACCCCCGACATCCTTCCCTCCAAGAACATCCCACCTTGCTCTTGGGGAGACTCGAACTCACAATTGATGACATATTAATGTGACAATAAATATGTGTCATAGATAAAGTGTTGTACATATTTTTCTGATTCTTATGAGGCATTCTTAAACTTTGGATACATGATTCAACAATAAATGAACTCCATATTCAAGTTTCAAAAGAGTGCAAATAAGGATATTGCAACTTCTTTAAAATAAAATGGAAACACTTAGCAACAAAAGCAATGCCTTGTGAGATCCATCAATTTGTCATCCTTTTTTCATCCCCTTGACAACTATTTCCTATAATTCATAGCTATTTCTCTTATGCAAAAAGAATTTGAGACTTGTTCCTTACATAGGATAAAGTTTTATAGTCTGTCACTTCAAGTCTGTTGGGACAAATGTTGTACCATGTTAGTATTTATAAGTGATTCAGAGTTGTCAATATCCTTCTAGTGTTTTCCTGGTTAAACATAGTGTTGTAAGATAAATTTTTTTCCTCTACCCATGCTTGATTCCTCTCTGTTTCCAAATACTTTTGGTCTCAACAAAAAAGGACCTCTTGCCGTGCACACTCCTAAAATCTTCTGTTGATGGCAAGTAAGTTGATTCTAGCAGTAATATGCCTTTGAAGATGGATGCATTAATCACTTAAAAAATATTATCCGGTATAGGATTTTTTTTAACTAAATTGTTTGTGCACTAGATAGACTGAAGCAAATCAGATTGATTAATTCTATAAATCTTTAGATTAAGATGGACTCTAAAACTTTATTGCAAAAACTAGAAATAGAAGAATACTGAAAATTTCAATGTGTTGGGGCACTTCCAACTCTTTGATGAAAGTAAATGCGCTTTAACTGCTTGGGAAATTGCATTATCGTGTGTTGCATGATGTTTTACAGTTCAATCCTTTTCAAGTTTGCCCTCTACATAGGGAGAATAGGAAAAAAATGATTCATGACTTCAATTTTGGTTGTCCTACTATTATTTATTTCTTTGCTAAATCTGATTTAGTGATGCTATGGAAGAAGTCTAACATATTTTATGACTTGAAGTACTTTTCGTGAATGAACTTAACTATTTTGTTGTAGACGTAACTATTTAATGGATTGGCTTAGTTTGTTTCCAGTTTTGGTAACAACCAACATATTACATATATGCAGAGGTTTCATGCCACTACAAAGTCGATTTTCGTGCAAGAGTTTCTGTAGTTATATTAAGTAGATTCTTTTAGAAAGAATCTAGGTTCTCTAAGCTATTATGTAAAACGTTCTCTATTAGTTTTTTTTTCTCAATTATTTTCTGCATCCGCACACTTTTGATTTTATTTTACAACTTCTATTTGTTTTCTTTGGAGAGTTTGGGTAATATGAATTTCATGCATAGATGATGTTATTTTAAATTGGTTTACCTCTTCAGATAAAATATTCCGGGATTAGTCGGGTCTCTTAGAGACTCGGACACCCGGTGCAAATCAAAAAAAAAAGCATAACTTAATCGTTTGCAGGTTGATTACATTAGATTTAGAATATTCTGAAGATGCAGTTGGAAACCAAGTGGAGTAAGGGTAACCAAAGCATGTCAAATGCCTTGATAGTTGTTGCTTCAACATTTGTTGACCGATTAGCACAATTGTAGAAGACTAATCTTTACTAGCGATCTTAGAACCTTAAAGTGTCTACACTCAGAAGTTACATCGTCCGATCGCTCTTAAAGATCTACTTATTGCTAGCATTCCAGTGTACAGAGATTGAAGAGTTGCAGAATAAAATTATTGAATTATTTCAAGCTCTCTTTTTTGAAGAAAGAGGATAATTAACATATCATTTGTAGCAGACATATAATGTACGACAAGTAAATGTCAATATCGCATTAATTTAAATATTTTTGTTGATGCAGTGCCATTATTTCGCTAGACTGGACTTCATAATTTTCAAACAAGCCACCCTGAGTTGCATATCCGAGGTATCAAGTACCAATTTTTCGGATGGCAATCATATTTTCATTGCTCCTCTTGAGCTGTTAATAGTGAGTTGAAAGTTTAATGTAGAAACAAAATATCAATATTGAACTGAGATATCGGGCATAGCCCATGCATAGCACGGGCACGACCCGTCTAGTATATTAATTAAATATAGTTTAGAGTTAACTATCCTTAAATAAATGTGCCGTATATTTATTGGATTGGTGTAAAAATTCGGTACGAGCAAATATTTATCTTGAAACAAGCATTTTTTTGGGTTTCTCACCCGGTGTCCGGTCGCATTGGAGTCCGATTATATCCGAATTCGCACCGCGTAGGGTCCCATTCGGGGAAAGCGCTCCCTACCAAGAATTTTTCCATACCCAAGGCTCAAACTCGAGACTTTTAATTAAGGGAATAACAGATCTTGAAACAAGCCTTACCCGCAATAAAAGGATTAACTATTCAATGTTGTTTAAGAAAATTTCAGCATATAAAAAAATTACCAACCTAGCGGTTACCATGCCACCCTCATCTTGAAGGGGGGATCCGCCACTAGTAACTAGAGCATACAATTTAAATTTAATCTGAACATCTCATGCCAATCAGTACTTTAATACTATTTTCGGTCAAATAGGCAAAATTTTATTCAACCAAGTATAACTACTTGTATTCCAACGGACTATTGAGCTAGACGCCTAGACTCGAACAAAACCACTGTTACTCAATAGTTCCCTTTGATCGATCTATTTACAATCGGTCTTACAAAACTAGATTAGGAAATATTCAAACTTTCTAAAACCTTTTTCCATTTGATCTCTTCATTTATATATTACAATATTTATACGAATCCAAAAGTTCTCGAAAAAGAGATAAATTCCAAAATGCGGTGAAAAGGAGACAAACACAATAACGTCAGACTATTTGTTTCCCACTCCAACGACCTTTAAAAGATTTTGAAATAAAAAAACTTTAAAAGATTGGCTAGTAGTAGAAAAAAATGATGTCATTATATACTTTTGGTAGTGTTCAAACAATTCGATGTCAGATATGGATAGAGATTACGTTTAACATAAGATTTTCAATTATCTTATTGCTTATTTTAAACTTTCTTTGCTACGCAATACACATATCATAATTTTGTAGATCAGCAAATTTTCGATACATTTTGAACAGTTAGATAATACTCATCCAGAGAGATGCTAACTGTGGTAGAGCTACAACTAAGGCTGGAGTTCAATTGAATTCTCTTTTGCTGAAAAATTGCAGTATGCAAATAAGGCAAAAGTAATTTTTTTGCTTTATATATATAAAGGTAGTTCAAAAAATATTTTAAGTCACAAGTTTAAACATTTTAAATCCCCTTATTAAATATTTTTTGAATTCACTTGTTAAAATTACTGGCTCCGCATATTATTCCCTCAATCTCAAATGTGACACTGTCTCACAAAGTATTTAAACTGTTAACTTGCATCTGTGTATTGTTTAAGTTATATTGGAAAAGAAAATTTGAAACTAAAATGACATCGAAAAAATATTAAATGCCATTTAATATATATTTCGCTTTTTACCTTTGTGATAGGGTTTCTAGTATCTTATCCTATCATACAATTCGAGATGAAATTAGATTTGATACACACTATTGAGCTTGGACATCAGTCTTAAAAACTACTTGGGCTGACTATGATCACCTTTTCGGATTACATGTATAAGAGCCAAAATTACATAATCTCCGTCCATTTTAAATTGATCTTAACAATTTTTGGAAAAAAAAATGAAATAAAGAAGGTCAGACAGGTGCATTCCCTCTACATATTGGATGCCTCGTAGCGAGTTTTGAACTTTGAAAAAGAGCTTTTTTAAAAAAAAGATATTATTCTTGATTACCTTCTGAAAATTCTTTTATCATTTCTCTCAAAGCCAACATAATTATGAGTTAGACATTAGAACTGAAATGCTACCAACAATGGAAGTCTGCAAGAAATGGAAGGACAAAAATATAGAAGCAATGCCAAGTTAAATTAATCATACTAGGATCCTCCAAAGAGTTGCCTTTACATGCATAGATCATCATTACTTATTAGCAAGGTCTAGGAAAGATGCAGAAATGGTAGAAGAGAGCTCTACTGGATTAGGACCTTTGCCACCATTATGTACATTTGAGTGAATCCTCAGTTTGACAGTCACCGAGAAGCTATATGTCTTGCTTAGGCTTCCGACTTACCTCAGAATACTGACCACCCATCAACTGCAATATCTCTCCCCACAAACTCTCTGATGATGAAGTTTGTGAACCTGCAAAAATTAGATTTGAACTACATGAGGCAACGTACCAATAACCGGACTCAATCTCTTCCCTCAACTGGTCAAGCTGCCACCCCGCATAGCCAACGAAGAATCTGAAATCTTGTGGCTTAAGCACCCCTTTGTTTACCAGTACAGATGCTTCTTCCAAACTGTTTCGAGCACCAAAACACACGCCAGGAATCACCTCTTCGAACCTAGGTAGCTCTGAACTAGCACCTGCTCTTAGTAGAAACATACTTGCCTCAAGGGGCCCACCAAAGTGCAAGGAACAATCAGCAAAGGTCGTGGCCAGGTCGAGATTAGTGGGTTTCATGTGCTTGATCTTTTTGCCTAATGGGCGATTTATGACTACACCGAATGGACCCTCTTGTGGGTGCCTGGTTCCAGATCTGAGGAGGAGAACGACCGTTCTTTCAAAAGTACGAACTCCATCGAGCTTTTCAGTGGCAACAAGAACACAGCCATTCTCAGGTGCTGAAATAGGATGTGCCCACTTCAAGGGAAGAGCTTTGGGACCAAAACTTGTGCCCTCTTGCTTGTGAGTGTCAGAGACTGCAGTTGCCACCTGCTGTAAGAGTTTTAGAAGAAACCCTATTCGTTTAATGCAAGTTTTAGCAAATATGAATAATGACTTGACAAACTCCACTAAACAGAAAGAGAGGGAGGGAGAGAGGGAGAGAGATTTTAATAAAAGAAACGAAAAGATAAATGCTTTAGTGATATACTCAGAAGAATGTAATCAATCCGCACTCATAGCAAAATGATACCGCGCAAGTCCTAGGAAAATAGGAACTACGAAGTATATATCGTAGAGCGGATCTGTAACTCTTCCGACATGTTTTCATGGAACATGTCACAGACAGGAACTGTGGTCATCAAGTGTGCAGTCTTTGCAGAATGTTATTTCATTTGTAATGACACAACAAAACCTTAGAACTTGGAAGTATCCTAGAGAAATCCATAAGGCTTCAATCCAAACAGGAGTTCATGGTGAATCATATGAATGACTCATTAAGCAATGTTTATCAACATTGGAATTTTATCATGCTAAGGGAAAGTGAGGTGTGTTATTGGTCTATAAGATGATTCAGACTTGCAAAGGTGGTCCATAAATCATACCTGCTCCTGAATGTAGAGAGATGCTCGAAATTCCCTCCAGTCCAAGGGCTTCTGATGAGATTTCGGTGCACCAGCATTTTTTGAGCTATCGTTTCCAGAAGAGGGGTTGCTCCTTTTTTGGCTATCTTCTTCTGGGCCCTTCCCTTCAGTATAACAGGGTCCACATTAGAGAGAGGCACAAGTTATGCTTAATCAAGATGTTACAAAATGTTAAATAATCATAAACGTTATGAGAAGTATCAATTAGGAAAGGACTTTACAACCTAATAAACCAGTAGAGTAAGAGAAGGAAGAAATACAAGTGTTTCCTTGACATGTATACACTTGTTCAAACTGTAAAGCTGTTATTGTGTCTATTGCGCTGATCAAGTTTGTCATTAATCGTTATGACAGAATTAATACGACAAACCAAAGTTAATCATAAAAAAAAGGACACTACTAAGTTGTAGGATAAGAAATATTTCCAGGTCCTAAAAGAGATTTTGTGCATCCATCAATTTTTGTACAATAAGCTAATCAACGTCACATCACAAAAACAAATTGATAATCGACACAGATCTGGAAAACAGTGAGTCATTTATCTATTGTCCCAGCAAATCTTTTCACCTCTCAGGCTTATCATATTAGAGCCCATTAAGGAAAATAGCTATAACTACGGTGGCACTTTTCCACGATGAACGCCTAAGACCAATAAGACACCGTTGTATATGTACTAGTCTAGAACCCAAGCCAGCAGCCTTGCTCTGGGCCTCTGCTAACCAAGCTTGTAACTTTTACCCCCGTCTCTAGGGAGAGCAAGCTTATGTGACGACTCTTTACTTTTCAGATATTGCAAAAGGTTTTGTGGCTTAGAGGTTTACTGCAAAGGTTCCCCAATAGCAGCAACCTCCCTAAGGAACATCTTAACATTTCCTTGCTTAGGATCTGTTCTCAAAGCTAATCATCATAGACTTTACTTTATCTACCTATTCATTGGCTAACAAAACATCCAGTTATTCGTCAGACTACAGAAGTTAGATCGTTTAGCCCTCCATGCTCCAATCTAGAAGTTTTTCAATTACGTCAAGTGAGCCAACTCTTCAGCTAGGCCTTTTATGAATCTAATAGCAACAACAGAGAAAATACGCCGCGAACCAAAGCTAGTTAAGGTTGGCTTTACGTCAAGTGAGCCGACTCTTCATGTAGGCCTTTTATAAATCTAATAGCAACAACAGCTAGGCCTTTTATAAATCTAATAGCAACAATAGAAAATCTACGCCACAATCCGAATCCAAATCCAGAGACATAAGACAGATTCGGAAGATATTTTTAAACATTTCTGGTATCTGCTGTGTGACGCCTAAGACAGTTAAGGAGCTGTTACCAAGCAAGGAAGAAAAATTAACAAAAATTAGGGTAGCGTTCCAGCTTTCATTTTATGGGTTATTTGGTGGGAAAGAAACAAGAGACGTTTTGTTTTGAAAGGAAAGTATGAACAGAATCAGATACAAATGCCTGTATTGTTATGCTCTTCGGTGTTAAATACTGAATGTATATGACATAGACACCCTATTAGATTTCCTTAGCTCCCTTCATTTAAAAGGGGTGCTGAGTTTTCCTAAACTGTATATGCTGCATTTCCTTGGTGCAGTTTCTGATAGATGACATTACCTTCTTACTGATGAAAAAAGTAGACTTTTTGTTCAAACTAAGATCTACAACATCCCTCTTAATTTACCACGACGTCCAAAATATAAAGAGAATAGAACAGTTTTTTTGTACTTTTTCAACTTTTTGATGAGAAAGAATCTTGTTAAAGTTGCTGGTATCTGTCTCTTCTCTTCTATGATAAAAGCAGTCTCAGTTTTCTCCAGCCCCAGTACAAGCTAGCTGGCTCAAAAATTTCTTATGTTATGTCCCTATAGACGTTTTCCCTTCTCCAGAGTAAAATTAAGAAACACTTCCTCCATGTTCCTTTTCACAACTTTTCTAAGGAAGAGCTGAAAGCAAAAGGTTCATCACAATCTTCACATCAAATTATTAGCATCTAATAAAACTTGATGAAAATGGAAACAACTTTTTAAAAATTTTCTAATATAACTTGATGAAAAAAGAAACGATTTCTTTTAAATTTTTAATAAAACTTGATGAAATATCCTAAGTCAACAACATGGATGTAAAATTGGAGAAGTTTGGACTCATCAAGGATGGATTCTAACTTTTAGAAGATTTTTTAATGATTTGGATATTATGAGAATTATTAATTTCTATGAGGTGCTAGGACAGTTCAAGGGCACAGAACAAAAGGAAGACAGATTATGGAGGGAGGGCAACAGTTAGGGAATCTTCACAGTCAAAGTTACCTATGGGACTCTCAACAAAGCTCCCATTCAGCTAGAACTGTGGCCATGGAAACATATATGGAAAGTCAAAATCCCATACAAAGTGGAATGTTTCACGTGGTTAGTGATAAAAGAGGCTTGTTTAACTGAAGAAAATCTGATGAAGAGAGGCTTTCCTTTGTGTTCTATATGCCATCTATGTGGAAGGAAGGCTGTGACCAACTGCCCATCTATTTTTGCATTGTGAGGTTACCTCACAAATCTGGAATACTTTTTTGCGTATGAGGGCTCTCTCTTGGGCAATGCCAAAAAGCTCCTTGGAATTACTTAAATGCTGGAACAGGGGAGGTGGTCTTCCCAGACAGAAAAGCAGATGGAAGATGATACCACCATGCATTTGGTGGACTATCTGGACAGAAAGAAATCTAAGATGTTTTGGGGGTACAGGTAGCCCAATTCAGAAGATCAAAATGAATGCCCTTTTGTTATTTTATTTTTGGTGAAGAGGAATTTACAGTCAATACTGAATCTATCCTAGAGATTTTAGAATCCTTGTAAGTTGTACAAGATATATGTTTTTTTTTCCTCCTTTCTTTCCACCTTCTCTCCTGTAGATATGGCTTTGGCACAGCTTTAGTGCCCACTGCCCTGTTATATGAAAATTGTTGCCATTCAAAAAAAAAAAAAAACTTTTTTTAATTTTTAATCTTTCTAATTAGATTTATGATGGTGGTCTCCGGATCAGCTTGCACGCATCTCGACTATTCAACATCCCACCTCCCACTAGCACAGGTACTTGGTAACTTTGCCCACCAAGGTTTAGGCAGATGCAAAGAAATCATCTACTATTGTTTTTTGCCTCCCTTGGGAAGTTGGGATTGAACCTAAGACCTCATGGTTCTCCTTCCACTTCATTGACTACTAGGCCACAACCTTGGGTGCATTTTTTTTTTTTTTTTTTTTTGTCTTTCTGATAAGTAATCCCACTAGTGGGATTTTACTGGGTATGTTGTTGTTGTTGTTTCTTTCTGATAAGTAAAAACACAGCTTTTTATTGGACACCTCAACTTTAGAAACCAATCATCAAGGCAATCAATAATTGCTTATGTTAAAACAGCTGAAATACTAACAATGCCAAGAAGAAATTAGTTATTCAACAAGTCTAAGACCATGGAGTCTTGAACTACAAAAGAAACTGACAGTGTGGCCCGCTTAATTCATACACTGACAGGGAAGGCAATGGAGATTAGAAAGTGACAACTAGGTTCACTCATCTATAAAGTTAAAAACTAAAACTCAACCCTTTCAGAAGCACATCTAATTACTCATAACAAATTCACCTAATTTTCAAGCAACGACACTAAAATTAACAATTGAAAAAAGCACCAATGTTTTCACTTACTGAAGAAAAGCTCAAACAATTAAGAAAAGAAATGAATTTTAAACACCTGAAGAAGAGGAAGAATGGGAATTGTCAGAGTTCTTCTTGCCCATAGCTTTAACAAGAAAAGAGTTATACCCAGAACCAGAAGATAAATAAAACGTCTGTCTTTTAGGCACTCTGATTTCAAACACCTTCCAATTTGAAACAAAGGGTTTCTCACAAATTGAATTTCTTAGTAGCAGATTGGTGTTTTTCACATGTACAGACCAAAGATCCATGATTTCAACAAGAAAATGAACCCCCCCCCCAAAAAATTGAATCTTTCTTCTCTTTTTTTTTTTGTTGCTCTGTGAATATTTTCCACAAGAACTGAAACGGGTTCTATGTTTATCAGGACGTTAGTAACAATGATGATGAAAACATTGATAATGGGATAGAGAGAGGGGGGGGGGGGGATGCAAGAAAATGACACAGCAAGAAATTGTTTTGCGGGGTATGGGGTGGGAGGTTAGTGGGGTTGGAAGAATATGCTTATTTTAATCGATTTAATAGAGAGGGGATTTGGTTTGATGATCGAAAGAAAGGGTTTGAGGCGAAAATAATAGTTGGGGCCCAAACCCTGATATTTTTTATTATTTAAGTGGTTAATTTACTTTACAAGAAAAGTAATGTAGAGCTTCTATTTTTTCAAGTAATATAATAAAACAAAGTACAATAGAAGAAACTGGAGAAGCAAGTGTGTGTGTTTGATAGCGGTGTCAATAATTCGGTTCGGCCGAATATTTTATAAAATTTGTATCATACTAATTTTTTGATTATTCTATTATATATAATCAAAATTATACTTTTCGAAATTGTTTCAATCATATTGGTTTCTCTTCAGTATCGGTACGGTTCGGTTAATTTTTGGTATTTTTTTAAATATCGTGTAAAGTTCAGTAGAAATAGAATGCAATAACATATGTTCTTTTATAGGAAGTAGCAAAACTCTTTCGACATTTTTACTGTTTAAATGGTGATGAATTAAAAAAAATGAAAGATAGTTAGACCATAGATCCATCAACTATAACGACCCTGCCGGTTGTTTTGAGCTCTAGCGCGTCGTTCGACGTTTTGAGGCTATGAGCAGCCTCACTTCAAGCATATTGACCTGTACATGTGGTAGGAATTGAATTTTGTGAAGTTCGAAATTGATTTGGAATGATAATTCTCATTTCGGAAGCTTTAAGTTGGAAGAATTGACTAAGGTTGGATTTTTGAGTAAACGACCTCGGAATCGGGATTTGAAAGTTCCAATAGGTTTGTATGATGTTTTTGGACTTGGGCGTAGTCCGAATTGGGTTTTGGATGATCCGGAGCATTTCGGCGCCTATTGTGGAAGTTGGCATTTTGGAAAAATTTCATAAATTTGGATTGAAGTGCATTTTAATATTATCGATGTCTGTTTGGGATTCCGAGTCTGGGAATAGCTCTGTATGGTGATTCTGGTATTGGGAGCACGTCCAGATGTGAATTTGGAGGTCCGTAAGTCATTTCGGGGTCATTTGGCGAAAGTTAGAAATTTGAAGGTTTTGAGAAGTTTGATCGGGAGTGGACTTTTTGATATCGGGGTCGGAATCCGATTCTAAAAGTTAGAGCAGGCCAGTAATGTCGAATGTGACTTGTGTTCAAAATTTGAGGTCAATCGGACGTAATTTGATAGGTTTCGACATCGAATATAAAAGTTTGAAGTTCTAAAGTTCATTAAGCTTGAATCGAGCTGCGATTCGTGATTTCGGTGTTGTTTGATGTGATTTGAAGACTCGACTAAGTTCGTAATGTGTTTTGGGATGTGTTGGTTTAATTGGTTGAGGTCCCGAGGGCCTCGGGTGGATTTCGGATGGTAAACGGAACGAGTTTGGACTTGGAAGAAGTGCTGGAGCAGCTGCCTTCTAGTGTAACCGCACATGCAAGGTTTGGGCCGCAGGTGCAGAGCCGCAGAAGTGGCCAAGAGGGGCGCAAATGCGATTTTGGTTGGGCAATGGTGAGACCGCAAATGCGGTTATCTCGCCGCAGAAGCGAGACTGCACCTGCGGAAGGGAAGGCGCAGAAGCGGAAGCAGGCAGTTGGGGGCATCTCCGCAGAAGCGGAATATTAGCCGTACCTGCGAAACCGCAGAAGCGGTCAAGTGACCGCAGGTGCAAGAAGTTGTTGGGCAGAAGGGTTCATTACAAAAACGGGAATTTGGCCATTTTCTTCCATTCTCTCTTGGTTGGGCAATTTTTGGAGAGCTTCAAGTGGGAGGTTTTCACCATCTATGCCAAGGTAAGTTATTCCCATCCATTGTAAGTTAAATACATAATTTTTATATGGATTCAAACATGAAAATTCGTAGAAAATGGGATTTTTGGTAGAAAACCTAGGAATAGGTATTTTTGGATTTTGACCAGGAACATGGAATTTGGAATAAATTATATATTTGAGTTCATAGTGTTATGGGCAAAGTTTATCTTCAAAATTTTTTGGAATCCAGGCATGTAGGCCCGAGAGTGATTTTTATCGACCTTTCGAACGGAGTTGGAAATTATTGTAAATTGGATTATAATGAGTATTAAGGTATATATTTATGGATTTACTCATTTATTGACTAGTTTTGGGAGCGTTGAGCACCGGTTTAAGTTGTTGGAAAGGTTTGGGAGCCGGCTATGGAACTTCAGAGCGAGGTAAGTCTCCTTTCTAACCCTGTAAGAAGGAATTAACCCCATAGGTGAATAGAATTAATATGTGATTTTAATTGTGGAGGCTACGTGCGCACGAGGTGACGAGAGTCCATGTGTAGCTACTATTATGCTCATGTCCGGGTAGTCTAGGACCCAAATCATGTTATATTTGCGTTATTTGCATTCTACTTGTTAATTTAATTGTTAAAAATACATTGGAACTTGATAAGGAAATGGTAAAAGGTTAAACTTCACCTACTTGAGTTTTTGGACGGGTCAATTGACCATTAATGAGTGTTTACCTTGAAAATGATAATTACAATTAGATTTGATTTTGTGGTTCTAAAAATACGTGATATGCTTTTATGCTAGTTGCTAGGCAATAGATGCTAAGTATGCGACTAGGAAATAAGATAAGAACTTAAAAACAGTGTGTTTAAGCAAACCAAGTGGCTGAGAATCGGGGCCTCGAGGTCGAGCTCGATACTAAGCTATGGGCAGCCGGTGAAGGTCTAACAGTTTCGAGAGCTTTGATGAAGGCTCTTTATGGTCATTAATGAGCAATAAATAAAGAACAATAAATAGAACACAATAAATGTAAGCAATAAATGTAAACAATAGAATCAAGAGAATATGTTTAAGTTCGAAAGCAGAGAGAATGTTCTTGTATTGAATGTGGTAAGTGATGTTGTATCTGCCTTTACAAAATGACAAGGGTCCCTTTATATACCAGGGGGAATCCCAACATAGTACAAATGCATTTATTACAAAGATACATAGCTGGTACAACCATTTAATGCCACGGTACGAGCTTGAACTAGCCTAATAGACTTGGTCAGTTTTAGTCACGTGCCTTGGGAATCTCCCACTCGTTCATCATAGCTGCCGATTTATTCTGCCCCGAGGTCGATCATATGGAAACCCTTAGGGTCGGACCTCGAACTGTGCCTCTAGCCTTCCTAAAACGGGCTATGGGATATCATAATGATCATAAAATCGAGCTCTCTGATTTTAGCCGTATACAGATAGTTCCCGCATTTCTTAGAATGAAAATGATAAGAAACGGTCTTGAATTCTTGCTTGTTTGACACTACCATCATGACATCAGCCTATCAGAGCATTAAATGCCATGACTCAAAGGCTGCGCAGGAGTCACTATCGACACAACTACCGAGAAGCCCACAAACTCTATTAGTCTGGCCTTTTCGCTTCCTAAATGCTGCCCATATGGCTTCTATAAATATCTCAATCGTTTTGTTATTCACACTTTTACAACATCTTCAATTTTCTAGAGTTAAGTCCACCGTCTTCTACATTCTTCTCCCTTCTGCGCTTGCTTCTTCACTTTCCTTTCTAGAAACCCTTTTTATAGCCATGGCTAGGACCTCTAGAACGGTACCTTAGAAGGAGGGCACTACTTCTTTGTCTCACTCATCCAGGGGTAAACCAAAGGTACCCCCAACTGTCGAGCAGTGTACTTCTACCAAATTCGACATCGTATAAGATTTTTCCGTCAAAAATCCCCTTGCCACACCAAGTCGATGTGAGCCCGTGTCTCGATACATCAGCGTGGTGACCGATACAAGCAGAGTGAAGGAAGACCGCCAATGGGGGAGGGCAACGTTAGTAAAAATCCCCAATTTTGGGGAGAGCATAGTAGATCGTAAAGATGGCTTTCTCAGCGTGTATACATACCCATTTACTTTAGGCCCCACAGATTCTTCGGATCCTTCTTCCCCATTGATAGATCCGATGATTCTCGATTTTTTCCATGAGTACCGAGTGGTGCTCGGTCAGATATATCCTTCTTTCTGGAGGATTGTTCATATGCTCCGGTACTTTCCAACAAGGTTGGGGGTATGAAGTTCACCCTCAATTACTTGATCAGATTATATGGCCCTTGGTTCTACCGGGGTTTGATCAAGCTTCATCCTCAGTCCGCGAGGCTATTCTTTTCGAGCATCGATGAGGATAAGGATCGGGGTGGATGAGCTGGTTTGTCCGAGTGAGGACCTTGGACATTATCCCCACTGATAGGATGCCATTCCTGGAGGAGTGAAATACGAACCGTAAGTGCCCCCACCTCGAACATATTTTATTGCCTTTTCATCCACTTCTAAAAAAATGGTCTTCCTTTTGATTATGCAACCACCATTTGGTACCCTAGTGCGGTTCAGAATCTATTGGGATGGATCAGACAATTGGATTCCACTTTCCCTTATTGCGATCATTCTTGGCGCGACTTGGCCAAAATGCGGTGGCAGGCCAAAAACCATGGTATGCTCTTTACTGCTATCTTTACTAGGCTCCCTTATGAGTATCCTTTGTAAGTTTGATGCATTATGCTTGTGTAAGCCTCGGGGATGGAGTGTCGATGAGGCCGGCTCCTGCTGGTGAAAAAGGAACCTCTAAACCCGGCAAGGGTAAGAAAAGGAAGAAAGAAACTTCGGCCGAGTCTTCAATTAAGATCAACGCCACGGTCTCAACTTCGGCTACTGTGGCAAGTACCCATGCCGAGGATAAAGGTGATGATGATGATGGAGGCCCTTTGGTACAAAGGATGAGACGAGGTGAAGATGCTCCACAAGTTACCGGGTGAAAGGCCGCTGAATCGGGGGTAGTCGATTTGGAATAGACCCGCATGGAGGAAACCCTCGAAGAGGGCTCGGGGACAATCCTCGAGTCTCACGTCAGACATGGCACAGTCCGTGCTGATGAACCCGCTGCTGGTGACTCCGAAGGGCCTGAACCCGAAGCTTCTCGGGGGCAAGATGAGGCCCTTAGAGAAATTAATGCCCTGGGTGGCATTAATTTGGGCCCTCCATACTCACCGGGGGAGATCAGTGCGGCTTGGGATCAGGGTACTGCTGGAGCAGGGGCCTTTCATGGAGGGGAAGTTGTGCTCAGAGACCTCCTCGCTGGTATCGACGAGAATATCGATCTCGATGCCCCCATTGCTCTCGAGGAGGCGGAGAGGCTTCAACAGCAGGTGATGCTTTTGACGTATAATTTATGCTTTAAATCTTTGTGCTTGACTTTCTAACCTTTCTGTGCTGTTGTAGGCCAAGAAGATGTATGATCATGCCTTCTCTAGGTTTCAAGACGAGCTTTCGTTCCATGGGAAGGAGCTTGAGAAGCTCACCTCAGTATTGAAGGAGTCGGAGACCTTCTCTGCCCGAAAGGGGGAGGAAGTGAGCGGGCTTCAGGCAAGTTTGGAGGGAGTGCACCAGGAAAGGGCTGGCCTTGCCGAGCAGGTAACATGACATCCATTAACTCACCCTTTTATTATTATAATTTGATGCTCACCAACTTGCTTTGCCTTTGTAGATTGGGCAAAAGGATGCCCTGGTGGGGCGACTTCGAGAAGAGGTTGCTGCCAAGGATGCGAAGATCCTCGAGCTGGAGGAGCGAAATGAGATCATGGTCTCGGAGAGAGACCTCTTGCGAATGGAGCTGACATCGATCCAGGGTCTCCTCCAAAGTGCTCAGGAGGAGGTTTCTGTACTATCTGCGGCCAAGTCTGAGGCCGAAGAAAATGCATCTTCATACATGAAGGATGCCACTACTACGAATGAACGAGCCCGAGAGATATTAGAGAAGGCCGGGCAGAAGCTGACTCGGGCCATCGCTTACGCTCGTGCAAAGGCAAGGAGGCAAGCTCTCGAGGAAGCAAGCGCTAAAGGCGCCAACCTCTCAGCTGAGATTGCGGAAGCCCGAGACTTGGAGGAAGAATCGGCATTCTCGGCCACTTCGGATGAGGGTTCCGGAGATGATCCAGAGAGTAGTGGTGGTGAAGAATAGATCCACATCGTCATCCTTTCTTTTTTATGCATGCGTTTCTCGGGGGGAAAAGGTCTTGTAAAGACGCCCCTTGTAAATATATTTTTGGCAATGTAAATTTTTTTTCTGCTTCAAGTCTTTGAATTCTTTATATAAGAGTTCACAAGGAGCTGGCCTTCAAAATTTGATGTTGGCTATTTGGAGCCCGTAATTGGAATAATCGAAACTCCCGGGATTGGGAACCATCTTGAGATTAGGTTGATATCCTTTTAAAATCGATGCTTATAATAGCAAAAATTCTCGAGGTCTCGACGGCTCCCTAGCGTTGTGTGATAGTATCATTTATGCGACACGGTTGTGAAGCGACCGGGGTGGTCCCACCGGTGCACTTCACCAAAATGGCACTGACATGGTCAGAATCAATTGGCCTTCAGGATAGGCGAACAGTCGCTGCTTGCTCTATATATTCATTTGCTTATTTCTTGTTTGAGGACTCCGCTACTTTGAGTAACTATCCCTCTTATAGAGCTCTTTTTTATGCTAGTTCTCTTACCATTTCAAGAGCTTTCGCCCAAGTCTTTACCTTTATTTTTCTTATTTTACTATAGCCATGGCTGCTACGTCCGCACCCGTTCACCAAGGAGAGGAGAGTTTCGCCTCCGCATCGCACTGGGTCGGTGGTACACCGCCGGTACCTGGTGAGCTAACCTCGAGGTGCTTTGTCACGAGGAGGGACTTTACGTTAGAGAGACCTCCCAATGTTCAGGGCCATCAGGAGCATGCATCGAGGTTTATTTCCTCAATAGGGGAGGAGCACCTCGATACAATTAGAAAAGACTACGGATGGGGAGAAAAAGTGGTACTGCAGGTACCTTCCCCAGAAGAGAGTATCATGGCTCATGTCGAGGGGTTTTTGAACGTATATACGTACACCTTTACGTTGGGGCCCCTCGATAGTGTCGTGCTCGAATTTTGTAGGATATATCGGGTTACCCTAGCACAGGTTCACCCGTCATTTTGGAGGATAGTGCTGATGGTAAGGTATTTTGCAGATAAAGTCGGGCTCGAATTCACCCTCAGTCGTCTTCTTAGGCTGTACCAGCCCTTGCATCATCGAGGCCTGATTACTCTACGACGTCGATCCACTCGGCTCTTTGTTGCCAGCAATGAAGAAGATGGGGATCGAGGGTGTATGAGTCGTTTCATCTGAGTGCGGACTGTCGATATTGTTCCCGCAAAGTTTCTTCCATTTCCTGAGAAATGGAATTTTTCACGTAAGTGGTACACTTATGTTCTTATTATTTTTGCCCATGGTGAAGGCAGACTCTATAAAGGTGCTTTTTTTCCTTTTCTTTTTTGCAGCAATCCCCTGGATGCCACACAAGGTTCCCGACCTGGCGGATTGGTCTCGGAAACTGGCAGCTTGCTCGACTTACGATGAGCGTAAGTGGCGAGATCTGGTCAAGGGTAGATGGAAGGTAAAACATCACGGTACGTGGTGCATGGATCGCTTCCTTCGAAAGGTACTTTCTTTTATGTGCACTAACTCCACCACCGCAGGCATTAGAGATTTTTCTGAGATGAGGTCGTGCCCCCTCGGGGAGGAGGAAGAATCGTCGGCTTTGGGGTCGAGGACCAATAACAAACGGAAGGAGTCCTCGAAGGACGAGAGTGTTCATAGCAAGGCAAGCCCTATTTGAAGGTTCAAAGAAGATGTATCTGTTGATCCTACAACATTTGAGGCTTTTAGCCTTGGAAAAGTGGTTCCTCTCTTGCCGCCGTCTTCATTTCTCGTCGAAGGTACTTCGAGGGATGTTCAAGACAAGGGGCCACCTAAATCAAGCGGGGTCTCGAGCGATCGTACCCCCACCGAGATTGGTTCAACTGGGGCTGGTGAGACCAGGCCAATAGGTGCACGCTCAACCTTTGAGGAGGCTCAGCGGCTTTGTTCTATGGTGAGCTTTGGTTGACTTCGTTGATCTTCTGATTCTATGTTTTTGTTTTCTTATTGAGCTTCTTTTTCACAGGCCTTTGGCAAGCTCAAGTCCGAACTGCTCCACTATGAAGCCCGGTTAAGGAAAGCCTTGGATGTGGAGAAATCCCTCAGGCTTCTTTGTGATGAAAGGGGAAAAGAATTGAGGCACCTTCAGTACAAGGAGAATTGAAGCCTGAACTACGAGAGCCACCTTGAGAAACAGGTAACTTTTGCTCTGAGGGAGTGCATGCTCCTTTTTCTATCCTCAGAGATTAATATTTTGATACCTCAGTTGCAGGGCAAGACAGAGGATTTGGAACACCTTTAGGGCGAGGTTAGCCAGGCGAAGTATGAGTGTAACGAGCTAAGGGATCAGATAGATGCCCATGTTGCGACCAAGAAGAATGCTCTGGCCAAGGTTTCTTCCCTCGAGGTGCAGCTCCGGAACATCCATGAGAACAGCTCGGTTCAGATGAGAAGTATTGCAAGGCTCGAATCTGACCTTTTGGAGATGAAGGCCGAGGTCGTGGACGCCCGGGCTGAAGCCGAAGAGATTCGGGCTAAGGCCGACAAGAAAGTGGTCATTTACTTAAAAAAACGTTGCTGATGTTTGAGCAAAGTTGAGAAGTGCTTATGATCGAGAGATCAGAAGCAATGAGTATGCTCGGTGCAAATCTCGAAGGGAAACCCTCGAAGATATTCATGCTAGGGGCTTTGATCTCTCAGAAGAGATAACGCAGGCCAAGGTTGATGAATACGATGCCAAGTTCCTTTTGTCTGATGCCGAAGATAATGAGGAAGAGGCCGACGGGCCATATTCCCCGAGGGGGACGTAGACTAGGCTTTTTCTTTTTGATTCTTTGTACAGGGCTCTTAGAGAGAATATGCGAATGTAGCCTTGCATTGTTTCATATGTGCATATATAAAGAAACCTTTCGGTTTTCTCCTTCCATGAATTTCTATTTACTTGTGTATGCCTTTCTTTGTCTTGAGTTTTGACGTTTTGTAAACGCTTAGCCAGACGAATTGGACTTTGAGTAAAAACCCTTAGGTTTATAATTCGGCCACTGGGGCTCATTAGGCTAGCTCGTAGGCTCTTACGTATTTGCCCTTAGGCGCTTTTAGTTAACTGTTTTGGGCTCAGTCTCGGAGTCGTATTTTGACTCGAGCTCATTGACCCCTAAGTTTTTGAATTAAGCTAGCTCATAGGCTCTTATGTGTAGGGTCGGTACGACCTCTTAATATAGGTTGGCGATAGTGGCTCTTACGCGTTGGGTCGGTACGACCTCTAATGTGGGCTAGCGACAGTGTCTCTTACGCATTGGGTCGGTACGACCTTTAAATGTAGGCTGGCGACAGTGGATCTTACGCATTGGGTCAGTGCGACCTTTAATTTTAAGCTGGCGACAGTAGCTCTTACGCATTGGGTCGGTACAACCTCTTATGTAGGCTTTATTTTCCCTCACTAAAATCTTTTTGAAGTTTTTGTGTTCGCCTGACTCTTTGACGGTTCGATAAGAACCTCGATTGTGAGCCGTTAGGTAGCGATAATTGAGCATCTCGGGAGGTTTTGCTCGATGCCTGAATTGTTTCAAAGCCTATTGTTTGGAGCTGATATGATCGAAGCTCTTTTGCTTATGCCGAGGGTAGCCTGATTAACCGGTTCTTTTCAAAGTTTTTTCGAAGTAATGTCCCTGAGTCACGTTAGTTTGGCTGGTACAGCCTTGTGACCGTAGTCATCGTGTTTGGCCGAGGCCTTTCAGTCCCCGAGTGAAGTAGTTTCAGCGTCTATATCGAGGGTATGCCTTTTTAGGGGTCTTATAAGTTCAGATATATAGCCTTAACTTTAATATCGGGATTATGCCTTTTGCAAGGTCTTACAAATTTGAACATGCCTTTCTTGAGGTATTATAGATAAGTTTACTTGGTACAAGTATGGTTCATGCCTCGCTTGAGGTCTTACAGATGAGTTTACTTGGTACAAGTATGGTTCATGCCTTGCTTGAGGTCTTACAGATAATTTTAGTTGGTACAAGTATGGTTTATGCCTTGCTTGAAGTCTTACAGATAAATTTACTTGATACAAGTATGGTTCATGCCTTGATTGAGGTCTTACAGTTTAAGTGTTGCCGCATGGAGGGCTTTCAAACTCGAGGTCACCCGCCTAGGGTCTTATGGCCTCGAGTTTCTGATAGTTCGACGGGATGATAGTCGACGACAGTCCCCGAGACGTCGAATGATTTTTGGATCTGGAGCCATTCTTTTGTAAACTTGGTGTCGCCTCGTTGAGGGCTTACGAGTTTGATGACGGTCCCCGATGTGAGCACGTGATTTTTGTCCTACAAGAACTACTCCCAAAAATTCAAAATAAAACAGTTTTGTGTTGCTTGTGATTTATTTGTATTTGTCCGTGCATGTTTATTTTTACTTTAATTAAGAAAAAATACAAAATATGTGTTGCATGTGCATTTAGGATTTAATTTTACAATTAGGAATTAATTAAACAATATTTGGATTTGCGAGAATGAAAATCACAAAAATATGTACTTGGCATTTTTTAGCATTTAATCTCCAATTGTGTGATTTTATTTTAGTTGGTATTTAATTGTGTGTGATAATTGTTATTAGGAATTAATTAGTATGTTTAATTTGGTTTATAATTTAATTTAGAATTTTAGTTTTATTAATTAAGAAATAAAAGAAAAAGAAGGAAAAGGAACAAAATGGAAATCGGACTGGGCCAAATTGGCCACAGCCCAATTCTTACCCAAAAATCAGCCCAATACTCGCCCAAATCCAGTCCACCCCCAGCATCGAAGAAACGACGCCGTTTCAAGCCTGTCGATCCAGACCGTTCATTTCATTTAATCCAACGGCCGCAAATCGCCCCCATGCCCCGACCCATTCCCATCCAAAGACCGCTCCGGTCTCAAGGTAAACGAAACGCACCGTCTCTTTAAGTGAGTTGATCCAAGCCATCGATCTCAATTGATCTAACGGCTAGGATCAAATAACTTCCCCATATATATAAGCCCAAACCATACCCCGCCCCTCAAGCCAAACCCCCCTCACCTCTTCGTCTCTAAGCCTTAGAGACCAAACGAACCCTCTGCCCCTTACCACCGTGCTTCGCCCACCGGAAATTGCCTCACGCCGGTTCCGGTGGTCCAAACGACCCTATCTTTACACCACTAATTCCCCTCGACCTCCCCATTCTGAATCCCTAACCCTTATCCCTCGAATCCTGATTAGGGCCTTCGAATCTTCAATCAAAGATCGACCAAAAAACCCTAACTAATCCAATCGATTCCAGGCTAACACCCAACGTCCACCTGACTTCCCTCGTCACTAAACCACCCTTAGTTCCCCTCGAATCAAACCGGAGTTTGTCGAATCTCAATTCGAATGAACAAACGATGAGTTTTCAAATCAAGAGCCTGTATTGAAGATTTGAGGCCGAAATAGGTTTTATTCGTGTGTTCTCGTTTGAGAACTCGTGATTAAGACCTATTCCGACCAAAATTGAAAGATGCCGGATTTTGTTCAAGCCGAGTTGGTCGTTCATCTTAGGTATTTCTATTCTCTGTTTCATCTCGTTTTTTAGGCTTCATTCGATATGTGTCTTTTCGGATTAATTTCCTGTCACATCAATTTGTTTTGGTTTGGTAATTGGTGTTGACTCGTTAATTTTAGTCAATTAAAGCTAGTCAGTTTGTTGATTTGTTAGAACATTTTCCGATTTTGCAATCGATAAATTAAGGATTAGTTCATCACAATGTTTGAATCGCTTAGTCGGTCGTCACATTGTTTTGAATTGCTTGGTCAGTTGAATTGTTTTGAAAATACATGAACTGTTGTTTTAGTTGTCACCTGAACCTACTGTGTCATTCCCTGTAAGGGTCTTCTGAATCATTAAAATCCTTGGCCTTTATTTTGTTGCTATTTGATTCAACCTGGTTCAAGCTTAAGCTGTTGTTGAGTTTGATGAATTGGATCCTACTGTTTAGGGTCTGAAATGAATCTGACATTGGTTTGAATTCAGTGTTGGTATGATAATGTTCATTAGATAGTAGTGAGTTATAAGGTTACATTCAGAACTTAGGAGAATTGGTTATAGTTGCAGTCACAGGGTCTTCAGTGGTATTTTGGGGGTTTAAAAGTTTGACAAATGGTCTTGCTAAGTGGGCTGTCAGTAAAGTACTTAATTAACCATTAATCTAATATGTTAGTGGGGAACAAGACATAATGGTATGGGGGATAATGATAAAAGCTAAAAGGATACACATAGTAGAGGAATATTACAAGCTGGAAAGTAAAAGAAACATGGGGGCAATAATAAAAGATCTCTTTGACAACTGTAAAGAAAAAGGGGGCTGGAAAGGGGTTCAAGAGTTGGGTATAAATATGGGGGATCAATTTTAGAGAAAAAAAAGAGAAAGAAAAGGAAAAAAAAGAAAGAAAAAACAACATTTTGGGAGCTTTGAAAGTGATCAGTTTCTTTTAGAGAGTGCTGGAGAGTTTAAGAACAGAAAACAAAAAGAAAGATACTATTTCATTGCATCCGTTGATGTAATTCGAATTCTGGACAGTGATTCTCATTCCTTTTGATTGCTTAAGTGGTTCAGTGGTCTACTGGTTCAGTTTTGGGTTTAATACAAGCTTGGTTGAGTCTGTTTGTCTTGTTATTTGCTGTTGCTGTCGGTTTACAACCTTTCTGGGTTTTTTTTCCTGGAGTATTGATTGAGTTGCTGCTGCTAGTGTATTGTTGTTGTATTGACTGCTACTAGCCTACTGATGACTATTCTTTCTCCTCTTCTTGTGTTGCATTTCTCCAGGTACACATTTGAACCTGTTTTGGTATAATTTCTCCAGTGGAATGGAAAGGCAATTGCTGTTTGACATTCATTAAAGCTTTACTGTTTTTTAGTTTATTATGATACAGTTAGATTTATGATTTGTATGATAAATTTGTGCATTAATGCGCCTGTAAGGGACTAGTTGGATTATTAACATGCTATGTACTGTTTTGTAACTTGTGGACATTAGGTACCTGTATAATTAAGATTGTTGTTTAACCGATCTGAGTTGTTTTGAATTGTGATGGACTGTTAACTCTAATATATAACTCATTTATGTTGAAATCAAGTCCATAGTGTCAAATAATTTCACTGTTCGTGTTAATTGCTCGCCACACCAAAAATCAAAGGCAAATCACAGCAAATAGGTGCATATTCACGTTAGTCCAGGTCACGTATGTTTAGTTTCGAATTGGAAATTATCCATGACTCCATGTGTGATTTAAATCATTATTGGATAAGTGATTCGTTAGAGTGAGTTATAGGTAAGACCATTCCTACTCTAATAGGGATGAGCAAACAATTGTGAGTTATGTGCTAAACCAAATGAGAATTGAGCTATGTGTTAAAATCAGTGCTACAATAGCTTAAAAATGATGTTAATCTCGAGTGAAAAAATTAGAAATTATGAGTTTGATGCAAGTATGATTAATTCTGTAAATTAGCTCCCCCCTACACCCATTGATCAAGTTGGACTGTCATGATCCCTGAGGCCTAAATAATTCCTGCCCTAGCTATGGAAGTTCAATTGATAGGATACTAGGTGTATGAACCATTGCGGGCTCAGGAGGACCATTTTCTATGAAATGAAACTTTGGTCATGTACTGGAAATGTCCTTCTCTCTTTGTTCAACTCTGGGGCTTAACTGTTTGAAATCGAGTTATGTAATTTCGGATCTTTCACGCACATTAATTAACTAGGGCTGCTTTCATTTTAGAGACGAATTAAATAGAAAATTATAGATTATTTTAGGATGGACCTTTAAAAATAATAAAAATAAGGCGAGCTTCGCTTAATAAAAATGCATAAATTGCGGGGCCCTCATGAGATGTATATATTCAAATCCTTAGATTTCGGGAACGGGCTGTTCAGCGAATTTCACGGCTTTCCCCAAAATAATAATGTGTTAGTCTCTTTAGGCGCGTATTTTAATAACATTGCCTCCTTAAACTCGGGTGCGCATTTATGTGACCCAAATCCAAACCTCAACGGAGTCGAGATGTGTCAACAACCACGGGTACATTGATATGACGTGGTTTGAGACACGTTTTTTACGACATTGCAATTCTCTTTTAAAATAATAATAATAAAGCGGTAAAAAGTTAGAATTTGCACATAGGTTCAACATGTATTAAAATCAGACAAATAAGCCGAATATGACAGTTGAGCGACCGTGCTAGAACCACGGAACTTGGGAATGCCTAACACCTTCTCCCGGGTTAACATAATTCCTTACTCAGATTTCTGGTTCGCGGACTGTAATATAAAGTCAATCTTTTCCTCGATTCGGGATTCAACCGGTGATTGGGAAACCATAAATCTCCCAAGTGACGACTCTGAATCTTTAAATAAAATCCCGTTTCGATTGTCCTTTAATTGGAAAAACTCCTTTACGCCCTTTCGGGTGTAGGTAAAAAGGAGGTGTGACAGCTCTAGCGACTCTGCTGGGGACAATACCCAGAATCTCTGGTTCAGGGTTCAAAAATTCGAGCTTAGAATAATTTTTATTATTTGACTTTACTTATTATCTGATTTTATTACATGTTTTGGTTTAAATGTGCAAAATGTTGCTTTTACCGCTTTGATATTATCTGAACTGTATATAAACTATTACGAAACTCTTCTCTTCTCATCTTTGGGGATGTGCTCGCTGGTTGAGACTCCCTATTCTGTTAGTGTCATATCTCGAGACTCCCTATTCTGTTAGTGTCATACCTTGAAATAAGAAAGAGGCTCGGACAAGTTACTAAGCCGGATGGCCTTTTGGTTCCCGGTACGTAGCCCCCTCCTCGACTCGAGTTGTCCGCTCGGGTACACAGTCTAGAACAAATACCCAGGTTATAAACCTAGAATAACTCAGCTTCATGCCGGATCCCTAGTAGGAACATTTGTTTGCATCACGTGCATTTGACTTTGGAGGCTCAATACAGGTGTTGGGTCTGTCTAGGACAGGTGTACCAAAAATGACAAAAGACCATCCTGATGCATCTTACTTGCTACTTGTGCATTTGTTTGCTTCGGACTTGCATGCTGACCGACTTTTGAATATTTTGAGGAAAGAGAGATAGAGGTACGAGGGTTAAAGAGAGTTAATCGCCTGTTTTGAAAAAAAACAATGTCCAAATAGTGTCGAAACTCTGCCGAATTTTTGAGAAAATGAAAAAAAAATAAAAAAAATAGTTTTATTTGCCAATGAAAAAAGTCTTGTTTTCAAAAGAAGTTTGTTTTATCGGCCCGAACTACGCCAGTTTGATTCTCACAAGGTGTGAGATACGTAGGCAACCCCCATCGGGTCCAACTTCACTTTTTGCGAAAATAGCCAAGAGAACAAAATCTTTACTTGAAAATAATCAGGGTGATGCCATTCTTGTTAGGAATAGCCGAATGTCCCTAAAAGGGCGCCGGAAGGCTATTTTTGCAAGAACAGCCGCCTGTGATCATTTTGTCAAGGCTTTCACCGGTTAGCCGACACAGCCTTAAAATCTTCGACCCCGAGGTTCTGAAAGGCCGTATTGGCAAAACCGGGTTTTATTTTAAATAGAAAAATGTCCATGTTGTCCTTGAGTCAATTGAATCGTGATTTTTGCTTAACCACCCTAATAAATGTGCAGAATGAGCACAAGTCAGAATTTGCACGTAACAATTGTGAACAAGATCCCTTTGGAGTTGCACATGTGGTGGGATGACTTGGGCGAATCAGGGCGCGACACAGTCAATCTATACCTGGGAGGCCTCACTAGGTTGCTGAAGATTAATCCTAGGGGGGATATCATAAAGGCATTGGTCGCATTCTGGGACCCGGCACACAACGTATTTCACTTCTCGGATTTTGAACTTACCCCAACATTGGAAGAAATAGCCGGATACATCGGGAGTCCCAAAGTTCCTCTGAGACACCAGTACCTGATTGCTCCGAGGGCCGTAGCCGTACACAGGTTCCTAAACTCTTTGAAAATACGCAGGGGGGTCCACAACCCAGACTTGGCAGCTAGATTTTGTACTTTGAAGTTTATATACAATAGATATGGTCACATAGAGGGGTTCAACAAGCTAGAGAACAAAATCTGTAGCAAAGGAAACCGCCTTAAGTGGGAAGAACATAGGTGTTTTGCATTCATGGTAGCCTTTTTGGGACTCCTGGTATTTCCTAGAAAAGACGGGAACATTGACATACGAGTATCTGGGGTTGTCAACACTTTGCTTACTCAGGCCAACAACACCCTCGCACCCATGATAGTAGCTGAAATCTTCCGCGCTCTCACAGCCTGCCAAGCCGGGGGAAACATTTTTGAGGGGTGCAACGTGTTGCTGTAGATGTGGATGATCGAACACCTATGTCGTCGTCCTCAATTTATGAGTTATGGGTCGACGGAGAAAACGTGCATAGAGGAATTTCCTACGAGGGTTGACGAAATTAGCTTACCAGAAGGGGTCACAGAGTGGACAGCGCGCCTCCGTTCTGTCACTGCAAGCCAAATAGAATGGACATTTGGATGGTTGCCTGTGGATGAAATCATATATATGTCAGCCACTGGACCCCATTTCCTTTTGATGGGACTCGGAGTATTCAGCCCTATGCCCCGTATCGAGTATTGAGGCAGTTATGGAGATGCCAAATAGTTCCGAAAGATGAAGATCTTAGCGGCCAAGTGGTCGAGATCGGGCCTAACGGACAATTTCATGAAGCAGCAGTCCGACAAATTTGGAGCGAGTGTCAATACTTAACAGCAAATACATGTGTACGTGATCGGTCCAAAGGTGAAGTTTCGCCAAGATATTTTGCTTGGTATAAGAGAGAAATCGAGTTTGGGAGACCGACCAAAAGACCCCATCTCCAGGAGTTCGTCAAGGCGTCACAAGAACAGTAGGATTGGTTGGCTAAAGAACATGGGTACAGTGTTACAATAGGCAAATTGGAGAAGCAAGTCATGGATTTGCAATTTGAGAAAGATCTGCAGGCCGCCGCAGATGAGGGCGAGAAAAAGAAACTAGCTAAAGAAAATGAGGCCCTCCGAGCTCAAATTCAGAAACTAAAAGTAGCGGCAAAAAATCCAGTCCGAAGTAACAGAGATGAAAAGCTCGTAGCTAACCTAAGGCAGAAAGTGAGTAACTATAGTTTCTATTTGAACAAAGCATAAAGTGAACTGGTCGGGGCTCAAAAACAATTAGCCAAAAAATGCAGATGAATGGGTATGCTTGGTTAAGCAGTTGAGAGAAAGGTACGACGATGAGGTCACGGGGTTGAAGAAAAGGGTCATCGCCACGAGAAACAAAATGATCAAACAGGCAAAAGACTTCAAGGTTGAAAGGGAACACTGTCACACGACATTGGCACAGTTAGAAATAGACTTGCAACAACTTCAGGAACAAAACTATACAGCCAAGCAAACCTTGGAGGCCAGGGCCCAGCAGATTGGGCGTTTGTTACAAGAAAAGGGCATCACAAGAGAGAAAATTAGAAACATCGCTGATTACATCATTATGAAGTGCCACATTTGTGAGGGTATGACCCGCACTACATTCTTTGCGACAGTGATGACCTTTGTTAAACAAATAATGAACAATTTGGACCGACTTCAAAGGGATCTTGCTCATAGGCCCGTGACGAGACCGAATGATGTCCCACGGACACCAGGAGCATTGATGTACTTATAATTTTCCGTTTGAATCTGTATTTCCTTTTCTGTCAAAGTCTGTGAGTCATGTTGGGTTTGTATTTTCTTTCTGTTCCGAGTCTGCATTTCTTTAGAGTATGATAGCTTGATTTCTGAGTCTGTTTGTCGTCTTTGCGTCAGAGTCTGTTGGTCTTTTGAAATTTGTTGATATTGAGTCTGTGTAATCGAAGCATTTGTTTTACAAAAGCTAAAAATCCCAAAAATGTTTTATTTACTTGCACATTTATCTGACAGAACTACGCATAGTTTGATTCATGCGGGGACATGATACGTAGGCAATCTCTATAGAATTCGACCACCACTAAAAGGGAAAAGGAAAAATAAAGAAGGATAGAATAAAGTAAGTTTAAAAGAAGAGGCACAATTGTGAGAGGCCGGAATGACGCATGCAACCGAAGCAAATGCATGATAGAAATGGTTAATTTCCTAGGTGCATTGCATCCCAACGTGTAATTGCATATGTGTTAAACTCTAAAAAAACTAACAAGTTTGTTGATTTCCAGAGAATTCAAGCAGTTAGTTTATTTAGAGGATACTGGCACATTATCATTACCAAACCAGATCAAAGAGACCAATACCAGAAATCATGTCTATCCCGGAAGTAGACACTAGTGTTGAGATAGAGGAGTTGGACGTCAATAAAATGAAAGAGGAGATGTTCAAGCTTAAGCAACAGATGGCCGAAATGTACTAGGTCTGGTCCCAAGGGCAATCACCACCGTCTTACCCAACCAACCCGGCTTTTACCCCACCATTAGCTTAGTCTCAGGATCATCCCGCCACCAATCCAGGTTTTCCCATTTATCAACAGTACCATGGCACTACTTCTCATATGCCGCAAGCTCCACCACCAAAATCGATTCCCTGCCCTCCTCCGCCAGTCACCCCTGTCTTTGTGACATCTCCACCAGCTGAACTCCATAGATCCCCGAGTGAACCCGTGTTCCAAGCTCAGGACAACCAGTATTATCCCCCGGAACCCACATTCAAAGCTCCCAAAACCTACCCCTACGATCCACGTTCTGATCCCCCGAGAGAAGTTGAGAGACCAGCCAAAAATCCCGAACATGAAGAGATGTTCAGAAAAATGAAAAGCATAGAACAATCCTTCAGGGATATGAGAGATCTAGGAGGTCAGGTAAGCGTGGATTACAAAGATCTGTGTTTATTCCCAAATGTACAACTACCGGCAGGGTTCAAAATGCCCAAATTCGACTTGTACAACGGACACGGTGATCCGGTAGCTCATTTGAGAGGTTTTTGCAGTAAGATGAAGGGAGCCGGAGGAAAGGATGAATTTCTAATGGCTTACTTCAATCAGAGTTTGAGCGGATCAGCATTGGAGTGGTACACCCGCCAAGATCATGGAAGATGGTACACATGGGATGATCTGGCACAAGCATTCGCTTGTCACTTTCAGTATAATCTTGAGATCATTCCAGACCGACTATCTTTGACTAAACTAGAGAAGAAGCACAGTGAAAGCTTTAGAGAATATGGTTTCCGGTGGAGGGAGCAAGCAGCAAGGGTAGATCCCCCAATGAAAGAGAGCGAGATGGTCAATTACTTTTTGCAGGCTTTGGAGCCAACTTACTTTGGTCATTTGGTGTCCGCAATTGGCAAGTCTTTTAATGAGGTTGTAAAAATGGGAGGCATGGTCGAAGAGGGGCTTAAGTCCAACAAAATCATGAGTTATTCAGCGATCAAGGCAACCACTCAGTCCATTCAAAGCGACACTAGGGGTGTACTTGGGAAGAAGAAGAAAGAAGATGTCACGACTATTAAGTCCGGAGCCTGGTTCGGATCTAGAGGCCCGTCACCCTACTATAGCCAACCACGACCCTACCACCAAAATTACCCCCACACTCCATATAGCCCTCCACAACATTACTACCCACCACCAGATCCCCATTTTTCTGTCCATCATGCACAAACCTATACCCAAACTCCGGCACACGCACAATGGCGTGTGTCGGCTCCACAAAATCCATACCCAGCTCCACAAAACACATATCCACCCCAAGGGCCTACAGAAATCCCCCCGGGACAGGTTTCTGACCAAACCAAGCCCTCAAGAATGAGAGGTCACAGAAGCAAAAGACTTTCACTCCACTGGGGGAATCATATACTAGTTTTTTCCACAGATTGAGGCAGTTGGGCATGTTGAATCCAATTGAGCCTAAAATGCCAAATCCTCCCCCTAGAAATCTTGACCACTCGGTGAGTTGTGAGTACTGTTCAGGGGTCCCTGGGCATGATACAGAGAAGTGTTGGAAACTAAAAATAGTTGTGCAAAAGCTTATTGATACTCATAGGATCGAGGTTCAAGCCCTAGAAGCACCAAATATCAATCAGAATCCACTGCCAACTCACCATGAGACACACATGATTGAGTTGATACACAAAGAGGGGGAGCCCAGGAAGCCCTCACAGACGGTAATAATGATCCATTCCAGCGAAACCAGCTCAAAGGAAAAAGTAAACAGTGGGAAATCAGTGGCCCAGTTGAGAGGGGTAGATGATAAGCCAGCTATGGTATCCGAGAGAGGGTCGTCAAGCATTGTTGTAGTGAAACCAGAGAAAGTTAAAGTGGTAGTGTCAGGGGTTGCAAGTAAACCTGTTGTGGTCGTGAAGGGTGCTCGCACAGAGCCTGTTATTATAAAACCAGTAACTCAGCTTCCAGTAATCAATAGCAAGGCTATTCCTTGGAATTATGAACGGGTGACGGTGATTTACATAGGGAAAGAAATCAAGGAAGAAGTTTGCGAAGCACAAGGTTTGACTCGCTCAGGAAGGTGTTTTACTCCCGAGGAGTTAAGAAGAACTAAAAATGATCCAACGCCAGTGAAGAAAGCTGTAACTAAAGAAGGGGCAGAGGAATTTCTGAGGAGAATGAAAGTGCATGACTATTCTGTTGTAGAACAGTTGAGGAAAACACCCGCTCAGATTTCATTACTCTCATTGCCAATCCATTCAGATGAGCACTGCTAATCACTGAGGAAAATCTTGAATGAGGCCCATGTTCCCTACAAGATCTCGGTAAACCATCTGGAAAAGATAGCCAACAAGATTTTTGAAGTAAACAGAGTCACTTTTTCTGATGACGAATTGCCGGTAGATGGTACTGAGCATAACAAAGCCCTTTACCTGACAGTGAAATGCGAGGACGCCGTGGTTACCTGGGTATTGGTTGACAATGGTTCAAGTGCGAACATATGTCCTCTCTCCACTCTAAGCAAGCTGAAAGTAGAAAAGGAGAGGATCCATAAGAACAGTATCTGTGTGCGGGGATTTGACGGCGGAGGCAAAGACTCAATCGGGGACATAATGTTGGAGCTGACCATAGGTCCAATAGAATTCACAATGGAATTCCAAGTGCTAGATATAGCTATTTCCTACAATTTGCTATTAGGGCGACCATGGATTCACGCCGCTAAAGTGGTGCCATCAACACTCAATCAGATGGTCAAGTTTGAATGGGACAGACAGGAAATAGTGGTGCACGGCGAAGATAATTTGTGCGCTCACAACAGCACCATTGTGCCATTCATTGAAGTGGGAGATGACAAGGGACCATGGGTCTACCAAGTTTCTGATGCAATGTCAGTCGAGAAAGTTCCAGAGGGGAAATGTATCCTGAATCCAAAGATAAACGCCACATCAATCATGGTAGCATATGAAATGTTGAAGAATTGTTTTGTACCAGGAAAGGGTTTGGGATCAGCATTGCAAGGCATCATACAGCCCATGTCTCTTCCTGAAAACTTGGGAACATTTGGTCTGGGATTCAAGCCCATAGCCGCAGACATAAAAAGAGCCAGGAAATTGAAACAGAGGACATGGGTCCTTCCAAAGCCGGTCCTACGTCTTTCCAGATCATTTTTCAAGTCCGGTACGAGGAGTCGCCCAGTGACAACAATTCCTAGTTCTATGATTAATCCTGACAAGGAGTTGATTGAAAGATTTGAGAAGTTGTTCGATAGTGTGAACATGGTGGAAATTGGAGAGGGTTCTAGCAACGCGGAAGTGCAATTTGTCGGGCCAAAAATAAAGCTTAATAATTGGAAGGCTACTCCTCTCCCTACTCGGAAGGATTCTTGGTAGTTCGCTTTGATTTTCCTTTAAGTCTGTACGGATTATTCCAGGGTTGTAATCCAGATTTCGTTTTTTTTTCAGTCTGTTTGACCGTGCAAACTTTGTTATCTTTTATCATTCAATGAAATACAATTTCCCTTTCTTCATCATTCCTGATGGTTTTCCCTTTTGTTTTGTTTTCTTTTCTTTTCTATATAGTTTTTTTTACGCTGGTTCTAATGACATGTCATGCATAAGGAATCCTCAGCCCAGTCTTAAAAATCAATCTGATTCTGAAATATTAGTTCAAGAAGTAGATTGTGATTACGAATCAGAATACGATGATGAGGATGAAGCCTTCGAAGAGATTAGTAAGGAGTTAATTCACTTCGAAGAAAAACCCAAACCCAACCTGAATGATACAGAAGTCGTCAATTTAGGGGACACAGACAATGTCCGAGAGACTAAAATAAGTGTCCACCTCGAGCCAGAGATCCGGGAAGAGTTAATCAAAGCACTATCGAGTACAAAGATGTTTTTGCATGGTCATATGACGACATGCCGGGTTTGAGCACTGATTTAGTGGTCCACAAATTGCCTACTGATCCAGTATTCCCTCCCGTCAAGCAAAAGTTGAGAAAGTTCAAAACTGATATGAGCGTGAAGATTAAAGAAGAAATTACCAAACAGTTGGATGCAAAGGCTATCCGAGTCACCCGATATCCTGTTTGGTTGGCTAATGTCGTGCCTGTGCTGAAGAAGGATGGCAAGATCAGAGTATGCGTCGATTACCGCAATCTCAACAAAGCAAGTCCGAAGGATAACTTCCCACTACCCAATATCCACATTCTGATTGACAATTGTGCCAAGCACGAGATTGGAACTTTTGTGGATTGCTATGCCCGGTATCATCAGATTTTAATGGACGAAGAAGATGCGGAAAAGACAGCCTTCATCACGCCATGGGGAACTTATTGCTACCGAGTAATGCCATTTAGGTTGAAAAATGCTGGGGCAACTTATATGAGAGCAATGACTACTGTATTTCATGATATGATACACAAGGAGATTGAGGTATATGTAGATGATGTGATCATAAAATCAAAACATCAGGCCGACCACGTCGAGGATTTGAGGAAGTTCTTCTAAAGGCTTCGCAGGTACAACCTCAAGCTTAACCCCGCCAAGTGTGCATTTGGTGTTCCATCCAGAAAACTGTTAGGATTCATAGTCAGTCGGCGAGGCATCGAGTTGGACCCATCAAAGATCAAAGCCATACAAGAATTGCCCCCTCCGAGGAACAAAACTGAAGTGATGAGTCTGTTAGGAAGGCTGAACTACATCAGCAGGTTTATTGCGCAGCTCACGACAACTTGTGAGCCTATTTTCAAGTTGTTGAAGAAGGACACTGCGATCAAGTGGACTGATGAGTGTGAAGAAGCATTTGATAAGATAAAAGGTTACTTGACAAACCCACCTGTGCTGGTTCCGCCAGAAATAGGGAGACCTTTAATTCTTCACTTGACAGTCTTGGAAAATTCATTTGGTTGTGTACTGGGGCAGCATGACATCACCGGCAGGAAAGAACAAGCCATCTATTATCTTAGCAAGAAGTTCACAACTTATGAGGTTAAGTACACTCACCTGGAAAGGACATGTTGTGCCCTAACTTGGGTGGAACAGAAATTGAAACATTACTTGTCATCCTACACTACCTACCTCATTTCGCGTTTGGATCCGTTGAAGTATATCTTTCAAAAGCCTATGCCGACAGGAAGACTTGCAAAATGGCAGATTTTGCTCACAGAGTTTGACATAATCTATGTGACTCGGACTGCGATGAAAGCCCAAGCATTGGCCGATCATTTGGCCGAGAACCCGGTCGATGAAGAGTATGAGCCACTGAGGACTTATTTTCCTGATGAAGAGGTGATGCATATTGGTGAACCAGAACAGGCTGAAAAACTAGGCTGGAAACTTTTCTTTGATAGGGCGGCTAACATGAAAGGAATCGGAATAGGAGCTGTGTTTATTTCTGAAACAGGGCATCACTATCCTATTACGGCTCAGCTGCGGTTTTATTGCACCAACAATATGGCTGAATACGAGGCATGCATTTTGGGTTTGAGGCTAGCTGCAGACATGAATGTTCGGGAAGTTCTGGTCTTGGGAGACTCGGATCTTCTGGTGCACCAAATTCAAGGAGAATAGGAAACGCGAGATCTGAAGCTCATACCATACCGACAATGCTTGCATGATCTTTGTCAACGGTTTAGATTAGTGGAGTTCAGACATATTCCAAGGGTCCATAATGAGGTCGCTGATGCTTTGGCTACCCTAGCGTCAATGCTGCACCATCCGGACAAAGCCTATGTCGATCCTTTGCATATTCAAGTACGGGATTAGCATGCTTACTGCAACATGATTGAAGAAGAATTGGATGGCGAACCGTGGTTCCATGATATCGAGGAATACATCAGAATGGGAATATACCCAGTGCAAGCCACGGGGGATCAAAAGAGAACAATTCAACGGTTGGCAAGCAGATTTTTCTTGATTGGAGGAGTTTTGTACAAAAGAACACCAAACCTGGGATTGTTAAGATGCATAGATGCTAGACAAGCTACGTCTGTCATGTCCGAAGTACATTCAGGAGTCTGCGGACCACATATGAGCGGATATGTGTTGGCAAAGAAAATTCTCCGAGCAGGTTATTATTGGCTCACCATGGAGCGAGATTGTATTAGTTTTGTGCGCAAATGTCATCAGTGCCAGATACACGGAGATTTGATTCATTCTCCGCCATCGGAATTACACACAATGTCAGCGCCATGGCCCTTCGTCACTTGGGGCATGGATATCATTGGACTAATTGAGCCAGCAACATCCAACGGGCATAGGTTCATTCTGGTAGCCATTGATTATTTCACCAAATGGGTTGAGGCCAAAACTTTCAAGTCTGTGACCAAGAAAGTAGTGGTCGATTTTTTTCACTCAAATATCATCTATCGATTTGGAATCCCGAAGGTGATCATCACAGATAACGGTGCTAATCTTAACAGCAATTTGATGAAAGAGGTATGTCAACAGTTTAAGATTACACACCGCAATTCTACCCCATATCGTCCCAAGGCGAATGGAGCAGTTGAGGCAGCCAACAAAAACATAAAGAAGATACTTCAGAAAATGGTAGAAAGTTCTAAGCAGTGGCATGAAAAATTACCATTTGCGTTGCTGGTTTATCGCACTACTGTCCGTACTTCAGTAGGGGCAACTCATTATTTGTTGGTATATGGAACTGAAGCCGTAATACCCGCGAAAGTTGAAATCTCGTCCCTTCGGATTGTCGCTGAGGCTGAGATTGATGATGATGAGTGGGTCAAAACCCGTCTGGAGCAGTTGAACTTGATTGATGAAAAAAGATTGGCAGCTGTGTGTCATGGATAGTTATATCAAAAGAGAATGGCAAGAGCATATAACAAAAAGGTGCGTCCCCGGAAGTTTGAGGTGGGCCAGCAAGTGCTGAAATGCATCCTTCCACATCAGGCTGAAGCAAAAGGCAAGTTCACCCCGAATTGGCAAGGGCCATTCATTGTAACCAGAATATTGTCCAATGGTGCTTTATGTTTAACAGATATCGAAGGAAAATGCATAGACATGGCTATCAATTCTGATGCAGTAAAAAGATATTATGTATGATTTCTTTGGTATAATTGTTGATTGTTTGTATTTGGCATTATTTCGAAGATTGAAATGATGAAGGCAATTTGTTCTACTATCTAAACACTTTACCCTTTGTCCCCCTTTTTGAGCCTTATTTATTTCTTTCATACCTCTCTTTTGGAATCAATAACGAAAAAGAGAGAAAAAGAAAGAAAAGAAAAGAGAAAAGAAAAGAAGTCGAAAATATAACAAACAAGGAAATTCAGGTGTGAACTACGTTTGACCTGATCCCTGTTAAGGGTACGTAGGCAGCTTTACGGCTCGATCATAGTAAAATAAAAATCAAAAGATCCCCAAGCAAGAAATTGGGGCAGAGGTTGTATTTGTAATAAGAAATGTGATTCCAAAGTTGTAATTTTAAACCCATGTCAAATTATTTTGGGCCTTTGATACCCTTTCTTTCTAATCCTATCCAAAAG
This sequence comes from Nicotiana sylvestris, assembly GCF_000393655.2. Classification (NCBI taxonomy): domain Eukaryota; kingdom Viridiplantae; phylum Streptophyta; class Magnoliopsida; order Solanales; family Solanaceae; genus Nicotiana; species Nicotiana sylvestris. Next base: position 66,143,671 of record NC_091059.1, on the reverse strand, counting down.
CCCACATTACGGTCCAAAGAAAGACCTTCTGATCAGTTTTCGAGAGATGACAAGTCGAGAAAATAGAGTGATTCATATCAGGGTAATACTCCGGTCCAAGCATGGAAATTAATGAAAATGAGAGAGTCTTATTGGTGAAAACCTTCACAGGCACCCTAAGGCGACGGAAGTTGAGAGAAATAAATTGAGAGAGTCTTATCGATGAAAACCTTCACAGGCACCCTAAGGCGATGGGAGTTGAGAGAAACGAGAGAGTCTTATTAGTGAAAACCCCTCGAAGGGCACTATAAGGCGACAAGGAATTAAAAGGGGCAAAAGAGATAAGCTTGATGGGATTCGTCGAGACATCAAGCAGAATAAAGATGTTGTTTTGGCAAAAGAGATGGGTTGCGGGACCTTTGAAATACAAAGTAGGGACATCAGAAAGATTAATTGATGTGAATAGACTGGGTTGATTAATCCAAAAATACACGACATGACCATTGGGATCGGTTATACCATTCAGATAAGTTATTTTCTCTTCAAACAATTGTTCAGAAAGATTTTTCTTGTTCTATCTTTCGAAGTCATCGTTTTCCATTTCTTTTTGATCAATAGTAGTTGGTTTTTAAGAAGGATTTTCAGAGCTAACTACCAGTTGCCAACATGGTGCAAGGTAAATGGGGATAAGACATGCGAGGATAATGTGATGGGACGAGAAAGACGTCGTTGTAAGACCAAATGATGGATTATTCTAAGTTTTCAAGGACAGTATGGAGCAAAGGTGGAAAACAACGATTGAGAGGTTGGTGAATACAGAATCATTAAGAAGGTCGAAAGTTATCAGCCAAGTTTTAAGATGGTCGAACAACGCAGAGCATGGAAAAGAGCGAAAGGGAAAACCGTCCCCAGCAGGAGCATCCCCACGCTTTAAACTAACAAATTCTCTTTGATTTTAAGCAGGGACAGGAAATGTTATTGATGACAGAAAGACATGCCACAAGAAAGATTGTCAAACAGGGGCAGAAAATTTTCTTTCATTTTGAAAATTTTCTGGAAGTCAGGTACCCACTTGGGGAAGAAGGAAGATAACACAAGTTTGGTGAAAAGCGGTATCCCCAGCAGTTTTCGGAAGAAGGCAAAACAATTTTTAAAGAAAGCAATTTCAGGAGGAAGATAACACAAGTCTTAAGGGAAGTAGTTCCAGAGGAAGGAAAACACCAGCTTTAAGGGAAGTAGTCTTTGAAAGAGGAAAATAACATATTTTTGAATGAAACACCGGTGCTATCCCCAGCAGTTTTCAGAGGAATGAAACACCAGTTTTGAGGGAAGCAGTTCTGAAAGAAGATAATTCAAATTAGAAGGAAAATGGTTCAGGAGACAGGAAGGAACAACGGCAATAGAACACATTTTTAAGAAGTTGTTGAAGTCAGGAGCTCTCCTGGAGAATGGAGGTATTATATTTTTAAGAAGTTGTTGAAGTCAGGAGCCCGCCTGGAGAATGGAGGTTGTTATATTTTTAAGAAGTTGTTGAAGTCAGGAGCCCGCCTGGAGAATAGAGGTGTTATGTTTTTAAGTCGTTGACGAAGTCAGGAGCCCACCTGGAGAATGGAGGTTGTTATCCTTTAAGTTGTAGTTGAGGTCAGGAGCCCGCCTAGAGAATGGAGGTGTTATATTTTTAAGAAGTTGTTGAAGTCAGGATCCCGCCTGGACAATGGAGGTGTTGTATTTTTATGAAGTTGTTGAAGTCAGGAGCCCGCTTGGAGAATGGAGGTTGTTATATTTTTAAGAAGTTGTTGAAGTCAGGAGCCCGCCTGGAGAATTGAGGTTGTTATATTTTCAAGTTGTAGTTGAAGTCAGGAGTACGCCTGGAGAATGGAGTCATAGTAGAAGTCAGGAGCCCGCCCGGAGAGCGAAGGGTTACAACAAAGATCCCCAGCATAAATTAAAGTTCAGAAGTCGGAAGGAAGGCAACACTAGTCAGAAGAAGGCGGTTCAAGCTTCGAAGGAAAAATAATTCGAAGCTCACAAGAAGGAAATAAGCAGTTCAAATTCGGCAATCAAGAGAAAACTACGAGTCAAGATAGAAAGAAAGAAACATTAGAGGAAACACCAGTCACCAAGACGTCAAAGCAACAAGAGACACAAGAGCACGACTGAAGATCTAGATATGATTTTGTAATTCATAGACTATAGTTTAGTCTAGCTTCTTGTTTTCTTTTAGCATGGTGTAATAAGGAGGTTAGTAAGTAGCGGCAGCAGCAGCAACAACAATAACAGTAAAACCACAGCTCCGTGGTAGTCCAAGCTACCAAAACTTCTTGAACTACATTGACCTGATTCCCTTTTAGCCAGGGATATGTAGGAAACCTTTGAAGCAGAGGTTCGGTCAAATCTTTCAAAAATGCTTCACACGGAGTAGCCGAAAGGGCAAAAATCGCTCGTATCCGCTCACTTTATCATTGCACGAAAACTCTTCATATTTTCGGACAAATAGGGGCAGCTGTGAGCACGTGATTTTTGCCCTACAAGAACTACTCCCAAAAATTCAAAATAAAATAGTTTTGTGTTGCTTGTGATTTATTTGTATTTGTCTGTGCATGTTTATTTTTACTTTAATTAAGAAAAAATACAAAATATGTGTTGCATGTGCATTTAGGATTTCATTTTACAATTAGTAATTAATTAAACAATATTTGGATTTGCGAGAATGAAAATCACAAAAATATGTACTTGGCATTTTTTAGCATTTAATCTCCAATTGTATGATTTTATTTTAGTTGGTATTTAATTATCTGTGATAATTGTTATTAGGAATTAATTAGTATGATTAATTTGGTTTATAATTTAATTTAGAATTTTAGTTTTATTAATTAGGAAATAAAAGAAAAAGAAGGAAAAGGAACAAAATGGAAACTGGACTGGGCCAAATTGGCCACAGCCCAATTCTTACCCAAAAATCAGCCCAATACTCACCCCAATCCAGTCCACCCCCAGCATCGAAGAAACGACGCCGTTTCAAGCCTGTCGATCCAGGCCGTTCATTTCATTTAATCCAACGGCCGCAAATCGCCCCCATGCCCCGACCCATTCCCATCCAAAGACCGATTCGGTCTCGAGGTAAACGAAATGACACCGTCTCTTTAAGTGAGTTGATCCAAACCTTTGATCTCAATTGATCTAACGGCTAGGATCAAATCACTTCCCCACATATATAATCCCAAACCATACCCCACCCCCAAGCCAAACCCCCCCTCACCTCTTCGCCTCTAAGCCTTAAAGACCAAATGAACCCTCCGCCCCTTACCACCGTGCTCCGCCCACCGGAAATCGCCTCACGGTGGTTCTGGTGGTCCAATCGACCCCATCTTTACACCACTGATTCCCCTCGACCTCCCCATTCCGAATCCCTAACCCTTATCCCTCGAATCCTGATCAGGGCCTTCGAATCTTCAATCAAAAATCGACCAAAAAACCCTAACTAATCCAATCGATTCCAGGCTAACACCCAACGTCCACCTGACTTCCCTCGTCCCTAAACCAACCCTAGTTCCCCTCGAATCAAACCGGAGTTTGTCGAATCTCAATTCGAACGAACAAACGCTGAGTTTTCAAATCAAGAGCCTGTATTGAAGATTTGAGGTCGAAATAGGTTTTATTCGTGTGTTCTCATTTGAGAACTCGTGATTAAGACCTATTCCGACCAAAATCTAAAGATGCCGGATTTTGTTCAAGCTGAGCTGGTCGTTCATCTTAGGTATTTCTATTCTCTATTTCATCTCGTTTTTTAGGCTTCATTCGATATGTGCCTTTTCAGATTAATTTCCTGTCACGTCAATTTGTTTTGGTTTGGTAATTGGTGTTGACTCGTTAATTTTAGTCAATTGAAGCTAGTCAGTTTGTCGATTTGTTAAAACATTTTCCGATTTTGCAATCGATAAATTAAGGATTAGTTCATCACAATTTGAATCGCTTAGTCGGTCGTCATATTGTTTTGAATTTCTTAGTCAGTTGAATTGTTTTGAAAATACATGAACTGTTATTTTGGTTGTCACCTGAACCTACTGTGTCATTCCCTGTAAGGGTGTTCTGAATCATTAAAATCCTTGGCCTTTATTTTGTTGCTATTTGATTCAACATGGTTCAAGCTTAAGCTGTTGTTGAGTTTGATGAATTGAATCCTACTGTTTAGGGTCTGAAATGAATCTGACATTGGTTTGAATTCAGTGTTGGAATGATAATGTTCATTAGATAGTAGGGAGTTATAAGGTTGCATTCAGAACTTAGGAGAATTGGTTATAGCTGCAGTCACAGGGTCTTCAGGGGTATTTTGGGGGTTTAAAAGTTTGGCAAATGGTCTTGCTAAGTGGGTTGTCAGTAAAGTACTTAATTAACCATTAATCTAATGTGTTAGTGGGGAACAAGACATAATGGTATGGGGGATAATGATAAAAGCTAAAAGGATACACATAGTAGAGGAATATTACAAGCTGGAAAGTAAAAGAAACATGGGGCAATAATAAAAGATCTTTTTGACAACTGTAAAGAAAAAGGGGGCTGGAAAGGGGTTCAAGAGTTGGGTATAAATATGGGGGATAAATTTTAGAGAAAAAAAAGAGAAAGAAAAGGGAAAAAAGAATAAAAAACAACATTTTGGGAGCTTTGAAAGTGATCAGTTTCTTTTAGAGAGTGTTGGAGAGTTTAAGAACAGAAAACAAAAAGAAAGATACTGTTTCATTGCATCCGTAGATGTAATTCGAATTCTGGACAGTGATTCTCATTCCTTTTGATTGCTTAAGTGGTTCAGTGGTCTACTGGTTCAGTTTTGGGTTTAATACAAGCTTGGTTGAGTCTGTTTGTCTTGGTATTTGCTGTTGCTGTTGGTTTACAACCTTTCTGGGTTTTTTTTCCTGGAGTATTGATTGAGTTGCTGCTGCTGGTGTATTGCTATTGTATTGACTGCTACTAGCCTGCTGCTGACTATTCTTTCTCCTCTTCTTGTGTTGCTTATCTCCAGGTACACATTTGAACCCCTTTTGGTGTAATTTCTCCAGTGGAATGGAAAGGCAATTGCTGTTTGACATTCATTAAAGCTTTACTATTTTTTTAGTTTATTATGATACAGTTAGCTTTAAGATTTGTATGATAAATTTGTGCATTAATGCGCATGTAAGGGACTAGTTGGATTATTAACATGCTATGTACTGTCTTGTAACTTGTGGACAATAGGTACCTGTATAATTAGGATTGTTGTTTAACCGATTTGAGTTGTTTTGAATTGTGATGGACGGTTAACTCTAATATGTAACTCATTTCTGTTGAAATCAAGTCCATAGTGTCAAATAGTTTCACTGTTTGCGTTAATTGCTCGCCACACCAAAAATTAAAGGCAAATCACAACAAATAGGTGCATATTCACGTTAGTCCAGGTCACGTATGTTTAGTTTCGAATTGGAAATTATCCATGACTCCATGTGTGATTTAAATCATTATTGGATAAGTAATTCGTTAGAGTGAGTTATAGGTAAGACCATTCCTACTCTAATAGGGATGAGCAAACAATTGTGAGTTATGTGCTAAACCAAATGAGAATTGAGCTCTGTGTTAAAATTAGTGCTACAATAGCTTAAAAATGATGTCAATCTCGAGTGCAAAAATTAGAAATTATGAGTTTGATGCAAGTATGATTAATTCTGTAAATTAGCTCCCCCATACACCCATTGATCAAGTTGGACTGTCATGATCCCTGAGGCCTAAATAATTCCTGCCCTGGCTATGGAAGTTCAATTGATAGGATACTAGGTGTATGAACCATTGCGGGCTCAGGCGGCCCATTTTCTGTGAAATGAAACTTTGGTCGTGTACTGGAAATGTCCCGCTCTCTTTGTTCAACTCTGGGGCTTAACTGTTTGAAATCGAGTTATGTAATTTCGGATCTTTCATGCACATTAATTAACTAGGACTGCTTTCATTTTAGAGACGAATTAAATAGAAAATTATAGATTGTTTTAGGATGGACCTTTAAAAATAATAAAAATAAGGCGAGCTTCGCTTAATAAAAATGCATAAATTGCGGGGCCCTCATGAGATGTATATATTCAAATCCTTAGATTTCGGGAACGGGCTGTTCAGCGAATTTCACGGCTTTCCCCAAAATAATAATGCATTAGTCTCTTTAGGCGCGTATTTTAATAACATTGCCTCCTTAAACTTGGGTGCACATTTATGTGACCCAAATCCAAACCTCAACGGAGTCGAGATGTGTCAACAACCACGAGTACATTGATTTACGACGTTGCAATTCTCTTTTAAAATAATAATAATAAAGCGGTAAAAAGTTAGAATTTGCACATAGGTTCAACATGTATTAAAATCAGACAAATAAGCCGAATATGACAGTTGAGCGACCGTGCTAGAACCACAGAACTTGGGAATGCCTAACACCTTCTCCCGGGTTAACAGAATTCCTTACTCGGATTTCTGGTTCGCGGACTGTAATACAGAGTCAATCTTTTTCTCGATTCGGGATTCAACCGGTGACTTTTGGACACCATAAATCTCTCAAGTGGCGACTCTGAATCTTTAAATAAAATACCATTTCGATTGTCCTTTAATTGGAAAAATTCTCTTACGCCCTTTCGGGTGTAGGTAAAAAGGAGGTGTGACACTCGAGTGTTCGGAAATTTTTGTCTTTGGAGCAATTTCTTGCAAAAGTGTCAGACTTCTTTGAAGCGTAAAGCGTTTTGATGGAGGAGGAAATATTCTTTGATTACTTGGCACAAGTATACATGTTTTTGCCGTCAAGGGCTCAATTATTCTATGCGGACACGGTTCATTCGACCGTTTTGCCCGATACATCATTTTCCTACTGAGACCCTTTTCGGCTTATCTTGACTTTTTCGAGAGGGTGATCTTCCGGGGGATGCCCCCCAGTATTCTAGGTTGACTGAAGAGAAGCCTTGAATACTTGTGAAATTTTCCTTAGGTAGCATATAGATGTTGCCTCGTTAAAAACCTTGTCGATAAAACCCTTCTTGGGATAAAACCCGATCGAAGGAAAAGAGTACAACATATGCTTTGAAACCTTAAGGTCTTCGAGCTGTACAATGCTTTGACTTGTTCTGATCGGACATCTGCACAAAGGTTAGTGTAAAATGTAAATAAAAAGGGAGATAGTTATACCTTAGTGGTAATGGCGCTTTGAGCCTCGATATGTTTGCTTCGGGGACATGACAAGGTCCTTTGCTTGTTTTATTCGGGTATAGCCGAGAATGTGTTTCGTGATTGCTATTTCACTATTTTCTTATCCTGTGGCTCCTTCGATGTTGAAGGCGTCGATTCCAGTGCTACGTCGTGCACCGCGAACATCTCTACTGCTGCGTGTTGTTCTCTGTACACAGTTTTTTCTTCATCCTTTGTCAGAAAATTCATCATTTGATGAAGGGTTGATGGTACTGCTCTCATGCAGTGTATCCATGGCCTTTCGAGCAAGGTATTGTACCTCATGTCTCCATCGATAACATGGAATTTGGCATTTTGTGTTGCTCCGGCCATGTTAATCGGGAGGGTGATTTCCCCTTTGGTTGTCTCGCTCGACATATTGAATTTGTTGAGGACTCGAGAGGTGGGCACGATTTGGTCGAGTAGTTCGAGCTGCTCCACGACCCTTGACTTAATAATGTTGGCCGAGCTACCTGGATCCACATGTACACATTTAACCTGAAATGTATTCACAAGAAAAGAAATTACCAATGCGTCGTTATGAGGCTGAGACAAGGTCTCGATGTCCTCATCGCTGAATGTGAGAGCGTCCTCGGGTATGTAACCTTGAGTTCGCTTTTCTTTGGTGATGGATATTTTTGTTCTTCTGATAGTGGGTTTTTGTGGGATGTTGACTCCCCCAATGATCATGTGGATGACATGTTGCGACTCATCTGTTTCATTCTTCCTGTTCGCCTCTTTTCACAGAACTGATGTTTGGCTCGGTCGCTAGGGAACTCTCGGAGGTGCCCTTTGCTGAGTAGCCGGGCTACTTCTTCTCGGAGTTGTCTGTAATCTTAGGTCCTATGACCATGTGTGCTGTGAAATTCACCATTAAGTTGGGGTTCCTCTGCGATGGATCTGATAGTACAGGTCTCGGCCACCTGGTGTCTCTGATTTTACTGATGGTGGATACGATGTCTAAAACGTCAATGTTGAAATTGTATTCCGACAGGCGGGGTGCCTCCGTCGGTCTTGTGTGCCTATTGAATTTGACTCTGCTCACGAGTCCCCGAGGATTCTGACCTCAGTCTGTTCTTCGATCATTTCGGGGTATGTTACGCCTTGGGGCGTTTCTCCTATCTTCGGTGTATGGTTGGTACCTTTCCTTGTTTGTCTTTGGCTCCTTTGCCAGGAATCTGCTTGGATATACCGAGCCCGAGGGGGCTCCCAGTTGGTCGTCGTCGACCCTAATCTTTGACTGATATCGGTTGTGGACATCCGACCAAGTCATGGCGAGGTATTCAATCAAATTCTGCTTCAGCTGCTTCGAAGCCACCGAGCTTCGCTCATTCAAGCCTTAGGTGTAGGCCTGCACTGCCCAGTCATCGGAGACTGGTGGTAATTCCATTCTCTCCATTTGAAAGCGAGATACAAACTCCCATAGCATCTTGTTTTCCCTTTATTTGATTTTGAAGACGTCGAATTTCCTTGTAGCCACCTTGATGGCGCTGGCATGTGCCTTTATAAAAGAATCTGCCAGCATGGCAAATGCGTCTATTGAATTCGGAGCTAGGTTGTGATACCACATCACAGCCCATTTCGAGAGTGTTTCTCCAAACATTTTTAGCAGGACGGATTTGATCTCATTGTCTCTCAGGTCGTTGGCCTTCACCGCACAAGTGTAAGCAGTGACATGCTCGTTGGGGTCTGAGGTTCCGTTGTACTTTGGAAGGTCGGACATTCTGAATTTCTTCGGTATGGGATTTGGAGCGATATTTGGCGGAAATGTCTTTTGTATGAATTTCTTCGAATCGACACCCTTCAGGATCAGGGGTGCACCCGGGATCTGATCGACCCTCGAGTTGCAGGTCTCTACCTTTTTGTCGTTGGATTCTATCATTTTTTCGCCTGATTAAATCCTCTTTGTGAGGTCCTCGAGCATCTTCATAATAGTAGGGTCGGCTGCTGACCCATTGTTACTCGATCTTTCTAGTACCTGTTCTGCTCAAGGAGCCATTTCCGGTGCTGCTGTGCTTGGAGTTTTTTATGGCTTTGCAGTCGAGCAATCGCTAGCTGTTGTGCCTGTAACATTCAAAAATAACATGAAGGCTAACCTCTTGTTCCTCCCGAGCTGGGATTTTTTGAGCTTCTTGTTGGTCTCCTTGGCGTACGCTCCTGTTAGTGTGAGAGCTTATATTGACGTGTTGAGCATCATGTGAGACCACATCCACGGGGATTGGCTCTGGTGCGTCCTCAGGATTTCGTGGTGGTACACCAATACCTGGGACAACTACACCATTCTCTCCATGGTCTTCAAGACCGTTGTTTTCATATGCATTTACCGAGTTAGACATTTTGACCTGAAATCAAAGATTTTTGGACAAGAAAAAGTGTGAAAGATAACTTGCGTTATGTGTTAAACCAGCAAGAAAACAATCACTATTATTTTTAGCCCCACGGTGGGCGCCAAGCTGTTTACCTTGAAAATGTTAATTACAATTAGATTTAATTTTGTGCTTCTAAAAATATGTGATTTATTTTTATACTAGTTGTTAGGAAATACATGCTAAGTATGAGACTAGGAAATAAGATAAGAACTTTAAAATAGTGTGTTTAAGCAAACCGAGTGGCTGAGAATCGGGGCCTCGAACCAAGTTATACGGGGCCTCGAGGTCAAGTCCGATACTAAGCTATGGGCAACGATGAAGGTCTAACAATTTTGAGAGCTTTTATGAAGGCTCTTTATGGTCAATAATGAGCAATAAATAAAGAATAATAAATAGAACACAATAAATATAAGCAGTAAATGTAAACAATAGAATCAAGAGAATATGTCTAAGTTAGAAAACAGAGAGAATGTTCTTGTATTGAATGTGGTAAGTGATGTTGTATCTGCCTTTACAAAATGACAAGGGTCCTCTTTATATACCAGGGGAATCCCATTATAGTACAAATGTATTTATTACAAAGATATATGGCCGGTACAGCCATTTAATACCACGGTACGGGCTTGAACTAGCCTAATAGAGTTGGTCAGCTTTAGTCACATACCTTGAGAGTCTCCCACTCGTTCATCATAGCTGCCGATTTATTCTGCCCCGAGATCGAGCATATAGAAACCCTCGGGGTTGAACCTCGAACTGTGCCTCTAGCCTTCCGAAAATGAGCTATGAGATATCATAATGATCATAAAATCAGGCTCTCCGATTTTAGCCTTATACAATGAGAATTTATATTCGCTTGAATATTAACCCTAAATAAATTTTGAATTGATTGTTTATATGTGTTTTCTCTTGTTGTGGAGCGAGCAGAACGCCTCGGTAGCAGATAGATGCATTTATGGTTCGTGCCGTTCGACCCCTAGCAGTGCACAATTTATATTTATATGTTGGATCGAGTCGTACGACCTCGACAAGATTTGCGCATGATTGAATTGATTGCTTTGAAATTTTTAATAAATGACATTGCCTCATTGGCCTGGGATAAATTGTTAAATGATGAGAAATAAATTTGGAGATTTCTTAATTATAAAAGAATCACTTACTTCATAATATTGAGCATACAGCCGTTCTATATAACTCATGTTTAAATTATATCATTGGCATTTTATTTATAGCCCATAGTAAGTGTCGGAGTCGACTCCTCCTCACTACTTCTTTGAGGTTAGACTTGTACTTACTGGGTACGCGTTGTTTACGTACTCATACTATACTTGCTGCACATTTTGTTGTGCAGGCACATATATATTTAGTGGCCTTGTAGGCGTAGCGGCGTAGTTAATGCGGGGACTTAGGTGGGGTGCATTCCGTATTACGACCCGCAGCCAGCAGAGTTTCCTTCAGAGTATTTATATTTTTTTCCTGTCCAAATTTGTATTCCGGCCATATGCTGTATTTCATTTGTTTTCTAGTTGATGCTAATGCACTTGTGACACCGGGTTCTGGGGTGATTATGGGTTATTCAGTATTGAGATTGTTAAAAATATTATTATTTACTCTGTAATTTTCATCTTCTACTGTTTAATTGAAGGAAAACTATGATTTTAAAAGTATTGAAATGAGGCCTAAATTAAGTATTCAGTGTTGGCTTGCCTGACAACGGTGCGGCGCCATCACGACCTTTAATGAATTTTTGGGCGTGACAGCAACTATTCTACAAAAGCGTAAAAGAAACCAAGCAAAGGCAAAGAAAATATAAATCACACGGGTGGAAAGATATTAATCAAGCTAGGACTCAAGAATAAAGACGGACTCAAGAATAAAGACGGTAGAAGATTAAATATTCAAAATGATAAATATAAATTTTATGAAAGGAAACATATTCAATATATTGTAGTTTGTTACTAATAATCGTTAGAACACTTTGTGTCTTGCTAAGATACTTGAAATAACATAGTTTAAGTAGAAGTAACATAATAAGTTTTAGGAATTAGTATTTTGAGTTTAATTATAAGGCCCAAAGAAAAATTTAATACATTATTATTTTTAAACTTACTCTATAAATATATGTTTCACATGTAAAATTTATTTGGTACTGTCCGGTATTTTCTTCGTTTATTTTTATAAAATAAAAAATCTGCCCTAATGTTTTGTGCGGTTATAGATTTATATAAAAACCTACGGTTTCTTTAAAAGAAACCTAAAAATCAGTTGTATACGGTACGGTTCGATCAGTTTAGTCGGTTTTCGAATATTCATTGACACCCCTAAGTTTGAGTGTGCAAATTCAATTCTTTACTTTATAAATTAACATGTTTTAGAAAATTAATTTTAAATTTTTTCACTTTTCAAATCTTTCGCAAACACATGAACAGTTTTAGAGTTTTTGAATATTTCAGATTTATTCAACATATAGTACCACTCTATAAGTACTAGTATGTGGAGATCGAGAATTAGGATAGTAGGTTAGTAAGTAGTCGAACTTATTTTCTTTCCAAACCAATAAATACTTTCTTTATAATTATAGTACTAATGTTCTCCTCGTGCTCCTTATTTATAGATATAGGATGATGCGAAAGTTTAGGATTAGGGTTGTAGGTTAGTAACTAGTTGAGTGTATTTCCTTTCCAAAATCGTATTTCCTTTCATAATTGTAGTACTAGTGTTAGCCTTGTGTTCCCAATTTTTAGATAATATTACGTGACTGTTTTCTTTGTGTGTTTTTTTTTTTTACTATTTCGCTTTTCACAATTTTTTGTCATAACTACTGTGAATTTGCTTTTTGAGCAGAGAGTCTCCAGGAAACAAGTTCTCTACCTTCACAAGGTAGGAGTAAAATCTACTTATATATTATTCTCCTCAAATTTCACTTGTTAAAATACACTAAATATATTATTGTTGTTGTATAGTACCACTCTACAAGTAAATAAAGGCAAATAAGGGCCATTTCAATTCAATTTCAGAGACATTTCAAAAATGCATTTTATCGAAAAACTGCAGTAAAATAAGTTCATAAGAGTTATCTGTAAAACTCTATCACCGATCATGTGGATAATATTGAAGATTAATTGAACCATAACAATGTTTTTTTATATTTTCTATTTGTTTTGGGACACTTCCCTCTGCAGCAATATATGAAATCAATTTTCTAACTCTTAAGCTTTCGACACTAATTTTTTATTATTGTCGATGAGTGATGAGATGATTGAGATTTCTTAGTTTTTATACAAAAATTTGAATTCGTGCCGTAAAAATAAAGAATCTTCCGTTAAGGAGCGGCTTATATCATTTAATGAACTGCTCTGAATTTTGAATATTATACGGTTAAATCGAAAAAGATAACTAGTAGCTCTATTGATGGAATATACTAGGTAAACGATAAATAATTGAGTTGTTCACAAACTAATTAGAACAATATCATTATAAAAACCTTATCTTTTATCGAACATTCGAAAGGGACCAAAACTTTCAACCTCAAATAGAAAAGATGGAAATGGAGCATAACTTACTCTCTAGTCTCCAGAAGTTGAGTGAAATGCGAAGAAGTTTTTACAAAACAAGTTTCTTTGTTGACGGTGGTTTCCAATTAGCTTACGATTCAAATTTGAAATTAATTTTGAAAACACTCTACTACTTTTCAAAATATGAAAAGAGACTCCTTTTGATACATTCAAAGATCAGTTCATGAAGGAAGGAGAAAAAAGATTGCATTTCAAGTATATTTGATCTTTTTTTGGTTTCTCATCACGGAAAATGCATAAGTACCCCTTTGACCTATACCCGGATTTTCAACTACACACTTTTTCTTTGCGGAAATCCTATTACCCCCTTAAACTTATTTTAAATGTAATTATTTGCACCCTTAACGCTGACAACCAAACTCTTGGCAAGTAGTGAGCTACACACGCTCCCACATATATTTTTAGTACTTTTTTTTATTCTTTCTTATTTTTCTTATCCTTTTTTCTTATTTCTTATTATTCTCATTTTTTTGGTTATTTCATTCTCTTTCTTTTTGTTTTGGTCACCGGCGGCATAAAATGGTGGTCGTCGGAATTTCACATCATTTTTTCCGGCGAAGTTTTTTTTTTCCGGCAATAGATTTTTATGCCGATCTAAGTGTGTTTTGTTTTATATATATAAATAATTTTCTTGAAAGTGTAATTTATGTGTGGGAGGAAGAGCAAAAGAAATAAAAACGAATATAAGCTGAGAAAACTTTTTCCAGTTAAAATTTCAATACATCATTTTTTTCCGGCGTGGGAAGATTTTCCGATGATGAATTTTCCCCCCCAAATCTGAGTGTATTTTGCTTTGCTTATGAATAGATCTTTTTCAGAGTTTAATTTGTGTGTGAAAAGAAAAAAATAGAAGAAAAACGGTTAGACAAAGTCACCGGTGAATGAATATCCGCTGGAATTAGAGAAGAAACGAAAAAAAAGTAAAAGAAAAAAGACAAAGGAAAAGGAAAAGGAAAAGGAAAATAAAAAAGAAAAAAAAATAAGAAAAAATGGTAAAAAAGAATAAAAAATAATCTGAAAATCATTTTTTCTTGCTTCTCACTCTCCTTTGGGAGAGTGAAATACACACACTCTGCCACGTCAGCGTTAAAGGTGCAAATAATTCCATTTAAAATAAGTTTAGTGGGGTAATATGATTCCCGCAAAGAAAAAGTGTGTAGTTGAAAATTCGGGTATAGATCAGGGGGGTACTTATGCATTTTCCCTTTCTCATCGAGCAATACTCGCATCGGAGCCGCCGGCTAATCTAGAATATTCAATATATAACACCCACTGAAAAGGAAAAATCATATATTTGAATAACATAAAGAAAAGGCAAAATATTTTAAAACCCCTTAAACTTGGCACAGATTATTATTGGTTATATCCTTGAATTATATTAGTGGTCTTAATTACCCCCTAAATTTGGTTATTCGATAGTTATTATCCTCTTGGACAATCTCATCCTAGAAAAGTAGCATGCACGGGCATGCCACATGATTTTTTTCTATCTATATGGCATTTTTAAATAATAATTTTTTTTTACCTTTTTAAGTGTATTACTCTTTTAGTAATCTTTATAGAATAAAATACAAAATACAATTTGGCTAGAATTTTTTTTGTTTAAGCTAAATTTTGTATTTAGCTAAAAATGATAAAGTTTTAGCTATTCTTTTAGATTTGACATGAAAAAAACAAATACACAATTAATAGTTATGGTATCTAAAACCGATATAAAAGTACATAGCTTAAACTTTATTATTTCGGCTAAAAAATTTATTTATCTAAAAATTATGGAGCTCGAAGTATGTTCTTTTCACAATTTTTTCCTGAAAAGAAAAATACACAGTTGAAATAAAATAGTCATTGCATCTAAAGAAGAAATAAAAAATACACAATATTATTTTAGCTATACCTTCTTTATGAGATAAAAATTTATAATTAAAGTAAATAATGTCTAGAAGTTTATTTGGCTAAAATGATGGAGTTCCGGCCAAAATTTTCACAAATTTCGCCCGAAAAAGAAGAAATACTTGATTGGAACAAATAGACATTATATTTATAGAAGAAATTAAAAATAATAAAAGTTAAGGTAAAATACACATTGTATATTAATATGAAGCAAGAAAAAAACTACACAGTCTAACTAATAAATTATTACATATGACTACGCGGCTATTAACAGTTCAAAAATAACCCATTTGAAAGCTAATTTTTTTTTTGATTTTCTACAGTCCTACGTTCTTAAAAGAGAGTGTATCCATACTCTTTGTCACACCAGTGTCCAGGAGGGTAATGACTTCATTAATCAAGTTCAGGGGGTAATTAACACCATAAATAGTTTTGGAGTAACTAATAATCCGTGCCAAGTTTAGAAGGGAGTTTTAGGTTTTCCGCCTAAAGAAAATGATAACATAACGTATGATATTAGTAAGGTTTGTATAAGGTAAAATTAATTTATTTAAATGCCCGAATGATGGCGTGACACATGGAACATGAGGCAGATGGAAGATAAATTGAGTGAAAACCAAGACCGAGGACAACAACTTCGGTTGGTACCGGATAAATCTCGAAAGGAACACGGTCAACGGGAGAAATGAATGTGTGTCACCAGATGGAATTTAATGAAAAATATTCCTCAGTATTAAATATGCAGCCGTTACGGAGAATTTTGGCATTCATGGTCTGCCGTTATATATTCATGAATGGCTCCACTTTATTGTCATTTAAGAAGGGCTTGATCCTAGGATCTTGTTCCCTAGGTATAGCTATAAATATTGACTTCAACAATCATTGTAACACATAAAATCTCAGACAAAACTTATGCTATATTTTTTTCTCAAGCTAAATAGTACAACTTTGTTTTCGATCTAGTATTATTCTTATCGTTGTCATCGAAAGCATTGCTCCTAGAACCAGACTTGCTACTTCTTTCGATTTCAATGCTAAGTCATATTTTTTATTTAATTTATTTATTATTTTGGGATCAAATCAGTTCACTTGTCTATAAACCATGCAATAAATTTAATTGTACCGTTTTACAAGTGAACAATTTGGCACCCACCATGTGGCTTAGACAACTATGTAATTGAGTTAATCCTTGCATCTATTACCAACTTATTTGGTTCTTTATTTCATAGCAAAATCGATAAAATGGCAGCTAATGATGTCAACATCACACACAATGTTGATGCACACGAAAATCTGCCTCAACATGAGGATTCAATAAGTGATACCCACAACGAGAGAGACGTAGCAACTGCAGTCCATGGCAGAAAATATCCCAGCATTGTGCGAGATACAATTCCTGATGACGTAGAGGCCGAGCATGTTGCAAAAACAGTGTGGATTTTGAGAGAGCAGCAGAAAGCCGTCATGGTCCATCTCTCAAGACAAGACTAGGTCATGACAAAACTAAAGCAGTCATTATCAGGCACTTCCAACAACGCGAATGGAAGAGTCCTTATTCCTCCCCGCACTCATGCAAATCAAATAGTTGATAACAACACCCCGAGGGTGGGGTCGGCTTGAGCACGGGGGTGGGGGGAGGGGGGAGGGGGACCGGTAGCGGGTCCGGTAACGATAATAGCAATGATCTCTTCAAAATCGAACTCATGAGATTCATGAAGGAAATGAATGAGTGGATGGATTAGAATGCGAAAGAATTCCATGCTTGAATGGACAAGATTCCGGACGCACCACTATTGTTGAAGGGCTCGGACTCGAAGAAGTACACTCAATTGACGTTCAAACCGAGCGCATCACTAGAATTGATTCGGAAACGGTTCAAAATTCTAGACATACCAAAGTATTATGGGACTTCAGACCTCCATGAGCATATCACAACTTATACAATTGCAGTAAAAGGAAACGACTTGGCACAACATGAGATTGAGTCGGTCTTGTTGAAGAAATTTAGGGAAACCCTCATGAAAGGGGACTTGACATGGTATTCATCCTTCCTGAACACTTAATAGATTTCTTTGAGATGCTTGTAGACTCTTTCATCAAGGCCCATGCCGGGGCTAAGAAGGTCCACGATCGGAGGGGGGGACATATTTAGAATTTCGCAAGGAGAGTCTGAATTGCTGCGTGAGTTCGTGATTAGGTTCCAAAAAGAAAGGATATTGTTACAGGTCATGCCAGATGAATGGACAACTGAGGCATTTACTAAGGGGTTGAATCCTAAGAGCTCCAACGCCTCCCGAAAACTGAAAGAAAGTCTGCTCAAATTCCAAGCAACCACATGGGCGGATGTCCAAACCCGTTATGAATCAAAGATAAGGATAGAAGATGATCAGCTCGGGTTCCCAACATCAACTAAGAGTCAGGATCGATAAAAGAACATGAATAAATCTAAGATGATTTTGATACGGATCGACGATTTTCTAATGGTCGATTCTTTCCCTACGAGAGGGCTGAAGGACGCGGCCGAAAAGGGTTCCGGTCAGTGGATAGGTTCACCCCCGAAAGAAGAACCGACCGTGGCCAAAACAATATGTCATAATATGACAAAGAGGTATCGGGTTCCCGGGATTCCACTTATCCCAACCTGTCAGAGTACAATTTCAATTTTAGTATATTAGAGTTGGTATATGCAATGAGAAATATCAAGAAATCACGTTTTCTGAGGCCGATAGATCCGATCCCAGCTAGAGGGATCCTAATTTATGGTAAGAATATCACGGGAGTCATGGCCATCGAACTAGGCACTGTCGATATCTGTGCGAGAAGGTGGCAACGTCGTTCAAAAATAGCCATCTCAGGGAATTCTTATGCGATCAGGTGAAGACAATTACGGCCACAGTCGAGACAACACAGAACCCTCGAAGATAGGGAAAGACCCTCCTCGACTAAGTATCAACATGATTTTTTGAGGGAATAAGATCAACGGTGTAACTTTCTCGATAGACAAGAAGACAAAGGAATCAATGACTTATAGCAAGAGACTTCGGAAAGTCACCGAAGACAATATCACCTTCACAGAAGAAGATGCCAATGGACTTCTTCTGCCGCACAATGATGTCCATGTAATTTCTCTTAACGTTCTAGATTTCAAGATTAAATGTGTTTTGGTAGACTTTGGAAGTTCAACCATCATCATTAAATGGAGAGTGCTAGAACAAGCCAAGCTAACCGGAAGCATCATTTTGGCAACAAGCTCCTCGTCAGGTTCAACTTAGCGAGTGTGATCGGAGGGGAGATCTTGCTACCCATGAATGACCAAGAGGTCACAAAGACCACCTTATTTGAAGTGGTGGATCGCGACATGGGCTACAATATAATTCTCGGCAGACCTTGGTTATATGAGATGAAGGTTGTACCATCAACATATCACCAACTACTGAAATTCCCGACTCTGGAGGTAATCAAACAAATAAGATGAGATCAACCAGAAGCAAGGGAAATGAATGCAGTATCAGTTTCCAGCAGTAAAGGGAAGGAGCTCAACATATAGCAATTACAAGAACCGACGCCTACTCCCGAACGAAGCATAAATTACAAAGGGAAGGAGTCATCGGAGTCTCACCAGGTACTAAGATATTTTCAGGTAGCAGAAGAAACAGACGCGTCCAAGTCCACATCAGAAGAACTCGAACAAGTGGCTTTGTTCGAAAAATTCATAGAGAGAAAATTTCACCTGGGGATAGGACTCAACCCCAAGCTCAGGTAAGTATTTATTGATTTTCTTAAAACTAACATTGATTATTTTGCATGGTCGCATGCGGATATGACAGGTATCCCGCTAGAGGTAGCCGTGCACAAGCTAAGCCTGGACCCAAGTGTCCCACCGGTAAGATAGAAGAAGCGCGCAATAGCAGAGGTCAGAAACAGGTTTGTTAAAGAAGAGGTAACTCGGTTACTCGACATCGGTTCAATCCGGGAGGTAAAGTATCTCGACTAGATAGAAAATATAGTCGTAGTTCTGAAAAAGAATAACAAATTTCGAATGTGCATAAATTATAAGGACTTAAATAAGGTATGCCCGAAAGATTCTTTCCCATTACCGAATATCGATCAAAGGATTGGCGCCATGATTGGGCATGAGTTAATGAGTTTCCTTAATGCCTATTCTGGGTACAATCAAATTAAGATAAACCTAGAGGATAAAAAAAAAACTTCGTTCATAACGAACTTTGGCACATATTGTTATAATGTGATGCCATTCGGGCTTAAAAACACCGAAGCCACTTATAAGAGGCTTGTGAAGAAGATGTTCGAAAAACAAATAGGTAAAACAATGAAAGTATACATATATAATATGCTGGTCAAGTCTTTAAATATAGGTGACCATTTGAAACACCTCCAGGAAATATCCTAAGGAAACATAACATGAAGCTCAACCTCGAAAGCTTAGGCCTTTTTTTCAATTCCACCTTATAACTGTGGTGATAACCTTTTCCATGTGGAATGTCCTTCACAAACCTGAGTTGTCAGGTTGGTTGACCAAATGGGCAGATGAAATTAGTGAATTTGATATTGAGTATAAGCATAGGACTGTGATCAAATCATAAATTTTGGCCGACTTTTTGGACGATTTTAGTCCCGGGTTACTGCCTTTGGCCGTGAAAGAAGCGGTGAAGGTGTCATAAATGACATAAGGAGTTTGATCCATGTTCATCGACAGAGCTTCCAATATGAAAGGGTCTTGGATCAAGGTGGTCCCGATCATGCCTTCCGGGGAAACCTTGAGGCAGGCTGTAAGGCCCCATACAAATTTCACCTAGAACTCGGGGTTTCGTGATGCCAAGGTAGACTTATAGGGTGAACAATGCGTTGGGGAGTAGAAGAAAACTTGTTGCAGAACAGGGCATTTCTACGGTCATTATATGACCACAAAACTGATCTGCGGACCGCAGAACTGATCTGCGGACCGTAGATCAGCCATAGAGTGAAACAGAGAAATGGGTAAATTTTGGAGGTTGTTTTGTGGTCATTATGCAACCACATAACCATTTCAAAGTTTTCACATCCGTTGCAAAATCCAGCATGAGAAATTCCGGAAGGAGGTTTTGCGGTCCTTTGTGAGACAGCAGAATTGGTCTACGGACCGCAGACCTATGACATACCTGTAAAGAAATGCCCAATTCCGGAGGGCCATTATGCGATTCATTTTGCGCACCACAGAAGTGTTATGCGGCCCTTTATGCGACCGCAGATCTGCACTGGGGCTTCATTTTTTCTAATTTCATAACCCTATTTCGATATATAGTCGTTAGGAACCATTTTTATAGAGAAAGTCTGATATTTCTAGAGAGAGGAAGTGCCATAGAGTGAGAGGGGAAGTTACTAAGCTATATTGTTCATCAATTCCTGCTTAAAGTTGGAGAATTCACAAGGAAAAACTCCCAAGTTCATCATCCAAGAGGTAAGGTTCCATATCCTAGTTTTAATTTCGAATTTAGGGTAGAATATGGCAAATGGGTGTGTGATTCTTGGTTGTGGGAGTATATCTCTGTATGGATGCACTATCATGGGTTGTAGGAAGGTAGTTGAGCTCAAATAGGTAGACCTTGGGTTGTGGGGTGAAGAAAATCCACCATAGGAGAGTCTAGAAATCATAATGCCCACCTAATGTTTGATAAAATGCTCAAAGGAGCTGGAACCATGAAGTCATTCCTAATTTGTATTTTATTTTGTTATATTTCTAAATAGATAAAAGTTTCTAAGATTTCGGAACATTGTAGTAATTTAAGGAAGCTCAAAGCGAGGTATGTTGGCTAAAATTCTCTCTTAGAATTTAATCCCACGATGTCCTTGTAAGTTCCAAGTTGTTCATTATAACATGACTATTCCGATTAAGCTTTGTGTCAAAAGATATATGTTCAATATGTGTTCCAAATGCTCTTATCATGTTATGTTACTATTTGATAATGTGTTCAAAGTATGGGTTGCGTATCTAAATATTATGAATTCAAGTCCTGTTTCAAATGAAAGTTATTATGCCAAATTGTGTAGAAATCTCAATATGCTTAAGACTCTTATTTGCTCACATGTGTACTCAAGGTATTGAATAGAAATGCTTTTTGTTGATGATCCGTGGTGATGTTTGAAAGAGAAAGAGGTGAGCATGAAATATGAAATACGGCCAGTGTGTCAAGAATGATATTACATTTGGGGCCACTAGTGCTAATGAAACTAAGAAACGTATAAAATATGTTGAAATGAGTTGTACAACCTTTTAATAATAAACACTTTGGGAGTATCGTTAGTCACCAAGGAAGGATAGGTTGAAATAGCCTAACCCCGAAACTACACATGTCAGTGTAGGAGTGGATTGTAATTATTCCCCTCATTTAGGATGGGATTGATGTGATAAGAATATTCCCATTAGTTGGGATAAGATGATTGCTATAAAAGGGTAATATTGATCCACACGGCATTGTGGTGAGATGGCCTAGCCGGTCGGGTTATGAACGAACGCCATACCGCACACTTAGTGGTGATTATGTTTGAAATTGTGATTGAGATAATGATTGAAACTATGATTGTGATTGTGATTATGGTTGATGTCTTTGGGTGAGACGACCTAGCCGATCAGGTTGTGATCGAGCTCCGTGCTAAAAATCACGGTGGTATATCGATGCTAAGATCTCCCAACCTCAAATAATGGAAATTTACTTGAAACTTATCTTGCTCCCAACTTGATGTTTTAGTATTGTTTGAGATTTCCATTGATTTTATGACTATTCTTTCTTGTATTGTTACTTGTTCTAATGAGTGGGTGTTTAGTCATACATACTAGTATTATTCCATATGTACTAACATCCTTTTTGCTGGGGGCACTACATCTTTAATGGATGTAGGTGGTTCCACAACAGGCGGTGTTGATCAGTGATAGCAGTACACCCTCTTCCCAGCTGACTTGGTGAGCCCCACTTCATTCCGGGGCCGTATATCTTTTGTCTCACGTGTATTATATTTTGAGGTATAGCTGGAGCTTTGTTGTCGGCACTATCATATTATTCTTTTATATCTATTAGAAGCTTCATAGACATAGTGTGGGTTGTATATTGCTAATGGGAAGGCCAAACTAGTAATGTTGTATTTGTACCTCTTGTTCCATTTCAAACTATGAAGGTGTATGTATTTTGAAACTTATAAATAGCGTAACTAATGATAATGAAATGGTGTTGTTCACATGATCCTCCTCGTTGTCTATCTAATCAAATAGATCTCCTCCTTATTCATGTGTGAGTTTAGGTAGAAAGTATGTGCAAGCTTGCTCGGTCGGGTTATCTCGATTGAGTGCCGGTCGCGCTCCCCAAGGTCGGGGCGTGACAAACTTGGTATCAAAGGAAATGTGGGTTTTATTGAAGCAACAAGGAAAGGTTATCGCTTATGCTTCTAGGAAACTCGAGAATCATGAAAAGAACTATCCAACACATGACTTAGAACTTGCAGCGGTAATGTCTGCATTGAAGATTTGGCGTCAGTATTTGTATTGTGTCCATGTGGTATATTCACGGACCATAAAAGCCTTCAATATATTTTCAAACAGAAGGAATTGAATCTAAGGCAGAGAAGATGGCTTGAGTTACCCAAGGATTACGACATATCACTATTCTCTATCATCCAGGGAAGGCTAATGTTGTGGCGAATGCTCTTAGCCGAAAATCTATAGGTAGTTTGGCTCACTTGGAGGTATATCAAAGGCCGCTAGCCGAGGAGGTTCATCGATTAGCTAGTTTGGGAGTTCATCTTGCAGATTCTAGTGAAGGGTGCTTGTGCAAAATATGGTTGAATTATTACTTGTTGTGGAAGTCAAAGAGAAGCAATATGATGATCCATTGTTGGTACAATTGAAGGGGGGATTCATAAACATAAGACCATGGATTTTTATCTTAGCATGGATGATGGCACACTAAGGTACCAAGGGCAATTACGTGTCCCAAATGTAGACGGTCTCCAGGAAAGAATCATGACCGAGGCTCATAGTTCTAGGTATTCCGTGCACCTAGGCTCTACAAAGATGTATCATGATCTTAAGGAAGTCTACTAGTGGAATGATATGAAGAGGAATATAGTGGATTTTGTGGCAAGATGTCCAAATTGTCAGCAGGTAAAGGCCGAACATCGAAGGCCCGGTGGGTTGGCACAGGACGTAGAAATTCCGATGTGGAAATGGAAGATGATCAATATGGACTTTGTGGTAGGACTACCTCACATGCCTCACAAGTTTGAATCGATTTGGGTGATTGTGGACCGACTCACAAAGTTAGCACACTTCTTACCTGCTAAAAGGATACTGACACCGTAGAATAGTATGCTGAATTGTACATAAAGAAAATAGTCAAGTTGTATGGAACTCCAGTTTCTATTATCTCCGATCGAGGGGCACAGTTCACAGCTAACATTTGGAGGAAATTTCAGCAATGTATGGGTAATCAGCTGAATCTTAGTACAAACTTCCATCCACAGACTGACGGGAAAGTAGAGTGAACCATTTAGACGCTCGAGGATATGTTGCGCGCTTGTGTTCTTGACTTCAAGGGTAGCTGTGATGATCATTTTCTGCTCATAGAATTTTCCTACAACAATAGTTATCATTCTAGCATTCAGACATCACCATTCGAGGCTTTATATGGTAGGAGATGTAGATCTCTCATTGAATGGTTCGATATTGGGGAAGCAGAGTTAATAGGGCCATACCTCGTGTATCGGGATTTGGAGAAGGTTAAGATCATTAAGGAACAATTGAAATCCGCTCAGAGTCGTCAGAAGTCCTATTCGGATGTACATCGTAGGGATTTGGAGTTCAAAAAGGATGATTGGGTATTCTTGAAAGTTCCCCCCATGAAGGGTTTAAAACGGTTTGGCAAGAAAGGAAAATTGAGTCCGAGGTATATCGGACCATACAGAATCATTCAGAGGATTGGTCAGGTGGCTTCAAGGCTGGAGTTACCACCAGAGATGTATGTAGTTCACCCGGTCTTTTATGTATCCATGTTGAAGAAGGTGGTCGAAGATCCATCGCTTATTGTTCCAGTTGAGACTATAGGGGTTAATGAAGAACTGACTTATGAAGAGATTCCAATTGCCATTCTTTATAGGCAAGTCCAAAAGCTAAGAAATAAAAAAATTGTCTCTGTGAAAGTACTATGGTGAAACTAACAGGTTGAAGAGTCCACCTGGGAGGCTAAGGAAGAGTTGAAGAATAAGTACCCTCATTTGTTTGGATAGCTATGTAATCATTTTTATGAAGATTCCCATATGAATTATTATTATGTATCACTTGTACAGTTTATGCTAAGGGTGTTCCTTTCTAGTATTATATTGCCTATGAGGCCATGGTTAGTGTTAATTCCATATTAAGTTACGTCGTTGGATTATGTACATACTGTTAGGATTGGTTTCTGGGATTCTCTAGAAGGTGGATAAGCCCAGTTACATAGGAAACTCTACCGAAAATTTTGAGAATTTAGAGAGTTAGTCAAAAAATTGGAACTATTGGTATGTGAAGTAAGATTTTGGCCACATTGGATGCTAATGGTGAACTTTGAATCTCATTTGAGGACGAATGGTCTTAAGTGGGGAAGGATGTAAGGCCCCGTAATAATTTCATTATAACTTGACTATTCCGAGTAAGCTTTGTGTCAAAAGATATATGTTCAATATGTGTTCAATGCTCTTGCATGTTGTGTTACTATTTGAGAATGTGTTGAAAGTATGGGTTGCATATCTAAATGTTATGACTTCCAGTCGTGTTTCAAATGAAACCTATTATGCCAAATTGTGTAGAAATTTCAATGTGCTTAAGACTCTTATTTGCTCACATGTGTACTCAAGGTCTTGAATAGAAATGCTTTGTTGTTGATGATCTGTGATGATGTTTAAAAGTAAAAGAGGTGAGCATGAAATATGAAATACGGCCAATGTGCCAAGAATGATATTACATTTGGGGCCTCTAGTGCCAATGAAACTAAGAAATGTGTAAAATATGTTAAAATGAGTTGTAAATCCTTTTAATAATAAACACTTTGGGAGTATCGTTAGTCACCATGCCAGTATAAGAGTGGATTGTAATTATTCCCCTCATTGGTATGAGACTGATGTGATGCAAATATTCCCCTATATTGAGATGATATGATTGCTAGAAAAGGGTGATGCCGATCCACATGACATTGTGGTGAGACGGCCTAGCCGGTCGGGTCGTGATCGGACGCCATGCCACACACATGGTGGTGATTGTGCTTGAAATTATGATTGAGATAATGATTGAAACTATGATAGTGATTGTGATTATGGTTGATGTCTTTGGGTGACACAGCCTAGCCGATCAGGTCGTGATCTAACTCCGTACTAAAAATCACGGTGGTACATTGGTGCTAAGATCTCCCAACCTAAAATAATGAAAATTCACTTGAAAGTTATCTTTCTCCCAACTTGATATTTTAGTATTGTTTGAGGCTTTCATTGATTTTATGACTATTCTTCCTTGTATTGTTACCTGTTCTAATAAGAGGATGTTTAGTCATACATACTAGTACTATTCCGTATGTATTAACGACCCTTTTTCCGGGGCTGCTGCATCTTTAATGGATGAAGGTGGTTCCACAACAGGCGTAGTTCATAAGTGATAGCAGTATACCCTCTTCCCAGCTGACTTGGTGAGCCCCACTTCATTTCGGGGTCATGTATCTTTTGTCCCACGTGCATTATGTTTTGAGGTATAGCCGGGGCCTTGTTGTCGGTACTATCATATTACTCTTTTGTATCTACTAGAGGCTCCGTAGACATAGTGTGGATTGTATGTCAGTAATGGTAAGGTCAAACTAGTAATGTTGTATTTGTACCTCAAACTATGAAGGTGTATGCATTTTGAAACTTATAAATGACGTAACTAATGGTAATGAATTGGTTTTGTTCACTTGATCCTCCTCGTTGTCTAACTAATGAAATAGATCTCCTCCTTATTCATGAGTGAGTTCAGGTAGAAGGTATTGTGCTGGCTCGCTCAGTCGGGTTATTTTGTTTGAGCGCTGGTCGCACTCCTCAAGGCCGGGGCATGACACAAGCCATAAAAATAGTTCCACTTTCTAACTATGAAGCCGAATATTGGCTTTGATTGTAGGACTTGAACTAGCCCGGGGCTTGGCTCCGAGGTCATTGAAATCGAATGTGATTCCCAACTAGTAGTGAATCAAGTATATGGAATCTTTGACACAAAGGAGGAACACATGCAACAATATGTGATTAAAGTTTAAACTTTTCTCACATAGTTCAAGGACTGGTCGATCACCCACTTTCCGAGAGAACAAAACATAGAAATAGATGCGTTGGCAGATTACAGGTCATCCACAGAGATGATGGGATCATATTCTGGTACTGTCGTTCAACTTATGCATTCGGTACTCAATGTGGATGGTTATTGTGAAGTAAATAAGACCAACCTAGTCTGGAACTGGAGAAATGAGTTCATCGATTACCGTTTTCATGGCAAGCTGCCCGAAGACCCGATGGCATCCCGGTCACTCCGCACCAAAGAAACTCACTACAGCCTCTGGGGGAGGGGCAGTTATATAGAAGGTCATTTGAAGGCCAGTTGTCCCGATGTTTAGAGGCTCGGAGGCAGACTACATCATGAGAGACGTTTATGAAGGAATTTGTGGGAATCATTCTGATGCAAATTCGTTGGTGCTAAAATTAGTTAGGGCAGGGTACTACTGGCCCCGAATGGAGTAAGACGCGAAATCATTCGTTCAGAAATGCAACAAGTGTCAGCGCCACGCATAGTTGGTACACCAACCGGTATAATTCTTCCATTCGGTACTATCCCCATGGCTATTCATGAAATGAGGGATAGATATAGTTGGCTCGCTGCCACCAAGTCCCGAGAAAGTAATATTCCTTTTAATTTTAACTGATTACTTCACTAAATTGGTTGAAGTAGGTCCTTACCAAAAGATCAGTGAGCGTGAAATGGTCGATTTCCTGCGGGAGAACATAATTTTCCAGTTTGGAATACCGAAGGAAATTGCCTGCGACATCGGACCATAGTTCATAGGCTCAAAAGTGTCAAAATTTCTTGAAGACCTAAAAATTAAAAGGATTACATCTTCACCATACCATCCGAGCGGAAATGGGCAAGTTGAGTCAACCAATAAGGTGATCATTCAAAACCTCAAAAAGAGGTTGGAAACAACCAATGGCAAGTGTCCCAAAGTGTTATTAGGAGTGCTATTGGCATACCGAACAACGGCAAAATCAAGCACAGGGGAGACACATTTCTCTCTCGTATACGGTGCAGAAGCTCCAATCCTGGTAGAAGTAGGAGAACAGATCTTGTGGTACTTTTGGGCGAACGAAGAAGCAAATAATGAGGCATTACTAGTCAAATTGGAGCTGCTTGACGAACGCAGGGACTTGGCACATATTAGAATGGTGGCTCAGAAACAAATGATATAGAGATACTATAACTATAGGGCCAATATCTGCTATTTTAAAATGGGAGACTTGGTTTTGAGTCAAGTGACTCAAAACACGCAGGAGCTCAACGCGGGAAAGCTGGGTCCAATATGGGAAGGTCCCTATCGGGTTTCAGTTGTCACCGGGAAGGGGTCATACAAACTAGAGAACCAAGATGTAGTCAAATTGCCGAGCAACTGGAATGTAACTCACCTTAAATGTATTATTGTTGATGGATCCTACTTATACTGAAAGTATATGCTACACTCTTTTTCCCTTTGACTAGTTGTTGTCCCAATTGGGTTTTTCTGGCAAGGTTTTAAACAAGACAGCAACGAAAAATATACTATGAAGGGACATCATCAGCAGAGTTAAGACCTTTAAATGACAATGCACTGAAACAACAAACCTGTAAGGCCCCGTAAAATTTTACCTGAAACCCGAGATTTCGTGGTGCCGAGATAGACTTATGTGTTAAAAATTGTAGAGGTTCTTCATCTTGCCGCGGTACGGACTTTTTGGGTTAATCAGTGTGCTGAGGAGTTAAAAGAAATTGTTGGCAGAAAAAGACATTTTTGCGGCCCACTATGCAGCCGCAGAATGGCTGCAGAGTGAAGCAGAAACATGAGCAAAAATATGGGACCAATTCACGGTCCATTATGTGACTGCACAACAATTTTGCGGGCCGCACTGATCACAAATTCAGCATGGAAATTTTTCAGAGTGAGGTTTTGTGGCGCATTATGCGGCTGCAGAACAGGTCTGCGGACCACATAATGGTCGTAGAGTGGGGCAGACCTGCCCAGTTCCGGAGGGCCATTTCGCGGACCGCAGAAGCATTATGCGGTTGCATATGTGACCGCAGATCCTGTTTCGGAGCTTCATTTTTGGGTTTTTATAACCCAACCTTACTTCGTTAAAATAGATGAATGGACCATTTTGAGCAAAAATCTGATACTTTTAGAGTGAGATAGTGCCCTAGAGTGGGAGAGTGATCTTCAACAAATTATCCTTCAATTCTTGCTCAAATCCTTGAATATTAACAAGGAGAACTCACTAAGTCTTCATCCTAGAGGTAAGATTCTACACTTTAACTCTTAATCTCAAAATTTAACAAGAAATGGGTAATTAGCAAGACAATTCTTGGGTATGTGAGTTGTGTATTTTTGCATGCATATGTTATCAAAGGGTGTAGGAAGATTGTGAGCTAAAAATAGTAAAGAATGGGTTATGGGATGATGGAATCCTCCATAAAAGGGCCTTAAAACCTTAATGTAGACCTAGTGATTGATAAAATGCTCAAATGAGCTAGGACCATGATCATATTCCTAATTTTAGGTCAATTTGTTATATTTCTAAAATAGATTGAAGTTGCTAAGCATTCCGGAACATTTTAGAATTTAAGGAAGCTCAATTAAGGTATGTTGGTTAAACTTTTCTCTTAGAATTGAATCTCACGGTGTTCATATAATTGGTGTAAGTCCAAAATTGATCATTATAAAATTGGCTATTCCGAATATCCTTGTGTTGATATCCAATTTTTTTCTGTATATTTTTAATACGCAAAATACTTTCAAAACATCATATGTATGTCCAAATATTTTATTATTTTTTCTTAATTTTTAAAGATTTTTAAATCAATTTATTGCCTTATTTTATCCAGAAAAATCCAATAATTATTTCCAAAATTATCATTTTTGGTGATTCATTTATTAGATTTCATATTTATGCTAAAATATAGATAATATAATTTTTGCATATTTTTACAAAGTCATTTAGTATTTTTAAAGTTAAATTGTATATAATTACAACATTAGCCTCTTTTACGATTAATTACGTTTATGTTCATAAAAATTAGGTCTAGTATTTTTTAATAGTTAATTATGTGCTACAACTCATTTTGGCACCTTTAATTTATTTTCAAAAATTAAGTTATTATTTTTTAAAAATTAAATAAGGAAATTGGCTATTTAAATGTTAGCGCAATTTCATTTCGATTATAGCCTAATTTTGACCCGAATTAAACCTAATTTGAGGCCCAATTACCCTGACCCAATCCCTGTTTAATCCAACCCAAACCCGTTTTCATAACCTAACCACTCACCCGTTTTAATCTAGTCCGTTGATCATTTAGATCAACGGCCAACAACAATCCTTACCTTTTTTAATTCAAACGACCCCTAACCCTAACCCCATTTCACACACTCTGCTGCCTCTGAATCTCCTTCTCTCTCAATCCTTTATCAAACCCTCTCAAACCCTAGCCGCCTCCCTCAACTACAACCCTAAACCTCCCAAATCCATGGCTTCCAAGGTCATTGGAGACCTATATCCACCTCTCATTGCTTCTACGTGCTCGATTATTATAGTTTCAAGGATAGATATTGAAGGAGCTTGGTCCAGACCTTGGTCGATTTCAGTTTGCGGTTGTTCTCTGGTCATCTCTGACCTTTTTCCGGCCAGCCAGGGCTATTCGAGTCTGACTCTTGACTCTCCTGCTTAGATCGATGGTTTTCAAAGTCTTTCTCACCGCTTGGGGTTCTTCTGAAACCCTAACCTTTAAGGTTCTCTCGATTTCTCTTAGATCTGTTTCAAATCTATGTTTGCTCTGAACTTCTAAGCATTTTTCTCGAAGTTTCTTTTAAAACTCCGCTTTCAAAACTCCTTATCTTTCTGATTAAGGTTCTGTTAAGTTATTTCGAAACCTTTCTTTGATTTTTGATATGTTTTGCTGTGTTTGCTCGTATTATCCTTTTGCCTGAGTTTTCATGTTAAAAAAAAACCTAATTTCTTTTAACTGTTTATTAAATGAGTGTTTGTTTGCCTGAGTTTTGTCCGATCTGTCTGTTTATCCTCCTTTTAAAAACCCTTCTATTGTTGAAAATCTTATGCTTTTGGGGTTCGAGACTATTTGTTTAAGTGCAGAAGTTCTTTTCGAAATCTCTTGTTCCCTTTGTGTGATTCTTCTGATTCTGGGTTTCTATCTTCTCTTTAACTCGTCTGTGTTGAAAGCCCTAATTTTTAGGGGGTTCTTTGTTTAGTTTTTGTATCAGCATGACTAGCCAGTTCTCGTTTTTGAGTTTCTGTGATTCTTCATGACTATCTTGCCTTGATTTGTTTCTACTCAGTTTCTTAGCCTAAAAACTTACACTGACTCTACGTGCTTGTGTTCATCTTGACTGTTCGAAACTTGCCTCTTTCTCATCAAATCAGTATTATTTGACTCTCATGTTTGCTAGGTTTGTATGTCGACTCATGACCATCTGTGTCTTACATTATTTATATGCAAAATATTGACACATGACTTTCTCTTTGATTGATTCCGATTCCCCTTTTCAATTGCAAAACTAACTTCTCTTTTTGTTTCATCCTTTTATTACTGCTTTAAATTATGAAACTGTTGTATTTACTGCTTTCTTAACGTGCAAATACGTGCCAACATGTTTTTAATTATTGCATAATCATGCTCAACATCATATTCCACTCGTGCCAAACAAATCCCATAGCAACACTTATAATGAGTGGTTGCGCTCTTCCGATATTATCACCCCTAAATCCAGAAAAAGACATATTTGCGGTAAAACCAGTCGATCAACGGTGTAGTCGACGATTCCGTGCCTTTCTCCCTTGAGTTGTCCACTCAAGGGTACCAGTCTAAAACCCATAGCAACCTTACTCTGTTTAAACTATGCATGCATTATGGTCAAACCTAGTCGGGTCAGTTATGATCCTTTAAGATAGCCTTGTCCCAAGTCCACTAGGTTTCCCTAAACCCAAACAGACACTACCACGTTCTGTGCATTTATTTGGAGAACTAAATGCTTTATGCCGATTTTTGATATTAAATAGTCGAGTCTGGTGGGGGTAAGAGCCTAACCTTATTTGTCTTGCAGAAATATGAGGCACGAAGTCCCTAGATTCGGCATGGTCACCAACATCCACCCAAAACTGCTAAGCTGGTGGGAGGATCTTCACTTCAGTGATCAAACTCTTGTCTAGAAGTATCTGGGCAACCTACATTCTCTCTTGGAAAACCAACCTAACAACAAGATCATAGAAGCTGCTACTTTGTTCTGACATTGTGAGAGGTCTGTATTCCGCTTCGGGGACGTTGAGATGACACCCTTGCTAGAAGAAATAGAGTATTGGTCGGCATAGCATGGGAAACTCCGGGTTTGTTGATGCCTGAGAATCGCAAGGGCAGGGGCTTCCTCAAAATGATGGGTCTGAAGAAGAATCTAGAACTAAAATGTCTGAATGAATCCTATATCTCCTTTGACTATTGTAAGCACGTGATTTTTGACCCTCCCCGGGAATTTTTACGTTCTTAAGCTTAAATATATAATTTAGGACTAGTATATCTATTTTAACTATTTTTACTTTATTTCGTTGCAAAAAGAAAAATTTCAAAAAAATATATATATAAATTTTAGTTTATATATCTCTCATAAATTTGAAAAATACAAAAATTGTACTTTATTTTGGTACTGTATATAAATTCGAAAATTACAAAAAATATAGTTCTATTAATGTTTGCAGTCATTATAATTTTGAAAAATACAAAAATATTACGTCATATTTTTGTCTTTATTAAAGAACGAAAATTACAAAAAAATAGTTTTATTAATATTCTATAGTCATTTTTTAACTTGGAAAAAATACAAAAATATTACCTCATATTTTATCTTAATATTTAAAACGAAAATTACAAAAAAAATAGTTTTATTAATATTTTGTAGCTATTTTAAAATCTTGAAAAATATTTAAAAATATATAGTTTTGTTTAAATACTAGTCTTATTTTTGGTAGTTATTTTGCTTACATAGGACTAGTTAAGCAACGTGTTCCTATTTCTCGGGTCCGGGCAAAAGAATAATATTCGGGTTTAAACTACCCGGTTTTAGGCCTAATTTTCGGACCTGGCCCACAATAAACCGTGTCCAGGACACGTGGGGAACCCCACCACGCGTGGGGGACATATGCCTCGAACCCCACCACGCGTGGGCTCATTTTTCTGGGCAAAACCCAGTACAAAGCACGGACAAAAGCATAGAGGTCAGGGGGGATTTTTGAAATTTTGGAAAAAGAGGACTGTGCATCAAAAACCCTACAAAGGGAGTACTGTTCCTGCTTCTTCTTCCTGAGGAAGAACCCACGAAAAAAACCCTACGGTAAAAAAAAAACAAGACTACTGTTCATCGTCTTCTTCTTAAACAAGAAGAAGAAGCAGAAGCCTCAACTCCATCCTCGTCACCTTCCCCGAGCTCCCTCTCCGCCATAACCACCGGACCCCTAACCATCGTCTTCTTCAAAAAACCAGTCCAAAACCTACCCCGTCTCTTCCCAACTCCGTCGACCTTGCTACCCGTCCCAACGACCAAAACCAGCAACACCACCTTCTTAAACACCACCTTCAACAACAATAACCCACTTGCTCCAACAGACCACCCTCCTCCTCTCACCTTCACCACCAACGCTGCCCGCTACCAGCTGAACCAGCACGACCCAGCTTCCATCCAAGGAGCAACTGTTGTTGCTTCGTCGCAACCAGCAGTCCACCATTGCTGCTGCACCACTGCCCAAACCACCAGCCAAACGACCCTCCATAGCCTCCTCCTTTCATCACCTCCAACGACCCCTTTTGTTGCAGCTTCACGCAACAGTTGCTGCGTCGAAAAATACAGCAGCTGTTGCTGCGTCGCTGCGTTGCTGAGTAGCTCAGTCGTTGCTTCAGTCCGGTGAGGTTGTTTTTGTTCGTCGAGGTCCGGCGCGTCGAGTTGGTTCGTTGAAGTCGCTGTAGGGGTTCGGTCCATGGCTCTATGCGTTTCTGTTTATGCAGGTTAGTAAGCCTCGATGTATTGGATTAAAGAAATTTTACGTTCAATGTGTGAAGTTGCAATATATCAATTGATATGATAATTTTCTGCTTATGTTTCACCGTATGCATTTTAGTTCATTTTTGTGTTATGATATTATTGATTACTTGATGTCATTTGATTTAGTTGTATTAGTAGTCCCAAGATTAGTATTGTTATTATTTACGTTCAATGTGTTATGTTATTATTGTCTTAGTTTATTTGGACAAAATTAATATTAGTACCTGTTGTTACTACGCCCGAAACACTCATTCGCCTAGCTTCTTTTATTAAATCTTGACAAGTTATGAGATTTTAGTTGTACAGAGGCCATAAGTTTAGTATTGTTAAAGGCGTAGAAATGGCATCCTTTAAAAAATAAATAAATAATTATAAAAAAATAATAATAAATAATAATAAAAAAAAATAAAAAGAGGCGAGCTTCGCTAAATAAAAATGTACAAATTGTGGAGCCCTCGCAAAATATATGTGTTAAATACTTAGATTCCGGGACGGGCCGTTTAGTAAATTTCACGGCCCTACCCCAAAATAATAATGCGCTAGTTGCTTTAGGCGCGCCTTTAATAATGTTATCTCCCTAAACTCGGGTGCACATTTATGTGACCCAAATCCAAATCTCAACGGAGTCGAAATGTGTCTCTAGTCACGGGCGCATTGATTGTGGCGTGGCCCGAGATGCATTTCCATGACGTTGCAAATTCCTTTAAAAAATAAGAATGAGATGAGCCTCGCCGAATAAAAATACAAATTGCGGGGCCCTCAGTAAATACTTGTTTTAAATTACTTAGAATTCAGGAGGGCCGCTTAGCGAATTTCGTGGCCTTCCCAAAATAATAACGCGATAGTCTTTTTAGGCGCGTGTTTAATAATTTACTTTCTTAAGCTCGGGTGCGCATTTCATGCGACCCAAATCCAAATCTCAAAACATCAAATAAAATGCGTTCCGGATTGTGGGTGCATTTCATGTGACGCAGTCCAAAGACGTATTTTAAGCGATGTTCACATTCTTGTAAATACAATAATAATAAAGCGGTTAAAAGTTAAAATTGGCACATTGGTTCATAATTGTATTTTAAAATCAGATAAATAAGCCGAATATAACAGTTGAGCGACCGTGCTAGAACCACGGAACTCGGGAATGCCTAACACCTTCTCCCGGGTTAACAGAATTCCTTATCTAGATTTCTGGTACGCAGACTGTAATATAGAGTCATTCTTTTCCTCGATTCGGGATTAAAATTGGTGACTTGGGACACCCTAAATCTCCCAAGTGGCGACTCTGAAATAATTAAACCAATCCCGTTTCGATTGTCCTTTAATTGGAAAAAACTCCCCCTGCCCCATCGGGTGCGGAAAAAGGAGGTGTGACAGCTCTGGCGACTCTGCTAGGGACAATACCCAGAACCACTGGTTCAGGGTTAAGAATTCGAGCTTAAAATAATTGTTATTATTTGGCTTTATCTATTATCTGATTTTTACATGTTTGAGCCTAATGTGTTAAATGCTGCTTTTACCGCTTTGATATTATTTGAACTGTATATAAACTGTGCCGAAACCCATATCCTTTCTGAGTCTTCTGAATCATGAAGAAGGGTGTACTTCGTACGACTTCTTTTCTGTATAGTGTCAAATCCCAATTTAGAACGAGGTTCGGACAAGTTGCTAAGCCGGTGAAGCTTCTGTATTCCCGGTACGCTGCCCCCCCTCGGCTCGAGCTGTCCGCTCGGGTAAGCCAGGTCTAGAACAAACACCCAGGTCTGAACCTAGTATAACAAAGCCACATGCCGGATCCCTAGTAGGAACGTTTATTTGCATCATGTGCATTTGACTTAGGGGACTCAACACAGGGGTTGGGTCCGTCTAGGACAAGCAACCTGAAAATAATAGACAATCTTTCGGCATCCTATGTGCTACATGTTGTATTTAGTCAAGGGCGTATGGGTCATTGGGTCATTTCCAGCATGATGTTATTTTAATCAAAGCATGGGGAACATTTGTGGAATCCAAGAAGCCTTGGAATTCCCTATGTCCCCCACGCTTGCTTTTTGGGAAAACACATGGGGAACATTTGTGGAATCCAAGAAGTCTTGGAATTCCCATATGTCCCCCACGCTTCATATGTTGGGAAAAGCGCATGGGGAGCATTTGCGGAATCCAAGAAGTCTTGGAAATCGTTATGTCTCCCATGCCACATTTTTGAAAGAAATAATAAATAAAAAAAAATTACAAATAAAACAAAGCATGAAAATTCAAAAAGATTTTGTATGTTTTCATTATTTTCCACAGATTAAAAATAAATCGTGAAAAAGAGGAGAAAATAACAGCATAGAAGTCCGAGTAGAGTCAAAACTCTGCCGAAATTTTAAAAATGAAAAATGTCTTGTTAGTTTGTTATATTAAAAGCAAAGGAAAAAAAAAATCACCATTGTTCTGTCTGTTTTTTAAAAAATATTAAAGAAAATAGTTTGTTTTGCCATTAAATGAAAATGAAAAAGAGTTTGTTTTTTTTTTAAAAAAAGAAATGTTTTATTTTATTTTATTTTGTTTGTCTATGAAAATGCCAGAAATAAAAAATAAAAAGAGTTTTATTATTTGTTCCAAAAATAAGTATATATATAATCCAAAAAAAAAAAAATTCAAAAGAAAGTTCAAAATGCAAAAAAAAGATAAAATAGATAAATAAAAATCCGAAAATATTTTGATTCTCCTTTAGAAAATTCAGAAAAAAGAAAAACATTTTAGAAGCATTTCTTTTATTAAAGGTAAAATTCCAAAAAAATATTTTCTTCTTCTTTAGAATAAAAAAAAAGCAAATGAAATTCAAAAATATATCTTAGAAGTGTTTCTTTTAAAAAGAAAATCAATCAAAAATAAAAAATATACTTCCTTTCTTCTTTTAAAGTAGTTCTTTCAAATTCAAAAAAAGTTAGTTCATCTACTTATCCTTGATTGCCCGAACTACGCGGGTTTGATTCTCACCGGATGTGAGATACGTAGGCAACCCTCATCGGGTCCAACCCCACCGTTTTGCTAAAAAGCCAAAAACAAACAAATAATAATCATAAAAAAAAAAAAATACATGTCAAATTTTAGTTTTGTCATAAAGAAGTCGGGGTGACGCTGTTTTATCAAGACATAGCCGAATGTTCCCGAAAGGGACGCCGGAAGGCTGACTTTTCATAAACAGCCACTTTTGGGTCATTTTTAAGACTTGGTCCAGTTGACCCCCACAGCCTTAAAAATCTTCGTCCCCGAGACGTTGAAAGGCCGTGCTTGCAATATTGAATTTTCTAATTTGAAAATTGATAAAGAGTCATAAATAAGTCAGGTGATGTTGTTTTGCCATAAATAGCCGAATGTTCCAGAAAGGGACGCCGGAAGGCTGACTTTGCATAAATAGCCACCTTCGGGTCATGTTTAGAATTTTTGGTCTAAGTTGACCCACACAGCCTTATAAATCTTCGTCCCCGAGGCGCTGAAGGGTCGTGTTTACAACGCCAAGTCTTGTATTGTAATTTGAAAAGAAAAAAATCAAAGGGTCAGCGGTCATGTGAATACCGTCTTTTGTCATAATAAGCCGAGCCAGCTTCGGCCGCGTCTTAAATGGTTCTTGCCGAAATAGCCTTAGAATAATCTTTCAGTTGTCGAAAGGTTATTTTCGTAAAAGAATGGACAAGTTTTAAAGTGTCAAAATAATCCTCCCCGGCCTCAAAATTCATGTGAAAGTTGGAAGGGGCCACATTTGCAAAAAATAACCATTTGGTTGCATTTGCCGAACAGAGAAAGGGAGCTGGAATTTTGTTTTTAAGTCTACCAATCTTTTGATTAGAGCATGCGGGTTGTTTAATTTTCAAGCTGGTGGGTAATCTTTAAATCCTTGAAACCCAGTTTGTTTTAAATTTTAAAAAAAAAAAGTGTGTTTATTGTTGTTTATCTTTTATTGGTCCGAACTACGCAAGGTCTGATTCATGCGGGGTCATGATACGTAGGCAATCTCCATAAGATTCGACCACAACAAAAAATATGAAAAAGAGAATGAAAAGAAAAAGAAAAGAAAAAAAAGAAATGGAAAAGAGAATGAAAAAAAAAGAATGAAAAAGAAAAAGCGGAAAAAAAAAAGAGAAAGAAAAAAGAAAGAAAAAATGTTGTTAATAATGGGGACAGACTGAGTCCATTTTAACCTGTTTTGTTTTGAATTACAAAGTTAAGGTGGTTGGTTTGTGGTAAGCCGGACAACGACACCCAGAATCCTTTACTTGTACCTCATGATGCACGAAGCATTCGAATCCTGTTGGAAACTTGTTGACGGAGATTGATGATATTGAAGCTGGTAATGGTCTTGACAGTATCAATGCAAAGCTCAGTGGCTAAGATGCCAGTCTTGGTAAAGTGGAAGGACGCTCGTTCCTTGGTCAGCAAGAGAAAAGCTTGTGGTGGCTTATTCTGTTGTCATTTCTGTTGTTCGGATTATTAGGATTGTAATTCGGATTTGTTTTGTGTCAATATCTTTCCGCTTATCTTTCCGTTTTGTCATAGCGGTTTGTTTAAGTTTTGTCCAAGTTGTTTAGGATTTTATTCCGGTTTGCTTTGTTTTTAAAACCATTTGTTCAGTCTAATGAAAAAAAAATAATAATAAAAAATTTCAGTCTTTATTATTTCCATTCATCTTCTTGTTTAGTCCTTTTATCATTTTGTTCAGCGCCGATTCTAGTGACATGACATGCGCACACGCTTTGGGCCTAATCTTTAAAGTTAATCAAAAAACCCTGGGAAGGTGATCAAAGCATTCAAAGGAAATAAGGACGTTCGAGATTATTCAGAGCCCGAGTCATGTGGAACTGGGGCAAGTTAAGCACAAAGAAAACCGTTAAAAGCAAGGTTCGCCAAATTGGCATGAGGGTCGGTCATGATAATGAGAGTGTCGCCCAACGGTGCTTAGAAATGACAAAGGAAGAATAAAATGTTTAACATAATTGTCAAGTCCAGCACCATCAGAGGAGACTACAAATTTAAAGTGTGTTGTTTGCACTTGGCATGTTTTGAAGACTGGAATGACGAAGGCATTTTTGTTCTGCTACCTAAACACTTTATCCTTCGTTACCCCCTTTGACCCTTATTTATTTTTCTTTCATACCCCTCGTTCGGAATCAGTAACAACGAAAAAAAGAGAGAAAGAAAGAAAACAACAACGAAAAAAAAGAGAAAAAAAGAAAAGAAAAGAAAAGAAAATTGATAACAAAAAAAAAAAAATAATCAAATGAAAAAGAGGAATTGGGAACTACGTTTGACCTGATTCCTCAAAGAGGATACGTAGGCGCTTCACGGCTCGGTCATAGTTTTGAAAGAAAAAATGAAAAAATCAATTAAAATATCCCCAAGCAAGAAACTGGGGCAAAAGTTGCGTTTGTTGTAAATAAATCTAATTTCGAAGGTTGTAATTAATAACCCAAAATTAATGCATTTTTGAGCCTTTAATACTTTTTTTTCTAGCCCTATCCAAAACCCACGTTACGGTCCAAAGAAAGACCTTCTGATCAGTTTTCAAAAAATGCCAAGTCAGACAAATGAAGAGTCTTACCGGCGAACATAACATTCTGTTCCAGAGCAGAAAGGACTCTAATCTCCAACAGAAAGAGTCATACCAGCAATACTCCAAATCCCCAGCTGGAAAGTGATACAAATGAGAGTCTTATCGGTGAAAACCTTCACAGGCACCATAGAGCGATGAAAGTTGAGAGAAGAACCCAAAAATGAGAGAGACTTGATAGTGAAAACCCTCCGGGCACTACAAGTCGAATAAGATTGAGAATCAGATGGGGAATCGCCAATTGAAGATCTTGAAAGATGACTGACGGTAGAGGATAGGCCACATACGCATGTCATGGCCATTACAGTCGGTATCTGCATTTGATAGGGTTTTTATTTATAGTTTCTTTTGTCAAAGAGTCATGTTTTTTTCCTTTGTCTTTTTATTCTGTTCCCTTTTATCTTTTTCCTTTCATAGAAAATCCCCAATAGAGTCTGTCTGGTCAGAACAAGTACGAAATGACTTCAAATAGGCCATCAGCTTTCCAAAATGAGATCTGACTAGTACATCCAAGTGGTATAGTCAGCGAGGAACAAGCGCGAGGCCAGTGTCACAAAGATATCCCCAGCAAAAGGGAATTGACAGAAGGATTGACAAGCGTCAAGAGGGATACCATTGCCTTAATCAAGGTTATAAACCTCAAAGACAAAGCCCGTGAACAAATCAAGGAGAGCAGTGAGCATGATTCGGCGAAATCCATACTAGACTAAAAGGTCGGGGAAATGCCAGTTTCCAAGCTATGCCACGAAAGAAGAGGGATATCCCCAGCAGGAAGGGATTATCCCCAGCACATAATATCATCCCCAACAAGTTGTGGAGCACAGAGAAAGGAAGAGAGAAAGGGAAAGCCATCCCAGTAGGAGTATCACAACCAACCACCATGTTTTAAACTAACAATTTTGTTTGATTTGAAACAGGTAAAGGAAATGGCATTGATGCCAGAACTGCGTGCCACAAGAGATATTATCAAACTGGGGCAGAAAATTTTCCTTCCATTTAGAAAATTTTCTGGAAGTCAGGTACCCCCAGCTGATAACATTTTACCCCCCAACAAGTAAGTAAATCAAGGGAGGTAGTCTTTGAAGGAAGAAGCTATGCAAAAACAAAACAAAAAAGGAATAAAAAATAAAAAGAATAATAATAAAAATTTGGGGAAGGTAGAAAAGGAAAATTCATCTCAATCCCCAGCAAGTATTCGAGGTAAGACATTTTCAAGTCTTAAAGATATTTTGGGTTCATCCGCCCTCAAATAGGATATGTTGGGTTAATCCGCCCTCAAATAGGATCTGTTGGGTTAATCCGCCCTCAAATAGGATCTGTTGGGTTAATCCGCCCTCAAATAGGATCTGTCGGGTTCATCCGCCCTCAAATAGGATATGTCGGGTTCATCCGCCCTTCAAATAGGATCTGTTGGGTTCATCCGCCCTCAAATAGGATCTGTTGGGTTAATCCGCCCTCAAATAGGATCTGTTGGGTTAATCCGCCCTCAAATAGGATCTGTTGGGTTCATCCGCCCTCAAATAGGATATGTCGGGTTCATCCGCCCTCAAATAGGATATGTTGGGTTCATCCGCCCTCAAATAGGATCTGTTGGGTTAATCCGCCCTCAAATAGGATCTATCGGGTTAATCCGCTCTCAAATAGGATCTGTTGGGTTAATCCGCCCTCAAATAGGATCTGTCGGGTTCATCCGCCCTCAAATAGGATCTGTCGGGTTAATCCGCCCTCAAATAGGATCTGTCGGGTTAATCCGCCCTCAAATAGGATCTGTCGGGTTCATCCGCCCTCAAATAGGATATGTTGGGTTCATCCGCCCTCAAATAGGATCTGTCGGGTTCATCCGCCCTCAAATAGGATATGTTGGGTTCATCCTCCCTCAAACAGGATATGTTGGGTTCATCCGCCCTCAAATAGGATATGTTGTTTTCAGTCTTTACATTTCTTGACCAGGCGCCCACCTGAATAACGAGAGGAATACATTTCTGTCTTTCCATTTCTGTTCTAGGTCACCCACCAGTATAATGCGGGAATACACTTGTGTCTGTTCATTTCATATTCAAGGTCACCCACCAGTATAATGCGGGCATATCATTTTTCATATCTTTACCACCAGGCGCCCACTTGAATAACGAGAGGAATACATTTCAGTATTTGCATTTCATGTTCCAGGCGCCCACCTATATAACGAGAGGAATACATTTCAGTCTTTTTTACTTTCAAGTGTTGAAATTGGGAGCCCGCCCAGATAACAGAGGCATAAATTCAGTCTTTTTATTTTTAAGTGTCGAAGTTGGGAGCCCGCCCATATTTTTAAGTGTCGAAGTTGGGAGCCCGCCCAGATAATAGAGGCATACATTCAGTCTTTTATTTTAAGTGTTGAAATTGGGAGCCCGCCCAGATAACAGAGGCATACATTCAGTCTTTTATTTCAAGTGTTGAAATTGGGAGCCCGCCCAGATAACAGAGGCATACATTCAGTCTTTTATTTTAAGTGTTGAAATTGGGAGCCCGCCCAGATAATAGAGGCATACATTCCACGTCTTTACCCATAGGAGATGCATTTCCTCCTAAGTTTTAGTTTTACCCATAGGAGATGCATTTCCTCCTAGGTTTGTTCAGTTTTACCCATAGGAGACGCACTTCCTAAAGTTTATATGTTTCACCATAGGAGACGCACTTCCTAAAGTTCAGTTTCACCATAGGAGACGCACTTCCTAAGCAAGTTTCACCAATAGGAGACGCACTTCCTAAGCAAGTTTCACCAATAGGAGACACACTTCCTAAGTTAATTTCACCGATAGGAGACGCACTTCCTAAGTTTAATTCACCAATAGGAGACGCACTTCCTAAGCAAGTTTCACCAATAGGAGACGCACTTCCTAAGTTTATTTCACCAATAGGAGACGCACTTCCTAAGTTTCAGTTTCACCAATAGGAGACGCACTTCCTAAGTTTCAGTTTCACCAATAGGAGACGCACTTCCTAAGATAAGTTTCACCAGTAGGAGACGCACTTCCTAAGTCAGTTTCACCAATAGGAGACGCACTTCCTAAGCAAGTTTCACCAATAGGAGACGCACTTCCTAAGCAAGTTTCACCAATAGGAGACGCACTTCCTAAGTTTATTTCACCAATAGGAGACGCACTTCCTAAGCAAGTTTCACCAATAGGAGACGCACTTCCTAAGCAAGTCTTACCCAGCAGGAGACGCACTTCCTAAGAACAAGTTTCATCAATAGGAGACGCACTTCCTAGATTCATTTCACCCATAGGAGACGCACTTCCTAAGTTTAGTTCTACCAATAGGAGACGCACTTCCTAAGAAAGTTTTACCCAGTAGGAGACGCACTTCCTAAGAACAGTTTTTCCCAATAGGAGACGCACTTCCTAAGCAAGCTTCACCAATAGGAGACGCACTTCCTAATTTGATTCATTTTAAGTTCGACCATAGGAGACACAATTCCTAGTCCAGTTTTTGAAGTTTATCCGTAGGAGACGCACTTCCTAGTCGAGATTTTATTCATAGGAGACGCACTTCCTAGTTCTAGTCACTGAAGTTTTCACCCTTAGGAGACGCACTTCCTCGTTTAGCTCATTCTGATTCAACCATAAAAGACACACTTTCTAGTTTGAGTCATTGAGGTTTTACTTTAGCAGACAAATTTGCTAGCAAGAGTTTTGGTTTTACTCATAGGAGATGCACATCCTAGCCTTTAGTTCACTCTCATCATTGCATCAGTAGTGTAAGTGAGTTACAATTTTGCTAACGACTCACAAACCTTCCCAGTACAAACTGGGTTAGGAAATTTTGTTTGTTTTGTTTGTTTTGATTGTCAGGGACCCGCCTGTAGAACGGAGAAAACATTTTTCAAAATCAAGCAGTGACCCACTGGAGAGCAGAAGGATTACAACAAAAATCCCCAGCACTCAATCCAAGATAGAAGCAACAAGAATCTCGCCCCAAGAATGCGAGTCAACAGTTTGAGAGGGTCAACAAAAGCTAGTCACAAAAAACAAAAAGAAAAAAAAGAAGAAAAAGAAAAAAGAGAAAAATGAATGAATCCGAAGCACGGATGTGGAGAACAAATGTGATCTGCTCAAGAACTAGCGCCTACAACTAGCAAGTATCAAGGTTCAAGTCCAAAAGTCTGTATGAAGCACCATTCAAGACTCAAGACCAAGTTTCAGAAGACTTAAGAGATAGGAATCCTTGTAACTAGTAGCTGATAGGCTTTAGTTAGTCTTTTTCAGTTTTCATTTTGTTGTAATGGCAGGACCGCGGACCGGAACCTCAACGGAACGGCACCTCGATCGGCTCTTCACCTCGGTACACTTCACTATCTCTCTCATTTCCGAACTACACGTGGCCTGATTCCTGTATAACCAAGGATATGTAGGCAGCTCGGATACCAGGGCTCGGTCACATTCCCTCCCTTTCCTGAAGTGTAGTCCGTCCAAGTAATGGTCGGGTCAAAAACACGGCTAGTCGTTCTTTGTCGGAAAACTCTTCGTGTTTCCAGTCAAAGAGGGGCAGCTGTAAGCACGTGATTTTTGACCCTCCCCGAGAATTTTCACATTTTTAGCGTGAATATGTGAAATTGGGTCTAGTATAGCTATTTTAACTATTTTTACTTTATTTCGTTGCAAAAAGAAAAATTTCAAAAAATATATATATATAAATTTTAGTTTATATATCTCTCATAAATTTGAAAAATACAAAAAT
This sequence comes from Nicotiana sylvestris, assembly GCF_000393655.2. Taxonomy (NCBI): domain Eukaryota; kingdom Viridiplantae; phylum Streptophyta; class Magnoliopsida; order Solanales; family Solanaceae; genus Nicotiana; species Nicotiana sylvestris. The sequence continues at coordinate 66,099,957 of NC_091059.1, read as the reverse complement.
TGTACTTTATTTTGGTACTGTATATATAATCGAAAATTACAAAAAATATAGTTCTATTAATGTTTGCAGTCATTATAATTTTGAAAAATACAAAAATATTACGTCATATTTTTGTCTTTATTAAAGAACGAAAATTACAAAAAAATAGTTTTATTAATATTCTATAGTCATTTTTTAACTTGGAAAAAATACAAAAATATTACCTCATATTTTATCTTAATATTTAAAACGAAAATTACAAAAAAAATAGTTTTATTAATATTTTGTAGCTATTTTAAAATCTTGAAAAATATTTAAAAATATATAGTTTTGTTTAAATACTAGTCTTATTTTTGGTAGTTATTTTGCTTACATAGGACTAGTTAAGCAACGTGTTCCTATTTCTCGGGTCCGGGCAAAAGAATAATATTCGGGTTTAAACTACCCGGTTTTAGGCCTAATTTTCGGACCTGGCCCACAATAAACCGTGTCCAGGACACGTGGGGAACCCCACCACGCGTGGGGGACATATGCCTCGAACCCCACCACGCGTGGGCTCATTTTTCTGGGCAAAACCCAGTACAAAGCATGGACAAAAGCATAGAGGTCAGGGGGGATTTTTGAAATTTTGGAAAAAGAGGACTGTGCATCAAAAACCCTACAAAGGGAGTACTGTTCCTGCTTCTTCTTCCTGAGGAAGAACCCACGAAAAAAACCCTACGGTCAAAAAAAAACAAGACTACTGTTCATCGTCTTCTTCTTAAACAAGAAGAAGAAGCAGAAGCCTCAACTCCATCCTCGTCACCTTCCCCGAGCTCCCTCTCCGCCATAACCACCGGACCCCTAACCATCGTCTTCTTCAAAAAACCAGTCCAAAACCTACCCCGTCTCTTCCCAACTCCGTCGACCTTGCTACCCGTCCCAACGACCAAAACCAGCAACACCACCTTCTCAAACACCACCTTCAACAACAACAACCCACTTGCTCCAACAGACCACCCTCCTCCTCTCACCTTCACCACCAACGCTGCCCGCTACCAGCTGAACCAGCACGACCCAGCTTCCATCCAAGCAGCAACTGTTGTTGCTTCGTCGCAACCCGCAGTCCACCATTGCTGCTGTACCACTGCCCAAACCACTAGCCAAACGACCCTCCATAGCCTCCTCCTTTCATCACCTCCAACGACCCCTTTTGTTGCAGCTTCACGCAACAGTTGCTGCGTCGAAAAATACAGCAGCTGTTGCTGCGTCGCTGCGTTGCTGAGTAGCTCAGTCGTTGCTTCAGTCCGGTGAGGTTGTTTTTGTTCGTCGAGGTCCGGCGCGTCGAGTTGGTTCGTTGAAGTCGCTGTAGGGGTTCGGTCCATGGCTCTATGCGTTTTTGTTTATGCAGGTTAGTAAGCCTCGATGTATTGGATTAAAGAAATTTTACGTTCAATGTGTGAAGTTGCAATATATCAATTGATATGATAATTTTCTGCTTATGTTTCACCGTATGCATTTTAGTTCATTTTTGTGTTATGATATTATTGATTACTTGATGTCATTTGATTTAGTTGTATTAGTAGTCCCAAGATTAGTATTGTTATTATTTACGTTCAATGTGTTATGTTATTATTGTCTTAGTTTATTTGGACAAAATTAATATTAGTACCTGTTGTTACTACGCCCGAAACACTCATTCGCCTAGCTTCTTTTATTAAATCTTGACAAGTTATGAGATTTTAGTTGTACAGAGGCCATAAGTTTAGTATTGTTAAAGGCGTAGAAATGGCATCCTTTAAAAAATAAATAAATAATTATAAAAAAATAATAATAAATAATAATAAAAAAAAATAAAAAGAGACGAGCTTCGCTAAATAAAAATGTACAAATTGTGGAGCCCTCGCAAAATATATGTGTTAAATACTTAGATTCCGGGACGGGCCGTTTAGTAAATTTCACGGCCCTACCCCAAAATAATAATGCGCTAGTTGCTTTAGGCGCGCCTTTAATAATGTTATCTCCCTAAACTCGGGTGCACATTTATGTGACCCAAATCCAAATCTCAACGGAGTCGAAATGTGTCTCTAGTCACGGGCGCATTGATTGTGGCGTGGCCCGAGATGCATTTCCATGACGTTGCAAATTCCTTTAAAAAATAAGAATGAGATGAGCCTCGCCGAATAAAAATACAAATTGCGGGGCCCTCAGTAAATACTTGTTTTAAATTACTTAGAATTCAGGAGGGCCGCTTAGCGAATTTCGTGGCCTTCCCAAAATAATAACGCGATAGTCTTTTTAGGCGCGTGTTTAATAATTTACTTTCTTAAGCTCGGGTGCGCATTTCATGCGACCCAAATCCAAATCTCAAAACATCAAATAAAATGCGTTCCGGATTGTGGGTGCATTTCATGTGACGCAGTCCAAAGACGTATTTTAAGCGATGTTCACATTCTTGTAAATACAATAATAATAAAGCGGTTAAAAGTTAAAATTGGCACATTGGTTCATAATTGTATTTTAAAATCAGATAAATAAGCCGAATATAACAGTTGAGCGACCGTGCTAGAACCACGGAACTCGGGAATGCCTAACACCTTCTCCCGGGTTAACAGAATTCCTTATCTAGATTTCTGGTACGCAGACTGTAATATAGAGTCATTCTTTTCCTCGATTCGGGATTAAAATTGGTGACTTGGGACACCCTAAATCTCCCAAGTGGCGACTCTGAAATAATTAAACCAATCCCGTTTCGACTGTCCTTTAATTGGAAAAAACTCCCTACGCACCTCGCGGTGCCGGAAAAAGGAGGTGTGACAGCTCTGGCGACTCTGCTGGGGACTTAACCCAGAACCAGTGGTTCAGGGTTAGAAATTCGAGCTCATATAAATTGTTATATTTGGTTTTATCTGATTTTTACATGTTTGAGCCTAATGTGCTAAATGCTGCTTTTACCGCTTTGATATTACATGAACTGTGTATAAACTGTGCCGAAACCCATCTCCTCTCTGAGTCTTCTAAAATATACCGAGCCTTGGAGAAGTATCAGCGAGGAGCCAAACACTTCGAAGGCTACAATTTGCTACTTCAGCTCTGGCTCATGGAGCATCTCCAAAGGGGTGAGTACCAACAAGAGATCCAGCGAAGGGACTGGGATGATCATATCGCCTTCCATCATCCGAGGCGAATGAATTACATGCCCAATATGTTCGCTCAGCCGGAAGATGCCAAAGGATGGGTAGAGTTATTTGATAATCTAACTGAGGGCCAGGTACAATGGATGTTCGAGTGGTTCACTACCGAGGAATTCATCGCCCGATCAAGGATGCACCATTTTTTATATTAATCGGTCTAAGAGGAACCTGTCCTTATGTCCCTCTCCGATTTATGAGATAGGCTGGTAGGAAGCAGGTTATACCTAGGGTCGACAAGATGAGTCACTTTCGGGCTGACTTCTAGGCTGATAATAGTCCTTATAAGTTCCAAGCTCAGCATATGTGGCACTGGAAGATCGTCATGGGGAGAGATACCATCAAGCCAGACAGATACCATGTTGGTTGTGCTCCCTACTATTCAGGCTGGTTGGAAGATAATCACGATGGACTTGGCCAACCAGGGTTTGCTAGGGGCCACAAGATCATAGATGAAAGGGCCGAGGCACAGGTCAAATACAACCAATTGCGCAAGAGGATCCGTGAGTGCGAAAGCTAGCATAGTGAAATACAAGAAGCCAATCAGAAGTTAATTGAGGAATGGAAGGACATGGCTGTTAGTGCCAACAAACGACTGGGATACTTGGAATGGGGCATAGTAGAGCTGGAAAGAAAGTTTCTCAAGAGGGTCGAAGACTGCCAAAATGCTGAAGGAAACGAAGGTGGACATCTAGCCAGAGCCTACCTACAGCTGGGAATTCGCGATCTGGGAAAGCTGTTTTACGGAGCCAAGGATGCTAAATCTGGGGAAGGGCCTTCTAGGACCAAATAGATAGGAGTTTTTCTTTTTGATTTATGAAATGTAATAAGGCCAATGGCCACTAGTGGCTTTTATTTCCTGTTATTTAGTGTCGAATTGGGATTCGTATACTTTTTATCAATAAAATGAGGCATTTAGAATTCTAAGTTTTCCAAATCAATTTGTCGCTAGGCCTACCTTGGACACAAAGAGGTCCTAGATTAGGACACGATTTACATTCTTGCACAATGTATTTAAATACCACAACACTTTTTGTAATACTCACTAACTTGGTTACCTTTTTGTTTTTACTTTTGTTTATTATTCCCCCTCCACAAAGGTTAGTTCGTGCACTCTGGCAACATCATCTTATTCCACGAGATCCAGGGGCCCTCCACCCACTCCTCCTCTCAGTCCTGTCAAAAACAAGAGCAAAGGGAAGATTGAAGATTTGAACAATGCCAGAAAAGAGAAGTCAACTGAATGGGTACAGGTCACTCATGGTCATGGTACTCAGGTTCCAAAGAAAATGCATCTCAACTCGAACAAAAGCTGCTGAAATTTCAAGAAGAACTTGATCAGGTTCGGAATTTGGCAAATCTGTCATTTTCTCTCACCACTCCAGATATCAATTTCCCAAATGCTTAGAACCCCACACCTCCACAGAATATCCCAAAGCAAGAAAACCATCCTATTCCTCACCACCACTGCAACACCTGCCATACCTCAAACAATACCCCACTTCTAATTCCAGAACCCCTGAACTCCACAAATGACCACTTCCACACCCACCATAGCACCCCCATCTACGTGGAGACTATGCCACACTCCACCCAACCCATTTTAAGCACACCCAAGTTTGATGATAAAGACCTGCTCATCAGGAACCTGGCTAAGGAACTTCAGAAATTGACTAGCCGAATTCAAGGTGTTGAAGGAAGCAAGGGAATTGAGGGGCTAAACTATGAAGATCTTTGCATATAGCCCGATGTCGAACTGTCCGAGGGGTACAAACTTCCAAAGTTCAAAATGTTTGATGGTACAGGTGATCTAAGGGTCCATTTGAGACATTATTGTGACAAGCTGGTTAGAGTAGGGAAATACGAGAGAATCTGCATGAAGCTGTTCATGAGGAGTTTGAAAGGAGATGCTTTGTCTTGGTACATCATCCAAGATCCAAAAAAATAGTCAAATTGGGTAGGTATGGCGTCCGACTTTATGGACAGGTTCAGTTTCAATATAGAGAATGCGCCGGATGTGTTCTACATTTAGAATCTAAAGAAGAAGCCTATAGAAACATTTCACGAGTATGCCACTCACTAGAGGTCCGAAGCTGCTAATGTTAGACCTGCCTTAGAAGAGGAACAGATGAACAAATTCTTTGTCCGGACTCAGGACTCGGAGTATTATCAAAAGGCTGATGATGATTGAGAGCCACAAATTTTCTGACATTATCAAGTTGGGTGAAAGAATCGAAGAAGGCATCAAAAGTGGTATGGTTACAAACTTCGAGGCCTTGCAAGCTACAAATAAGGCCTTGCAGTCCGGTGGTGTGTCCAAGAAAAGGGACGTAGGAGTCGTAATAGTTGAATAGAAAACCAAATCTCCCATCAAATACCAAACATACCCAACTCCTCCACTCATATATCAGCCTACTACGAACTACCAAGCACCCTCACCCTCATACCAAACTCTACCACCCCGTTATCAATCACCTCCACCTTCCACATATCAGCCTACTTCACCCAGATATTCCCAACCCGATCATGTCTACCAAACCTATAATTCTCAACCATCCCACTATCAGTCCCCTCCCACATGCCAAAACTCTCCTAGACCTCGACCAAATTTCGATCGTAGACCTCCTAAACAATACACAACCATTGCTGAACCTATTGACCAGTTGTACGAAAGACTCAAAGCTGCTAGTTATGTCACCCCTATCCCTGCTGCAACTCCTAAGAACCCTTCTCAGTGGGTTAACCCAAACAAATCCCGTGCATACCACTCTGGCATGAAGGGACACACCATCGACGATTGTCGTTCTCTGAAGGACAAGATCCAAGCTTTGATTGACAACAAGGTTATTGTGGCGAAGGAACCCGCTCTGAATATTCGCAATAATCCTCTGCCAGACCATAAGGGTGGAGGCGTTCACATGATTGAAATAGAGGATGATTGGGATCCCGAGGGATCAATTGGTTTGATTGCAGAAGGTGATGACCCAAAGAAGCCAATAGTTACCCTTAATCCAATCATAGTCCAGATTCATCCAACTGGGGATGCTGAGGTAAATATGTCTGTGCCACTTGAGTTTGAAGCAACATCATCTGCAAAGACACCATTGCCAATTGAAGTCGAATTCGTGTCTCCAGCAAATGCACCTGCACCGTTTGAAGTTGCGATTTTACCACCTAAGGTACATGCTCCGTTCGGAGTGAAGATATCCATGCCGATCCCAGTGGCGATGTCGACCATGATGCCCTTCCATACAAAGGCAATACCCTGGTACTATACAGCCGAGGCAAGGAGGAAAGGCAAAGTTAAGTTCGAAGAGACTATTGCAACACAGGGTATGACGAGAACTGGTAGAGTTTATACCACTGAACATTTAGTGAGTCAAGCAAGCAGGCCTCCAATCGGTCACCCATCATTGAGACAAGGCTGGATGATCTTTGGAGAAAGATACAGGCCAAGGAATACTCGGTCATCGACGAGTTGAACAAAACACCAGCGCAAATCTCCATCCTTGTGTTGCTACAAAATTCTGAGGCACACAAGAATGCTTTGCTGATGGTGTTGAGTGAAGCATACGTGCCCAGCAACATCACTGGCAGGGAAATGGCCAACATGGTAGGGCAGGTATTGGAAAGTCATAAAATTACTTTTCACGAGGATGAGCTGCCACCTGAAGGGTTGGGTCACAACAAAGCACTGCACATCACTGTGCAATGCGATGACTACTTTATCACCAAGATCTTGATCGATGGGGGTTCTAGTCTCAACATTTGTCCAGTAGTAACACTCAAGAAGTTGGGAAAAGGACTGCACGAGATAAAGGACGGAGCCATCAACGTAAAAGCCTTTGATGGTTCCCAAAGGTCCACCAATGGGGAGATTAGTCTGTGTTTGCAAATGGGGCCAACTTGGTTCGATGTTGATTTCCAGGTAATAGACGTGCCAGTATCTTACAATCTACTATTGGGACGGCCATGGATTTATACTGCTGGAGTCGTAGCATCAACACTGCATCAGGCAGTTAAGTTTGAGTGGAACCACTAGGAAGTGATCATTCACGGTGACTGTAGCAACCCTATATACAGTCGCCAGACCATTCCATCAATCGAGGGGAGAAAGAAGCTAGGAGGAGAGACTTACCATCACATCGAATGGGTAAATGTTGTTGACAAAAAAAAATGGTGGGATAACAAGATCGAGAGCATACTGAATTGGAGTGGGTACGAACCTGGCAAAGGGCTCGGCAAGAACCTCTAAGGAATCACTAAGCCCATAAAACTCAAGAAACATAGCATCATTTTCGGTCTGGGATATAAGTACACCTGGGAAGAATTCAATAACTGGTCACCACCATGGCACGGTCCTTACTATACGCTGGAGCAGCCAATACCACACTTGGAGCAGACCTTCCAACCGGCCGATATTATTTATGGGTCAGATGAAGAAGAAGCACTAGCAGCGATGAAGAATTTGTTCCTAGAAGACAATGATATGGATTGTTGTGTAGTTCTCGAGTAGGAGGGGGAGGAAGGCCCTTCCATACAGGCTGTAAGTAGAGGGGCACGCCTCAATAACTAGACCATCAGGACGACCAGAGCCCGACGAGCATCGGGGTAGCAAGGCTAAAACAAGCACCGTCTTATTTACTAAAAGATTTTTATTTCTCGCATGTTTTCAATTCCTGCAATAAGATTTCCAATGTTCAAAACGATTATGCAATTGATCAAAGTATTTTGAATTTTCTTATGAATCAACACTCATCATTATTTTTCTCTCGTTATTGTATTTACACAACATTACTATTACTTATCTTGATGAACCAATGATTGTGACATGCAACGAGACAACGCAACAAACAGACATAGATTCAGAGGAAGATGACATACCAGAAGATATTGTTAAGGAGGTTAAGAACTTTGAGAACAGGCCTAAGTCCAACCTGGATGAGACTGAGATTGTTAACTTGGGAGATGCAGAAAATGTCAAAGAAACACGAATCAGCGTCCACTTATCGCCATCAGAAAAGAAGGAATACACAAAATTTCTAAGGGAATATGAGGATATATTTGCCTGGTCATATGATGACATGAATGGTTTGAGTACATCTATTGTGGCTCACAAATTACCAACCGATCCAACATGTACGCCAGTAAAGCAAAAGCTTAGAAAATTCAAGCCTGATATGAGTCTGAAAATCTCGGAAGAAGTCACAAAGCAGGTCAAAGCTAAGGCTCCCAGGGTAGTAGATTACCCGACATGGTTAGCCAACATCGTGCCAGTACCAAAGAAGGACGGGAAGGTCTGAGTCTGTGTCGACTACCGGGATCTCAACCGAGCTAGTCCATAAGACGACTTCCCTTTGCTGAATATACATATCCTGATCGATAATTGTTCCAAGCATGAGTTGCAGTCATTTGTAGATTGTTTCGCTGGTTATCATCAGATCTGGATGGATGAAGAAGATGCTAAGAAAACGGCTTTCATTCCGCCGTGGGGAATGTATTGTTACAAGATTATGCCGTTTGGGTTAAAGAACATAGGGGCCACCTATATGAGGGCCATGACTACCATTTTCCACGATATGATACACAAGGAGATAGAGGTGTACGTAGATGATGTTATCATCAAGTCCAAGAAGGGCACTGATCACATGGAATATTTGAGGAAGTTCTTCAATAGACTACGAAGGTACAACTTAAAACTAAATCCCGCGAAGTGTGAATTTGGGGTTCCTGCTGGAAAACTACTTGGGTTAATTGTGAGTCGCCGAGGAATAGAACTGGATCCATCAAAGGTCAAAGCTATTTAAGAATTGCCACCGCTAAAGAATAAGAAGGGCGTAATGAGTTTCTTAGGGAGACTTAGTTACATCAGTCGGTTCATAGCACAATCCACAGTTATCTGTGAGCCAATCTTTAAAATGTTGAAGAAGGACGCTGCTACCAAATAGACGATGACTGCCAAAAGGCCTTCGACAGAATCAAGGAGTACCAGTCAACACCACCAGTCTTGGTCCCGCCGAGCCAGGTAGACCCTTATTAGCCTACCTTGCAGTATTGGATGGAGCTTTCGGTTACATTCTGGGGTAGCATGATGAAACAGGGAGGAAGGAACAGGCCATTTATTATCTCAGCAAGAAGTTTACCCCGTACGAGACCTGGTATTCTCTGTTAGAGCGCACCTGTTGTGCTTTGACCTGGGAAGCTCAAAAGCTGAGGCATTACTTTTGTGCCTATACAACATATCTCATATCAAGGATGGATCCTTTGAAGTACATCTTTCAGAAGCCCATGCCCGCTGGCAAGCTAGCCAAGTGGCAAATCCTGTTGAGTGAATCTGACATTGTCTACGTGACTTAGAAGGCAATCAAGGGACATGCACTAGCAGACCACCTTGCCGAGAATCCCGTGGATGGAGAATACGAACCCCTGAAAACATATTTTCCTGATGAAGAGGTATCGTTCATAGGAGAGGACATTGCAGAATCCTATGGTGGTTGGAGATTGTTTTTCGATAGAGCAGCAAATTTCAAAGGAGTTGGCATAGGAGCAGTCCTGGTATCAGAAATTGGTCAACATTATCTGGTGTCTGCCAAACTCAGGTTCCCGTGCACCAACAACATGGCCGAATATGACGCTTGCATCCTAGGGCTCAAAATGGCCATTAACATGAACATTCAAGAATTGCTAGTGATTGGAGATTCGGACCTACTCATACATCAGGTGCGTGAAGAATGGGCAACCAAGAACTCCAAGATACTCCCGTATCTGCATCACGTGCAGGAATTAAGAAAGAGGTTCACGAAGACGGAATTCCAACATGTTCCTAGAGTCCAGAATGAGTTCGCCGATGCATTGGCCACTCTGTCATCTATGATACAACATCCAGACAAAAACTTCATTGATCCCATTCTAGTAAAGATCTATGATCAGCCAGCTTATTGTGCCCATGTTGAAGAAAAAGCAGAGGGAAAGCCTTGGTTTCATGATATCAGGGAATATTTGGCAAAAGGATAGTACCCAGAGCTTGCAAATCCTACTCAAAAACGCACGCTTAAGAGATTGTCCAACAACTTCTTTCACAACGGAGGAATCCTGTATAGCAGGACTCCTGATTTGGGATTACTAAGGTGTGTCGACGCAAAGGAAGTATCCAAACTACTAGAGGAAATTCACGCTGGGACTTGCGGTCCACATATGAACAGTTTTGTCTTAGCAAAGAAGATACTCCGGGCTAGTTACTTTTGGATGACTATGGAAACAGACTGCATCCAGTATGTTCGGAAATGCCACCACTGCCAAATACATGTAGACATGATAAAAGTGCCTCCAAATGAGCTTAATGCAACAAGCTCACCATGGTCGTTAGCCGCCTGGGGAATGGATGTTATTGGACCAATCGAGCATGTCGCCTCCAACGGGCACATGTTTATCCTAATAGCAATCGACTATTTCACCAACTGGGTCAAAGCAGCATCTTACAAAGCAGTGACTAAGAAAGTCGTGGTAGACTTTGTCCGCGACCGCATCGTTTGTCAATTCAGGATTCTAGAATCAATCATTACTGATAATGGCTCCAACCTCAATAGTGACTTGATGAAAGCCATGTGTGAAACTTTCAAGATCATACACAAGAATTCCACAGCCTATCGGCCTCAAATGAATGGAGATGTAGAGGCCGCCAACAAGAATATCAAGAAGATATTGAGGAAAATAATAGAGAAGCATAAACAGTGGCACGAGAAGTTATCATTTGCTTTATTGGGGTATCACACCACAGTCCGCACATCAACCGGGGCAACCCCCTATATGATGGTTTACGGTATAGAGGCTGTCATTCCCGCTGAGGTAGAAATTCCTTCCCTAAGGATCATACAGGAAGCTGAGCTCGACGACGCATAATGGGTGAAAAGTCGTTATGAGCAACTAGACCTTATAGATGGAAAGAGAATGAATGCAGTTTGCCATGGTCAGCTTTATCAGAACAGAATGTCCAGAGCCTTCAACAAAAGAGTCAACCCGAGACAGTTCACACCGGGACAATTGGTGTTAAAGAAAATTTTCCCGCATCAAGATGAAGCCAAAGGGAAGTTCTCTCCCAACTGAGGGTCCATACATGGTTCACTGGGTTCTGACAGGAGGATCCCTCATACTTGGAGAAATGGACGGAGAAGTCTGGCCAAAACCAATTAATTCAGGTGCAATCAAGAGTTACTACGTGTAATTTTCATTCTTTCCTTATATGATGTATTTGAACTACGCCTGACCTGATTCCCGTTTAAGAGGGGATACGTAGGCAGCCCTATGGGTTTGGTCACAATTCAATAAAATTTTCATTCCCCTCGCAATTGGAAACTGGGGCAGAATTTTGAGGAGGACCCTCAAAATTCCGAAGTAATTTCAGCCGGTCGTCGCAAACAATAGTCAAAAACCTCAACTCGTTAAACTGGGGCAGAATTTTGAGGACCCTTAAAATTTTGTAGCAAGAGAGGTTGCAATGTCCTGAACCACATCACAGTCATCGGTTCATCTAAAAGTTATTCGTAATTACATACTTATGTCATATTTTACGAAATCATGCATGTTTATTACTGAAATTGCTTTGTTTAGCAACGCTACCACAATGATACATACAGTATCACCAGATCAAAGCCGAACAAGTCAAGCAGAGCCAGCGGGGATACGAACTAACCTCCCCCTACAAAACTCACAATTTTTTCCTTGGATGCAGGCATTTGGATTACGAAAGCATCAGAAATACTATACATTCACGAGACAAACATTGTTCAAGAATACAACTCTCAGAACTGTCGCACTTACCAATATTTTATATCCACACACTAGTGACATTCTGTGTGTCACAATGTCCCCAGCAGTCACAATACCGCAATCTGCTATCAGCTAAGAAAACTCTATTACCATTTACCCTTTTTTTCTTGCATAAGGCTCCCATTATGCTTTCCGAGACTAAACGTTGTCTCTATCTGCATTTTTTGCATTGCATAAGGCTACCGTTCTGCCTTCCAAGACTAAACGCTATCTCCATCTGCATTTCTGCATTGCATAAGGCTACCATTCTACCTTCCGAGGTTAAGCTCTACATTATCTACACTTGCATGGCTGAAAGATCGCCACCCCTACATTTGCATGGCTGAAAGATCGCCACCCCTACATATGCATGGCTGAAAGATTGTCACCCCTACATTTGCATGGCTGGAAGATCACCACCTTATCTACATTTGCATGGCTGAAAGATCGCCACCTTATCTACATTTGCATAGCTGGAAGATCACCACCTACTACATTGCATGGCTGAAAGATTGCCAAATACTGCATTTCATGGGCTGAAAGATCGCCACCTACTGCATCTCATAGGCTGAAAGATCGCCAAATTATCCAAAGGCATCATCGTTCGAAGGCACCATTTTCATAGCTGAGAACACCATCTCATGGTCTGAGGACCCCCCTTAATCTTTTGCATATCATTATTCAAATGCATCATGGTTCGGAGGCACCATCCTCATAGCCTGAGAGCATTATTTCATGGCCTGTGAATCCTTTATCATACGCTTCATGGCCCAGGACATCATGGTCTAAGTACGTCATCCTAACCGTTCAAAGGCAACATTCATGGTCCGACGGGAATTTGCATCATGTTTAAATTTATGCACAATATACGCTTGTATTGTTTCTAATTGCAGGTAAACCGGCAAGCAATGACCATCCCGACAGGAGTGATCCCGCTCCAGTTCCCGCAGCCTTATCACACCTGATCATTCCCACAAACTGTTCACTCACCCGGCCCTAGATATTGCGTCCGTTTTTGAAAAGTCTTCGTCGGTATACTCTACCGATGGCTCATGAACTACATACGGCCTGATTCATATAAAACCAGGGATATGTAGGCAGCTTAAAAACCATGGCGCAGCCTAAACTTCTTCGAACCGTCTCGCTCGGTCAAAATTGGCCCTCATATATTTACCCCTCAACTCTTTCATCCTTCCCGGGTAAAGAGGGGCAGCTGTTGATACCCAATGTTTCCCTGTACATTTTTAATATGCAAAATACTTTCAAAACAATATATGTATGTGCAAATGTTTTATTATTTTTCCTTAATTTTTAAAGATTTTTAAATCAATTTATTTCCCTATTTTATCTAAAAAAAACCCAATAATTATTCCCAAAATTATCATTTTTGGTGATTCATTTATTGGATTTTCATATTTATGCTAAAATAGATGTAATAACATAAAGTAAAATTGTATATAATTACAACATTAGCCTCTTTTAAGATTGATTACGTTTATATTCATAAAAATTAGGTCTGGTACTTTTAAATAGTTAATTATATGCTATAAATCATTTTGGTACCTTTAATTTATTTTCAAAAATTAATTTATTATTTTTTTAAAATTAAATAGGGAAAATTGGCTATTTAAATGTTAGCCCAATTTCATTTCGATTATAGCACAATTCTGACCCCAATTAAACTTAATTTGAGGCCCAATTACCCTGACCCAATCCCCGTTTAATCCGACACAAATCCGTCTTCATAACCCACCCACTCGCCCATTTTAATCCAGGTCGTTGATCATTCAGATCAACGGCCAACAACAATCTTTACCTTTTTTTTTAATTCAAACGACCCCTAGCCCTAACCCCATTTCACACACTCCTCTACCTCTGAATCCCTTTCTCTCTCAATCCTCTCTCAAACCCTAGCCGCCGCCCTCAACTACAACCCTAAAACTTCCCAAATCCATGGCTTCCAAGGTCATCGGAGACCTGTATCCACCTCTCATGGCTTCTATGTGTTCGATTATTATGGTTTCAAGGCTAGATCATGAAGGAGCTTGGTCTAGACCTTGGTCAATTTTAGTTTACTGCTGTTCTCCGGTCATTTCTGACCTTTCTCCGGCCAGCCATGGCTATTCGAGTCTGACTCTTGACTCTCCTGCTTAGATCGATGGTTTTCAAAGCCTTTCTCACCGCTTGGGATTCTTCTGAAACCCTAACCTTTAAGGTTCTCTCGATTTCTCTTAGATATGTTTTAGATCTATGTCTGCTCTGAACTTCTAAGCACTTTTCTCGAAGTTTCTTTTAAAACTCCGCTTTCAAAACTCCTTATCTTTCTGATTAAGGTTCTGTTAAGTTATTTCGAAACCATTCTTTGATTTTTGATATATTTTGCTGTGTTTGCTCGTATTATCCTTCTGCCTGAGTTTGCATGTTAAAAAAAACCTAATTTCTTTTAACTATTTATTAAATGAATGTTTCTTTTCCTGAGTTTTATCTGATCTGTTTGTTTATCCTCTTTTTAAAAACCCTTATATTGTTGAAAATCTTATTGTTTTGGGGTCCGAGACTATTCGTTTAAGTGTAGAAGTTCTTTTCGAAATCTCTTGTTCCCTTTGTGTGATTCTTCTGATTTTGGGTTTCTATCTTCTCTTTAACTCATCTATGTTGAAAGCCCTAATTTTTAGGGGGTTCTTTGTTTAGTTTTGTGTATCAGCATGACTAGCCAGTTCTCGTTTTTGAGTTTCTGTGATTCTTCGTGACTATCTTGCCTTGATTTGTTTCTACTCAGTTTCTTAGCCTAAAAACTTACACTGACTCTACGTGCTTGTGTTCATCTTGACTGTTCGAAACTTGCCTCTTTCTCATCAAATCAGTATTATTTGACTCTCATGTTTGCTAGGTTTGTATGTTGACTCTTGATCATCTGTGTCTTACTTTATTTATATGCAAAATATTGACACATGACTTTCTCTTTGATTGATTCTGATTCCCCATTTCTTGGTCTAATTTGAACACTTTCCTTTAGACCTTCGATCCCTACTTTCTACTCAATCTGATTGATTCCCTTACCTTGGCTATTTGATTCTTACTGTCTATTTCCCTAATTAGAGTTTTTCTGAACCTAGCTCTAATAGTTTGCTCTATGCCTAATATGTTCGAATTATTTCCTTGTCTACACATTGATTTCTTTCTTTATTTGTTACTTGTTTTTATCGTTTGAACTAATTCCCTTAAATTAAGGGAGTACTTGTACTAATTTTGGTTCTAATTGGTTTTGAGTTCCATAATTACTATACAATTGTAATTCTTGCCTTATTTTACATGGTTTCGAACTACTATATATACATACTCTCTCATTAACACAAACATAAACACTTTAGTTCTGAACTCACACTTACACTAAAAACACTCTATCTTGCTTTACTACTTATACTGTGGCCTGTTTAGTTGGCTGAAAGCCAAATCTATATTTCGAAGTCCTGCTACATTTCTTTACTGCATTTTTTGCTTCTTTGACTGGTATGTTCTAGTTAAGTTTTCAGCATCAACAACAATATGGTTACTTAATATTCTTGCCTTCTTGTCTGCCTATTGCTTGTATCTAATTCAGTACCTTATTTAGCATGCTATAATTTCTTTTCTCCTATTCTGAATCAATATATTATGAATCCTAAATCCCCACCCCAATGTGTTTGATACTTATGGTTTGTTTGGGGCATGACAACATTGAATATTGCTGAACATGACTCAAACTTGGTCCTCCTAGGATCATAACCTCCATGTTACCCTTATATGTTGTGTGTTCTGGTTGATTTTACAAGCATGACAACACTCCTTATTGTTGTGCATGCCCAAAATTAACCTATGCCTAAGTATATAGGCTCCTTACAATGGATTCTCAAACCCCTGCCCCCTTTGATATAAAATTATCAACTTGTTTGAAAGGGTTAATGGTTGTTTCCCAGCACCTCTTTCCCTCGTCTTTACTTCCTTAGTTCTTAAAGCTCTGCTTCTGCACTTGCACTCTCCTCTTAGACTTAAGTTCTGCCCCCCCTAATGAGAGCCTTGCCTTGGGACCCATGAGCTCCCTCTGAACTTGGAAACATGAGGGCTGGCGTTTCCACACTGCACTTGTCCCTATTCTGGTTATAAAACTTGGGTGTGAGCACTGCCCGGGGTCCTATTAAGGCCCTTAGGGAACTCTGACACACTCAAGTGCGAGAAAGGTTTTGGATCAGGGTCTTTGAGTTGGTTTATCTCATAACTCATATAGGAAGTCAAGAATCAGGCTTCCTCTGGTTGTAATTCTTTTCTTTGTATTTTCCTGATATATTTAGTATTCCTGATTTGTAATAAGTTGTAATAAACATTTGGGGCTGGCTAGTGAAAAGGGTTGGGTATTTTATGCATGTCAAGGGTAGAAACCATGCCTATAGGACTATTTTAAATTTCTCTATATTCAAACGGCATTTAGAAACCATGTCTATAGGACTTCTTGTTCAACTTCACATCTAGATAAGCTGCCTATAAGGATAATCTAAAATCCTGTGCATTTGTCACCGTTAGATATCATGTTTTAGGGCCCAAGTGGTTATAATCCAGTAACGCGTTAAAATCAGTAACATATAGAAATCATGCCTAAAGGGGTTCATAAGTAAAATCCTGTTCGTTTCTACTCACATGCGATGTTAGGTATCATATCTATAAGGATCTAAAATCAGTGACGCATAGAAATCATGCCTGTAGGGATTCTTAAATAATTCTGATTCACTTCATTCACATTCGATGTTAGATATCATGTTCATAGGGATTAAAATCCGTAATAGTAGATACTATCACCTGCAGAATCTGTAATCAGTCTAATTTAATTTTATACATTCTGCATCTCTGTTAATAATCTAATTCCCTTACTTAACAAGGTTTAGCAAGCATGCCTATAGGATCTCAAACACTTCATTTTGAGTTATTACTGTCTCATCACTTTCTAAACTTAGTAGACATCATGTCTATAGGACCCCGTCTAAACACTTAGGTAAGCCTTGGAGTAATAACTGTAAACTGCATCTGCTTCTATTAATCGCTACAACCAGCAGGCATGCTTGATTCAGACTTCTTATCTGAGTTATGTAATAAACTAATCTGCCTCAATAATTAACTTCCCTCATCTTTATGTGCTTTAATCAGACCCAAAAAAGTATGTGCAAGTCATGCTAGTTATGTGCTTTTATTTGAGGAGGTATACTTGAGCCTTATGTATTATGTGCTTCCCCTTTAACGTGCAGTCTTCTATATGTTTTGTATGCCGCCTTAGATTTTTACCTTTGAAACCTCAAGTCAGCCTAATATCCCCCCTTTTAGGATTAGTAATCTTAAGTGCCTCCGGGAATGATAGGAATGGGACGGGTAGTAGCATGCAATAAGTAATCGAGACCAATCCGCACTTTAATACCTTAACGGGGTGTGAAGGGTAGATATGGATATGATGACCATGCGATAATATCACGTGTAGCCCCTCATTGAGGAGTGATTACCGAACATTGTGTGGGGTGATCCATATTAAATATTAACCTAGGACCCCTTTCCTTTATTTGCAAACTTTTTACTTTTAAAACGCCTCTTTCAAATGTTCTTTCTTTTATGTGTTTAAATCCCTTAATATTTGATCTCATACCTATCTATTCGCTAAATTTACAATAACTGTCTTGCCGGGAACCACATTAGTGGATCTTGAAGGGTGACTAACACCTTCCCCTTGGGATAATTTCAAGCCCTTACCCAATCTCTGGTTATTCAAACAAACTCAGAGTTGAATCTCTATTGGTGTCCTAATGTACTTTAATCATTAGGTGGCGACTCATCAAATGCAAACCCAGTTCCCAAAAGGAATGAGTTGTCCCTCCAAATGTTACAAACCCGATTTTGCAAGAAAAAAGGGGCGCGACACCTTGTATTGAAAGATTGTTTACCGTGAAAATGGTAACAACGTTAAACTTGTAAATGAGATTCTAAAAATACGTGATCTATTTTCATGCTAGTTGTTAGAGCAGTTGATACTAAGAGTATAAAGTTTAATGACAAGATGCAAGTTAAAACGAGGTAGTGATCAAACCGAGGGGCTTGTTGTCCGAGATTCGGATGGGTCGATGAAGGCCTCGTGATCGATATACGGCTCGAGTTAGAGCTATCAGGGATAGTTGGGAATGGGATAAAACTTTGAATATAATTAAAGAGGGCTCTTTATGACCATTACCAAGCAATGAATGAAGAACAAGTATGAAAACAATAAATGTTAAGGGTGGCCTCGAGCTAGTAAGAGAAAAGAGAGAGAGAGAGATATTATTGATTTTCTATGAGATAGTTGGAGCTCTGCCTTACAGAGTGTTAACAACTTCCCTTTTATAAGATGGGGGAGTCCAAACATAGTACAGATACGTTGAGTGATAAAGGAAATGGGACGGGATAGATAACTAGATTCATAATGTATGCGTAGGCCAATGTTAGGCTGCCCAAGTAGACTTAATCGACTCCGGATGCATTATTCGGAGGCTTCCCGTGTTCTTCGGGGCTTTGGACAGTGTTATCCTCGGCTGGGTATCGACAGATCTTGAGGGAAGTAACCGACTCGAGGTCTCGATCATGCGAGGCGACCTACTGAAGCAATTTGCCAACGAGAAATTGGTCTTCCGATTTCACCGTGTACAGATAGTCTCCGCATTTCTTAGAAGGAAGCAATAAGAAATGATTTTGACACCCCACTTCACGGACTCCTATAATGACGTCGTGCTGATGGCGCAGCCCATTTTACAAGTGCCAAGGCATTTCAACCTTTTGCTTCTTCAGGGTCGTCTGATGTATTGTGACTCCTCATTCTTCGGGGTTATAATGTTTCCATCGATTCATCTTCCATGAACACATTGATTGCGCCTGCTGTTATGATTTTCGAGGGCGATAATGGCATCGTCGGTTACTTTTCCCTCCCCCTATAAATGGGCTTCTTGTGATCAGTTTTTCATTTAAGCATCTTTCGATATCCATCCTTTCCTCCTTTCTTGCTCTTTTTTTGTTCTTTGCCGTCTCACCATGTTTGAGGCCCATGGCCTCAAGGTCTCATGCCAATGTTATGCGCGCTATGGCCCAACTCTCGAACCTTCTTCGGTCGGACGAAGTTGTGATGCTGTGATGCTATTGTTGTTATTGTTGTTGTTGTTGCTGTCTCAGTTAGCTCGGGGAGATGAAGCAGATGATCGATTTTCTATGACCCGGGGAGATACTTGGATTATGCACCGCTGCTCAAGAGGGGGCTCGGATTATACACCGCTATTCACCCTCATTCCTCGACTCGGCGTGCTACACCCCCTTTGGATTCCTAGGGATATGGAGACAATCTCTACTGGCCGTCGCCTCCCGGGTCGAGGCAATGTCTCAAGAAGTGGCTTTATAATAGTAGTACTGGCAGAGTTTGCACTATCCAGATTTTTCACCCAGCCACTTCTTGTCTTCTTTCGGCCTTTCCTTCGTCACTTTGCTCTTCTCCATCACTTTCCTCTCCTATATCCTTCCTTTTGAAGATGCCATTCCAGGAGGGTCGAGATGAGGTCCCCAAGGGGATTGGACTTGGAATATATTGTCTTTGAGTTCGCCCGCCTAAGGAGTTGATGCCGGAGATGCCGCACTTTAGAAATAGGCCAGATTCTTAGACTTTTGTTGTATGCACACCCTTGAACTTCTTTGTTTCTGTGTAAGGATCCCCTTGCGGGCTTTTGTAATCATATGTAAGGACCCCCTGAGGGCCGTTGTAAGCGAACATTTTATGAATATAAAGAAAATTTCTTGACTCTTATCTTTGATACTTGCTGTATTTCTTTGTGTTTGTGGTAGCTCCGAATGCACGATTCTGTTTTGTTGTCGCTAACACTGATACCGGATGCGAGTATTCCTTCCGGCCTTCGGTTGATGGAAACGGCTTTGCGTGGGGCCTTTTGTGGTTCCTCGGGCTGAACCCAAATAAGTCTAATAACCTCGGACCGTCGGGACCCTAACTTCGGAGTGCCGCCTTACTATGACGAAGGTATTCGAGATCGGGTATCGCCTCGAGGCTGGAGATGGTGCTATTGGTTAGCATCTTTGGTCGGCTTCGAATCATCTCCGCTCTTCCAATATATAGCATGAGGCTGTTTTCGCCTTCCCAGGGGTTACCTTGTCTCACGTAGTCGCCATTTTCCGTGCCATGTTTCTGGTATCAACATGCATGTACATCTTTCTGCCTTTTAGTCTTTCAATTTTGTGACCGTTATGGCGGTGATGATGGGATTTATCTGAGGGGGGGGGGGGTAAGGAAGCTCTCCCCGATTTTCGGGGTCATCGGGGTCTGCTGACTTCATGGTATTGGTTAATCACACCCTTAACCGCAGTTGTCGGGGTTGGAAAAGACCGGGCATGGACAAGTCTCTTTTCTCGGGTGCTGACCTCTGGTATTATACCTTAGGAACTCATATTATTGGTTGGAAAAATGGATCAATACTCTTAGGTGTCGCGCCCCGTGCTTTGCCAGTTCTGCCTACGGCGAGAGCGAACTTAGTAGCTGTGTCTTCCTTCTTCTGTCGTGTTTATACGGGCGTTGTAGGTATCGAATGGTCCCCCAGGGGTAAGGCTGTGCTCCTCCAGAGAGGGGGAGGAGTTGTAGGCTTTCGAGCCAGGGGGCGATGGTGATAAATGGGATATGCACTCGTAGTGCGATGGAGCTTTAGCGGGGCTAAACGGGTCCGTGTCTCCGACGAGAGAACATTGTTCGAGCCTGTTGTTCATGAAGTTTTTGGTTTCGGAGCGGTGGTTCCTCCAAGTGATCATGCTTCAACCGAGGTTGGTTCTTTCCAAGGCCAAGGGGTCTGGACCAACAGGGATGTTCTTCGGCCTTCGAGGAAGTCCGCCGGCTTTACTTCACGGTGAGCTTCGACACAGTTCTTACGCATTTCGTGTCTTCCCTTCCTTATCAAGTTTTCCTTTTGTAGGACTTTGATAGGCTCAGGTCTGAGCTGCTCTGCCATAGGGCTAAGCCTCGGAGGGCTCTGGATTAGGGTAAGTACCTTAGGCTCCCTAGCGAGGAGAAGGATGTTGAGTTGATGTATTGGCGATATGAGCGTACCGGAGCTCGAATTACGAGAGCTATTTGATGGGGCAGGTGACCTCTCGTAGTAAACATTTCGCTTTTTTAACCCTTGAGGTTAGGCTTTTTGCTTATTTTAGTTGCAAAAAAAAGGCGAAGGCGAAGGAGTACCTTAGGGGTGAAGCCGACCAAGTTAGGAATGCTTGTGGTGAACTGAGGGCTCAGGAGCAGGCTCAAGCTTCGGTTCGAGTGGATATGATCGCAAACCTGGAGTCTAATCCCTCGAAGGTCAGGGACAAAATAATCGATGCTCGGACTGAAGCATCATTGAGTCGTACCAATATTGTTTTTCAAAATATACTTCGAGGGAAGGATGGGAAGGTTAGAGTCTGTGTCGACTACCGGGATCTCAATCGGGCCAGTCCAAAGGACGACTTCCCCTTGTCGAACATACACATCCTAATCGACGATTGCGCCAAGAATAAGTTGAAATCATTTGTAGATTGCTTCGCTAGATATCATCAGATATGGATGGATGAAGAAGATGCTGAGAAAATGGCTTCCATTACGCCGTGGGGGATGTACTGCTACAAGATGATGCCATTCGGGTTAAAGAATGCAGGGGCCACCTACATGAGGGCCATGACCACCATTTTCCACGATATGATACACAAGGAGATCGAAGTATATGTAGACGATGTTATCATCAAGTCCAAGAAAGCCACTGATCACATGGAAGATTTGAGGAAGTTCTTTAGTAGACTTAGAAGGTACAACCTAAAACTGAATCCCGCGAAGTGCGCATTTGGGGTTCTTGCCGAAAAACTACTTGGGTTCATTGTAAGTCGCTGAGGGATAGAGCTGGATCCATCAAAGGTCAAAGCTTTTCAAGAACTGCCACCGCCAAAGAACAAGAAGGACGTAATGAGCTTCTTGGGGAAACTCAACTACATCAGCCGGTTCATAGCACAATCTACTGTCATCTGTGAGCCAATCTTTAAGATGTTGAAAAAGGACGCCGCTACCAAATGGACTGATGACTGCCAAAAGGCCTTCGACAGAATCAAGAAATACCTATCAGCACCACTAGTTTTGGTCCCGCCCGAGATGGGTAAACCTCTATTACTTTTCCTCGTAGTGTTGGATGGAGCGTTCGGTTGCATTCTGGGTCAGCATGATGAAATAGGGAGGAAGGAGCAGTCCATATATTACCTTAGTAAGAAGATCACCCCTTACGAGGCTCGGTATTCTCTATTAGAGTGCACATGTTGTGCTTTGACTTGGGTAGCTCAGAAGTTGAGGCACTATTTCTGTGCCTATACTACATACCTCATATCAAGGATGGATCCCTTGAAGTACATCTTTCAAAAGCCCATGCCCACTGGCAAGCTGGCCAAGTGGCAAATCCTGTTGAGTGAATTTGACATTGTCTACGTGACTCAGAAAGCAATCAAAGGATAGGCACTAGCAAATCACCTTGCTGAAAATCCCGTGGACGGAGAATACGAACCTCTGAAAACATATTTTCCTGATGAAGAGATATCATTCATAGGAGAAGACATTGCAGAATCCTATGACGGTTGGAGAATGTTTTTCAATGGAGCCGCAAATTTCAAAGGAGTTGGAATAGGAGCAGTCCTAGTATCAGAAATCGGTCAGCATTATCCGGTATTTGCCAAGCTCAGGTTCCCGTGCACCAATAATATGGCCGAATACGAAGCCTGCATCTTAGGGCTCAAGATGTCCATTGACATGAACATCTAAGAGTTGCTAGTAATTGGGGATTCAGACTTGCTTATACATCAGGTCCGAGAAGAATGGGCGACCAAGAACGCCAAGATAATCCCTTATCTGCATCATGTACAAGAGTTGAGAAATAGGTTCACAAAGACAAAATTCCAGCATGTTCCCAGGGTCCAGAACGAATTCGCCGATGCGCTGGCTACCCTATCATCCATGATACAATATCCAGATAAGAATTTCATTGATCCCATTCCGGTAAAGATCCATGATCAGCCCGCTTACTGTGCTCATGTCGAAGAAGAAGCAGGCGAAAAGCCTTGGTTTCATGATATAAAGGAATACTTGGCAATAGGAGAATACCCAGAACTCGCAAACGCTACTCAGAAGCGCACACTTCGAAGGTTATCCAACAATTTCTTTCACAGCAGAGGAATCCTGTATAGGAGGACTCCTCATTTGGGATTACTAAGGTGTGTCGATGCAAAGGAAGCATCCAGGCTATTAGAGGAAATTCAATCAGGGACCTGTGGTCCACATATGAATGGCTTTGTTTTAGCAAAGAAAATACACCGAGCTGGTTACTGTTGGATAACTATGGAAACAGACTGCATCCAATATGTCCGAAAGTGCCACCGCTGCTAGATACATGCAGACATGATAAAGGTGCCTCCAAATGAGCTTAATGCAACAAGCTCGCCGTGGCCGTTCGCTTCCTGGGGAATGGATGTTATCGGACCAATCGAACCCGCCACATCAAACGGGCACAGGTTTATCCTAGTAGCGATTGATTATTTTACCAAATGGGTTGAAGCAACATCTTACGAGGCAGTGACTATGAAAGTCGTGGTGGATTTCGTCCGCGATCATATCGTGTGTCGATTCGGAATTCCAGAGTCAATCATTACTGATAATGGCTCCAACCTCAACAGTGATTTGATGAGATCATGTGTGAAACCTTCAAGATCAAACACAAGAATTCTACAGCCTACAGACCTCAGATGAACGAAGTCGTAGAGGCTACCAATAAGAATATCAAGAAGATACTAAAGAAAATGATAGAGAAGCATAAACAGTGGCACGAGAAGCTATCGTTTGCTTTATTGAGATACCACACCACAGTCCGCACATCGATAAGGGCAACCCCCTATATGCTGGTCTATGGTACAGAGGTAGTCATTCCCGCTGAGGTAGAAATTCCTTCCTTAAGGATCATACAGGAAGCAGAGCTCGACGATGCAGAATGGGTGAAGAGTCATTACGAGCAACTAGCTCTTATAGACAGAAAAAGAATGAATGTAGTTTGCCATGGTCAGCTCTATCAAAACAGAATGTCCAAAGCCTTCAACAAAAGAGTCAAGCCGAGATAATTCACACCGGGGCAGCTGGTGTTATAGAAAAGTTTTCTGCATCAAGATGAAGCCAAAGGGAAATTCTCTCCCAACTAGCAGGGTCCGTACATGGTTCACCGGGTTCTGACAGGAGGAGCCCTCATACTTGCAGAAATAGATGGAGAAGTTTGGCCAAAGCCGATCAATTCAGACGCAGTCAAGCGATACTATGTGTAATCTTTATGCTTTCCTTATATGATGGAATTTGAACTACACCTGACCTGATTCCCATTTAAGAGGGGATACGTAGGCAGCTCGATGGGTTTGGTCACAATTCAATAAAATTTCCATTTCCCCTGCTTTTGGAAACTGGGATAGAATTTTGAGGAGGACCCTCAAAATTCCGAAGTCGATTCCAGCCATTTATCATTAACAGCCGTCAGAAGCAACAACCCAGTACTGGGGCAGAATTTTGAGGAGGACCCTCAAAATTCCGGAACAAGAGAAGTTGCAATGTCTTGAACCACGTCGCAGTCGTCGGTTCATCTAAAGAAAACTATTCATAATTATGTACTTGTGTTATTCTTTTACTAAATCATGCATGTTTATTACTAAAATTGCCTTGTTTAGCAACGCTACCCTAGTGATATATACGGTATCGCCGGATCAAAACCGAGCAGGTCAAGCAAAGCCAGCGGGGATACGAACTAACCTTTCCCACTTTACAAACTCACGATTTTTCTTTGGATGCAGGCACTTGAGTGGCAAAATCATCAAATATACTATACACTCACTCACAAAGATCAGGAATACAACTCTCCGAACCGTTGCACTTGCTCGCAACTGCTATCCGCACAATAGTGTCCCCAGCAGGCACAATATCCCCAGCAATCACGATACTGCAATCCGCTACCAGCTAAGAACTCTCTATTTCCATTTGCATTTTTACTTCCTACATAAGGCTACCATTCTACCTTCCGAGACTAAGCTATGTCTCCATCTGCATTCTCTGCATTACATAAGGCTACCATTCTGCCTTCCGAGGTTAAGCTCTACCTTCATCTGCATTCTCTTCATTGCATAAGGCTACCGTTCTACCTTCCGAGGTTAAGCTCTACCTCCATCTGCATTCTCTGCATTGCATAAGGCTACCATTCTTCCTTCGAGGTTAAGCTCTACCTCCATATACATTCTCTGCATTGCATAAAGCTACCATTCTGCCTTCCGAGGTTAAGCTCTACCTCCATCTGCATTCTCTGCATTGCATAAGGCTACCATTCTGCCTTCTGAGGTTAAGCTCCACCTCCATCTTGCATGGCTGAAAGATCGCCACTTCATTTACATCTTGCATGGCTGAAAGATCGCCACTATATTTACATCTTACATGGCTGAAAGATCGCCACTATATTTACATCTTGCATGGATGAAAGATCTCCACCTTATCTACATCTTGCATGGCTGAAAGATCGCCACTATATTTACATCTTGCATGGCTGAAAGATCGCCACTTCATTTATACCTTTCATCGGCTGAAAGATTGCCATCTTATTTACATTTGCACTGGCTGAAAGATCGCCACCTTAATTACATTTGCACTGGCTGAAAGATCTCCACATACTGCATCTCATAGGCTGAAAGATCGCCAAATCATCCAAAGGCATCATTGTTCGAAGGCACCATTTTCATAGCCCGAGAACGCCATGCCATGGCCTGAGGACCCCTTTCATATTTTGCATATCATTATTCAAAGGCGTCATAGTCCGGAGGCATCATTCTCATGGCCCGAGAGCACCATTTTTAATGGCCTGCGAATCCTTCTTACACATTTCTTGGCCCAGGACGTCATGGTCTAAGGACTTCATCCTAACCGTCCAAAGACAACATTTCATGGTCCGACGGGAACTTGCATCATGTTTAAATTTCCACACAACATATTGTTCATTTGCAAGTAAACCGACGAGCAACGGCGTCTCAGTAGGAGCAATCCCGCCCCAGTTTCCGCAGCCCTATTAGACTTTAACCATCCATCATAACCCAAATATCGCATCTGTCTTGGAAAATCTCCATCGGCATATTCCGCCGACGGATCCTGAACTACATATGGCCTGATTCCTGTAAGACCAGAGATATGTAGGCAGCTCAGGAGCCAGAGCTTAGTCAAATTCATCAAACCATTCCGTTCGGTCAAAATTGGCCATCATATCTTTACCCGATAACTCTTTCATCTTTCCCGGGTAAAGAGGGGCAGTTGTTGACACCCAATTTTTCCCTGTATATTTTTTTATATAAATGCAAAATACTTTCAAAATAGCATATGTATTCATATATAAGTGTGTCCAAATGTTTTAGTATTTTTCCTAATTTTTAAAGATTTTTAAATCAATTTATTGCCCTATTTTAGCAGTACAAAAACCAATAATTATTCCTCAAATTATCATTTTGGTGATTAACTTATTTTATTCTCAAATTTACACCAAAATATAGTTAAGGTAATTTTTACACATTTTTACAAATTTATTTAGTCTTTTTAAAGTTAAATTGCTTATAATTGGAATTTCAGCCTATTGTAAGATTTAATTGCATTTATAATTACAAAATTGATTCTAGTATTTTTATTTAATATTTATACCTTATTAATTAGTTTGGTACCTTTAATTTATTTCCAAAAATCATTTACTATTTTTTTATAAAATGAAAAGGGGAAAAGTGGCTATTTAAATTCTAGCCCTATTTCATTTCAACTGTAGCCCAAATCAATCCCCCAATTGAACCCAATTGCAATTTCAAATTACCCGGCCCTATTTCTAAATTACCCGATCCTTGACCCGTTTAATTCAACCCACCCGGCTCCCCTTTTGATCCCCCTTTCCTTTTTTAATTCACAAACACCCCAACCCTAAAATCATTTTCATTCACCCGCCGCCTCTGAAACCCCTCTCCTCTCTCAATCTCTCTCAAACCTTCCCTAACCCTAGCCACCTCTGACCATCTTCCACCTCGAAACCCACCGGAAACCATGGCTTCCCAAGCTGTGAGGGCCCTATACTCACCTCCCCTTGCTCTTACACACCTGATACCTGAAGATTCGAGGCCAGGCCTCGAAGGTTTGCACCAGAACTCTGCCGGTTCAAGGTTCCAGAGTCACCACCGGCCTTGCTCCGGTGTACCATGGTGTTTTGAGCCTGATTCTGATCTCTCCAACTCAGATCGGTGACCTTTCAAAGCCTTTCTCATTTCTAGGGTTCTTTCGAAACCCTAACCCTTCGAGGTTCTCTCCGATTTTTCTTTTAGATCTGTTGTTTATCTATGCTCTACTTGAGTTTTCAAATGATTTCCCTAACTTTTCTTTCAAAAAAAATTACTTTTCAAAGTTTTTCATTTACGATCTAGGATTTTCTGAAAATGCTTAAGTGTTTCTCTGACTTTCTTTTCCTTTTCTTTTAGGTGTATTTGCCTCTACTGCGTTCTATGCTTTCCTTCTACCATGTATGTTCTTCTTCTGTGCTTTCTATATTCCGTTCATGTATGTTCTTCTACTGTGCTTTCTATACTATGTTCTTGAATGCTTTTCTGCTATGTCCTGCTAGTTTCTTCTACTATGTTTTGGTATGTTTTGCCTACTGTATTCTTCTATCGTGTTCTTAAGTGTTCTTACTATTTTTTTTCTATTGAACTTTGTTTAAGTTTCTTATAAAAGGATCTTCTTAAGTATGCTTTCTTCTA
The DNA here is from genome assembly GCF_000393655.2 of Nicotiana sylvestris. Taxonomy (NCBI): domain Eukaryota; kingdom Viridiplantae; phylum Streptophyta; class Magnoliopsida; order Solanales; family Solanaceae; genus Nicotiana; species Nicotiana sylvestris. Next base: position 66,072,115 of record NC_091059.1, on the reverse strand, counting down.
CTGTTCTTATCAGTCTTTTCTCATCATGTTTCGAATTAGTTTCTTTACTTTGTTTGCTTTGAACTCCTCTATTGTATTTATATGCTATTCATGAGTTCTGTTGCTGGAAGAAGCATGTTATAAGTTTCAGTTCTTTTCTGAAACCTCTAAACCTGTATCGATTCGACTACTTGCCTTCTCATCTCTGTACTTGATTCAAGGTGGAAACCCTAGAATTTGGGGTTCTGCCGAGGTTTGATTGAACTAGGGTTTTATTTTAGAACCCCTGACTCTTTCAGACTGACTTTGAGTCTCTGAACTGAGTTTGGACACCTTTGTTTTCATACAATGCTGAACTTTTTGCTAAACTCTTCTACACTGGATTTTTTCTACTGATTTACACGACAGTCTTCTTTCATGCTCACATGCTCCTTATATATGATGAATTTTCCTCTAAATGGTTTTAAAATTTTCAATTAGTGCAAACTTCCTTATGAATATAGCTTGATTGATTTCTTTCCATCTTTTACTGATTTCCTCTGTGACTCAACTTAAGTAAAACCCTTCTTCATCTTTCCTGACTTGGTTCATTCATACCAAATCTCAGACCTTGTGATTTACTGACTGTTAATTGACTCCCTTACCTTATTTGCACAAACCGTGTATTGTCAAAACCCTATCCTTAAATAACCTTTATGTATTTGCCCTCAATTGCATGCTTTACACAAAGTGTTTATTCAATTCCTTTCCTTAAATGGTTTACTCGTTTTGAATGTGAATCCCTTAATTAAGGGAAGCCTTGTGTAATTGATTGACAATTAGTTTTCAAAATATTTTCTTACCTTATTTCTACCTGCTTTCTACACTATAAAAGGCATGACCCTTTTCACAAACACACACTTCAAACTTCACAATTTTACAATCTCTTCTGAACTCACACTTATAGTATTCTGTCTTCCTGTTTGCACTTTGGCTTTTGCAAGACTACTGCTTTCTCTACTCATTTCTTTGAAACTGGTATGTCCTAATTTAAGTTTCAGCATCACCAATGTGTTTACTTACAGTCTTTGTATCCATGTCTAGTTTATTGTTTTCTGTAGAGTTCGACATTAGCTTAGTATGCCTATGTTCTACTGCCTGTTCCTGTTTTGAATCTTTGCTCCCTATCCCGTTACCCCTATGTGTTTGTGAGTGGTGACTTAGGGCATGGCAATATGAGTTGTTGTCCATGAACTAAGTTTTGAACCAATGGGGTCTTAACCTCTAAACATGCTAGAGGGTGTGCCAGCATATTCCATTGCTGGGTATGCCCATCAGCCTGCTCTTCTTATGTTCTTGCAAATTCCCCCACTCCCCTATACCCATATGTGCACTGATTTTAAGTTATTCCCTTTTCCTTTTCCCCTTTTAGAATTTCACTTCTACACTTGCACTCTCTCCTAGTCTCTAAGTTCTGCCTCCCCCCCTCTCATGAGCCTTGCCTTGGGACCTTGAGTTCCCTCTGAACTTAGACAGCTGAGGGCTGGCCCTTCCACACTGCACTTTGGCTTAATATGGTGATACATTTGGGTATAAGCACTGCCCAGAGTTCTTATGAAACTCTTACGGAACTCTGACACACCCAAGTGGTAGAGAGGCTTTGAAACATGATCTTTGGAGTTGGTTTACTTCATACTTCAGACAGGAAGTCTGAATCAGGCTCTCATTGGTTGTAATTTTCGACTTCTAATGTATTTTCTTTACTTTATTTTTCTGGACTGTAATAACTTTGTAATAAACTATTAGGGATGGCTAGTGAAAAGGGGGGGGGGGAGTAACTATGTATGAAAAAAAGGGTAGATATCCTGCTCATAGGGAATTTCTGATTTCTATATATCACATAGATATCCTGCCTATAGGAATTCTACACTTTCATATGTAGATACTATACCTATAAGGAATTCTGCACCCATATAGATATCCTACTCATAGGGAATTTCTGATTTCTGCATATCACATAGATATCATGCCTATAGGAATTCTGCACTTTCATATTTAGATACTATGCCTATAAGGAATTCTGCACCCATATAGATATCCTGCCTATAGGTTTCTGAAATTCTGCATTCATATGGATATCCTGCCTATAGTTAAATTTCTGCATCTCTCATATATATACCATGCTCATAGTTAACTGGAAATCCGAATCCTGCATATGCATCTGTCACTAGGCAAACCTATTTATAGGACTTAAATAATTAACTGCATTTAGATATCATGTTCATAGGCTTAAATGAAGTACATCATTTAGATGCCATACCTATAGGATTTCTGCACTCTTGCTATATCTGTAAAAGTGTTTAAAATCAACAACGCCTAGAATGCATGCCTATAGGAATTGATAACCAAGTTTGAAACGTCTCACTCGTCTACAAATCTAAAATCATTGTCTAACGTCTGTAGAATTTATGATCTTTTGTCAAAAATCATATTAATGGAATAACTGACAACCTTTTCTTAAATCAGTGTACTTCATCTTTTCTAAAATCAGTAGATATCTGCCTATAGGTTTTCCTCTAATACTTAGGCAAGCCATAGGACAGTTTATAAACTGAATCAGATTTTATTAACTACAACCAGCATGCAGGCCTGATTCGGGCTTCTTATCTGAAATATGCAACAAATCAGTCTGCCCCAACTTTTAAGTTTAATCAGACACTAATTAGTACATGTAAGACATGCTAAACTATATGCTTTTCTTTGATTTAAGGAGGTCTATTTGAGCCTTATTTGTTTATGTGCTTCCCCATACTTGTTATATATATGTTTTTGCTTGTCGCCTTAGTATTTTTACCTTTGAAACCACAAATAAGCCCGAATTCTCCTCCCTTTTAGGAATAGTAGTCCCAATTACCTCCGGGGCTGATAGGATTGGGGCGGGTAAAAGCATGCAATAAGTAAACGAGACCGATCTGCGCTTTAATACCTTAACGGGGTAGGAAGGGTAGCTATAGATATGATGACCACGCGATAATGTCACGTGTAACCCCTCATCGAGGAGCGATTATCGGGCATTGTATGGGGTGATCCATATTATTTATAAACCTAGGACCCTCTTCCCTTTACTTGTTTATTTCATTGTTTACTTTCAAATTTCAAACTATTTTTCTCAAAATTTCAGCTTTTCTTTCGTTTCTTTTAACTTCATCTATTTGCAACCATTATGTGAAAACCTCCTCTTATTTGAAAGCCTTACTTGCCTACATGTTATTTGTACTTAAAGTCACAACCATAGCCTGGCCAGAAACCACACTAGTGGATCTTGAGGGGTGTCTAACACCTTCCCCTCGGGATAATTTCAAGCCCTTACCTAACCTCTGGTTTTCTAAATCAAACACTTCTTAGTGTCCTAATGCACTTTAATCATTAGGTGGCGACTCTTCAATTCAAACCCAATTACCAAAAGGGAACGAGTTGCCTTCCCAAATGTCATAAACCTGATTTCGCGAGAAAAAGGGGGCGCGACAACATGGCGACTCTGCTGGGGATATCTTTTAGGCTTTTACCATTTCATGCTATTTGTGACTTTTTGCTTCTTTACATGTCTTTATTTAATGCCTTTAAATATTTATTTCCTTCTTCAACTACGAAACTGACTTGGCTCTTTGTTTCTTTCCTTTATTTCTTTTACTGCCAGCCTTTACTGCTTTCCTTTATTACCGTTTTAAATTCTGAGGAATTGTTCTAATTATTACTTTATGAACGTGCAAATATGTGACAACTTGTTTAATTATTGTAACTGCATATTCAACATCATATTCCACTCGTGCCAAACAAAATACCATAGCAACGCTTATAATGAGTGGTTGCGCTCTTCCGATATTATCACCCCCTAAATCCATCAAAGGCATATTTGCGGTAAAACCAGTCGATCAACGGTGTAGTCGACGTTTCCTTACCTTTCCCTCTTGAGTTGTCCGCTCAAGAGTATCAGTATAATACCCCATAGAAAACCTTACTTTGTTTAATTGTGCATGCATCATGGTCAAACCTAGCCGAGACAGTTATGTTGTCCGCATAATGACTCTTTAAGATAGCTTTATCCAAAGTCCACTGGGTTTCTCAAAAACCCAAACGGACACTATCATGTTTTGTGCATTTATTTGGAGAACTAAATGCTTTTATGCCAATTATTGGTATTTAATAGTCGAGTCTGGTGGGGGTAAGGGCCTAACCCTTTTGTCTTGCAGAAACATGAGGCACGAAGTCCCCAGATTCGGCATGGTCACAAACATCCACCCAAGGTTTCTAAGTTGGTGGGAGGATCTTCATTCCAGTGATCAGACTCTTGTCCGGAAATACCTAGGAAATCTACCTTCCCTCCTAGAGATCCAACCCAACAACAAAATCATAGAAGCTGCTTCTCTATTCTGGGATTGTGATAGGTCTGTGTTTCACTTCGGAGAGATTGAGATGACACCCCTGCTAGAGGAAATAGGAGGATTGGCTGGTATACCATGGGAGACCCCGGGTTTGTTAATACCGGAAAATGGCAAGGGTAGAGGTTTTCTCAAAATGATGGGCCTAAAGAAGAATTCAGACTTGACATGTTTGAAGGAGTCATACATTCCCTTTGATTATTTGTACGAGAGGTACGGTCACAACAAATCCTACTGTACTTATCTGGATGAGTTCACCCTTACATCGTTGGGGCATATTCACCGAAGGGTCTTTGTCTTCATGTTTTGCTTCTTGAGGATGATAGTGTTTCCAATGAAGAAAGCAAGGATCCACGCCAGGCTAGCCATGGTCACCAAAACTTTGATAGAGGGAATTGGTGGACAACCATTTAACATAGTGCCCATGATCATCCCAGAGATATACCGAGCCTTGGAAAAGTGTCAACAAGGAGCCCAACACTTCGAGGGCTGCAACTTGCTACTCCAACTCTGGCTCATGGAGAATCTTCAAAGGGGTGAATATCGGCAAGAGATTCAGCGTAGAGACCGGGATGATCATATAGCCTTCCATCAACCAAGGCGAATGAACTACATGCCTAATATATTTGCTTAGCCAAAAGATGCCAAGGGGTGGGTGGAAATCTAACGGAGGATCAAATACAATGGATGTTCGAGTGGTTCCCTACTGAAGAGTTCATCGCCCGATCCAGGGACGCACCATTTCTGATACTGATCGATTTGAGAGGAACCTACCCTTATGTCCCTCTCCGAGTTATGAGACAGGCTGGTAGGAAGCAGGTTATACCAAGGGTCGACAAGATGAGTCACTTCTGGGCTAACTTCCAAGCTTATGACTATCCTTATAAGTGTCAAGCTCAGCATATGTGGCATTGCAAGATCATCGTGGGAAGAGATACTATCGAACCAGACAGATACCATGCTGGCTGCACCCCATACTATTCAGGATGGCTGGAGGATAATCACAATGGTATGGGCCAACCCAGGTTTGTTTAAGGTCACAGAATCATCGATGAAAGGGATGAAGCACAAGTTAAATACAACCAACTGCGCAAGAGGATTCGAGAATGTGAAAGCGAGCACCGTGAGATTCAAGAAGCCCACCAAAAACTGATTGAAGAGTGGAAAGACATGGTTGTCAGTGCCAACAACCGATTAGGATACCTTGAATGAGGTTTAGTGGAGTTAGAAAGGAAGTTTCTTAAGAGGATCGAGGACTGCCAGAATGCTATAGGAAACTAGGGTGGACAGCTGGCCAGAGCCTACCTACTGCTGGGACTTCGCGAGCTGGTGAAGCTGTTCGATGGAGCCAAAGATGCCAAGTCTGGGGAAGGTCCTTCTGGGACCAAATAGATAGGAGTTTTATTTTACTTTATGAAATGTAATAAGGCCAATAGCCATTAGTGACCTTTTATTTCAGTTATTTAGTGTCATTTTGGGATTCGTCTTATTTTTATCAATAAAATGAGGCATTTAGCATTCTAAGTTCTCCAAATCAACTTGTCGCTAGGCCTACCTCGGGCATAAAGAGGCTCCCAAATTAGGACACGATTTACATTCTCGCACTATGTGGTTAAATATCGCAACATCTTTTCTTGTAATCCCCACTGACTTGTTACCTTTTTGTTTTTACTTTTTGTTTATTTACTCCCCTCCCCAAAGGTTAGTTCGTGTACTCTGGCATCGTCATCATATTCCACAAGATCAAAGGTCCCTCCACCCACTCTTCCTCCTAGTCCTATCAGAAGCAGGAACAAATGAAATATGGAAGATTTGAGCAACACCAGAAAGGAAAACTCAACTAAACGTGTAGAGGTCACTCATGGTGCTCAGGACTCCAAACAAAGTGCGTCCCAACTTGAGCAGAAACTGGTGAAATTTCAGGAGGAACTTGATCAGGTTCGGAATCTGGCAAACTTGTCATTTTCCCTCACCGCTCCAGATATCAATTTTCCAAACGCTCAGAACCCCACGCCTCCACAGAACATCCCAAAACCACAAAACCATCCCGCTCCTCACCACTACTGCAATACATGCCACACATCCAGCAATACTCCACTGCTCATCCCAGAACCTCGGAATTCCACAAATGGCCATTTCCACCATAACACCCCCATCTATGTGGAAACCATGCCACACTCCACCTAACATGTCTCAAGCATACCCGAGTCTAATGATAAAGACTCACTCATCAGGAACTTGGCTGCGGAACTCAAGAAATTGACTAGTCGAATTCAGGGTGTCAAAGAAAGTGAGGGGATTGAAGGGTTGAACTACGAAGATCTTTGCATACAACCGGATGTCGAACTGCCCGAGGGGTACAAACCTCCTAAGTTCGAAATGTTTGATAGTATAGGGTATCCGAGAGTCCACTTGAGAACATACTGCGACAAGCTGGTCGGAGTAGGGAAAGACAAAAGGATTCGCATGAAGCTTTTCATGAGGAGTCTGAAGATAGATGCTCTGTCTTGGTACATTATCCAAGACCCGAAGAAATGGTCAAAATAGGTGAGTATGGCATCCAACTTTATGGACAGGTTTAGGTTCAACATAGAAAATGCACCGTGTTCTACATTCACAAGTGAAATAAGAAGCCCACGAAAACATTCCGCGAGTATGCCACTCGCTAGAGATCAGAAACTGCTAAGGTTAGACCTACTTTAGAAGAAGAACAAATGAACAAGTTTTTCGTCCGGGCTCAAGACCCGCAGTACTATGAAAGGCTGATGTTGATTGAGATCCAGAAATTTTCCGACATCATCAAACTAGGGGAAATGATCGAGGAAGACATCAAAAGTGGTATGGTTACAAACTTTGAAGCTTTGCAAGCTACCAATAAGGCTTTACAGTCTGGTGGTACGTCCAAGAAAAGGGACGTAGGCGCCGTAATGGTTGCACAAAGAGCCAAATCCCCTATCAAATACCAAGCTTATCCGATACCTCCACTCACATATTAGCCTGCCCCGAACTACCAAGCACCCTCACCCTTTTACCAAACTCCACCACCTACTTACCAATCACCCCCACCTCCCACATATAAACCTACTTCACCCAGATATTCCCAACTCGCACATGTCTACCAAGCCTACAATGCTCAGCCATCCCACTATCAATCACCTACCATATGTCAAAACTTTCCTAAACCTCGACCAAATTTTGATCGCAAACCCCCCAAACAGTATACCGCCATTGCTGAACCGATTGACCAGCTGTATGAAAGGCTCAAAGCTACTAATTATGTCACCCCTATCCGTGCTATAACCCCTGAATACCCTTCTCAGTGGGTCAATCCAAATAAATCCTATGCATACCATTCCGGCATAAAGGGACATACTATTGATGAATGCCGTTCTCTAAAAGATAAGATCCAAACTCTGATCGATAACAAAATCATTGTAGCAAAGGAGCCTACTCCGAATGTCCGCAACAACCCTCTGCCAAACCATAAGGGTGGAGGTGTTCACATGATTGAAATAGAGGATGATTGGGATCCCAAAGGATCGATCGGTTTAATCACAGAAGGTGACGAACCAAAGAAGCCAATAGTCACCCTCAATCCGATTGTAGTCTAGACTCAGCCTTCTGGGATGATGAGGTAAACATGTCTGTACCACTTGAGTTTGAAGAACCACCCCCACAAAGACACCAACACCAATTGAGGTCGATTTTGGGTCTCCAGCAAACGCACTCGCACTGTTTGAAGTTACGGTTTTACCCTCCAAAATACATGCTCCGTTCGAAGTAAAGGTGCTCATCCCAGTAACAATGTCGGCCGTAACACCGTTCCATACAAATGCCATACCTTGGGATTACACAGCCGAGGCAAGAAGGAAAGGGAAAGCTAAATTCGGGGAAACATATGCGGTACAGGGTATGACAAGAACCGGCAGGGTTTATACTCTAGAGCATTTAGTTGAGTCAAGTAAGAAGGCCTCTGGTCAGCCGACCGTCACTAAAATCGGGCCCGATGATCTCTGGATAAAGATACAAGCCAAGGAATACTCAATCATTGATCAGCTGAACAAAACACTGGCACAAATTTCTATCCTAGCTTTGATGCAAAGTTCTGACGTACATAAGAATGCCTTGTTGAAGGTGCTGAGTGAGGCATATGTACCAAGCAACATCACCGGAGGAGAAATGGAAAACATGGTAGGGCAGGTATTGGAAAGTCACAAGATCACTTTTCATGAAGATGAGCTGCCACCAGAAGGGTTGGGTCACAACAAAGCGTTGCACATCACCGTGCAATGCGAAGATTATTTAATCACTAGGGTCCTGATTGATGGAGGGTCCATCCTCAATATTTGTCCGTTGGTAACACTTAGAACATTGGGAAAGGGTCTGCATGAGATCAAGGATGGGGTCATCAATATCCAAGCTTTCGACGGTTCCCAAAGATCCACCATTGGGGAATCAGTCTGTGTTTGCAAATGGGGCCTGCTTGGTTCGACATTGATTTTCAGGTTATAGATGTGTCAGCATCTTACAACTTGCTGTTGGGAAAATCGTGGATTCATGCCTCTGGGGATGTAGCGTAAACACTACATCAGGCAGTAAAGTGGAATCACCAAGAGGTGATCATTCACGGCGATGGTAGCAATCCCATATACAGTCACCAAATCATCCCAGCGATCGGAGGAAGAAGAAAGATAGGTGGGAAAATCTATCACCACATCGAGCGAGTCAACGATGTTGACAAAGACAAATGGTGGGACAATAAAATTGAAAGGATATTGAACTGGAGCGGATACGAACCTGGCAAGGGGCCTGGCAATAACCTCCAAGGAATCACTAAGACTATCAAACTAAAGAAACATGGCACCACCTTCGGTCTGGGATATGAGTACACTTGGGAAGAATTCAACAACTGGTTGCCACCATGGCGCGGTCCTTACTATCCGCTGGAGAAGCCAATACCACATGTGGAGCATACTTTCCAGCCGACCGATATTATTTACGGGTCAAAAGAAGAGAAAGCACTGGCAGCAGTGAGGAATTTGTTCCTAGAAGACGATGATATGGACTGTTGGGTTGTTCTCGAGGAGGAGGGGGAGGAAGGCCCTTCCATACGGGCAGTAATCAGAGGAGCATGCCTCAATAATTGGACCATCAGAACCATCAGAGCCCGAAAAGCCTCGGGGTAGCAAGGCTGAACAAGCATCATGTACTATCTTTTATTTTTACTAATTGACTTTCCTTTCGCATTTTAAAATTTTGCAATAAGATCAATAATGTTCAAAACAGTTATGGAATTTATTAAAGCATTTCGATTTTTCCTATAATTCATACTCTCATTATTTTTCTCTCATTACTTTACTTATACAACATTACTGTTACTTATCTTGATGAACCAATGACTGTGACATACAACGAGACAACACAATAAATGGACATAGATTCAGAGGAAGATGATATACCAGAATGGGGTTCCTGCCGGAAAACTACTTAGGTTCATTGTAAGTCACCGAGGAATAGAACTGGATCAATCAAAGGTCAAAGCTATTCAAGAACTACCACCGCCAAAGAACAAGAAGGACGTAATGAGCTTCTTGGGGAGACTCAACTACATCAGCCGGTTCATAGCACAATCTACTGTCATCTGTGAACCAATCTTTAAGATGTTGAAAAAGGACGCCTCTACCGAATGGACTGATGATTGCCAAAATGCTTTCGACTGAATCAAGGAATACCTATCAACACCACCAGTCTTAGTTCCGCCTGAGCTGGGTAGACCACTATTACTCTACCTTGTAGTATTGGATGGAGCATTCGGTTATGTTCTGGGGCAGCATGATGAAATGGGGAGGAAGGAGCAGGCCATCTATTACCTCAGTAAGAAGTCCACCCTGTACGAGGCTCGGTATTCTATGTTAGAGTGCACCTGTTGTGCTTTGACTTGGGTAGCTCAGAAGTTGAGGCACTACTTCTGTGCCTATAATACATATCTCATATCAAGAATGGATCCCTTGAAGTAAATCTTTCAGAAGCCCATGACCACTGGCAAGCTGGCCAAGTGGCAAATCTTGTTGAGTGAATTTGACATTGTCTACGTGACTAAGAAAGCAATAAAAGGATAGGCACTAGTAGATCACCTTGCTGAAAATCCCGTGGACGGAGAATACGAACCCCTGAAAACATATTTTCCTGATGAAGAGGTATCATTCATAGGAGAGGACATTGCAGAATCCTATGACGGTTGGAGAATGTTTTTCAATGGAGCAACAAATTTCAAAGGAGTTGGCATAGGATCAGTCCTAGTATCAGAAATCGGTCAGCATTATCCGGTATCTACCAAGCTCAGGTTCCCGTACACCAACAACATGGCCGAGTACAAAGCCTGCATCTTAGGGCTCAAGATGGACATTGACATGAAAATCCAAGAGTTGCTAGTAATTGGGGATTCAGACTTGCTTATACATCAGGTCCGAGGATAATGGGCGACCAAGAACGCCAAAATACTCCCTTATCTGCATCATGTATAGGAGTTGAGAAAGAGGTTCACAAAGACAGAATTCCAGCATGTTCCCAGGGTCCAGAATGAATTCGCCGATGCACTGGCTACCCTATCATCCATGATACAACATCCAGACAAGAATTTCATTGATCCCATTCCGGTAAAGATCCATGATCAGCCTGCTTACTATGCTTATGTCGAAGAAGAAGTAGACGGAAAGCCTTGGTTTCATGATATCAAGGAATACTTGGCAAAAGGAGAATACCTAAAACACACAAACGGTACTTAGAAAAACACGCTTCGGAGGTTATCCAACAATTTCTTTCACAGTGGGGGAATCCTGTACAGGAGGACTCCTGATTTAGGATTACTAAGGTGTGTCGACGCAAAGGAAGAATCCAAGCTATTAGAGGAAATTCATGCAGGGAACTGCGGTCCACATATGAATGGCTTTGATTTAGCAAAGAAAATACTCCGAGCTAGTTACTTTTGGAAAGCTATGGAAACAGACTGCATCTAGTATGTCCGAAAGTGCCACCGCTACAAGATACATGCAGACATGATAAAGGTTCCTCCAAATGAGCTTAATGCAACAAGCTCGCCGTGGCCGTTCGCCGCCTGGGGAATGGATGTTATCGGACCAATCGAACCCGCCACATCAAACGGGCACAAGTTTATCCTAGTAGCGATTGATTATTTCACCAAATGGGTTGAAGCATCATCTTACAAGGTAGTGACTAAGAAAGTCGTGGCAGATTTTGTCTGTGACCGTATCGTGTGTTGGTTCGGAATTCCAGAGTCAATCATTACTGATAATGGCTCCAACCTCAATAGTGATTTGATGGAATCCATGTGCGAAACGTTCAAGATCAAACACGAAAATTCTACAGCCTACAGATATCAGATGAACGGAGCCGTAGAGGCCGCCAATAAGAATATCAAGAAGATACTAAGGAAAATGATAGAGAAGCTTAAGTATTGGCATGAGAAGCTATCATTTGCTTTATTGGGATACCGCACCACAGTCCGCACATCGACAAGAGCAACCCCCTATATGCTGGTCTACGGTATAGAGGCAGTCATTCCCATTGAGGTAGAAATTCCTTCCTTAAGGATCATACAGGAAGCAGAACTCGACGACATAGAATGGGTGAAGAGTTGTTACGAGCAACTAGCTCTTATAGACGGAAAGAGAATGAATGCAGTTTACCACGGTCAGCTCTATCAGAACAGAATGTTCAGAGCCTTCAACAAAAGAGTCAAGCCAAGACAATTCACACAGGGGCAACTGGTGTTAAAGAAAATTCTTCTGCATCAAGATGAAGCCCAAGGGAAATTCTCTCCCAATTGACAGGGTCCGTACATGGTTCACTGGGTTCTGACAGGAGGAGCCCTCATACTTGCAGAAATGGATGGAGAAGTTTGGTCAAAGCCGATCAATTCAGGCACAGTCAAGCGATACTATATGAAATCTTTGTGCTTTCCTAATATGATGTAATTTGAACTACGCCTGAACTGATTCTCGTTTAAGAGGGGATATGTAGGGAGCCCTATGGGTTCGGTCACAATTCAATAAAATTTCCATTTCTCCCGCTACTGGAAACAGGGGCAGAATTTTGAGGAGGGCCCTCAAAATTCCGAAGTCGATTCCAGACATTTATCATTAACAGCCGTCAGAAGTAACAGCCTAGTAAACTGGGGCAGAATTTTGAGGAGGACCCTCAAAATTCCAGAGCAAGAGAAGTTGTAATGTCTTGAACCACGTCGCAGTCGTCGGTTTATCTTAAGAAAACTATTCTTAATTATGTACTTATGTTATGCTTTTACTAAATCATGCTTGTTTATTACTAAAATTGCCTTGTTTAGCAATGCTACCCAAGTGATATATACGGTATCGCTGAATCAAAGCCGAGCAGGTCAAGCAAAGCCAACGGGGATACAAACTAACCTTTCCCCCTTTACAAACTCACAATTTTTCTTTTGATGCGGGCACTTGAGTTGCAAAATCATCAAATATACTATAACCTCGCTCACAAAGTTCAGGAATACAAATCTCCGAACTGTTGCACTTGCTCGCAACTGCTATCCGCACAACAGTGTCCCCAGCAGGCACAATATCCCCAGCAATCACGATAACGCAATCCGCTATCAGCTAAGAAAACTCTATTGCCATTTGCCATTTTTACTTCCTGCATAAGGCTACCATTCTGCCTTCCGAGACTAAGCTCTGTCTCCATCTGCATTCTCTGCACTACATAAGGCTACCATTCTGCCTTACGAGGTTAAGCTTTACCTCCATATGCATTCTCTTCATTGAATAAGGCTACCATTCTGCCTTCCAAGGTTAAACTCTACCTCCATCTGCATTCTTTGCATTGCATAATGCTACCATTCTGCCTTCCAAGGTTAAGCTCTACCTCCATCTGCATTCTCTGCATTGCATAAGGCTACCATTCTGCCTTCCGAGGTTAAGCTCCACCTCCATCTTGCATGTCTGAAAGATCACCACTTCATTTACATCTTGCATGGCTGAAAGATCGCCACTATATTTACATCTTACATGGCTGAAAGATCGCCACTATATTTACATCTTGCATGGCTGAAAGATCGCCACCTTATCTACATCTGGCATGGCTGAAAGATCTCCACTATATTTACATCTTGCATGGCTGAAAGATCGCCACTTCATTTATACCTTTCATCGGCTGAAAGATTGCCATCTTATTTACATTTGCACTGGCTGAAAGATCGCCACCTTATTTACATTTGCACTGGCTGAAAAATCGCCACATACTGCATCTCATAGGCTGAAAGATCGTCAAATCATCCAAAGACATCATTGTTCGAAGGCACCATTTTCATAGCCCGAGAATGCCATGCCATGGCCTGAGGACCCCTTTCATATTTTGCATATCATTATTCAAAGGTGTCATAGTTCGGAGGCATCATTCTCATGGCCCGAGAGCACCATTTCATGGCCTGCCAATCCTTCTTATACATTTCTTGGCCCAGGACGTCATGGTCTAAGGACTTCATCCTAACCGTCCAAAGACAACATTTCATGGTCCGACGGGAACTTGCATCATGTTTAAATTTCCACACAACATATTGTTCATTTGCAAGTAAACCGGCGAGCAACGGCGTCTCAGCAGGAGCAATCCCGCCCCAGTTTCCGCAGCCCTATTAGACTTTAACCATCCATCCTAACCCAAAATATCGCATCCGTCTTGGAAAATCTCCATCGGCATATTCCGCCGACGGATCCTGAACTACATATGGCCTGATTCCTGTAAGACCAGGGATATGTAGGCAGCTCAGGAGCCAGAGCTTGGTCAAATTCATCAAACCATTCCGTTCAGTCAAAATTGGTCATCATATCTTTACTCGATAACTCTTTCATCTTTCCCGGGTAAAGAGGGGCAGCTGTTGATACCCAATTTTTTCCTGTATATTTTTTTTATATAAATGCAAAATACTTTCAAAATAGCATATGTATGCATATATAAGTGTGTCCAAATGTTTTAGTATTTTTCCTAATTTTTAAAGATTTATAAATCAATTTATTGCCCTATTTTAGCAATACAAAAACCAATAATTATTCCTCAAATTATCATTTTAGTGATTAACTTATTTTATTCTCATATTTATACCAAAATATAGTTAAGGTAATTTTTACACATTTTTACAAATTTATTTAATATTTTTAAAGCTAAATTGCATATAATTGCAATTTCAGCCTATTGTAAGATTTAATTGTGTTTATAATTATAAAATTGATTCCAGTATTTTTATTTAATATTTATACATTATTAATTAGTTTTTGTACCTTTAATTTATTTCCAGAAATCATTTACTATTTTTATAAAATGAAAAGGGGAAAAGTGGATATTTAAATACTAGCCCTATTTCATTTCAATTGTAGCCCAAATCAACCCCCCAATTGCAATTTCAAATTACCCGGCCCTATTTCTAAATTACCCGACCCCTGACCCATTTAATTCAACCCGCCCGACTCCCCTTTTGATCCAGGTCGTTGATCATTTTGATCAACGGCCACAATTCCCCCTTTCCTTTTTTAATTCACAAACACCCCAACCCTAAAATCATTTCCATTCACGCGCCTCCTCTGAAACCCCTCTCCTCTCTCAAACTCTCTCGAAACTTCCCTAACCCTAGCCGTCTCTCACTATATTCCACCTCAAAACCCACCGGAAACCATGGCTTCCCAAGCTGCGAGGGCCCTATACTCACCTCCCCTTGCTCTTACACACCTGATACCTGAAGATTCAAGGCCAGGTCTCGAAGGTTTGCACCCAGAACTCTGCCGGTTCAAGGTTCCATAGTCATCGCCGGCCTTGCTCTGGCGTACCATGGTGTTTTGAGCCTGATTCTGATCTCTCCAACTCAGATCAGTGACCTTTCAAAGCCTTTCTCATTTCTAGGGTTCTTTCGAAATCCTAACCCTTCGAGGTTCTCTCCGATTTTTCTTTTAGATCTTGTTTTTATCTATGCTCTACTTGAGTTTTCAAATGATTTCCCTAACTTTTCTTTCAAAAAAATTACTTTTCAAAGTCTTCCTTTTAAGATCTAGGGTTTTCTGAAAATGCTTAAGTGTTTCTCTGACTTTCTTTTCCTTTTCTTTTGTGTGTATTTGTCTCTACTATGTTCTATGCTTTCCTTCTACCATGTATGTTCTTCTACTATGCTTTTTATATTCCATTCTTGTATGTTCTTCTATTGTGCTTTCTATACTATGTTCTTATATGGTTTTCTATTATGTCCTGCTATTTTCTTCTACTATGTTCTGGTATGTTTCGCCTACTGTATTCTTCTACCGTGTTCTTACTATTTCTCTTCTATTGAACTTTGTTTAAGTTTCTTTTAAAAGGATCTTCTTAAGTATGCTTTCTTCTACTGTTCTTATCAGTCTTTTCTCATCATGTTTCGAATTAGTTTCTTTACTTTGTTTTCTTTTAACCCCTCTACTATATTTATATGATATTCGTGAGTTCTGTTGCTGAAAGAAGCATGTTAGAAGTTTCAGTTCTTTTCCTAAACCTCTAAACATGTTTCGATTCGACTACTTGCCTCCTCATCTCTGTACTTGATTCAAGGTGGAAACCCTAGAATTTGGGGTTCTATCGAGGTTTGATTGAACTAGGGTTTTATTTTAGAACCTTTAACTCTTTCAGACTGACTTTGAGTCTCTGAACTGAGTTTGGACACCTTTGTTTTCATACAATGCTGAACTTTTTGTTAAACTCTTATACACTGGATTTTTTCTACTAATTTACACGATAGTCTTCTTTCATGCTCACATGCTCCTTATATATGATGAATTTTCCTCTAAATAGTTTTAAAATTTGCAATTAGTGCAAACTTCCTTCTGAATATAGCTTGATTGATTTCTTTCCATCTTTTACTGATTTCCTCTATGACTCGACTTAAGTAAAACCCTTCTGACTTGGTTCATTCATACCAAATCTCAGACCTTGTGATTTACTGGCTATTAATTGACTCCCTTACCTTATTTGCACAAACCGTGTACTGTCAAAACCATGTCCTTAAGTAACCTTTATGTATTTGCCCTCAATTGCATGCTTTACACAAAGTGTTTATTCAATTCCTTTCCTTAAATGGTTTACTCGTTTTGAATCTGAATCCCTTAATTAAGGGAAGCCTTGTGTAATTGATTGACAATCAGTTTTCAAACTATTTTCTTACCTTATTTCTACCTGCTTTCTACACTATAAAAGGCACGACCCTTTTCACAAATACACACTTCAGACTTCACAATTTCACAATCTCTTCTGAACTCACACTTATAGTATTATGTCTGCCTATTTGCACTTTGGCTTTTGCAAGACTACTGCTTTCTCTATTTATTTCTTTGAAACTGGTATGTCCTAATTTAAGTTTCAGCATCACCAATGTGTTTATTTACCGTCTTTGTATCCATGTCTACTTTATTGTTTTTTGTAGATTTTGACATTTAGCTTAGTATGCCTATGTTCTACTGTATGTTCTTGTTATGAATCTTTGCTCCCTATCCCGTTACCCCTATATATTTATGAGTGGTGACTTAGGGCATGGCAATATGAGTTGTTGCCCATGAACTGAGTTTTGAACCAATGGGGTCTTAACCTCTAAACAGGCTGGAGGGTGTGCAAACATATCCCATTGCTGGGTATGCCCATCAGCCTGCTCTTTTTGTGTTCTTGCAAATTCCTACACTCCCCTATACCCCTATGTGCACTGATTTTAAGTTTTTCCTTTTTCCCTTTCCCCTTTCAGAATTTCACTACTGCACTTGCACTCTCTCCTAGTCTCTAAGTTCTACCCCCCCCTCTTGTGAGCCTTGCATTGGAACCTTGAGTTCCCTCTGAACTTGGACACGTGAGGGCTGACCCTTCCATACTGTACTTTAGCTTAATATGGCGATACATTTGGGTATAAGCACTGCCCAGAGTTCTTATGAAACTCTTAGGGAACTTTGACACACCCAAGTAGTAGAGAGGCTTTGAAATATGATCTTTGGAGTTGGTTTACTTCATACTTCAGACAGGAAGTCTGAATCAGGCTCTCCTTGGTTGGAATTTTCGACTTCTGATGTATTTTCTTTACTTTATTTTTCTGGACTATAATAACTTTGTAATAAACTATTGGGGATGGCTAGTGAAAAGGGAGGGGGGGAATAACTATGTATGAAAAAGGGGTAGATATCCTGCTTATAGGGAATTTCTAATTTCTACATATCACATAAATATCCTGCCTATAGGAGTTCTACACTTTCATATGTAGATACTATGCCTATAAGGAATTCTGCACCTATATAGATATCCTGCTCATAGGGAAGTTCTGATTTCTGCATATCACATAGATATCCTGCCTATAGGAATTCTGCACTTTCATATGTAGATACTATGTCAATAAGGAATTCTGCACCCATATAGATATACTGCCTATATGTTTCTGAAATTCTGCATTCATATGGATATCCTGCCTATAGTTAAATTTCTGCATCTCTCATATAGATACCATGCTCATAGTTAACTAGAAATCTGAATCCTGCATATGCATCTGTCACTAGGCAAACCTGTTTATAGGGATTAAATAACTAATTGCATTGAGATATCATGTTCATAGGCTTAAACGAAGTACAACATTTAGATGACATGCCTATAGGATTTCTGCACTCTTGCTATGTCTGTAAAAGTGTTTAAAATCAACAATGCCTAGAAAGCATGCCTATAGGAATTGATAACCAAGTCTGAAACGTCTCACTCGCCTACAAATCTAAAATCATTGTCTAACATCTGTAGAATTTATGATCTTTTGTCAAACCTCGTCTTTCCGGAATAACTGACAACCTTTTTAAAATCAATATACTTCATCTTTTCTGAAATCAGTAGATATCTTGCCTATAGGTTTTCGTCTAATACTTAGGCAAGCCATATGACAGTTTATAAACTGAATAAGATTTGATTAACTACAACCAGCTGTCACACCTCCTTTTTCCGCACCCGAGGGGGTGCAAGGGAGTTTTTTCCAATTAAAGGACAATCGAAACGGGATTTGTTTATTTATTTCAGAGTCGCCACTTGGGAGATTTAGGGTGTCCCAAGTCACCAATTTTAATCCCGAATCAAGGAAAAGAATGACTCTATATTATAGTCTGCGTACCAGAAATCCGGATAAGGAATTCTGTTAACCCGGGAGAAGGTATTAGGCATTCCCGAGTTCCGTGGTTCTAGCACGGTCGCTCAACTGTTATATCCGGCTTGATTATCTGATTTTATACGAATGTGAACTTATGTGCCAATTTTATCTTTTAACCGCTTTTATCATTCACTGTTATTTTTATAGGACTTGCAACGTCGTGAAAACATATCTCGAACCACGTTACATCAATGCACACGTGGTTATTGACATATCTCGACTCGGTTGAGATTTGAATTTGGGTCACATAAATGTGCACCCGAATTTAGGGAGATATCATTATTAAAGTCGCACCTAAAGCAACTAGCGCATTATTATTTTTGGGGTAGGGCCGTGAAATTTGCTAAACGGCCCATCCCGAAATCTAAGTATTTAATACATATATTTTGTGAGGGCCCCGCAGTTTGTCCCTTTTATTTGGCGAGACTCGCCTCATCTTATTATTATTATTATTTTTTTAAGAGAATTTGCAACGTTATGGAAATGCGTCTCAGACCATGTCACAATCAATGTACCCGTGATTAGAAACACATTTCGACTCCGTTGAGACTTGGATTTGGGTCACATAAATGTGCACCCGAGTTAAGAAGGTAACATTATTAAATACGCGCTTAAAGCAACTAGCGTATTGTTATTTTGGGAAAGGCCGTGAAATTCGCTAAGCGGCCTGTCCCGAATTCTAAGAATTTTAATAGGGTTCCTATTATTCCTAACTTTGCTAACGTATTGTTATTGTTATTAAACCCAACTTCCATTACTAACAAATGAGAAATAAGGTTTAAACGCTAGTAGTCATGATTTTTTCATTCAGACGTTCACATACCTATTACAACGAGAGTACATAATATATGCGAGCACATATGTTCGCAACAAATCACTGGATGTCAAATTGTTCCCTTAATAAACACAAATATATGCATAGAAGTAGACATTCTCGTACAAAAACTTAAGTTCACAATATGTTCTCACATTTACTTTAAGCATATGCAGTAACTAATCATAAGATGAACATTTTTAACAAAAACGACAAAAATTGCATTGTTGACATTCATCTTAAACCATAATATGCGAATCGAACGAAACGAAACAAAGGACGAAGAACACTAACCTTCGAACCTCGACAAACCTAGAACGACAAATAGCGCCACCGACGGAACTCAAGCCGGATTTCACTGAACAACGACGGAACCTCGGACAAACGCCTCGACGTACCGGACCTCGATGACCTAAAGACGACCTCGATGGAAATAGAAAGCTCAAACCCACAACTGTCAACAACCAAGGATTGTCTAGATATGAGGAGGAAACAACTATAGAGGGTCGTTTGGGGCTGTGGTCGACGCGGCTACTGGTTGCAAGCTTGCGAGGGGTCGTTTGGGCAGTGGTTCATGGCGGGAGGCGTCGCTGTACTGGGGGTCATTTGGCGACGTTGGAGTTCAGTGATGGTGCTTGGACGTGAGGTTGGTGGCGATGGTTGGAGTTTGGACGTGAGAGGGTGGCTGGATAACGCAGCGGCAGTTACTGCTGCTTGACCTGAAATGAGGGGTCGTTTGGAGAAGATGGTGAGGCTACTGGTCGACGGAGGGAGCTCGTTGCGACGGGGGTGCGCCTGGTTTGGACGTGGTGTTTGGACGTTGGCGGAGGGTCAATGACGACGAACAGCAGTGTCGTCGGGGCCGTGGTCGAGGACGGAGCTAGTAACGGCAACAATGGCGAATTCAAGGAGGAGGAAGGCGATGGTCGTCACTGTCGCGACTGGTTTTAGTTACGACGGGGTGAGGGCTGCTGACGGGTTGACGACGCTACTGCCGGACTGGTTTGGGTAACAATGGTGGTTTGTCGACGGTGGTGATGGAGGAGGAAGAAGGGGTGGTTGTTTGGGTGGTTTGACGGAGGTGGAAGCAGGTGGTTAGGGTTGTTTTCGTTCTTCTTCTTCTCTTCTTTTTCAAGAAGAAGATCAACAGTGTCTTTGTTCTTAAAAAATTCCAAAGTCCTCCCCCTTGGCTTGTTTGTCCGTGCATTTGTATAGTTTTTGCCAAGACAAATGAGCCCCACGCGTGGTGGGGTTCGAGACTTGTGTCCCCCACGCATGGTGGTGTTCCCCGTGTATCGTGTTTCGTCTGTGTTCCCCACGCGTGTCCCCTCATGTGTGGTGGACTCGGGTTATTATGGGCTAGGTCCGAAATTAGGCCTAAAAGCGGGTGATTTGAACCCGAATATTATTCTTTTGCCCGGACCCGAGAAATAGGAACACGTTGCTTAACTAGTCCTATGTAAGCAAAATAACTACCAAAAAATAAGACTAGTATTTAACAAAACTATATCTTTTTAAATATTTTTTCAAGATTTAAAATAGCTACAAAATATTAATAAAACTATTTTTTTGTAATTTTCGTTTTTTAAATATTAAGAGAAAATATGAAGTAATATTTTTTTTTGTATTTTTCAAAGTTAAAATAACAATAAAACATTAATAGAACTATATTTTTTGTAATTTTCGAAATTATATAAAGTACAAAAATAAAGTGCAATTTTTGTATTTTTTCAAATTTATGAGAGATACATAAACTAAAATTTATATATATATTTTTTGTAATTTTTCTTTTTGCAACGAAATAAAGTAAATATAGTTAAAATAGCTATATTAGACCTAAATTACATATTTATGCTAAAAATGTGAAAATTCTCGGGGAGGGTCAAAAATCCGGTGTCTACAGCTGCCTCTCTTTGACTGGAAACACGAAGAGTTTTCCGACAAAGAACGACTAGACATGTTTTTGACCCGACCATTACTTGGAGGGACTACACTACGGAAAGGAAGGGGATGTGACCGTGCCCTGGTATCTGAGCTGCCTACATATCCTGGGTTATACAGGAATCAGACCACGTGTAGTTCAAAAAATGAGAAAGAGATGGTAGAGTGTACCGAGGTGAAAAGCCGATCGAGGTGCCGTTCCGTTGAGGTTCCGGTCCGCGATCCTGTCATTACAACAAAAATGAAAACTGAAAAAGACTAACTAAGCCTATCAGCTAACTAGTTACAAGGATTCCTATCTTTAAGTCTTCTGAAACTTGATCTTGAGTCTTGAATGGTGCTTCACACAGACTTTGGATTCGAACCTTGCTACTTGCTAGTTGCAGGTGCTAGTTCTTGAGCAGACCTTGATACCCTTTTTGTGTCCAGCTTTTGTTGACCATCTTAGACTGTTGACTCGCATTCTTGAGGCGAGCTTCTGCTATTTATGACTTGGTTGAATGCTGGGGATTTTAGCCGTAGCCTTCTGATTCCCGGTGCTGGGGATTTTTATTGTTTCCTGCAGGGGATTCCTGTTGTATTCCTCTGCTTTATTGATTCTAAATGTGCTCCTTTCTCATATGAGCGGGATTTTGGCTTCAATACTTCAATTGTATTCCCTTATTCTCCAGGTGGGTGCCTGATTTCTACTTCTTTTCTTTATCCTTGTTCTCCAGGTGGACGTCTGATTTCTTCCTTCCTTTGTCCTTGTTCTCCAGGTGGACGCCTGATTTCTTCTTTTCTTTGTCCTTGTTCTCCAGGTGGATGCCTGATTTCTTTTTCTTTGTCCTTGTTCTCCAGGTGGACGCCTGATTACTTCCTTTCTTTGTCCTTGTTCTCCAGGTGGACGCCTGATTTCTTCTTTGTCGGCCTGCGTTTTCCTCCGATGCTTTTATTTTGTGAACTTGAGGGATGGTACGGGCCTTTGGCTCCTCTGAGTACCAGTTTTCATTTTGCTTGATCCGCTGGGGACATGGCCTTCTTCATCAAGCCTTTCAATGGTTCCTTCGCCGGTATGGCTCTCTTCATCAGATTTGCCACGCTGGGCATGACTCAATGTTCACAAACTGTTTCTTTCAAAATGCGTCCTTACGCGTCCTTTTGACTCGTGTGCCTGAGTTTGCCGCCTTCTGCTTCCCGGTAATGGGGATTTTTATTGTTCCCTGCTGGATATTCATGTTGTAACCTTCTACCTTCCAGTGGGGTTACTGCTCTCAAAACCTGAAATATTTAAATTAAAACATAAAAATATTCCTCTCGTTATACAGGTGGGCGCCTATTTAAACTAAGACATGAAAATTATTCCTCTCGTTATACAGGTGGGCGCCTATTTAAACTAAGACTGAAAATTATTCCTCTCGTTATACAGGTGGGCGCCTATTTAAACTAAGACATGAAAATTATTCCTCTCGTTATACAGGTGGGCGCCTATTTAAACTAAGACTGAAAATTATTCCTCTCGTTATACAGGTGGGCGCCTATTTAAACTAAGACATGAAAATTATTCCTCTCGTTATACAGGTGGGCGCCTATTTAAACTAAGACTGAAAATTATTCCTCTCGTTATAAAAGTGGGCGCCTATTTAAACTAAGATTGAAAATTATTCCTCTCGTTATACAGGTGGGCGCCTATTTAAACTAAGACATGAAATTTATTCCTCTCGTTATACAGGTGGGCGCCTATTTAAACTAAGACATGAAAATTGTTCCTCTCGTTATACAGGTGGGCGCCTATTTAAACTAAGACATGAAAATTATTCCTCTCGTTATACAGGTGGGCGCCTATTTAAACTAAGACTGAAAATTATTCCTCTCGTTATACAGGTGGGCGCCTATTTAAACTAAGACTGAAAATTATTCCTCTCGTTATACAGGTGGGCGCCTATTTAAACTAAGACATGAAAATTGTTCCTCTCGTTATACAGGTGGGCGCCTATTTAAACTAAGACATGAAAATTATTCCTCTCGTTATACAGGTGGGCGCCTATTTAAACTAAGACTGAAAATCATTCCTCTCGTTATACAGGTGGGCGCCTATTTAAACTAAAACATGAAAATTGTTCCTCTCGTTATACAGGTGGGCACCTATTTAAACTAAGACATGAAAATTATTCCTCTCGTTATACAGGTGGGCGCCTATTTAAACTAAGACTGAAAATTATTCCTCTCGTTATACAGGTGGGCGCCTATTTAAACTAAAACTGAAAATTATTCCTCTCGTTATACAGGTGGGCGCCTATTTAAACTAAGACTGAAAATTATTCCTCTCGTTATACAGGTGGGCGCCTATTTAAACTAAGACATGAAATTTATTCCTCTCGTTATACAGGTGGGCGCCTATTTAAACTAAGACTGAAAATTATTCCTCTCGTTATACAGGTGGGCGCCTATTTAAACTAAGACATGAAATTTATTCCTCTCGTTATACAGGTGGGCGCCTATTTAAACTAAGACTGAAAATGTTTTGGTGACCTTTCTGGTATTGCGTTCCTCTGCCTTCATCGACCTTTATTTTCCTGCAGCAGACAGAAAGACTTAATTAGTTTTAATCATGGTGGGGCAACGGTGATCTTTCCGTTGGGGGATGATTTCTCCCTTTTCTTTTCCTTGCTCTGTGCACCAATAACTGGTTGGTGGACGACGTTGCTTGCTGGGGTGGTTCTTGCTGGGAGTCTGCTTTTAATCCCGAAATTACCCCCCTTCAGGAGTTCACTTCCCCCGGAATTGTGAGGCATAGAATTGCATTTCTTGGGGATATCTTGTACTAGATTGATTTCCCTTTCCTGTGGCGTCTGACCACTTTGGACTGGTAGTAAACTTTGAAAAATCTCTTTCAACACGAATTCTTAGAAAGAAAAACGAAAGAAATAGAAAAAGAAGAAAATCTTTCTGAACCAATACTTGGTGGAAAAAGGAAAAGAGAAAAAACTTATCTGGACAACAGACTGGTCCTTGTGATCATGACGTGCACCATAGATTCCCGACCCAGTCTATTTGTATCAATCAACTTGCCAGATGACCTTACTTGCTGGGGATAAACGGGCGTCCATTTCTCTGTGAACGCGGATCCCTTTTGTTGATCTGTCTCGTCGCCTCATAGTGCCCTTCGAGGGGTTTTCACTAATGAGACTCTCTCTTTTCTCTCAGCTCCCGGCGCCTTATGGTGCCTGTGAAGGTTTTCACCAATAAGACTATCTCGTTTTATATCCCTCATCTTTCGTCGCCTCTCGGTGCCTGTGAAGGTTTTCACCGATAAGACTCTCTCATTTTATTTCTTTAGAGGAATCGGGGTGCTGTAGATACGACCCTCTCTTCTGGCGATTCCTTTGACCATCAATTCATTCCCAGTCTTACGATCCTCTTTTTTGCTGGGGATCGGTGTATTATTCTCGGCCTCATTTGCCTGACTTGGCATCTCTTGGACATTGATCGGGAGGTCTTTTGGATGTTGATGTTGGTTTTGGTGTGAGGTTAAAGAAAGGCTATAAAAATGAAAATACTTTGATGGGTGATGTGCTACAACTTTTGGAATCAAATCTTTGTTGGAACTTAAAACATAACCTCTGCCCCAGTTTTCTTGCTTGGGGAATTTATTTTTTACGCTTATGTTGAGCTATGTGCGTTACGCACACTGTGCCTATTATGCACACTATGTACATTATGCATCCTATATTCACTATGATGCACACTATGACCGAGCCGTGAGGCGCCTACGTATCCTCTTCGAGGAATCAGGTCAAACGTAGTTCCCACGGTTTTGTATTTCTTATGATTTTATCTTCTTTTTCTTTTCTTTTTTTTCTCTTTTTTTCATTTTTCTCTTAAAATTTTCTCTTCTTCTTCTTTCTCTTTTCATATCTTTCCCATTAGTGATTCCAAAAGAGGGGTATGAAAGAATAACTTAAAGCTCAAAAGGGAAAACAAGGGTAAAAGTGTTTGGATAGAAGAAAGAATTGCCTCCGTCATTTCATTATCCAATAAGTACCAAGTACAAACAAACGAACCAATAACTGCCATAATCAAATGAAATTACGCATAATATCTCTTGACTGCATCCGAATTGATAGCCATGTCAACACATCTTCCCTCGATATCCGTTAAACACAAAGCTCCATTGGACAATACTCTGGTCACGATATAAGGCCCTTGCCAATTTGGGGCGAACTTGCCTTTTGCCTCGACCTGGTGTGGGAGGATCTTCTTCAATACCTGCTGCCCTACTTCAAACTTCCTGGGGCGTACCTTCTTATTATACGTTCTCGCCATCCTTTTCTGATACAGCTGACCATGGCACACTGCTGCCAATCTTTTCTCGTCTATCAAGCTCAACTGTTCCAATCGAGCTTTGACCCATTCATCATCATCGATCTCGGCTTCAAGGACAATCCGGAGGGACGGAATTTCGACCTCCGCCGGTATTACGGCCTCAGTTCCGTACACCAACAAATAAGGAGTTGTACCTATGGAAGTCCGGACTGTAGTGCGGTAACCCAACAAAGCAAAGGGTAATCTCTCGTGCCATTGTCTGGACCCTTCCACCATCTTTCGCAGTATCTTCTTGATGTTCTTATTGGCTGCTTCGACCGCTCCATTCGCCTTGGGACGATATGGGGTGGAATTGCGGTGTGTAATCTTGAATTGTTGGCATACCTCTCTCATCAGGCTGCTGTTAAGATTCGCACCGTTATCCGTGATGATTACTTTTGGGATCCCAAATCTGCAGATGATATGGGAGTGCACAAAATCCACCACTGCTTTTTTAGTTACCGATTTGAAGGTTTTAGCCTCAACCCATTTGGTGAAGTAATCAATGGTTACTAGAATGAACCTATGACCGTGGGATGCTGCTGGATCGATAGGTCCAATGACATCCATGCCCCATGCCACAAACGGCCAGGGTGCTGACATCGTATGTAACTTTGTTGGCGGAGAATGAATCCGATCTCCATGTATCTGACACTGATGGCATTTCCTCACGAAAGTGATACAGTCATGTTCCATGGTGAGCCAATAAAACCCTGCCCGAAGGATCTTCCTTGCCAATACATATCCGCTCATATGTGGCCCGCAAACTCCAGCATGTACCTCTGCCATAACCGCCGTGGCTTGACCGGCATCTATACATCTCAACAATCCCAAATCTGGGGTCCTTTTGTATAGCACTCCTGCGCTGAGGAAGAAACCATTTGACAAACGCCGAAGGGCTCTCTTTTGGTCTCCAGTGGCCTGTTCCGGATATATCCCCATTCTGAGGTATTCTTTGATATCATGAAACCAGGGCTCGCCATCTGCTTCCTCTTCTACGGCGTTGCAATAAGCGTGCTGATCACGGACCTGGATGTGCAGAGGATCAACATACATTTTGTCAGGGTGGTGCAACATTGATGCTAAGGTGGCCAATGCATCCGCAACCTCGTTATGAACTCTCGGGATATGTTTGAATTTTACCGATCGAAATTGCTTGCTCAGATCGTGCAAGCATTGTCGATAAGGTATGAGTTTCAAGTCCCGTGTTTCCCATTCACCCTGAATCTGATGTACCAAGAGGTCCGAGTCTCCCAAGACCAAGACGTCTTGGACATCCATGTCCGCAGCCAATCGTAGACCCAAAATGCAAGCTTCATACTCGGCCATATTATTGGTGCAATAGAAGCGTAGTTGAGCCGTAACAGGATAATGGCATCCCGTTTCAGAAATGAGTACTGCTCCTATTCCCACCCCTTTCGCGTTTGCAGCTCCATCGAAGAAAAGCTTCCAACCCGGTTCCTCGGGTAACTCCAGCTCGTTTGTATGCATTACCTCTTCGTCGGGGAAATACGTTCTTAAAGGCTCGTATTTTTCATCAACAGGATTCTCTGCCAAATGATCAGCCAGTGCCTGGGCTTTCATGGTTGTCCTCGTCACATAGATGATATCGAACTCTGTGAGCAGAATTTGCCATTTTGCCAACCTTCCTGTGGGCATAGGTTTCTGAAAGATATACTTCAATGGGTCCAAACGGGATATGAGATAAGTAGTGTACGATGACAGGTAGTGTTTCAACTTCTGAGCTACACAAGTTAGGGCACAGCATGTTTTCTCGAGTTGAGTGTACTTGACTTCATATACTTTGAATTTCTTGCTAAGATAGTAGATGGCCTGCTCCTTCCTTCCTGTGTCATCATGTTGCCCTAATACGCAACCAAAAGAATTTTCCAGGACCGTCAGATAAAGAATCAAGGGCTTCCCTGGCTGAGGCGGGACCAATACGGGTGGATTACACAGATACCCTTTGATTTGGTTGAAAGCCCCTTGACACTCTGCCGTCCAACTTACCGCAGCATCTTTTCTCAGCAACCGAAATATGGGCTCACAAGTCGCCATGAGTTGAGCGATGAACCTGCTGATATAATTGAGTCTACCCAGCAAACTCATTACCTCTGTTTTGTTCTTTGGCGGTGGCAGATCTCGGATGGATTCGATTTTGGATGGGTCTAACTCAATCCCCGTCGACTGACGATGAATCCTAACAACTTTCCTGATGGAACCCCGAATGCGCATTTGGCCGAGTTAAGCTTGATATCATACCTTCGGAGTCTTTAGAAGAATCTCGTTAGGTCTGCTACATGGTCTTCCTGACGCCAAGACTTTATGATCACATCATCGACGTACACCTCAATTTCTTTGTGTATCATGTCGTGAAACACAGCAGTCATTGCTCGCATGTACGTTGCCCCGGCATTCTTTAGTCCGAACGGCATTACCCGATAGCAGTAAGTTCCCCATGGTGTGATAAATGCGGTCTTTTCCGCATCTTCTTCGTCCATTAGGATCTGATGATAACCCGCATAGCAATCCACAAATGATCCGATCTCGCGCCCAGCGCAATTATCGATCAAGATATGGATGTTGGGTAATGGAAAGTTGTCTTTGGGACTGGCTTTGTTGAGGTTGCGGTAGTCGACGCACACCCTGATTTTCCCGTCCTTCTTTGGAACTGGTACCACATTGGCCAACCACTCGGGATATCGAGTGACCCGAATGACCTTCGCCTGCAACTGCTTAATCACCTCTTCTTTGATCTTTACACTCATTTCTGTTTTAAATTTCCTTAGCTTTTGCTTGACCGGAGGGTATGCCGGGTCAGTGGGCAATTTGTGAACCACTAAATTGGTGCTTAATCCTGGCATATCATCATATGACCATGCAAAAACATCTTTGAATTCCATGAGGGTTTCGATCAATTCTTCCCTGACATTCGGCTCAATATGGATGCTGATTTTGGTTTCTCGGACATTATCAGCGTCCCCTAGATTCATAGCCTCAGTGTCATTTAGGTTAGGTTTGGGTTTTTCTTCAAATTGGCGCAGTTCTCGGTTTATCTCTTCAAAGGCTTTATCTTCGTCATATTCAGATTCATCGTTGCAAATGACCTCTTGTGTCATTAAGTCGGATTCAGATTGATTTATTAGACTAGGTCGACGATCAGCTGTGCATGCCATGTCATTAGAACCAGTAAAAAGAGAACTGTTCAGAAAGAAAAAGGAACAAAACAAAATTAAAATGGGCAAAAGGAGAGAACTTTATTAAACTTGCGGGATAAAAGGGTTCACACTTTTACAAAACAAAAGTAAAATTTGGATTACACCCTCGAATAATCCGAACAAAACAAAACAAACAAAACATAAATCAAAGCCTACTACCAAGACTCCCCTCGGACAGGAAGAGGAGTAACCGTCCAGTTGTTGGTTTTGGCCTTAGGCCCCACAAACTGTATCTCTGCTCCGCTGGAACCTTCTCCAGCTTCTACCATACTGACATCAGCGAATAGCCTCTCGAAACTCTGATTCAGGTCCCCATCCATACCAATCAATGGTCCTAGGATCTTCGGGACTGGCGACCCCTTGGCACTGGCTCTGACAAAGGACCTTGAGAGACGTGGCACCGGTTTGGGCAGAAACCAGACCCTCTTCTTCATTTTTCGCGCTTGCTTCCTATCTACTGCGGTTGGTTTGAACCCCAATCCGAAAGTTTCCAGATTTTTAGGCAGGGTGACAGGTTGGACAATCCCCTGAAGCTCGACTCCCAGGCCTCTTCCCGGCACAAATCCATCATCCAGCATTTCCGAGACCATCATGACTGTCGCGGCAGCTACCCTAGGGTGCGGGATGATTTCTCCTTCAGAAATTTTGTTTGCCGACACTGTATCGAAAATCTGGTAGACCCAAGGACCTTTGTCATCATCGGTCTCTATGAAAGGTACAATGGCGCCACCCATGGTGCATGCCGTGTCCTCGCCGTGTAGCACGACCTCTTGCCTTTCCCACTCGAACTTCACCATCTGATGTAGGGTGGAGGGCACTGCTTTGGCTGCATGAATCCATGGTCGTCCTAACAGAAGGTTATAAGATACTGTGGCATCTAGCACCTGGAATTCCATGGTGAACAGGACTGGACCGATGGTCAATTCAAGTACAACATCCCCTACCGTGGCTGTTCCATTTCCGTCGAATCCTCGGACGCAGATGCTATTCTTGCGAATTCTTCCGTGATTGACCTGTAACTGGTTTAGAGTGGATAATAGGCAGATATTGGCACTTGAACCGTTATCCACTAATGCCCGAGTAACTACCGAGTTTTCACATTTGACAGTTAGGTAAAGAGCTTTATTATGCTCTGTACCTTCCATCGGCAGGTCATCATCTGAGAATGTTACCTTGTTCACCTCAAAAATCTTGTTGGCAATGGTTTCCAGGTGGTTTACAGAAATTTCGTTGGGCACATGAGCTTCGTTCAATATCTTCATCAGGGCCCGACGATGCTCCTCAGAATGGATCAGTAATGACAGCAGCGAGATCTGGGCCGGTGTCTTCCTCAGTTGTTCGACCACGGAGTAGTCCTGTACCTTCATCTTTCTCAGGAACTCCTCAGCCTCTTCTTCAGATACAGGTTTCTTGGTTGCAGCCGTGTTGGTTCTTCTCAGCTCCGCCGGAGCAAAACACCGACCTGATCGAGTTAGCCCCTGTGCTTCACAACTAACTTCCTCCACCTGTTTTCCTTTGTACATCACTACTGCCTTCTCATATTTCCAAGTCACAGCCTTGCTATCAATCATTGACAGCTGGACTACAGGCTTTATAGTGACCAATTCTCTGTATACCCCCTTCAACGCAACCGTAGGTGTGGGCGGAGTCCCTAATATTACCAACTTGTTTGGCTCGGGTTTGCTTGTTATGGCGGACGGGCTCTTTCCCCATATTACTACTGGCTTGTCGCCTTCTCCCTGCGACTGTACCCCCACTCCTCCACTGGCTGATCCTTCTTTCGGAGCGGCCTGGATCATCATCACTGTTTGCGAGGGCTTTCTCAACTCTCCTCCTTCATACACCAACTCGATCATATGCGTCTCGTGGTGCGCTGGCAGTGGGTTCTGATTGATGTTAGGAGCCTCCGGTGTCTGGACCTCAATTTTGTTAGTGTCAATGAGATCTTGTATTGCCTGCTTCAGCCTCCAACATTTTTCAGTTTCATGTCCCAGCATCCCTGAGCAATATTCACAGCTTATCGTCCTGTTCACATTTTGAGGCGGGGGTTTTGCTCTCGGGGTTCGACAGGACTTACCAAACCCAACCGTCTCAATTTGTGGAATACTGCGGTATAGGACTCTCCCAGCTCAGTAAAGGCTCTATGTTTCTGTAGCCTATCATTTTTAGCTGCTTGACTCCCTCGAAAACCTGTCCCTGGAGGGTTCCTGTATGCTCTGGGCGGAGGGTAGGTATTTTGTGGTGGTGGGTAGTTATTATGTGGAGCTGGGTATGTGTTGTGGGGAGCCGGCGCACGCCATTGCGGGCGAACCGGAGGTTGGGCGTATGTCTGGGCTTGATGGACGGTGAAATGCGGTTCTTGGGGTGGATAGTAGTGATGTGGTGGGTTGTATGGGTAGTTTGTCCTGTGAGGTCTGGGTTGGTTGTAGTGTGGCCTGCCAGATCCGGACCAACTGCCTGCCTCGATCGAGGCAACTTCTTCTTTCTTTCTTCTCAGCGCACCTCCCGTGCCGTTCTGAATAGCCTGGGTCGTTGCCTTGAGTGCCGAGTAGTTCAGGATTTTGTCAGACCTCAGACCCTCTTCTATCATGACCCCTATCTTGACCACCTCGTTGAAGGATTTTCCAACCGTTGTCACCAAGTGACCAAAGTAGGTTGGATCCAATGTTTGTAAGAAATAGTCCACCATCTCTCCCTCTCTCATGGGAGGATCGACTCTGGCCGCTTGCTCTCTCCAGCGGAAACCGAACTCGCGAAAACTTTCCCCGGGTTTCTTCCCAGTCCTCAACAATGTGAGACGGTCAGGGACTATCTCGAGATTGTACTGGAAATGACCTGCGAAAGCCTGCGCCAGATCATCCCAAGTGTACCACCTACTGGAATCCTGCCTGGTATACCATTCTAGTGCAGATCCGCTCAGACTTTGGCCGAAATAAGCTATCAGCAGCTCATCTTTGCCGCCTGCCCCTCTCATTTTGCTACAGAATCCCCGCAAATGTGCCATGGGATCGCCGTGTCCTTCATATAAATCAAACTTAGGCATCTTGAACCAAGCCGGGAGTTGGACGTCCGGGAAAGGGCATAAATCTTTGTAAGCTACGCTGACTTGGTTGCCCAAACCGTGCAGGTTCCTGAAGGACTGCTCCAGGCTTTTGAACATTCTCAATACCTCATCCTGTTCAGGGGCGTTAACCGGCTTTTCAATCTCTGCCGGTACCTCCAAGTGCGGATTGTAGGCCTGGGGCTTGGGGGAATGGAATGTATGCTCAGGGGGGTAGTACTGCATATCGTGGGCCTGAAACAATGGCTCACTGGTCGTTCTTTGCAAGGTGGCTGATAGGGGTACCACAAAGGTGGGAATATTTGGTGTTGGGAGAGGTTGATGGGGTGGTGGAGCTTGGGAATCATGAGGGCTTCTTTCTTGATGATAACGGGGATTCGGGAGGCTTGTGGAAGGGCCGGAATGAGGGTATTCCGGCATGCGCCCCAATGGCTCAGGACTCTTTTGTGCTTTGGCTAAAGCTAGCTGCATTGCATTCATCTCTAGTCCCATCCTTTCAATCTTTTCCATCGCTTCTTTTAACAACTGGCTCATCGGCCTTTCTTCCTCGTTACTATTCTCTGAAGTAGTCATGCTTATTGCTACCGGTCCTTTGGATCTGGTTTGGTAAGGGTGTGTTGCCAGAATTCTTTAACAACTAACTGTCTTGATCAGACAACAACAAACTTTGTTAGCGTTAGAGTTTAACGGATTTAATCTCAACACATAGAGGATGCAATGCTCCTAGGCAGTTAACCGTTTCTACATGCTTTGCTTTAAACAACATGCGTCATCCCGGTTTGCTCATTTATCCCCTTTTCTTGTTTTTTTTTATTTATTATTTTTCCTTTTTTATTTTTATATTTTCTTTTCTTTCTTTATTAAAAGCGGTCGAATCTTATGGGGATTGCCTACGTATCACGTCCCCGCGCGAATCAGACCAGGCGTAGTTCTGCCTTAAAGTAAAGAAACACAAAATTCTTGTGAAATCGTTAAATTCATTCTCAAAATTTTGCTATTACAAATTACTTCAAGCAAGGAATAGCAATAGTACAGACTCCACAGTTCTTAACCCGTTTTGACTAAAAGAAAAGAAAACAACATATGGAAAAGCAACAAAGCCAAATAAACAAGACTCAACCAAAGATTAATTTTCCAACTTAGGGGCCCGCGAGGCATCATTCGGCCTTTCCGCGGCCCTTGGTGTGAGGTCCCTCTGCAGGCTTTTCAACTCATTCATGATTCGGTGGACGCAACCCATGATGGAAACAAGGAGGGTCTTCCGAGGCATTTGCTCGCATGCCAGGCATCTCATGTAGATGTAATGCCCAATCTCGTCGATCCTTCCTCGAATGTTGTCCCTTTCTGCGAACAACTGCCTTATCTGTCGGTTCTTCAATCCTAGTGTTTGCGCATTGTTGGCAAGCTGATCCTGGAACATCTCCATTTGTCTTTCCATTCTGGTCATTGCATCGTAACATCGCCTTCTGTCGGCTTGGGCATCTCGTGTTTGCTTGAAGATCCTCTCTTGAAGAGAGGAATTCGTTTCCCTTAATGTCCCGATGCTCAGTTCATAATCCCTTATGACTTGTTGCAGGCGCTGCCTCCGGGCCATTGTACCCTTTGCCCACTTGGTCCGCAATCTTGCTGTGCTAGCCTTGGCTCTTTCCAAATCTTCCTGGCATTCCGCAACCTGATCCTTTAACCCCGCTATCAATCTTTTATCCGCCCGGCTTCTCAGCTGGTTATCAGCCTCCTTTTTCATCCTCCGGATCTGAGCTTTGAGGATCTCGCCTTCTCTGATTAATCTGTTCTTTTCTCCCTTGTGGGCAGCAGACTGTAATTGGCATTCAAACCTCATATCCTGAACTTGTTGCTTCAGTTTGCCTGTTTCGGCAAGATATTCCCGCTCTTTGGCCAACCAGCCCCACTGCTCTTGTGAAGATTTGGCAAATTCTTGCAGGTGAGGTCTTTTGGTCGGCCTTCCAGATGATGTCTCCCCTTTGTACCAGGCCTGATACCCGGGCGAAACTTCCCCTTTTGCCCGATTCATTACACAAGTATTTGCTTCTAAGTATTGACATTGGCTCCAAATTTGACGAACCCTTGCTTCAGGAAACTGGCCGTCGGGACTGATCTCGATTACCTGGATG
Source organism: Nicotiana sylvestris (assembly GCF_000393655.2). Classification (NCBI taxonomy): domain Eukaryota; kingdom Viridiplantae; phylum Streptophyta; class Magnoliopsida; order Solanales; family Solanaceae; genus Nicotiana; species Nicotiana sylvestris. The sequence goes on along the minus strand of NC_091059.1, from coordinate 66,037,993 downwards.
CTCAGATCCTCGTCTTTCGGCACTATCTGATACCTCCCAAGTTGCCTTAAAACCCGATGCGGCGCGTATGGTTGAATGCTCTTAAGTCCCATTAAGAGAAAATGGGGCCTGGCTGCTGGCATGTATATGACTTCGTCGATCGGTAACCATCCTAGCGCCCACTGTATTTGACTGGCGTTGAGGGTATGGAAATATGAGGTCCATGCTGTGACTCCTTCCGGTAGGTAGGTCTCATTAACTCTGGTATAGAACTCCTCTATGCAGGTCTTTTCAGCGGATCCATGGCTCAGAAACTGGGCTCGGTGACATAGGTGTTCGGTCATCCACATTTGCAACAACAAATTGCAACCCTCGAAAAAGCTTCCTCCGGCTTTGCAAGACGTGAGAGCCCGGAACATATCAGATACTATCATGGGCGCCAACGTACTATCTCTCTGTGTGAGCAACGTACTGACGACCCCTGCTATCTTTATGTCAATATTCCCGTCTTTTCTTGGGAATACTAGTAGTCCTAAGAAAGTTATCATGAAAGCAATCCGTCTATGTTCTTCCCACTTTTGACGATTACTTTTGCTGCACAACTGGTTTTCTGGCTTGTCGAATCCTCCTATGTGACCATATCTTTGATATATGAAACTCATGCTGCAAAAACCTTTTGCCAAGTCAGGGTTATGAATTGTTCTGACTATCTTTAAGGAGTCCAGAAACCGGTGTATTGCTACAGCTCTTGGAGCAATCAGATATTTGTGCCTCAAAGGAGTCTCAGCGCTGCCGATATACCCTGCTATTTCTTCTAAAGTTGGGGTAAGTTCAAAGTCCGAGAAATGGAAGACATTGTGCGCAGGATCCCAGTGGGGGACTAGTGCCCTTATGATATCTCCTCGTGGCCTGATATCCAACAAACTCGTGAGGCCTTTCAGATACTTCTTGATTTCGTCATGCCCTTCTTTGCCTAAATCATTCCACCAGAGCCGCAATTGGAGGGGGATTTTATTCATGATTGAAAAGGGTTCATTTGGAGTCGTGCTCATTCTGCACATTTATTAATAAGATTTTAACAAACGAAACTTATTCTGATAAAAAACAAAAATATATACGATTTTTCTCAAAAGGATTTCTGAACACGACCTCTCAGCACTTCATGAACGAAGATTTTTAAGGTTGTGTGAGGAAAAAAACGAGGTGGCCGTCTGTACCAAGGCAGCCTTCCGGAGTTCCTTTCGGGAACATTTGGCCATTTTTGACATAAGCGGCATCACCCGGACTTGTTTATGACTCTTTTATCATTTTTCAAAAATAGAAAATTCAACATTGCAAACACGGCCTTTCAATGCCTCGGGGACGAAGATTTTTAAGGCTATGTGGGTCGACTGGACCAAGTCTTAAAATGACCCAAAGGTGGCTGATTATGCAAAGTCAGCCTTCCGGCGTCCCTTTCGGAAACATTCGGCCATGTCTTGATAAAACAGCGGCACCCGACTTCTTTATGACAATTAAAATTTGACATATTTGTTTTTTGCTATTTTTTTTTTGTAAAAAGGGGGAAGTTACATCGCTAGACTTATTTACGACAAAATTAAAAATCTTTGACATTTTTTTTCTTTTTTTTTATTTGTTTTTGGTTTTTTAGCAAAAAGGTGGGGTTGGACCCGATGAGGGTTGCCTACGTATCTCACACCCGGTGAGAATCAATCCCGCGTAGTTCGGGTAATCAAGAATAAGTAGATGAACTAACTTTTTTTTTTTTCTGAATTTGTGAAAGAACTACTTTAAAAGAAGAAAGGAAGTATATTTTTGATTTTTGATTGATTTTCTTTTTAAAAAAAACACTTCCAAGATATATTTTTTGAATTTTCATTTGCATTATTTTTTATTCTAAAGAAAAGAAGAATATATTTTTTTGGAATTTTCCCTTTAATAAAAGAAATGCTTCTAAAATGTTTTTTTTTTGAATTTTGCATTTTCTTTTCAATTTTGAAAGAAGAATCAAAATATTTTCGGATTTTTCTTCTTATTATACATTTTTTTTTAAAAAAAATAATAATTAAAAGACTTTCTAAAGAAGTTAATAATGGAAAATATTTTTGGATCTTTTTTTTTGTTTTTGAAAATTGGGAGTCTAAAAACTTTTCTAAACTTTTTGGCAAGACAAATATTTTTGCAACAAATAAAGACATATATATATTTTTTGGAAAAAAAAATTTGGATATATATATATATATATATACATGTATATATTTGTGACAAATAATGAAAGACTCTTTTTTATTATTATTATTTTTTGAATTTTCATAAAAAAAACCATTTAAAAATAAGACTTTTTTTTTTAAAAAAAAAATTATTTTATAACAAGACAAACTATATATTTCTATATTTTTCTGAAAAACAAAACAGAACAACGATTTTTCTATTTTTCCTTTGCTTTTAATAAAACAAACTAATAAGACGTTTTTTTTCGTTTTCTCAAAATTTCGGCAGAGTTTTGACAGTATTTGGGTATTGGTTTCTTTTCAAAAATAAACAATCAATTCCTTAACCGTTATTTCCCTTTTCTTCAATTTCACAAAATTCATAATATTCAAACATCGGTCAGCATGCGGGTACGAGACAAATAAATGCACGGAAAACAAATAGGATGCATCAGGATGACCTTTTCATATCAGGTCGCTAGTCCTAGACGGACCCAACCCCTGTGTTGAGTCCCCTGAGTCAAATGCAACGTGATGCAAATAAGCGTTCCTACTAGGGATCCGGCATGAAGTCACGTTATTCTATGTTCAAAAACCTGGGTCGGTGTTCTAGACAGTGTACCCGAGCGGACAACTCGAGCTGAGGAAGGAGCTCCTTTCCGGGAACCAAAAGGCCAGCCGGCTTAGAAACTTTCCGAGCCTCTTTTATTCAGGGTATGACACTAACAGAATAGGGAGTCTCAACCAGTAAGCACATCCCCGGAGGTAAGAAGAGAAAGGTTTCGGCACAATTTATATACAGTTCAAATAATATCAAAGCGGTAAAAGCAGCATTTAGCACATTAGGCTCAAACATGTAAAAATCAGATAATAAATAAAGCCAAATAATAACAATTATTCTAAGCTCAAATTCTTAACCCTGAACCAGTGGTTCTGGGTGTTAGATCCCCAGCGGAGTCGCCAGAGCTGTCACACCTCCTTTTTCCGCACCCGAGGGGGTGCAAGGGAGTTTTTTCCAATTAAAGGACAATCGAAACGAGATTTGTTTATTTATTTCAGAGTCGCCACTTGGGAGATTTAGGGTGTCCCAAGTCACCAATTTTAATCCCGAATCGAGGAAAAGAATGACTCTATATTATAGTCTGCGTACCAGAAATCCGGATAAGGAATTCTGTTAACCCGGGAGAAGGTATTAGGCATTCCCCAGTTCCGTGGTTCTAGCACGGTTGCTCAACTGTTATATCCGGCTTGATTATCTGATTTTATACGAATGTGAACTTATGTGCCAATTTTATCTTTTAACCGCTTTTATCATTCACTGTTATTTTTATAGGACTTGCAACGTCGTGAAAACATATCTCGAACCACGTTACATCAATGCACACGTGGTTATTGACATATCTCGACTCGGTTGAGATTTGAATTTGGGTCACATAAATGTGCACCCGAATTTAGGGAGATATCATTATTAAAGTCGCGCCTAAAGCAACTAACGCATTATTATTTTTGGGGTAGGGCCGTGAAATTTGCTAAACGGCCTATCCCGGAATCTAAGTATTTAATACATATATTTTGTGAGGGCCCCGCAGTTTGTCCCTTTTATTTGGCAAGGCTCGCCTCATCTTATTATTATTATTTTTTTTTAAGAGAATTTGCAACGTTATGGAAATGCGTCTCAGACCACGTCACAATCAATGTACCCGTGATTAGAAACACATTTCGACTCCGTTGAGACTTGGATTTGGGTCACATAAATGTGCACCCGAGTTAAGAAGGTAACATTATTAAATACGCGCTTAAAGCAACTAGCGTATTGTTATTTTGGGAAAGGCCGTGAAATTCGCTAAGCGGCCTGTCCCGAATTCTAAGAATTTTAATAGGGTTCCTATTATTCCTAACTTTGCTAACGTATTGTTATTGTTATTAAACCCAACTTCCATTACTAACAAATGAGAAATAAGGTTTAAACGCTAGTAGTCATGATTTTTTTTCATTCAGACGTTCACATACCCATTACAACGAGAGTACATAATATATGCGAGCACATATGTTCGCAACAAATCACTGGATGTCAAATTGTTCCCTTAATAAACACAAATATATGCATAGAAGTAGACATTCTCGTACAAAAACTTAAGTTCACAATATGTTCTCACATTTACTTTAAGCATATGCAGTAACTAATCATAAGATGAACATTTTTAACAAAAACGACAAAAATTGCATTGTTGACATTCATCTTAAACCATAATATGCGAATCGAACGAAATGAAACAAAGGACGAAGAACACTAACCTTCGAACCTCGACAAACCTAGAACGACAAATAGCGCCCCCGACGGAACTCAAGCCGGATCTCACTGAACAACGACGGAACCTCGGACAAACGCCTCGACGTACCGGACCTCGATGACCTAAAGACGACCTCGATGGAAATAGAAAGCTCGGACCCACAACTGTCAACAACCAAGGATTGTCTAGATATGAGGAGGAAACAGCTATAGAGGGTCGTTTGGGGCTGTGGTCGACGCGGCTACTGGTTGCAAGCTTGCGAGGGGTCGTTTGGGCAGTGGTTCATGGCGGGAGGCGTCGCTAGACTGGGGGTCATTTGGCGACGTTGGAGTTCAGTGATGGTGCTTGGACGTGAGGTTGGTGGCGATGGTTGGAGTTTGGACGTGAGAGGGTGGCTGGATAACGCAGCGGCAGTTACTGCTGCTTGACCTGAAATGAGGGGTCGTTTGGAGAAGATGGTGAGGCTACTGGTCGACGGAGGGAGCTCGTTGCGACGGGGGTGCGCCTGGTTTGGACGTGGTGTTTGGACGTTGGTGGAGGGTCAGTGACGACGAACAGCAGTGTCGTCGGGGCCGTGGTCGAGGACGGAGCTAGTAACGGCAACAATGGCGGATTCAAGGAGGAGGAAGGCGATGGTCGTCACTGTCGCGACTGGTTTTAGTTACGACGGGGTGAGGGCTGCTGACGGGTTGATGACGCTGCTGCCGGACTGGTTTGGGTAACAATGGTGGTTTGTCGACGGTGGTGATGGAGGAGGAAGAAGGGGTGGTTGTTTGGGTGGTTTGACGGAGGTGGAAGCAGGTGGTTAGGGTTGTTTTCGTTCTTCTTCTTCTCTTCTTTTTCAAGAAGAAGATCAACAGTGTCTTTGTTCTTAAAAAATTCCAAAGTCCTCCCCCTTGGCTTGTTTGTCCGTGCATTTGTATAGTTTTTGCCAAGACAAATGAGCCCCACGCGTGGTGGGGTTCGAGACTTGTGTCCCCCACGCGTGGTGGTGTTCCCCGTGTATCGTGTTTCGTCCGTGTTCCCCACGCGTGTCCCCTCATGTGTGGTGGACTCGGATTATTATGGGCTAGGTCCGAAATTAGGCCTAAAAGCGGGTGATTTGAACCCGAATATTATTCTTTTGCCCGGACCCGAGAAATAGGAACACGTTGCTTAACTAGTCCTATGTAAGCAAAATAACTACCAAAAAATAAGACTAGTATTTAACAAAACTATATCTTTTTAAATATTTTTTCAAGATTTAAAATAGCTACAAAATATTAATAAAACTATTTTTTTGTAATTTTCGTTTTTTAAATATTAAGATAAAATATGAAGTAATATTTTTTTTTGTATTTTTCAAAGTTAAAATGACAATAAAACATTAATAGAACTATATTTTTTGTAATTTTCGAAATTATATAAAGTACAAAAATAAAGTGCAATTTTTGTATTTTTTCAAATTTATGAGAGATACATAAACTAAAATTTATATATATATATTTTTTATAATTTTTCTTTTTGCAACGAAATAAAGTAAATATAGTTAAAATAGCTATATTAGACCTAAATTACATATTTATGCTAAAAATGTGAAAATTCTCGGGGAGGGTCAAAAATCCGGTGTCTACACCAGCAGGTAGGCCTGATTCAGGCTTCTTATCTGAAATATGCAACAAATCAGTCTGCCCCAACTTTTAAGTTTAATCAGACCCTAATCAGTACGTGTAAGACATGCTAAACTATATGCTTTTCTTTGATTTAAGGAGGTCTTTTTGAGCCTTATTTGTTTATATGCTTCCCCATACTTGTTATATATATATTTTTGCTTGTCGCCTTAGTATTTTTACCTTTGAAACCACAAATAAGCCCAACTTCTCCTCCTTTTTAGGAATAGTTGTCCCAAGTACTTCCGGGGTTGATAGGATTGGGGCGGGTAAAAGTATGCAATAAGTAAACGAGACCGATCTGCGCTTTAATACCTTAACGGGGTGGGAAGGATAGATATAGATATGATGACCACGCGATAATGTCACGTGTAACCCCTCATCGAGGAGCGATTATCGGGCATTGTATGGGGTGATACATATTATTTATAAACCTAGGACCCTCTTCCCTTTACTTGTTTATTTCATTGTTTACTTTCAAATTTCAAACTATTTTTCTCAAAATTTCAGCTTTTCTTTCGTTTCTTTTAACTTCATCTATTTGCAACCATTATGTGAAAACTCCCTCTTATTTGAAAGCCATACTTGCCTACAAGTTATTTGTATTTAAAGTCGCAACCATAGCCTGGTCGGGAACCACACTAGTGGATCCTGAAGGGTGCCTAACACCTTCCCCTCGGGATAATTCAAGCCCTTACCCAACCTCTGGTTTTCTAAATCAAACCCTTCTTAGTGTCCTAATGCACTTTAATTATTAGGTGGTGACTCTTCAATTCAAACCCAATTCCCAAAAGGGAACGAGTTGCCCTCCCAAATGTCATAAACCCGATTTTGCGAGAAAAAGGGGGCGCGACAGCAGATGAGGAGATGGCGATTCATTTGAAAGACATCACTAATGTTCGAGCTGAGATGGAGCAGGCTCTCAATCGTGAGAAGAGGATCAAGGGATACGTTCGTTGTAGATCCCAAGGAGGGGTGCATGAAGGGATCAGTGCCAGGGGTTTTGTTCTCTTAGAAGAGTTGGCCCGAGCGAAGGCGGACGAACATGATGCTCGGTTTACTTCTTGCTGACGTCATGGGGAGCAAAATTGGGGCTGGTAGGTCGTAGCCTTCTAGAACAGAGCGTAGATTTTGCCATTTTGTATTTTCTATTCGCATAGCATGTTTGTAGATGGAGACCGCACCTTTTGCGCTTGCAAAAAGAAAAGAAAACTTGAAGCTTCATCTCCTTTATATTTCCCTCCGCATTGCTTTTGACCAGGCGGGTTGGTTCCGGAGTTCGTTGGGTAGGACCGAGGGCTCTTGTATGCTCGGTAGATGCGGCCTTTAGTGCAAGCTGGCATTAAGCTCTTATGCTTTGCCCAACTATTTTGGGTTGAGTCTCCGATTCAGATTTTTGACTCGAGCTTACTTGACCTTTAATCTTTCACGCCTGCATGGGCGACAACGGCTCTTACGCCTTGTCCTTGGGCATTTGATTCTTAACTACTTTGGGTTCAGTTTTCGAGTCGGGTTGCGACTCGTGCTTAACTGACCCTAAAAGAATTTTTGTGCCTGCATGGGCGGACGATGATGGTTCTTACATCTTGGGTCGAAGTGACCTTTTATGTATATGGCCTTGAGGCTTGTGGAGCTGGAGACGATGGCACTTATGTTGTGCCTTTTGGCATGTGTAGTTAACTGTTTTGGATCTGGCTCCGAATTGGGTTACAACTTGAGCTTATTTTAATCCTCAAGTTTTCAATTTTACAATGCTGTTGGTCATTGCGACCTTTTAGTGTGCAGCCCTGAGGCTCATTTGGCTGGTGACAATAGCTCTTACGCTTTTTCCCTTGGGCATATTTTAGGCTTTGTTATCCTCTCGTTAAGGTCTTTGTGAAATAATTTTGCCTGACCCGTCGTTGATTCGGGAAGAACCTCGATTTCAAATTGTTAACGACGATGTTCGAGTACCTCGGAAGGTTTAGCTCGTAGGTTGAGTAGCTCGAAGCCTTGTGATTTGGAACTGACATGTTCGAAACTCGTTTGCCTGTTGAGGGAAGCTTGTTTTAACCGGTTCTTTCCGAAGTAGATTTGAAGTATTGGCCTGCGATTTTGTTAGCGACGGTCGGGCATCCCCGAGTAGCGTTAATTTGGCTGGTGTAGCCGTTTTGACCGTAGTCATATGTGTTTGGCCGGAGCCATTTTTTGATCCCGAGTAATAGTTTAGGCGTCTATATCAAGGGTATGCCCTTTCGAGAGTCTTACAAATGCGACATATAGCCTAATCTTCGGGATTGAGTTTTATGCCTGTAGTAAGGTATTACAAAATTTTCATGCCTATTGAGGTCTTACAATTTTGTCATGCCTGTTGAGGTCTTACAGTTTGTCATGCCTGTTGAGGTCTTACAGTTTGTCATACCTGTTGAGGTTTTACAGTTTTTGTTGCTATGTAAAATAGAACTGGCTTAGACCGAGTCTGGCCGCTTGGGGTCTTACGACCTTGGGTTTTCCAGCGTATGGCAATTGGCAACAGTCTCTGAGTCATCGAGTTTGCTTAGGCTCGAAGGCCGTTACTCGTGAGCTCGGAATTGCCTCGTTGGGGTGCCAAATTGTTGTCACCAAGTCTTCAAGTATTTCGGGGCATACTTGGTGGAGAGATCCCTGTTGTGAGCATGCTGAACTTTCTTTTGGAATACGAGGTGCTTTTGGTGAAAGATACCCTTTGATTGATTGGCTTAAATATATGTTGTTGTGTTAAATACATCTTTGTTAGACCGATTTTGCTCGCTTGAGGTCTTACGGCCTCAGGTTTTTAAGTGTGTGGCGACTAGCGATGGTCTCCGAGTACTCAAGGTATCCCTGATGTTGGTGACGCTGGGCGATTTTCGTGTTGACATACCTGAGGGTTTTGGGATTTTGGAGTTTCGACCCAGAGGTCGTCTGAGCGTTGAATTGCTGGTGTCAGTCCCTAGATGTTTGGGACATTTCCGACAAAAGAATTGTTACCCTACTATGCGAAGGTGTATTTGACAAAAGGTATCCTTTGATTGCTTGGTACAATAGTACATGTATTTGACTATATGGACACAGTTTATTCGACCATTTGGCCCGGTACATTGCTTTCCTACAGGAACCCCATTTGACATTTGAAGACCTTTTCGAGCGGGTAGCTTTCTGGGGGAATTCCCCTCACCGTTTAAAGTTGTCTACAAGTGAAGTTTTGAGCATTTGTGGAGTTTTCCCTAGGCAGCTTCGCAAATGTTGCCTCGTTAAAAACCTTGCCGGTAAAACCCTTCTTTTGGGACAAAAACTCGGTCAAAGGAAAAGAGTGCAACAGATGCATTTTTTGAGCCTCAAGGTCTGCAGGCAGTGCTAGCGTTATGACAGCTCCGGTCGAGTACCTGCATAAGGGTTAGTTCTAAATTTGAAACAAAAAAGGGAGATGGTCGTAGCTTGAAGTAAGATATGCTGGCGATGCCTCGGGATTGATTTGTTACAATTGCTTGAGGTGAAGTCGCGGTATGGGTTTTTACTTCGTTTTGTCATGTTCGATCAAGGGTGAGGCCTAATTTTCCCTTTGGTTTGTTCGGGGGCGGAGGTACGAACGTTGGTACCATATCGTGTATTGCGAACATTTCCCTCGCTGCGTACTATTCCCCATAGACGGTTTTAATTCCATCCTTTGTTGAGAATTTTATCATCTGGTGAAAGGTGGATGGCACTGCTTTCATGAAGTGTATCCACGGCCGCCCGAATAAGGCTTTATACCTTATGTCTCATTCGATGACATGGAATTTGGTGTCTTGGGTCGTGCCGGCCACGGTAACTGGGAGGATGATTTCTGCTTTGTCGTTTTGCTTGCCATGTTGAATCCATTGAGGACTCGAGTGGCGGGCATGATTTGGTTGAGCAGTTCGAGCTGCTCTATTACCCTCGACCTGATAATATTGGTCGAGCTACCTGGATCCACGAGTACACATTTTATTTGAAAAGAATTTACAAGGAAGGAAATTACCAGTGCGTTGTTGTGGGGTTGAGACAGGGTCTCGGTGTCCTCTTCGCTAAACGTGAGGGCGTCTTCAGGGATATATCCCCGATTCCACTTTTCTCTAGTGATGGATATTTTTGTTCTTCTCATTACGGGTTCCTGTGAGGTATCGGCACTCCCCATGATCATGTGGATGACATGTTGCGGCTCGTTTGCCTCGTTTTTCTTGGTTGCCTCCCTTTCTCAGAACTGGTTTTTGGCTCGATTGCTAAGGAATTCCCGGAGATGTCCTTTGTTAAGCAGCCGAGCTACCTCTTCTCCTAGCTGATGACAATCCTCGGTCCTATGGCCATGCATGTTAGAAAAACTCGCATACTAAGTTGTAATTCCTCTACAAAGGATCTGACTGTATCGGCTTGGGCCACTTGGCGTCTCTAATCTTACTGATAGCGAACACGATGTCTGACACATCGACGTTGAAGTTGTATTCTAACAGGTGAGGTACACCCATTGGCACTATGTTTCGGTCAAACCTGGTTCTGTTGATGAACCCTCGAGGGTCCTGTCCTCGATCCACCCTCCGATCATTGCAAGGTAGGTTGTGCCTCGGGGCATTCCTATTATCCTCGAGGTATGGCTGATACCTTTCTTTATTTGGTTTCGATTCCTTTGCCAAGAGCCTGCTTAGGTATATTGAGCCCGAAGGGGATCCCAACTGGTTATCCTCGGCTCTGATCTTCAACTGGTATCGGTTGTGGATGTCCGACCAGGTCACAATCGGATACTCGATCAGGTTCTGTTACAGCTGTTTTGAAGCCACCGAACTTTGTTCGTTCAGGCCTTGGGTGAAGGCCTGCACTGCCCATTCGTCGGAGACTGGCGGTAGCTCCATCCATTCCATTTGAAAGCGAGACACGAATTCCCACAACATCTCGTTCTCTCTTTGCTTGATTTTGAAAACGTCAAACTTCCTTGTTGCTACCTTGATGGCTCCGGCATGTGCCTTTACGAAGGAGTCTGCTAGCATGGCAAATGAATCTATGGAATTAGGAGGCAAGTTGTGATACCACATTATGGCCCCCTTCGAGAGTGTTTCCCCGAATTTTTTCAGCAATACAGACTCGATCTCGTCATTCTTTATATCGTTGCCTTTTACTGCGCAGGTGTAGGAAGTAACGTGTTCATTAGGGTCGGTGGTACCATTGTACTTAGGGAGTTCCGACATTCTGAACTTCTTTGGAATGGGCTTCGGGGCCGCTTCTCTGGGGAACAACCTTTGTATGAACTTCTTCGAATCCACGCCCTTGAGGACCAGGGGCGCACCCGGGATCTGATCGACCCTAGAGTTGTAGGTCTCGACCTTCTTATCATTGGCTGCTATCATTTTCTCACTCGATTCAATCCTTTTGGTGAGGTCCTCAAGCATCTTTACAATGGCAGGGTCGACTACCGATCCGTTATTATTTGATCTCTTGGGTACTTGTTCGGCAAGGGGAGCTATTTCCGGCGCTGCTGTGCTGGGAGTCTTCGGATGGCTTTATAACTGAGCGATAGTCAACTATTTTGCCTGCAACATTTCAAAAATAACATGAAGAGTAACTTCATGTTTTTAGCAGGCTGGAGTTCTTTGGCTCTCGTCGATCGCTATGTCGTATGCTCCTGTCGGTGTGTGAGGTTTCGTCGACTTGTTATGTGTCCTGTGAATCCGCGTCTGCTAGAACCGGTCTAGGCATGTTATCGGGATTCTGTGGTGGCACGCCGACAGCCGGAACAGCCACGCCATTTTCCCCGTGGTTTTCGAGGTTGTCGTTCTCGACTCTGTTTACTGAGCCAGACATTTTGACCTGAAATCAAAGATTTCGAGCAAGAAAAAACGTGAAAGGTAACTTATGTTTGTGTAATGAAACTAGCAAGAAAATAATCACTATTTTTATCCCCACGGTGGGCGCAAAACTATTTACCGTGAAAATGATATCGATAATTAAACTTGTAAATGGGATTCTAAAAATACGTGATCTATTTTTATGCTAGTTGTTAGAGCAGTTGATGCTAAGAGTATGAAGTTTAACAACAAGATGCAAGTTAAAACGAGAAGTTATCAAACCAAGGGGCTTGCCGCCTGAGCTTCGGACAGGTCGATGAAAGCCTCGGGATCGATATCTGGCTCGAGTTCGAGCTATCGGGGATAGTCGGGAATGGTATAACAGTTTGAATATAATTAAAGAGGGCTCTTTATGGCCAATACCAAGCAATGAATGAATAACAAGTATGAAAGCAATAAATGTTAAGGGTGGCCTTGAGCTAGTAAGAGAAAAGAGAGAGAGAGAGAGAGAGAGAGAGAGAGAGAGATTATTGATCTTGTATGAGATAGTTGGAGCTCTGCCTTACAGAGTGTAAACGACTCCCCTTTTATAAGAGGGGGAGTCCAAACTTAGTACAAGATACGTTGAGTGATAAAGGAAATAGGATGGGATAGATAACTAGCTTCATGACGTATGGGTAGGCCAATGTTAGGCTGCCCAAGTAGACTTAATCGACTCCGGATGCATTCTTCGGAGACTTCCCATGTTCTTCGGGGCTTCGGCCGGTGGTATCCTCGGCTGGGTATCGATAGATCTTGAGGGAAGTAACCGGCTCGAGGTCCCGATCCTGTGAGGCGACCTACTGAAGCAATTTGCCAACGAGAAATTGGTCTTCCGATTTGATCGTGCACAAAGATATATGTTCAATATGTATTCCAAATGCTTTTATTATGTTATCTTATCATTTGAGGATGTGTTCAAAATATGGGATGGGTGTTAAAAATGTTAAGACTTCAAGTCGAGTTCGAATGAAGGTTGTTATGCCAAATTGTGTGAAAAGTCTATATGTGCCTAAGATTCTCAATTTCTCACATGTGTATTTAAAGTCTTGAATGGAAAGACTTGTTGTTGTTGTTAATGATGATAATGATGTTTGAATGTGGAAAATGAACTTGAATTATTAAATACGGCCAAGTGCCAAGAATGACTTTATAATTGTGGCCACTAGTGCCAATGAATTGAAAAGGTGTGAAAGAGGGATGAAGTAAGATGATTGATAGACAAGGGTAATGTCTAGGGCAAAACGACCTAGCCAATCGGGCCGTGATCAGACGTCATACCGCACACATGGTGGTGATTGTGCTGGAAATTGTTATTGAAATATTGATTGTGGTTGATGTCTCAAATGAGACGACCTAGTCGACCGTGTCGTGATCGAACTCCGTGTAAAAGTACGGTGGTATTGTGAATGATGTCATATCAGTAATAAAGATCTCCCAACCTAAAACATGGAAATTTACTTGAAAACTTATGTGGTTTTTAACTTGATGTTCTAGTATTGTTTGAGGCTTCTATTGATTTCATGATTGTTCCCCCTTGTATTATTATTCATTCTATTGAGATGACATTTAGTTATACATACTAGTACTATTCGACAATACTAACATCCCTTTTGCTGGGGATGCTGCATCTTTAATGGGTGTAGGTGGTTCCACAACAAGCACCATTGATCAGTGATATCAGTACACCCTCCTTCCAGCAGACTTGGTGAGCCCCACTTCAGTCCGGGGTTATACATTTTTGGTTCATTATATTGTCACGTTTTGAGGTATAGCTGGAGCCTTGTTGCCGGCGCTACTATTGTACTCTTTGTACTTATTAGAGGCTCTGTAGACATAATATGGGTTCTATGTCGGTATTGGGGAAAGTCAAATAATTCATGTTATTTTTAAATCACTTGTTCCACTTTAGACTATGAAAATGTGTGTATTTTAAGACTCTAAAATGAAGTAACTAATGGAAATGATTTGTTATTGTATATATGATCTCCGTATTGCTTAATTAATGAGAATATATCTTCTCTTTATTCATGAGTGAGTTTGGATAGAAAGAATCTAATAGGCTTGCTCAGTCGGGTTCACTCGATTGAGCGCCGGTCGCGCTCCCCGAGTTTGTGGCGTGACAAAGCCACTATGGGATGGTTAAATAATCTTTGGCTCTATGGCAAAGTTCCTAACAAGAAATGAAGCTTGCCATATGACCAAATATTATTCAACCTTCACAAGTGTTTTACCTTAGAGGAACAAGGCTTCTAGTGTTCCAATTCACATAGTTCGCATTCGAACCTTGGGGGGGGGGGTGTAGTACGAGAATATAGCAACATGATAGCTATGAAAATTGTTGAGACCAAACGCACACTCAAGTATATGTGGTCGTCAAGTAATAAAGTGACTCGAAAGTCGGGTGTCGAACCCACAAAGGCTTAGATTGATCGTTAATTAAGCAAACTAAAATCAATTAATTATCCAAGATAATCAAGAGTGATGTTCTTCTATTAGTCTACTATTGCAAAAATTAAACGAATAACAACTAAATCAACAAGACTGCAAATGGGTATGATGAGACTTTAATTCAGAGGAGATAAAGATTCCAGGGTTGTGGTTGGTTTATCAATCCTATTAAGTTCAATAATCAAACTCGTTAATCCAGATTATCTATGGTTGCTAATTAACCGGATCTTTTATATGAATAGCATGTTCCCACAATACTACTCGACTACGCACAATATATCAACCCTATATTCCTATGGTATTGAGTCTATCATGAACGAATATAATAAAGCATTTAATTAAGCAAGACTGTTAGGTATATTCTTATCCTAACCGCAAAATCTTCCCCCAAGCCACGGGTTCAGAAACAAGCTCTCTCTAATTATACCCTAATCTAAACATGGTTTTCCCAAGCATAGCATAGATAGTAGGGTGAACTGGTAGCTACAACAATTCACAAATTAAAACACGAATTAAAGAAACAACCACAAGATAATAATTCGAATTAACAGAGATGTATTTAATAAACGTTAATAATCATGTCAACCACAACCCTAGAAACTAGAGTGCTTAGCCACTCATGTTCGTAGCACAATTTTCCAAATATTTTGTATAAATAAATTACAAAGTAAAAATGAAGGAATGAAGAATTCGATGATTTCCTCCTCCAAAGAATGCTCCAATCGTCTTCTCCCTTTCAAAATAGTCTCTCTAGGTCTAAGATATATCAAAAGTCTTCAAAATTGCATTTTTACGTGTATTTATACCAAGTAGGGTCGGGCCCAAACGAAACACCTTTTCCTGCACGAAATAGGACTCTGGCTCTGTAAAATTTACACAGGTGCACCGCATGGGGCGATGCGCCACGCGGTGTGCTTGTGGGGAAGTTTAGAGAGCTGATTCTGACAGGCTGCAGGAAATTTCCATAGGTGTGGCGTGCGCCGCGCTGCACCATGCACAGTGGTATTGGGAATTCGCAAAAATACAAAACATGAAAGTTGTAGCCCTTTCAGTTATCTTTCCAACGATATATTGTGGAGCCCAAACGGAGTTCTGAGCGAAAAGTTATTTGTACTCTACTAGACAATATGCCGTATGCCTGCTCGATTCTCCGTTTCGTTCTTAACTATCATCCGCTGATCCCTGAACACGATCCCGACTTGATTTCTTGGTCTTTTGCTAAGACTTCAAAGCTCCAAATCACTTGAATTCATTCCATAATATCTACATAGCTTGGAATCACTCCTACAAGGCATAAAATACATAATTAGTGAAGAACACTAGCGATTAAATGTCAAACCCAATTAAAGTGTAGTAAGTTAGAGTGTAATAAGCGACTAAAATACGCAATTATAGCCGATCATCAACACCTCACACTTAAACCATTGCTCCTCCTCGAGCAATCAAACTATACTTTATATAGACACAACCTTTTTAAACAATTCTCCTAACCCATCACACCACAAATATTTAAGATAGACTAAGTGTTACTCACCTATTTGCCTAAGAATATCCCTATTATATGCATCACGTTCAATATCCTGCACTTCATTGCCCTTATCAAATTCACAAACACTATTAGAAAGATCATAAAAAGGGCTTAGAAAAGGATGAAAAGAATTACGACAACCATCACAATGGTCACCTTGACCACCACACATATTACAAATATTCCACCCATAAGATTGAGATTCACAATTTTGCCACAAGCGTAGTCCTCCACAATATGGACATAGATCACCAAAATAATAAGAACCAATATTTGACTAATTATCATTCCAAGATGCCATGTCAACAAAGATAATAAAATGGCAAACTAAGATAAAAATAGAAAATAAAAACTTGAATAGGAAAAAAGTAAAAATCCAATCTAGTAGAATAGTTAATTTCTAAGTCCTCGGTAACGACGCCAAAAACTTGTTTCTCCCAAATGCACACGCAAGAATACGTGGTCGACAAGTAATATAGGATTGTAAGTCCAGATATCGTACCCACAGAGACTTGTGATTAACGATCAACTAAATTAAACCAAACAATTAATCTATTCAAGTGAATCATAATGTATGAATATTTAACTAAAATTAATCTAAAGTAACAAATAAGGAGATTAAAGAAAACAATGACAAACTTAAAGCCGAATTCAATGTGAGTGAATTTAATATTTTAAAATCATACAAAGATCATAAAAATTATCACGTTTTAATTTCATGCCATCTTAGATTCAATTTGCATTTAGGAATTAATTACATTTAGTTAATTGCATTATTAAGGAAAAAAATCACAAAAAATGGTCATTTTTACATATTTAGCTTTTAGTCTTTAGAAATTAGTGTTCTTATTTAGTTTTAAGTAAATTAGTTGTTTTAATGTATAAATAATTTTAATTTTTGCAAATTAGATTGATTTAGGATTCAATTAAATTTTAAAATTAAAGAAAACAAAGATAAAGAAAATGGGAAAAGAAATTGATTTAGTCTTGGTGTATTGGACCACCCCAAAGAACAAATACAATAGTCCAAATTTTTGTTCCGCCCCAGCCAGCCCAAGTCAAAAACGACCCGGCCCAAATCCCCTCTACTTAAGACCCCTTTTCTAATAACCTAAAGGATCAGATGATATACCGAGACCTGGACCCCTAAACCTAGATCCCTAAGAGCTGGAAATCCGCCGTTTTTCCTCACAGACCTCCCCCCGCCTGAAATTCATCTTCTTCAACCCACCCTAAAATTCCAGTCGTCCACCCTCTTCATCACCCCAACCACCAGCCACCCCTATCATCTCCCTCACCTCACATATCACCTGGAACACAAACGCACGCACAAAGGCACGAACAGGGGAAAAGGGCGAAAAATCAGAAAGAAAAGGAGCGCCTCGTTCTTCACCAGACTCACCGGAAAAATCAAACACACCCGCCCCATCTCCGCCAGCCACCCAAACCAAACTCGCCGGAAAACACACGCGCAATACTCCTCCACGCACATCTCGCTTCAACCAACCAACAAGTGGAACAATTTCTAGAAATCAAGGCTACATCTGAAACTGAAAAAGAGCTTTTAAAATAAAAATAAAATCAGAGACAAAAAGGAAGATTTGAAAGCTATCCGAATTCCATTCTTCTACTTAAGTTTTTCTGAAATTCGAGTGACATTTGAGCTATAGAAGCGTTGTTCGATTGCTGAATCTGCCGCTACCCGTTTTCGGGTTCGTTATGGCTGAAATGCGGTCGATATCGAGGTTGTTTCATTGAGGTTTTCGGTCGGGTCTGTCGTGTTTAGCTTCATCGGCTTGAGTTTCTTTGTAAACAGGCAGCAGTTTCTCGGACAAATTGAAAGTAATTCAGCTAATTTCTGACTGAGAATTGAAGCTGAGTGCTGTTGTTCCGTCGCTAGTTGAACTCCATGGTCGTCTAACCGTTGTTTTTGTATTTTGCTGAAATTTAAGGTATGAGCCAGCTTTTAATTAATATAATCTCCATTCAATTAATAGAAACCATGAATTTTAACATAAGTTTTGTTACTACAAATGTGAATTGGCCTCTTCCTCGTGTGATTGTTATTGTTGTTGAGCCATGAAGTATTTGATCATAAGATTTAATTAGGAGATGTTGAAATGCTTTGTGATATTGTGGTTCTGTTGTTAAAGATCTTTGTTGTTAGGAGTTTAGAGGTAAGAGGCCAAGAATTGCAGATTTGGCCGCAGGTTGGTCTAATTTGCAATTTAAGACCTAAGTGAAGTTTTTACCTCTGTTGTCCATGGATCTGTATGTTTCTCACTATCTACTTCTTTAAATTATACACTATTTTGTTCATATCTAGTATTGCAAGTAGAACATATTTGTAAAAAAAAAAAAGAAAAGAAAAAGAAAAGACAATTGAGTCTTTGAATCTCTGATTGTTTAGCGAAGTTAAACAGCGAAAATATCTCTCTTCCTCTCTTTAAGTGATTTAGCTTTGTATTCTTTTGTGCCAAGCTCATCGTGGCAGTATTTGAATGTTAGTGCATAATCCTTACCTTTATTGTAATATCTTACTCATTCCGCCTCATTTGTTGGTTCATGGGGGAAACCATCTCTGTTGGTTTTTAGCGTACCTTATTCCATGATGTTTTCATTTCGGTGAGGCAATTTCGTGTTCTTTTGTTAATTCATGATCATCTGATAGTGGGGATTTGGGGAAGGCATGGCAATGTTTGGATGAAAGAGGTTAATGGGTGCATACGTTAATTTGG
The DNA here is from genome assembly GCF_000393655.2 of Nicotiana sylvestris. Taxonomy (NCBI): domain Eukaryota; kingdom Viridiplantae; phylum Streptophyta; class Magnoliopsida; order Solanales; family Solanaceae; genus Nicotiana; species Nicotiana sylvestris. The sequence goes on along the minus strand of NC_091059.1, from coordinate 66,019,316 downwards.
TTGGCAAAGGTGTTTAAATTTGGGCAAAATTAATGCACTATTGTAGATTACTTGGTCCACATGTCAATAAGGCTACAAATTAATCCATTTTTTCAAAACTGATTTGCTTCACTTTTTTACAATAATCTCAAAATAATTTTAGGAAGTAAACATGAACATCCGTAATTTGCTTTAGTCGAGTCAAATCTTTTGAAATAAATTGAGACGTGTCATCTACAAATGAAATCCATAATCTATGGCCCTCACATTAACACCAAAACTAGTGCAAAAAATATTTGGAACATTCATAACTAGTGTAGAAAACACTTTGAACATCCATAGTTTGCTTTAGGCGTGATTAATAAAATCATCGTGACTATGTGTACGGTTCTCGTAGCATAATCATAGTACACAATCCCAAATTCGGGGGTGCATTTCATGTAACTCGATCATAACAACTTCGAACAATAATAAAATAAACATATCGCGAATCGCGAGTGTATTTCATGTAGCGTGGTTTGCAGTGTGCTCCAAAACAGCAAGTGTACGACAATCGTAACTTGTTCAAGAAATAAATCCATAAATCCTAAAAAGCGGTTAAAACAATTAAAAGCGGTTATAAAGTTAAAAATGCACAATATGTTTAATATATATATATATATATATATATATATATATATATATATATATATATATATATATATATATATATATATATATATATATATATATATAATTAATCAGATAATAGGTCAATTATTAATAGTTTAAGTGACCGTGCTAGAACAACGGAACTCGAAAATGCCGAACACCTTCTCCCGGGTTAACAAAATTCCTTATCTAGAATTTCTGGTTCGCAGATTTTTAAATAAAGTCGAAAATCTCCTCGATTTGGGATTTTAAAAATAAACCGGTGACTTCGGACACCAAAATAATTATCCCAAGTGGCGACTCTGAATTTGAATAAAATAAATAATCCCATTTCGATTAATGTCATTTTAATTGGAAAAACTCCCTTATATCCCCTCTCGGGTGTAAAAAGGAGGTGTGACAGTAGGCAGTCCGGTATGCCCATAGAGCATCATCAAGCTTTGCAGCCCAATCTTTCCTGTTTGCACTAACCGTCTTCTCTAGGATCTGCTTTATCTCTCTATTTGAGACTTCAACTTGCCCACTAGTCTGAGGATGGTAAGCGGTTGCAACTTTATGTTTGACCCCATATTGCGATAAGACATTGTCCAAGAGCTTGTTACAAAAATGAGTGCCCACATCACTTATCATCACTCTCGGAGTGGCGAATCTTGTAAAGATATACTTTTTCACAAACTTAACCACAACCTTGGCATCATTGGTAGGAAGAGTTATGGCCTCCACCCACTTCGACACATAGTCAACGACCCCCAAAATGTACTTACACCTACTGGACGAGGAAAACGGACCCATAAAATCAATTCCCCAAACATCAAAAATTTCAACCTCCATAATACCGTGCAATGGAATCTCATTCCTTTTCGTAATTGTTCCTGTTCTCTACACCTATCACATCTCCTCACGAACTCATGGGTGTCTTTAAACAACCTAGGCCAATAAAAACCCAATTTTAACACCTTAGCTGATGTCTTGTCACCCGCATGATGACCTTCATAAGGTGATGCATGGCATTCATGTAAGATAACATTTATTTCAGATTCGGGCACACATCTTCTCATTAGCTAATCAATACATGATTTGAACAGGAATGTCTCATCCCATACATATGACCTCACATCTCGCAAGAACTTCTTTTTAGCATAAGGTTTAAAGTCAGGCGGCATCTCTCCACTTGCCAGATAGTTCACAAAATCTACATACCATGGCACCTCCCCGGTAGTAATTGTCACGCCCCAAAACCGAGGGGCGCGACCGGCGCTCGACCAGGTAGCCCAGTCAAGCTGACCTGGGTGTCTTTCCTATCCCATGTGTTACCCCGTGTTTTCCTTTATCCGTCAACCAAGTGAAATAACCATTTATAAATTTAAACACATTCTTACGAGATTTACATAACATACATAATTACTTAGCGTGGTTTACAAGTTACACTGCTCAAATACAAAATACATAAGTGCATAACCCACATTTCCTATCTACAGAGCCTCTAGGGATACAAAAGAGTGTTACAATACTTGTCGGTAACAAGGTTCCGGCTATACTTTATGCAAATACCAAAATAAGATTTCCGGGAGGAAAAGCGGCATGAGCCACGCAGGGCCCCGAGAGGAAAAAGGGGCTCACCAATACAGCTGACGGAAAGTGAAGGAGTGCTATTGTCGGTGGACTGGAGTACCTGCTATAGAACCACCTACAATCATAACACTGTGAGCACGTGATTTTTGTTTACACGACAATTACTCCAAAAGAAATCAAAATAATAACAAATGGTCTTGCTGTACAATTTTGGAACTTACGTGGCACTTTTGGTAGTTATTTGTGGTTTTGTCTGTGTTTATTTAGTCTTATCAAACAAAAAATACAAAAAATATATGTCGTGTGTAAGTTTAGGATATCATTCTACTATTAGGAATTAATCAAACCATAATTCGATTATTAAAAGGAAAATCACAAAATATGCATCTTTTATTCTGTTTGTTGTCATTGAGTGATTTTATGTTAATGTGTGTGATACTTGTTTGCTTAATACTTGTATAGTTTTATTTTACAAATTAGTTGGGATTTTTTGAAATTAAAAGAAGAAAAGAAAGGGGTTTAAAATTAAAGGAATTCGGACTTGGGCTTAAAATTGAGACCAAGAATTAGGCCCAATGCATTTTTTCATGACCCAGTCCAGTTTGGCCTCATCAAACGACGTCGTCCAAGGCCTACCAGATCTGGACTGTTGATCTGACATATCTAACGGTCCAATTCAACTCCCGTTTTAAACCAAACGACGCCATATAAGGATGTTCAATCAGAGCCATCCATTTTGTTTAATCCTACGGTCTCCAAAACGCCTCATTAGCCCGACCCAGCCCCTTCTAAGACAGAACGACCCCGTTTTATATAGTTAAAGAGATCCAAACCGTTGATCTCATCAGATCCAACGGTTTGGATTCACTCACCCACCCCGTATATAAACCTGCCCTCTTACCCCACGCCCTCATCCGAACACCCCCCTTCATCGTCCCAAACCCAAACCCAAACCCAGGCTTCCCAAACCCTAGCCGCCCCTATGCACTCCCACCGAAAACCCGGCGGCAACAACGCTGGTGACCCCCAAACTAACACCCCTAGTACACCTCAACCCCCTGAACAAGGATCTGTTACCCCCTTGCCTCGAATCGTTCCCCATCGCCTCGAATCTTCGTTTGAAGGTTCGAGCAAAACCCTGATCTACACCAACCCACCCCAGATTCACACCAGCCATTACCCTAGCCTCGCTCGTGACCAAACCAAGCTTGAATTGGTCTGAATCTACCCACAAATCCCAAAACCCCAAATCTAAAGATTCGAACCCTAGAACACAAGAATTTTTGGAGTCCGGTTAGATTTAAACGGAAGGTTGAGGTCTAATAGACCCTAATCGAAGTGTTCTCGGTCAAGAACACCTCGATTAAGATCCGTTCGACCTCAAATGGGCAAATCCAGCTCAGGCTTGGGTCGTTTGTGTTTAAGCTTTTCAGAGTAAGTTCACTCTTTCCTTTTGTTGCTTGTCTTAGTTTAGTTTGTCGGCATGTTTAATTAATTTGTTTGTTTATTTTTGGGATTCTTGCTGTCAGTTGTTCTCCCTCTCCATAAGACCTTTTGCTCGGTCGATTGTTATTCTGCTTATGTTTGAATACGTATAGTGATATACATATTTCAATTTGATTAATATCGTCGAATCAATAATGTCTGTGGTTTCCCAGTGTCGTGCAAAATTGTCAAAGACAGTTGATGCCCTATTTGTGTTGTTGTCTGATCGACTGTTTGTTTTCTATGTTATAATTAGTATAGTCGATTCGATATAGGTCGTCAATTAGTTTCAGTTTGGAATGGTATTTATCTGACTCATAGGTTTGATTTGCTTACTGAGGCTTCTGAGAATTGATTGCACTATGCTTAGCCTGTTTATTTGAATCAGAAATCACCTAAGGATTGGATAGCTATTAGTGTTAGCAGAGATTGCAGATTGTAGTTCAATTTAATGGCTTGTATGCTCACTTTGACCTTGGGCAGCATGTGTTTTGTCAGAAGTTAGGGAATTAGAGTAGAATGGATAGCATGTGCTGTCAGGACATACTCATGCTGCCCATATTTGATTAATTTAATAAAGATAGATCACTTTAATAATGAAAAAGGGGGCTGTCAGGGGAATCTCATGGGAGGGGCTTTTATTTTAATCTATTGAGTGGAAAAATAGGAGGAGAACATGTGAGGGGGTTCAGTTTGTTTAATAGGCTGTTTGAATGGGCTGATAGAGGATATAAAAATAGAAGGTTTTCCATTAGAACAGGGAGGAGGAACAGGGAAAAATCAGGAAAAAAAAAGGAAAAAAGAGAGAAAAGGGATCAGAAAATAAGGAGGCAGAATAGTTTGAAAATCAGGAAGAGAGCAAGAGTTTTAAAAACCAGAAAGGAAGAGTTTTCCAGGTACACACTTGAATCTTATACTGATGTAACAGTAAAAGCATGAAATGAAAGATGCAAAGGAGTTTAATCAGTTGTTGCTGCACTTACAACTTTATAAATATTATCAGAATTGTGTAATTCTTTAGTAGCTCAACAGAAAAATACATTGGTTAGCTTGTACTTAGTTGAAACTTAGTCTTGTTTAAATATTGTGATCTTGGTTATTTAGCCATTTGTATGATATGGAATGCATAGGTGTTTAGTATATCAATAGCTAAATCTCACCTCTATTCTTATTTCAAACATGCAAATCAGGTTGCTTCTAATTTGGGCGAAAATGCAATATAGTCTCAAGTCATTTGAGCTAAATCTGTCAAGTTCGGATTCCATTAGGCAGTTTCGAATCCTATTAGTAGCATCTTCTAATAAGTAGTTGATTCCATTAATCAAGCCCAAATAAGTTAGTTTAAATTCGAACTTGAAGAACATTTAGTGTAAGTTTAGCATTTTTATTAATCTTGTATGTAATCTCCTTTAGCAAATTAACAGCATGTTCACCCATGAAATAAGGCACGAAATAATTCCCGCCTCATAAACAACTAATCAGATAATTAAACAAGAATCCGGAGTTGGCCAAGCATGCAATTCAATTAGTAGGTATTTTCTTTCTTCCATTTCTTAGAGACGAGCATAATAAAGATGTAGTCATTGTAGGTTTATCCTTTCATAAAATGAGACGAGCCTCGCCAAATGAAATGCACAAACTGCGGGGCCCACATAAATGTATATATATTAAAAATACTTAGAATTTAGGATGGGCTGTTTAAGCGAATTCCACGGCCTTCCTCAAAGATAATAACGTGTTAGTCTCTTTAGGCACGTTTTTAATAATGTTATTTTCCTAAATTAGGGTGCGCATTTATGTGACCCAAATTCAAATCTCAATGGAGTTGGAATGTATTAACAACCACGGGTGCATTGATTGTGACGTGGTTCGAGATACATTTCCACGACGTTGCAATTCCATAAAAAATAATAATAATAAAGCGGTTTAAACTTAATAAAAGCACATAAGTCACAACATGTATTTAAATCAGATATTTAGCCATTATAACAATTTAAGCGACCGGGCTAGAACCACGGGATTCGGGGGTGCCTAACACCTTCCCTCGGGTCAACAGAATTCCTTACTTAGAATTTCTGGTTCGCAGACTTCATTTGGAAAGTCGAATATTTTCCTCGATTTGGGATTCAAGATAAACCGGTGACTTGGGACACCAAAAGCCAAACCTTTCCCAAGTGGCGACTCTGAATTAAATAAATAATTCCATTTCGAATATTGTCACTTAAATTGGAAAAACTCCCTCGCGCATTTTACCCTTCGGGGCGGGCGCGCAAAAAGGAGGTGTGACAGCTCTGGCGACTCTGCTGGGGACTTGAACCCAGAACGTTAGTTCAGGGTTCAGAATTCGAGCTTAGAATAATTGTTATATTTGGCTTTATTATCTGATATTTATTACATGTTTTGGCATAACGTGCTAAATGTTGTCTTTTACCGCTTTGATATTATCTGAACTGTATATAAACTGTGCCGAAACCCTTCTCTTCTTACCTCCGGGGAGAAGCTCGCTGGTCGAGACTCCCTATTCTGTTAGTGTCAATACCTGAAATAAGAAAGAGGCCGGACAAGTTACAAAGCCGGACGATCTCGCGGGTCCCCGGTACGTAGCCCCCTCCTCGACTCGAGTTGTCCGCTCGGGTACACAGTCTAGAACATATACCCAGGTTATAAACCTAGTATAACAAAACCTCATGCCGGATCCCTAGTAGGAACGCTTATTTGCATCATGTTGCATTTGACATAGGGGACTCAACATAGGGGTTGGATCCGTCTAGGACAGGTAACCTGAAATGAAAAGACCATCCTGCTGCATCCCGTTTGTTTTGCGCATTTATTTGCTTCAGATATGCATGCTGACCGGTTTCTAAAAAAAATCAAAAAGGAAAGAAAAATAGCAGCATAGGGAGATAATTACTTATTTTTGGAAAAATAAAACCAATGTCCAAGTAGTGTCAAAACCTCGCAGGAATTTTCTTAAAAAAAAAAATGAAAACAAAATTTGTCTTTTAGTTTGATTTATTAAAAAAACATATATATATAAAAAAAATTCTTTTAATCACTTTCAAAATCCAAAAAATATATATTTATTTAAAAGTAAAAAAGGGGAAAATTCAAAATTAAAAAAAATATGTTGTCTCTTTTGTAGTATCTCTTTTATAAATTCGGACTAATAGTCCAAATACTTCCTTAAAGGATTTTTTGAAATTTCAAAAAAAGGGTAAAAAAAAAAAGTTCAAAGAAAAAAATATTTCTTTAGTTTTCATCTCTTTTCAAAAAAAAAAAGACAAAACAAAATATAAAAAATCCAGAAAAATATTTTTCCTCCTTTTCTTTAAAAAATTGTATTCAGAAGGGGTTTTAGTTTATTTACTCTACACCGGTGTGGCCCGAACTACGCCAGTTTGATTCTCATAGGGTGTGAGATACGTAGGCAACCCTCATCGGGCCCAACTTTCCTTTTTCAAATAGCCAAAATGTTAGAATTTTAATTTCGTCATGAATGAGTCGGGTAATGCCGTTTTGTCAAGAATAGTCGAATGTTCCCGAAAGGGGCGCCGGAAGGCTGACTTTGCACAAACGGCCATTATTGGTCATTTTTACTTTTTTTCGACCAAATTGCCCAACGGCCTTAGGATCCTCGTCCCCGAGGTTCTGTGAGGCCGTGTTCCCCATGCTGGTTCATTACAAAAAAAAAAGAGAGTCATAAATAAATCAAGTGATTGTTTTGTCAAAAATAGCCAAATGTTCCCGAAAGGGACGGCGGAAGGCTGATTTTGCATAAACGGCCACTTTCGGTCATCTTTTAGAGTTTTTGATCGGTTGACCCTCACAGCCTTAAAATCTTCATCCCCGAAGTGCTGAAAGACCGTGTTCGAAAATCGGATCTTCCTTTTTTTAAAAAAAAATAAAAAATAAAAAATAATATATAGTCAAAATATTTTTTTTGAGTCAAATCATTTTTGCTTAAAGTCACCTTAATAAATGTGCAGGATGAGCACAATGCAAAATGAACACTTTTCAATAATTGTCACACCTCCTTTTTCCGCCCCCCGCGAGGGTACATGAGTTTTTTCCAATTAAAGGACAATCGAAACGGGATTTGTTTGTTTATTTTCAGAGTCGCCACTTGGGAGATTTAGGGTGTCCCAAGTCACCTATTTTAATCCCGAATCGAGGAAAAGAATGACTCTGTATTACAGTCCGCGAACCAGAAATCCGGATAAGGAATTCTGTTAACCCGGGAGAAGGTGTTAGGCATTCCCGAGTTCCGTGGTTCTAGCACGGTCGCTCAACTGTCATATTCGGCTTGTTTATCTGATTTTATACAATTATGCGCTCATGTGCAAGTTTTAACTCTTTACCGCTTTTATCATTATATTTTTAAAAGAATGTTAACATCATTTAAAAAACATGTCTTTGGATTGCGTCACATAAAATGCACCCGCGATCCGGAATGTATTTTTATTCAATGTTTTGGGATTTGGATTTGGGTCGCATAAATGCGCACCCGTGTTTAAGAATGTATTATTATTAAAATCGTGCCTAAAGCGATTAGCGTATTATTATTTCTGGGTAAGACCGTGGAATTCACTAAACAGTCCATCCTGAATTCTAAATACTCAATTAAACATTTATTGAGGGCCCCGCAGTTGGTGCATTTTATTGGGCGAGGCTCATCTCTTTTTATTTTTAAAAGGATAGTCCTAAAATGCCTACATTTTTCTCTTATTAAATTTGTTTCTACAAAATAAAAGAGAAAATATCTTAATTTAGTTACATGCTTGAGTTGTTATAGATGGATTTCGAATATGATTCATAAAATCTGAAAATGATGCAAATAAGACAGTCTGTTGCTACTGCGGGCCCAGGCCCAACGTGTATGACATAAAACTAGACCTGGGCCGTCTTATTCACATGTTACTACCTAGTTACATTATATTAGGCATGTTCTGAGTTTGTCAAATTAAAAAAAAAACTTAGCAATCTAATTTTAATCCTAGACCATTTACATGCTGAAATTAACCAATATTATTTAACTAAACAATATTCCTACCAAGTTCCTACTAGATGGCCTATTCGTTTGATTTTTGACTTGACGAAGTTACTACACCATTTATTTATTTTTTAGGCAATATATAGATAGTTCATCCGTTAAGCTATCGTCAGATGTTCCACTATATGCATTAAATGGCTACATGATTCTGATTTTTTGCAAGCTAAATAATTTATACATACAAATAAAATTCAGAATATAATTAAAGTAAATTTAGAATTTCAACTCTTCATTTTCGTATTCATGCTTCCTGTTTCAGTTTACAATAATCAGCGTGTCAGTTGTGTACCTGATATTGGAAGCAAAAGAAGATGAAGATGAGAATCAGCAGCAGTAATAACAATACAGCACAACAACAACAGTCCAGCAACAGTAACAACCCAGGAACAGACCGGTGGAGTAGTAATCCCAAAACAAAAGCTTCAAGCTTTTATGAAACAACAACAATTAATGCTGATTTCAAACAATGAAAGAAAGCAGAAGATTTTTTTTTAAATTTGAAAGTTTGAATATTTTTCGGAATTTTTCTCTCTCTTAATTATTCAGCTTTTTTTTTTCTCTGTTTGTGTTTTTCTGTTCTGTCTATCTGTTCTTTTTTTCAGATTCGTTCTTTTTTTCTTGTTCTTCTGTGTGTCTATCTTTTGTATCAAGACCTCTCTATATATAACACATTCCCAAACTCAATTAAAATCAATCACTTTCTCCTACCAAACCCATTATCTTCCCACTCACCCTCATTACATTAAATAAATATATCAACCCCACCCCATTACATTTTGTCCCCCATGCCTAACATAAACAAATACAAGATTCATCCCCACTAAATTTTGTCTTGTCCCCCCTTTATATTAAACAACTATATCACCCACACCCCATTAAATTTTGTCCCCCATGCTTCACATAAAAAATTACAAAAATGTACAATTCCTAAACTACCCCTCCGACCTTATTGCAATTACTATTTTACCCCCAAACATATTGCGATTTACCAAATTACCCCCATCAGCTATAACAAATCAATTAATCAAACTCAACCAAAATATAGCCAATATGACCAATTTCTACATAAATTCAAACAACAAATCTCATGAACATGATTTCTTCAACATTTCAACAACAAATCACATGAACATGATTTCTTCAACATTTCAACAACAAATCACATGAACACAAATTGAACAACAATGAACAACTAAAATTTGATTGAACAATATTTTTAGCAACAAACAAACCTATTTTCAGATTCAACAACAACAACAACAAACAAGTATATTTAGATTTCTAAATTCAATAATATTGAACTTAAAATTAACTCTAATAACATTACAACCAACAATTCCTATATTAAACTTCAACAAGATTATGAGACAAATTCAAGAAATAATCATAAATGATAAACAAGAAATCATTAACTTCACATTAAATTACTAAATTAAAAACGAACTTCAAACAAAGATGAACATGAATTAAATCTATTTTTAAACAACAAAACATGACGGATTCACATGATTTAAACAATGTTAACAATTTCTGAAAATACATAAAACACATGAAACAAATTGAAGAAATAATTAATTTAAACTTCAATTTGAATCTAACAAACATTAAACTAACAATTCCTTTTTTACAAAAATGAATAAAATTAACATGAAATAAACATGAAAAACAACTAATTAATTTCCCATTTGAATCTGAAAATTAAATTAACAAAACACATGAACAAACTAAAAATTAATTCAAACGATAGACATGAACAAAACAAGGATCGAACATTTATCGATTTTTACTTCGAAAAATAAAAAAAACGAAATAAACTCAAAACGAACTAACCAGAGATGAATCAACGACGAACTCGATTGTAAACCAATCTGTCCGGGCCTCGACTCAACGAAAGACCTTCGAACTTTGACGAGACGAAGAAGATGAAGCAACGTGAAGCAGGAGCAACTGCTGCGACGAGCAGCAACAACAGTTCGTCGAGTGAGGAAGAAGAAGCAGCATCAAGCAGAAGCGCCGGCAGTAGCACGACGTAGGAAGCAGAAGCAGCTGCCGCGATGAGGCAGCAGCAACGGTCGCGAGCAACAGCAGCATGGCGTAAACGATGCAATAGTAAGGTCAGCCATGGAGGACGCAGCAGGTCGTTTGGTTTCTTGGATGGAGAAGATGGAAGCAGAAGGCAGAAGCATGGTTGTCCATGGAGAAGCAGTGGCAGCTGCCATGTGAGAGCATCGAAGCTCAACCATGGTTGGACATGGCGGAAGCTTGAATGGGGACGATGAAACAGATGAAGGGGGAAGATGTGCTCGTGTGAGTGTGTTGACGCGGCTGTGTGCGTGTGTCGATGAGGAGCTTGGAGGTGGAGGGTGACGAAGCTGGTGAGGCAGCCATTGATGGCTTGGGAGGGGAGCTTGAGGAAGAAGAAGGAAAATGAGGGGGGGGGATGGTTTAGATTTTTAGGGTTTTCTTTTTTTTTTTTTTTGTTTTTTGTTTTGTGTTGTTTGTAAGATAATAGGGGTGTTGGGTTATGGACTGGGTCGACCCAGTTCGAAATGGACTGGGTCGTTTGGGAAGATTGGGTATTTTTTGGGTTAGGAGGATTCAACAATCCGATTAACAAGCTATGCAGCAAAGGTAGTCGTCAGAAGTGGGATGAGCACAGACGGGTGGCTTTCATGATAACATTTTTGGGTCTTCTGGTATTTCCGAGGAAAGACGGAAATATTGATCTGAAAATATCCGGGGTCATCAGTACTTTGCTCACACAGAATGATAGTACTCTCGCGCCTATGGTGGTATCTGATATCTTTCGAGCTCTCACAGCCTGCAAAGCCGGGGGAATTTCTTCGAAGGGTGTAACTTGCTGTTACAAATATGGATGACTGAACATCTCTACCATCGTTCCGAGCTTTTGAGCCATGGTTCCTCGAAGAAAACTTGCATAGAAGAGTTTTACACAAGAACCAAAAAGATCAGTCTGCCCAAAGGAGTTATGGCATGGACTTCATTATTTCAGACTCTCACTGCCAGCCAAATACAATGGACACTGGGATGGTTGCCTGTTGATGAGGTCATGTATATGCCAGCATCCAGAACTCACTTTCTACTGATGGGACTTAAGAGCATTCAACCTTACGCGCCTTGCCGAGTCTTGAGACAACTCGGAAGATGCCAGATAGTACCATACGAGGAAGATCTTAGTGCTCAAACAAATGAGATAAGCCCTGACGGACAATTTCCTGAAGCAAAAATCCGCCAGATCTGGAACGAATGTCAATATTTGAAAGCAGATACTTGTGTGCAGGATCATGCCAAAAGTGAAATGGCGCCAGGTTACCTTGCATGGTACAGAAGAGAACTTGAACACGAAATGCCGGCTAAAAGACCTCACATCCTGAATTTTGCCGAGTCGTCGCAAAAGCAGTGGGATTGGTTGGCAAGAGAAAGAGGCTATCGTACCGAAATCAGCAAGTTGAAGCAACAAGTTGAAGGTCTGAAATATGAGCACAACGTGCAAGTTGCTACCGATCTAGGAGAAAAGAACAGGTTGACCCAGGAAAACGAGATGCTCAGGGCCCAGATCAAACAGATGAGGATAGATGCTGATAACCAGCAAAGGAGCCGGGCGGATGAACGATTGATAAAAGCTTTAAGGATAGAAATTGGGGAGTGCCGGAGTGAGTTAGAAAATACCATAGCAGGGCTCGAAGCACACTAGGCAAGAAGGACAGAAAAGTGTAACCGACACTGCGGCAGTTGGAAAGGGATCACGAGCGAACCATTGCCAATCTGAAGGAAAAGGTGGACAGAGCGTTTGAGCAAACCCGAACCCTGGGAGTTGAAAATAGACATTGCCGCGAGCTCTTAGCCCAGATGGAAGTAGAAATTCAGCAGTGGAAAAATCAATGCCTCCAGGATTCTCGGGTTATGATAGCCCGTAATCATCAAATAGAGCACTTACTCAAAGAAAAGAGGCAAACCAGGAATAAGATTAGGACCATTGCCCATGCCATCATCAGAAGATGTCTACGGTGTGAAAACATGACCAGCATTACCGTTCTCTCGGCAGTGATGGTTTATGTCAAGCAAACCATGCATGAGTTGGAACAACTTGAAAGGGACCTCACACCTAAGACCGCGGCAAGGCCGAAAGATGCCCCGCGGGCGCCAATTCTCGGAACATTAATGTATTCATAGGTTGAGTCTGTCCGTCTTTTGCATCAAGGTGTATTAGTCTGTTGAGTCTGTACTTGTTTCAAGGCTTTTTATTTTCCTTTTTTCAAAAATGTTAGTTTGTAATAGATTGTTTCAGTAATAAAATGTGTGCTTCTTTTACACTCATCCGTTTTGAACTACGTAATGATCTGATTCACGCGGCATCGTGATACGTAGGCAATCCTCATCGGATCCGGTCACATTTTTAACTGCAAATAATGAAAACAATAATAATAGAAAAAGCAAAGAAAGAAAAAATGATGATAAATAAAGGAAATCCTAAAGAGAAGCTGGAATGACGCATGCCTTCGTTGCAAACATGTAGAAATTCACTTAACTGTATAGGTGCATCACGCCCCAACGTGCGATTACCTATCTGTTATTTGTTTCAAACTAACCGTTTGCTTGCTGCTGAGCGTTTTCTCCAGGTTTTTAGAAAAGGTGGTTTGGTTCAGTGGAGGTCTGGCCTCACATTCATACTTCACGAGGTCGAAAGGAAGTGTTCAGTTACCCGTTGTTAAGTCGAGAGGGAGTATTCACACTTACTTCACAAGATTAAAGGGAAGCATAGAGATGTCTTCAGAAATTCCTTTGCCGACAGTTCCTGTTTCTGAGGAGAGTTCAATCTCGGCCGTCCTGACGCCCGAGTCAGCAACTGCTGAGGAAAACAGAATCCTGCGGCTCCGCATGTTGGAAATGTAGGATGACTGGAATAACGGAAAAGAGCCACCGAGTGTAATCCATAGGGTTCCCTGAGTTGTTCTCCAGGACAAGTGGGACTTCCAATGTCCCCATAAGCTATCCAGCTACCCCATTCGGGTACCCAGCCATTTCAGCCCTCTCTGCTGGATCGCCCTCTGATTCTTATCCCCGGATGTCAACAACGGACGTAGCTACGAACATATTCACTGCACCTCCCTGTCCAATCGTGGCACAACCTGCGACACACAAGCCAAATTTTGACTCATCCTCATTCACATTCCAAGCACTATCCTTCTCACTGGAACCAACTCGGTTCACCACTAGCACTCATCCTCAACAACATCAATACGAGTTTGCACATGGGCAGGATCAAAACCCCAAAGCTGCTGAACAAGATGAGATGGCAAAAATGATGAGGAGCCTCGAGCAGAGTTTGAAAAACATGCAAGGTTTAATCGGACAGAAGAGTGTCTCCTATACCGATCTATGTATGTTCCCTCACGTGCACCTACCCGTGGGTTTCAAAACCTCAAAGTTTGAGAAGTATGACGGGCACGACGACCCCATTGCTCATCTCAAGAAGTATTGCAACCAGTTACGGGGAGCCGGCGGCAAAGAAGAATTGTTGATGGCATACTTCAGAGAAAGTCTGATAGGAATGGCTTCAGAGTGGTATATGGACCAAGACATATCTCGATGGCATATATGGGATGATCTCGCCCGAGATTTTGTGAGACAATTCTAGTATAACATCGACATTGCACCAGACAGAAATTCTCTGTCAAACTTGAAGAAGAAACCTTCAGAAAGCTTCAGAGAATATGCTATTAAATGGCGCGAGCAGGAATCAAGGGTAAAACCTCCTATGGACGAGATAGAAATGGTCACTACTTTTCTCCAGGCTTAAGAATCAGACTATTTCCAGAATATGATGCCAGCCATGGGAAAGCCTTTCGCGGAAGCAATCAAGATCGGGGAGATGGTAGAAAATGGTTTGAAAACGGGTAGAATCTTAAGTCAAGCAGCCATAAGGGCAACCTCCCAAGCCGTCCAAAGCGGGTCCGGAGGAATGGCAAGAGGAAAGAAAAAGGAAGAAGCATCCATGGCGGCATCAGAAGCGAGGGAATATTGTAATCCTAGGCCCCGCTTTCCAGAAAAAACCCCACAGCATTACTACCCCCATCAAAATGTGACTTATGCTCCTCAACCCTACATGGTAATGAATACCCAGCCCTATGTCCATCCACCGCAGCAAGCCAATCGAGGCCAAGCTCCACCTCCTAGAAATCAGCCTCCCTACCGGAACCACTATAATCCACAGCCCCCTCAAAATAACTTCCGCCCTCAGGAACCACCTAGAAGACGGACTTTCACACCCATCGGTGAACCATATTCTACCTTGTTCCCAAAGCTAGTCCAGATGGTTTTCCTGCAGCCAGTCCCTCAGACAAGGCACAATCCGGCATCACCTTCTTACAAAGCCGGTGTTAGGTGCGCTTATCATTCAGGAGCAGAAGGGCACGATACAAATGATTGTTGGCCTTTGAGAAGGGTAGTTGAGAGCTTAATAGAGCATGGGAAGATAGTACTGAGGGACGAGGAGGTCCCAAATGTGACCAACAATCCTTTGCCCGCCCACAATAACGGGCCGTTGATTGGAATGATTTGCGAGGACAAAGAATTTGATCCTGCTTTAAAAGCTATAATCGCCATCGTCGATGCAGGGAAAAAGCCTAAAACTACCCTGAAGCTAGAGAAAGGAGAAAAGAAGGTCAGTACTGTCAAGGTTGAGCCCGAAGAGAAGGTTGAGGAAAAGACAGTGACGATGGTGCCTGTGAGGAATGAAGTTCTTTACGTTCCACGAGGTCGAGCAGAGAAGCCGCCGAGATTCGAAGTCAACAAGGCAAAACCAATGTACGTACCAAAAGTGGGCTATGTGGTCCGGGGGACGATTCAACCATCTCGGCTGAATGAGTCAGTGGTTATCGGACGCGTACCACAGAAGCCAATGACAGACCCGTCCACAGTACCGTGGAACTATCAAAGAACGTTGGTTACGTACAAAGGCAGAGAAGTCACGGGAGAACTTCCGGAGAGTACTTTCGTTGGAAGGTATTCGAACACTCAAGAGTTAAACAATGCCACACGGAAATGCTTCCCACCCAAGGAACCTATAAGCGTTGAAGAAGCGGAAGCTTTCTTCCAAAAGATGAAAATGCCAGACTACGAAGTGGTGGATCAACTACACAAGTGCCCCGAGCAAGTGTCCATGCTATCTCTGCTGATGAGGTCGGCCGAACACCAAAAGATCTTGCTCAAGACCCTGAACGAAGCGTACATACCAGTTGAAACCTCAGTCGAACAACTGGAACGAATGACGGAAAGGTTCTTCGCCGTTAACCAGGTTTCTTTCAGCAAGAACGACTTACCTCCAGAGGGAGCAGCTCACAACAAAGCCTTACATCTGAAAGTTAAATACGAAGACTACTACGTCAAACGGGTTATGTTGGATGGAGGTTCAGGTGTTGATATTTGTCCGCTCTCCACGCTACAGAGAATGGAAATTGGGGCCGGAAGAATCCGTCCCAATAATGTCTGCGTAAGGGCTTTTGACGGCGTCAAGAGGGACACCCTCGGGGAAATAGACTTGGTGTTGACTATAGGACCAGTGGAGTTTGAAATAACTTTCCAGGTGCTTGACATGGATACGTCTTACAATTTTCTCCTCGGCAGACCTTGGATTCATGCGGCAGGGGCTGTGCCTTCCACTCTTCACCAAATGGTGAAGTTTGAATACGAAGATCGGGAAATTGTAGTCCACGGAGAAGACGAACAGTCTATTTATCGGGACCCATCCATCCCATATCTTGAAGCGAGGGAAGGGAGGGAGCACACGGTTTATCAAGCTTTCGAAGTTGTGCTAGCAGAGTAGTATGAAGAGGGAAGACCTTGCCCCAAACCTTTCTTGTCCAACGCCTCAATCATGGTGGCTAAAGAAATGATCCGACATGGATTCAGGCCAGGGAAAGGGCTCAGACGAACGTTGCAAGGAATAACGGAACCCATCACCTTGCCCTCCACCAAGAAACTTTTTGGGATAGGTTTTCAACCCACTCCAAAAGATGAAGAATGGGCAAAGAAGAGGAAAAATGAGGGTTGGAAACTGCCTCGGCCATTGCCAGATTTATACGAGACTTTCGTCGGACCGAAATACATCGAAGAACAAGACGATGAGGTTTTCACAGCCGAAGAGATCGAGGAGATATGTGGGGCAATGAGAGGAATGCTCTACGAAGCTCACATGGTTCAACCAGGAGAAGGCACAAGCACCGCTAAGATGTTATATGTGGGGCCAAACGCCAAGCTTCAAAACTGGGAGGCCACGCCATTCCCAACTAGACAGGAGTCCGGGTAGACCTGTCCTGCCACCTTTCCCGCATCACGAGTTATCCCCGGGATGTAACTCGGATGTTTTTCCTTCAGTTTCTTGTTTTTGAATTCCTGAAATATAAACCTTGTTATCTTCCAAATTCCAAGAAATAAAAATCAGTGTTTTCTCATTTTTTCCTTTATTCTGATTTCTGTTATTTTTCCTTTATCTTTTCTTTCAGTTATAATAATGCGGCTTTAAATAATATGACATGCTTGCGGACTTCACGCCCGATCACAACGAGCTATTTAATTGTGAAATAATGAACCAAGAATCGGAATATGACGAAAAAGAGGCTTTTAGGGAAATAAATCGAGAATTGGAACACTTTGAGAATAAACCTAAGCCGAATCTGAATGACACTGAACCGGTTAATTTGGGAACTCCTGAAGAAATTCGAGAGACCAAGATAAGCATTCACACGGATGAGAAAATGCGAGACGCGATAATTCAACTCCTTTTTGAATTTAAAGATGTGTTTGCTTGGTCATACGATGACATGCCAGGATTAGGTGTTGATCTAGTGGTGCATAAATTGCCAATTCACCCTGATTGTCCTCCAGTTCAACAAAAGCAAAGAAAGTTCAAAACCGATGTCAGTGACAAGATTAAAGGAGAAATCACCAAATAGTTGAAAACGGGAGTAATTCGGGTAGTCCAGTACACCACGTGGTTGGCGAATGTAGTTCCAGTGCCGAAAAAGATGGGAAGACTGGGGTATGTGTGGATTATCGAGATTTGAACAGGGCGAGCCCCAAAGACAATTTCCCATTTCCCAACATCCACATTCTTGTTGATAATTGTGCCACGCATGAGATCCAGTCTTTCGTAGATTGTTACGCTAGGTATCATCAGGTGTTGATGGATGAAGAAGACGCTGAGAAGACTGCCTTCACTACACCTTGGGGCACTTACTGTTACCGGGTTATGCCATTCGGTCTGAAGAATACTGGGGCAACTTACATGAGAGCCATGACTGCCATTTTTCATGACATGATGCATCAAGAAATAGAGGTGTATGTGGACGATGTGATAGTCAAGTCCAGGACTCGGGACAATCATATCCAAGACTTGAGGAAATTCTTCGAGAGACTGAGAAAGTACGACTTGAAGCTGAACCCGGCCAAATGCGCTTTCGAAGTCCCATCAGGCAAGCTTTTGTGTTTCATAGTAAGCAGGAGAGGTATCGAGTTAGATCCAACAAAGATAAAATCTATCCGAGATCTACCTCCCCCAAGAACGAAGAAAGACGCCATGAGTCTATTGGGCAGGTTAAACTATATCAGTCGATTCATTGCCCAGCTGACTAGCACATGTGAGCCCATATTCAAGCTATTGATGAAGGATGCAGCGATCAAATGGATGACTGAGTGTCAAGAAGCTTTTGACAAGATCAAAGAATATCTTTCAAATCCCCCAGTTTTGGTCCCGCCAGAGCCAGAGAGAGCCCTGTTCTTGTATCTGACAGTCTTGGAAAATTCTTTCGGTTGCGTCCTCGGGCAACATCATATAACCGGAAAGAAGGAGCAGGCGATCTACTACTTGAGCAAGAAATTCACCGGCTACGAGGCCAAGTATACTTTGCTGGAAAGAACGTGTTGTGCTTTGACATGGGTTGCTCAAAAATTGAGACATTATCTCCAAGCTCACACTACTTACCTCATAAGCAGGCTGGATCCTTTGAAGTACATATTTCAGAAACCAATGCCTACTAGAAGACTGGCCAAATGGCAAATCTTGCTTACTGAATTTGACATAGTCTATGTCACCCGCACAGCAATGAAAGCCCAGGCATTAGCGGATCATTTGGCTGATAACCCGGTTGATGAGGAATACCAACCGTTGAGTACTTATTTTCCGGATGAAGAAATAAACACCGTAGAATTAGTCTCGGAAAACGCCCATGTTTGGAAGATGTTCTTTGATGGGGCCGTAAACGCCAAAGGTGTAGGAATTGGGGCAATCTTGATCTCACCCTCTGGTCAGCACTATCCTGCTACAGATAGACTGCGCTTCTTTTGCACGAACAATACAGCTGAATATGAAGCCTGCATCATGGGCATGCATACGGCGATCGATCAGGATGTTGAAGATTATTGATTATGGGGGATTCTGACCTGATTATCCGACAAGCCCAAGGTGAATGGGAAACTCGGGATGTCAAGCTTATTACTTACCGACAGCACGTGGAGGACCTCGGCAAGCGTTTCAAATCAATAGAGTTCAAGTATATCCCGCGGTGTCACAATGAACTAGCGGATGCACTTGCTACCTTAGCTTCAATGTTACCCTACCCAGGCAACGCCCACGTCGATCCCTTGGAAATCCAAATTAGGGAAAGACACGGTTACTGTAATGTAATTGAGGCAGGATCGCATACACAGCCATGGTACCATGATATCAAGAGGTTCTTGAAGACACAAGAATACCCCGAACATGCTACTGGAGATCAAAAGAGGACTATCAGGTGGCATGCAGGAGGTTTCTTTTTGAGCGGCGAGGTATTGTATAAAAGGACCCCGGACCTCAATTTGTTAAGATGTGTTGACGCCGAGGAGGCGGGAAGGATCATGCATGAAGTACATGCAGGAGTGTGCGGGCGCCACATGAACGGGTATGTTTTGCCAAAGAAAATCCTTCGAGCAGGTTATTACTGGATGACCATGGAAAAGGACTGTTTTAGCTTCGTTCAAAAGTGTCATCAGTGTCAGGTGCACGGTGATTTGATTCATGCGCCTCCCACAGAACTGCATCCCATGTCTGAACCTTGGCCATTTGTTGCTTGGGGCATGGACATCATTGGTCCTATCGAGCCGAAGGCCTCAAATGGACACAGATTCATATTAGTTGCTATCGACTACTTCACGAAATGGGTAGAAGCTGTCACTCTCAAGTCGGTCACCAAGAAGGCTGTGGTGGACTTTGTACATTTAAATCTTATCTGTCGTTTCGGTATTCCTGCAACTATCATCACAGATAACGCGGCGAACCTGAATAGTCACTTGATGGGGGATGTATGCGAACAGTTCAAAATAACGCATAGGAACTCCACTCCTTATCGGCCCAAGGCCAATGGCGCTGTTGAAGCAGCAAACAAGAACATCAAGAAGATTTTGAGGAAGACGATCCAGAGTTCCCGACAATGGCATGAACAGTTACCCTTTGTATTCCTAGGATATCGCACCACATTATGCACGTCAGTAGGGGCAACCCCTTATCTGTTGGTTTATGGGACTGAGGCTGTGATACCGGCAGAGGTAGAAATTCCTTCGCTCCGAACCATTTTCGAAGCAGAAATTGAAGATAGCGAGTGGGTTAAGACTCGATTGGAGCAATTGACTTTGATTGACGAGAAACGAATGGCTGCGGTTTGTCACGGGCAGTTGTACCAACAAAGAATGGCCCGTGCTTACAACAAGAAAGTACGACCCAGGAATTTTGAAGTGGGTCAACTGGTATTAAGGCGCATTCTGCCACATCACCAGGAAGCAAAAGGAAAATTTGCTCCTAATTGGAAGGGCCCATACATCATCAGGAAGAAATTGCCGAGAGGAGCATTGTATCTGGGTGATATTGAAGGAAATGATCCTGAAACAGCTGTGAATGCGGATGCAGTCAAAAGATACTATGTTTGAGTTTACTTCGGCGATATTTTGACACATTTGAGATGATGAAGGATTTATCCCCACTGCCCAAACACTGTCAACTCTCTCTACAAGCCTTTTGAGCCGGGTACATTTCTTTGGCTACCTTACAAAAAAATAAAAAATATTGATTGAGCCTGAACTACGTCTGACTTGATTCCGAAAGGATACGTAGGCATCCTCTCTCTGGGGTTTGTCACACCTCCTTTTTCCGCCCCCGCAGGGGTACGTAGGGAGTTTTTTCCAATTAAAGGACAATCGAAACGGGATTTATTTATTTATTTCAGAGTCGCCACTTGGGAGATTTAGGGTGTCCCAAGTCACCAGTTTAATCCCGAATCGAGGAAAAGAATGACTCTGTATTACAATCCGCGAACCAGAAATCCGGATAAGGAATTCTGTTAACCCGGGAGAAGGTGTTAGGCATTCCCGAGTTCTGTGGTTCTAGCACGGTCGCTCAACTGTTATATTTGGCTTGACTATCTGATATAATACGTATTATAAACTTATGTGCAAATTTAACTTTTAAAAACCGCTTTTATCATTATTTATTTTATACAAAATTGCAACGTCGTGAAAACGCATCTCGAGCCACGCCACAACCAGTGCACGCGTGATTTGTTGACGCATTTTGACTTCGTCAAGATCGTGATTTGGGTTACATAAATGTACACCCGTATTCAAGAAAATAACCTTATTAAATATGCGCCAAAATACTACGCGTTATGATATTATTAGGTAAGACCGTGAATTTTACTAAATCGCCCATCTTGAAATCTAGGTATTTTCTTATATAAAATAAATAAATAAGATTGGAGGACTGCAATTTTTTGTATTATTTATATTTATTTATTTGTTAGCGAGATCCTCCCTTATTTTATGAATACCCTTTAATGACTATATCTTTATTATTACTAAGTTTGTCCATAATTATGAAGTCAATCTCTACATACTTAAAAATAACATATTAATTACTAATTCAAAACAAATATTAATGGAAAGTAATATTACTAAAATGATAATTACGAACAACATGGAATTGCCCAAAAAGTAAAAAAAAACTAATTATCCCATAGTTGGATTAAAACATATTGTTAGTATGACTTAAGCTTATTGAAATTAATTATTTACAAATACTGAAAATTAAAAAAAAACTTGATTACTAAACCATATTTCTAAAAGTTAAACAATTTAAACTTAACTAACTTTGTTTTAATTCACATCATGTCCTAATACTTGATTCACAAACTAATTCATGTTTTAACTGAAATTAACTACATGATTCCGATTAACTTAATGTTGACAAAAAACCTTATGAATAAGGAATTAATCAATTTTTGCCAAACTGATTCAATAACGCCATTTTTTACGTTATTTCTTCTATTTTGATTATTAAACAGTTTTAATTAGTAATCCGTCTTGAATATATTTCCTAATAATCCGGTTAAGGCGTTATTTAATATATCGCTATAACATGTCTAATTATGCCAAATGACAGTGATTGACAGAATAATAATACATGAATAATCTAAATACAATACAAAAAAAATTAAAACTAAATTAAAAATTTAACATTCTGTTCTTCATTTCAGCTTACAAAATGCCAAAATTACAGTTGTGTACCTGGTATTGCCAATGTAAGAAGAAGAAAGTTAGCCACACAGTAATAACAATACAGCACAGCAACAAAAGTCCAATAGCAGTAACAACCCAGGAACAGAGTTTGCAAACCGGTGGAGTATTAAACTCAAAACAAAAGCTTCAAGCTTTGATGAAAAACAATTAATTCTGATTTCAAACAATGAAAGAAAGCAAAAGATTTTTTTTCTAGTTTTTTTTTTTGAAAGTTTAAATATTTTTTCGGAATTTTCTCTCTCTTAAATGTTCAGCCCTTTTTTTCTTTCTCTTATTTTCTTTCTGTTCAGATTCGTTCTTTCTCTTCTGTATTCTCTCGTATCTGTCCGTGTCTTGTGTTCAAGACTTCCTATATATAATCTCAACCCTTTAATCAATTAAAATCAATCCATTTTCTCTACCAAACCCATTATCTTCCCACTTATCCCCATTACATTAAATAAATATATCACACCACCCCATTATTTTTTTGTCCCCCATGCCTAACATAAATAAATACAAGATTCCTCCCCACTAAATTTTGTCTTGTCCCCCCCTTTATATTAAACAACTATATCACAACCCACCCCATTACATTTTGTCCCCCATGCTTCATATAAACAATTACAAAATATACAATTCCTAAACTACCCCTACGACCTTACTGAAATTACCAAACTATCCCTGAACGCACTGCAAATTACCAATCTACCCCATCAGCTATAACAAATCAATTAATCACACTCAACCAAAATATAGCCAATATGACCAATTTCTACTCAAATTTAAACAACAAATCACATGAACATGATTTCTTCAACACTTCAACAATAAATCACATGAACATGATTTCAACAACAAATCACATGAACACAAATTGAACAACAAAGAACAACTAAAATTTGATTGAACAATATTTTTAGCAACAAACAAATCTATTTTCAGATTCAAAAACAACAATCAAACAAGTATATTTAGATTTCTAAATTCAATAATATTGAACTTAAAATCAACTCTAACAACATTACAACAAACAATTCCTATATTAAACTTTAAACAAGATTATGAGACAATTTCAAGAAATAATCATAAATGGTAAACAAGAAATCAAGCTATACAAATTTCGGATTCAAGATCAAACAAACAAAGTATGAACATGAATGAAATCTATTTTAAAACAAACATGATGGATTCAAACGATTAAATCAATATATTTCCCTTAACACAACTAAATTTTTTTAGACAAATAACAAGATCGACGAAGAAACAATTATGAACTTAAGCTTGAACTTAACAATATTAAAAATCTCTAAAAATACATAAACACATGAAACAAATTGAAGAAACAATTAATTAAACTTCAATTTGTATCTCACCAACATTAGACTAACAAATATTTACCTAAACAATAATACAAACATGAAATAAACATGAAAAGCAACTAATTAAACTTCCATTTGAAATCTGAAAATTAATTCAATCAAAACACATGAACAAACTAAAAATTAATTCAAACGATAGACAAACAAAGCAAAGCTCGAACATTTATCGACTTTTACTTCGAAAAAATATAAAAACGAAATATGAACAAAATAAAACTCAAAATCTACTCACCGGATTGAAACGAAATACGTACTAACCAACGACGAACTCGACTAGGTGGGGACTGTTTTGACGAGCCTCGACCGAAGCTCGAACAAATGACGACGAAGACGAAGAGAAGAAGAAACAGCCCGCAGCTGGCCATGAAACGCGAGCAGCAGTGACAGTAGCCATGGCGTCGTCTGCGGGGAAGGAGAAGCAGTTTGAAGCAGAAGCTTGCAGCCAGCAGCCATGGCGAGGAGCTGGAGCGACAGCAGCAACGACGGGGAGCTGGAGCCGCAGCTGAAGCAAGTTCGAGCAGCAGCAACGACAACTACGGCGGAGGAAGCAGCTGGTCGTCTACTGCTGCTGCGTTCAGCAGCTATGGAAAAAATGGAGCAGAAGTTCGGAAAGCCATGGACGACGCAGAGGCAGCAAGAAGAAGCAACAAACATGGCGTTATGGCCATGGCGATGGGTCGACGACGAAGACGCAGCCATGGACGAGCCTTTTGAGCTTGACATGGAGAAGATGGGCTTCTTGGTGGTGTGTGCGCTTGTGTCGAAGGAGACGAAGCTGCTGGAGCTTAAGGGGGAAGCCATGGATGAGCTTTGGAGAAACTTGGAGAAGAAGAAGCAAAAGTGGGGGGGGGGGTGACTTAGGTCTTTTTTTAGGGTTTTTTCTTCTTTTCTTTTTTTTGTTTTATTTTGTTTGTAAAATAATAGGGGTGTTGGGTTATGGACTGGGTCGACCCAATCGAAAGGGACTGGGTCGTAGGGAAGGTTGGGCAATTCTTTGGGCTTGTTGCTTGAAATTGAAGAAGAGGCCCAATTCCGATTTTTTTGTATTTTCGCTCTCTTTTCTTCTTTTATTTTTTTTAAAACTAAATTATAAAAATACTTAAACTATTTTTAAGAACTAAATTAAGTTATAAAAGCGCAAATTAACTCCAAATAACAATTAACGCACAATTAAGTAATAATTAAACATAAAATTGTATATTTGGACATTAAATGCTAAAAATGCAAACGATGCCTATTTTTGTAATTTTTAATTTTTTGTAAACAAATTTAATTGGTAACAATTATAAAATTAAATCCTACATGCAAATGCGACATATTTTTGTATTTTTTATTAATTTAACAAATAAACAAACACAGACAAATACAAATAATTATCCAAAAATATCACAAAATCTCACAAAATTGCACACCAAGGAAAATCATTTTATTTTGAATTTTTTGGGAGTAATTCTCATATAGGGCAAAAATCACGTGCTTACAGCTGCCCCTCTTTGCCCGAAGACACGAAGGGTTTTCGTGCAAAGATAAAGTGAGCGATTTTTGCCCATCCGAGTACTCCGTGTGAAGCATTTTTTGAAAAAGATTTAACCGAACCTTTGCTTCAAAGGTTTCCTACATATCCCTGGCTAAAGGGGAATCAGGTTAATGTAGTTCGGGAAGTTTTTGGTAGCTGGGGCTACCGTAGGACTGCAATGTTACTGTTGTTGTATGCTATTACCACTGCTTACCGATCTCCTTGTTACACCGTGTTTAAAAGAAAACAAGAAGCTAGGCTAGACTACAATTTGTTCTTGTTGCCTTGCTTTCTTGTTTGCTTGCATTTCTTCCGGTGCTTTTCTTCTGATGCTTTTCTTCCTTTTGACACATGCACTTGAGTTTGTGCTGGGACCTCTTGTTGCAACCTTCTGCTTCCCGGTGCTGGGGATTTTTATTGTTTCCTGCTGGGGATTCCTGTTGTAACCCTCTGTTTTATTGTCCTCTGACTTGATCTTGAAATGTATGCCTCTGTTGTATGGGCGGGCTCCCAACTTCAATACTTGAAATGAAAAACTGAAATGTATGCCTCTGTTATCTAGGCGGGCTCCCAACTTCAACGCTTGAAATGTAAAGACTGAAATGTATGCCTCTGTTCTATAGGCGGGCTCCCAACTTCAACACTTGAAATGTAAAGACTGAAATGTATGCCTCTGTTCTATGGGCGGGCTCCCAACTTCAACACTTGAAATGTAAAGACTGAAATGTATGCCTCTGTTATCTGGGCGGGCTCCCAACTTCAATGCTTGAAATGTAAAGACTGAAATGTATGCCTCTGTTATCTGGGCGGGCTCCCAACTTCAATGCTTGAAATATAAAGACTGAAATGTATGCCTCTGTTATCTGGGCGGGCTCCCAACTTCAACACTTGAAATGAAAAGACTGAATGTATGCCTCTGTTATCTGGGCGGGCTCCCAACTTCAATGCTTGAACTGTGTGTCTCCGTTCTTCAGGCAGACTCCTGACATCAGACTTGAAAAGTATGTCTCTGTTCTCCAGGCGGATTCCTGATTGCTAAATTTAAAATTGAATGTCTCTATTCTCCAGGCGGACTCCTGACTTTTGAAATTTAAACTGTATGTCTCCGTTCTTCAGGCAGACTCCTGACGTCAAACTTGAAAAGTATGTCTCTGTTCTCCAGGCGGACTCCTGATTGCTAAATTTGAAATTGAATGTCTCTATTCTCCAAGCGGACTCCTGACTTTTGAAATTTAAACTGTATGTCTCTGTTCTTCAGGCGGACTCCTGACATCAAACTTGAAAAGTATGTCTCTGTTCTCCAGGAGGACACCTGATTGCTAAATTTGAAATTGAATGTCTCTATTCTCCAGGCGGACTCCTACTTTTTGAAATTTAAACTATATGCCTTCATTCTTCAGGCGGACTCCTGAAGTCAAACTTGAAAAGTATGTCTCTGTTCTCCAGGCGGACTCCTGATTGCTAAATTTAAAATTGAATGTCTCTATTCTCCAGGCGGACTCCTGACTTTTAAAATTTAAACTGTATGTCTCTGTTCTTCAGGCGGACTCCTGACGTCAAACTTGAAAAGTACGTCTCTGTTCTCCAGGCGGACACCTGATTGCTAAATTTGAAATTGAATGTCTCTATTCTCCAGGCGGACTCCTGACTTTTAAAATTTAAACTGTATGTCTCTGTTCTTCAGGCGGACTCCTGACATCAAACTTGAAAAGTATGTCTCTGTTCTCCAGGCGGACTCCTGATTGCTAAATTTGAAATTGAATGTCTCTATTCTCCAGGCGGACTCCTGACTTTTAAAATTTAAACTGTATGTCTCCGTTCTTCAGGCGGACTCCTGACGTCAAACTTGAAAAGTACGTCTCTGTTCTCCAGGCGGACTCCTGATTGCTAAATTTGAAATGAATGTCTCTATTCTCCAGGCGGACTCCTGATTTTAACAATCAACTTAGGAGGAAATGCCTCTCCTATGGGTAAAACAAACTTAGAAGAAAATGCGTCTCCTATGGGTGAAACTAAACTTAGGAGCAAAATGCCTCTCCTATTGGTTAAACAACAACTTAGGAGGAAATACCTCTCCTATGGGTAAGACTAAACTTAGGAGGAAATGCATCTCCTATGGGGTAAAAGTAAACTTAGGAGGAAATGCATCTCCTATGGGTGAAACTAAACTTAGGAGGAAATGCCTCTCCTATGGGTGAAACTAAACTTAGGAGGAAATGCCTCTCCTATGGGTAAAAACAAACTTAGGAGGAAATGCATCTCCTATGGGTGAAACTAAACTTAGGAGGAAATGCATCTCCTATGGGTAAAAAAACAAACTTAGGAGGAAATACCTCTCCTATGGGCAAAACTAAACTTTAGGAGGAAATGCCTCTCCTATGGGTAAAAACAAACTTAGGAGGAAATGCGTCTCCTATGGGTAAAACAAACTTAAGAGGAAATGCATCTCCTATGGGTAAAAAAACAAACTTAGGAGGAAATGCCTCTCCTATGGGTAAAACTAAACTTTAGGAGGAAATGCCTCTCCTATGGGTAAAACTAAACTTAGGAGGAAATGCCTCTCCTATGGGTAAAAACAAACTTAGGAGGAAATGTCTCTCCTATGGGTAAAAACAAACTTAGGAGGAAATGTATCTCCTATGGGTAAAAAAACAAACTTAGGAGGAAATGCCTCTCCTATGGGTAAAAAACAAACTTAGGAGGAAATGCCTCTCCTATGGGTAAAACTAAACTTTAGGAGGAAATGCCTCTCCTATGGGTAAAAAAACAAACTTAGGAGGAAATGCCTCTCCTATGGGTAAAAAAAACAAACTTAGGAGGAAATGCCTCTCCTATGGGTAAAACTAAACTTTAGGAGGAAATGCCTCTCCTATGGGTGAAACTAAACTTAGGAGGAAATGCCTCTCCTATGGGTAAAACAAATTTAGAAGGAAATGCATCTCCTATGGGCGAAACTAAAACAAACTTAAGAGGAAATGCGTCTCCTATGGGTCAAACTAAACTTAGGAGGAAATGCATCTCCTATTAATGAAATCATCACTTAGGAAGTGTGTTTCCTATGCGTGAACCATTTCCTTCTTCCTGAATTATTTACTTACCTGTGTTGTCTTCCCTCGAAACTGCTGGGGATTATTTTGATGGGGATGACTTTTCCTTTTCTTCCTTACCCACTCTGGGTTGCCCGAAACTCTGTCGAGGATGCTTCTACATCTCGATGATCCGCTGGGGATAACACTGCTGAGGATAACTCTGCTAAGTAAATATATTATCTTACTCCTTCCAGAATTACTTCCTTTTGAGTTGGATGTTTCATTCCTCTGCAAACTACTTCCCTTTTTTTTTCTTTTTTTTTCTTTTTTTTTAGCTTCTTCCTTCAAAGACTAACTCCCTTAAGACTCGTTTTGCCTTTCCCCAGAAGGAACCGTTGAGGATACCGATTTTCACCAAACTTGTGTTGGACTCCTCGAAACTGCTGGGGATACCACTGTTGGGGAATTATTTACTTACCTATTGGGGGATAGAATGTTATCAGCGGGGGATAACGCTGTCGAGGATAACACTACTGGGGAATTCGGATTCTTTCGGAACCAGGGCTTCACTCTTCAAAAGGCTGTTGGGAATGATGCTGGCCTCCTGCTTTTTCTGAGCTCAAGTTTCATCCCTTTGCTGGGGAATAACTTCCTCCTGAAACTTATTATGTTGGGGGCAACACTGGTTCTTAAGACCACTTCCCTTGAGACTGGTATTATCTTTATTCTTCCTCAATGGGTACTTGACTTCCAGAAAATTTTCTAAATGAAAGGAAAATTTTCTGTCCCAGTTTGACAGTCTCCCTTATGGCATGCATTTCTGTCGTCAATGCTATTTCCTTTACCTGTTTCAAATCAAACAAAATTTGTTAGTTTAAAACGCGGTGGTTGGTTGTGATACTCCTACTGGGGATGGCTTTCCCCTTTCTCCTTCCTTGCTCTGCGTTCCACAACTTGTTGGGGATGATATTATTTGCTGGGAATGATCCCTTTCTAACGGGGATATCCCTCTTCTTTCATGGCATAGTTCGGAAACTGTCATTTTCCCGACCTTTTAGTCTCGCATGAATTTCCCAAATCATGCTCATTGCTCTCCTTAATTTGTCTACAGGCCTTGGCCTTGAGGTTTATAACCTTTGATTTCGGCAAGGGTATCCCTCTTGACACTCGTCAATCCTTTTGACAATTCCCTTTTTTCTGGGGATATCTTTCTTGACACTGGCCTTACGCTTGTTTCTTGCTGACTATATCACTTGGATGTACTAGCCAGATCTCATCTTGCATAATTGGAAAGCTAATGGCCTATTTTGAAATCATTTCCCACTGGTTCTAACCAAACAAACTCTAATGGGGAATTTTCTATGAAAGGAAAAGATAAAAGGGAACAGAATAAAAGACAAATGAAAAAGATGACTCTGTAACAAAAGAAACTATAAATAAAAACCTATCAAACGCAGACACCGACTCTAATGGTCATGACATGCATATGTGGCCTATCCTCTGTCGTCAATCGTCTTTCAAGACCTTCAATTGGCAATTCCCCATCTGATTCTCAATCTTATTCGACTTGTAGTGCCCGAAGGCTTTTCACTATCAAGTCTCTCTCATTTTGGTTTTTCTCTCAGCTTTCATCGCCTTATGGTGTCCATGAAGATTTTCACCGATAAGACTCTCTCATTTGTATCACTTTCCAGCTGGGGATTTGGAGTGTTGCCGGTATGACTCTCTCTGCTGGAGATTAGAGTCCTTTCTGCTGTGGAACATAATGTTATGTTCGCCGGTAAGACTCTCATTTGTCTGACTTGGCATCTTTTGCAGACTGGTCAGAAGGTCTTTCTTTGGACAGTAATGTGGGTTTTTGGACAGGCTAGAAAAAAGGGGTGTTAAAGTCTCAAAATCAAAATAAATTTGGGGTTTTAAAATTATAACCTTCGGAACCAATTTTGCTTACCACAAGCGCAACCCTTGCCCCAGTTTCTTTCTTGGGGATTATTAAATTTTTTTTTTAATTTTTATTACACCATGCACACTGTGACCATTGTGGCCATATGCACCCTATGACCGAGCCGTGAGGCGCCTACGTATCCTCTTTGAGGAATCAGGTCAAACGTAGTTCCCAATTCCTCTGTTTTCATTTGACTTTCCTTTTTTTTATGCTATCATTTTTCTTTTCTTTTCTTTTCTTTTGTCGTTTTGTTGATTTTTTTTTCTTTCTTCTTTTTTTCTTCTTTTCTTTACCTATCATGCTTGTGTTTTCTAGTCGTTGCTAATGATTCTGAATGAGGGGTATGAAAGAAAATAAATAAGGCTCAAAGGGCTAACGAAGGATAAAGTGTTTGGATAGTAGAACAAAATGCCTTCGTCATTCCAATCTCCAAAACACGCCAAGTACAAACAACACAATTAAACAAACCGCCGAAAACATTGGTAACATCTTTTGATTGCACCAGAGAACCATATCCACACATAACATCGTTGGACAACACTCTCTTTTACTTGCCCCAATTTCTCATGGTTTGGGCTTCAAATGATCTCAAACCATTTTTATTTCCTTTAAACGTTCTGATCACCTTTCCGGGGTTTTATGATTAACTTTTAAGATTAGGCCCAAACTGTGTGCGCATGTCATGTCACGAGAATCGGCGCTGAACAAAAATGATAAAAGGACTAAACAAAAAGATGACTGGAAATAATAAAAGACCGGATTTGTTTTAGACTACCGGTGAAATGGTTTGAATAACAAAACAAACAAAAACAAACCAGAATAAAATCCTAAAACAACCTGGACAAACTTAAACAAACCGCTATGACAAAACGGAAAGATAAGACAGTTTGACACAAGACAATATCCGAATTACAACCCTAATAATCCGAACAACAGAAATGACAACAAAATAAGCCACCACAAGCTTCTCTCTTGCTAACCAAGGAACGGAGCGTCCTCCCACTTTATCAAAATTGGCATCTTTAGCCACTGAGCTTTGCATCAGTATTGTCCAGACCATTTCCAACTTCGATATCATCAACCTTAGTCAACAAGTCCCAATAGGATTCGAGTGCTTCTGTTATCAGGCCTGATCCCCGCAAAGTGTGCTTCTGGGTCTTGTATTTCCGGCTTACCACAAACCAACCACCTAACTTTCTTTGTGATTCAAAGCAAAACAGGTTAGAATGGACTCAGTCGGTCCTCATTATTAATAACATCTTTTCCTCTTTTTTTGTCATTTTCTTTTTCATTTTTTTTTCTTTCTTTTTTTTCGATTTTTTTTTCATTTTTTCTTTTCTTTTTTTTCGATTTTTTTTCATTTTTTTCTCATTTTTTGTTGTGGTCGAATCTTATGGAGATTGCCTACGTATCATGACCCCGCATGAATCAGACCTTGCGTAGTTCGGACCAATAAAGATAAACAATAAACATTTTTTTATCAATTTTCAAATTAAAACAAACTGGGTTTCAATGGTTTGAAGATGACCTACAAACTCGAAAATCAAACAACCCACATATTTTAATCAAAAGATTTACAAAATCCAAAAACAAACGGCCAGCTTCCTTTCTCCGTTTGACAAATGCAACCGAACAGTTATTTTTGCAAACGTGGCCCCTTCCAAATTTTGAGGCCGGAGAGGATTATTTTATGACACTTTACACACTTGTCCGTTCTTTTACGAAAATAGCCTTTCGACAACTGAAAGATACTCTAAGGCTATTTTGGCAAGAACGGTTTAAGACGCGGCCGAAGCTGGCTCGACTTATTTTGACTAAAAAAACCAAACGGTATTCACCTGACCGTTGACTCTTTTTTTTTTCAAATTGCAATAAAACCCGGGTGTTGCAAAAACACGACCCTTTAGCGCCTCAGGGGCGAAGATTTTTTAAGGCTGTGTGGGTCAACTGGACCAAAATCCTAAACATGACCCAAAAAGTTGGCTGCAAAGTCAGCCTTTCGGCGTCCTTTTCGGGAACATTCGGATTTGTCTTGACAAAACAGCGTCACCCGACTTCTTTATGACAAAATCAAAATTTGACATATTTTTTTTTGGCTATTTTTTAGCAAAAGGGGAGGCTGGACACCGTCTGACTTATTTATGACAAAATTAAAATTTTGACACGTTTTTTATTTATTTATTGGTTTTTGGCTATTTTAGCAAAAATGGGGGTTGGACCCGACGAGGGTTGCCTACGTATCTCACATCCGGTGAGAATCAAACCCGCGTAGTTCGGGCCAATTAACCGAACCATTTTAAAACAAATCTCTTTTTGATTTTCATTTTTCATTGCAAGACAAACCATTTTCCTTTTCTATTTTTTTGAAAACAAGATAAAATAACGACTCTTTTTTTTTTCATTTTCAACAAAAATAAAACAACCTATTTTTCCAAACTAAAATAAAGACTCTTTTTCATTTTCTTTTTCAACAAACGACTTTCCAAAAATAAAAGACTTCTTTTTTTTTCCTATTTTTTCATTTTCTAAAATAATCAATTAACGCCTTAACTGTTATTTTTCTTTTTGTTTTCTCTTTTCTCTTTTTTTTTCAACATTCCCGAGATTCAGAAACCGGTCAAGCATGCGGGCGCGAGACAAATAAATGCACGGAAAACAAATAGGATGCATCAGGATGGTCTTTTCATATCAGGTTGCTAGTCCTAGACGGACCCAACCCCTGTGTTGAGTCCCCTAAGTCAAATGCAACGTGATGCAAATAAGCGTTCCTACTAGGGATCCGGCATGAAGTCACGTTATTCTATATTCAAAACCTGGGTCAGTGTACTAGACTGTGTACCCGAGCGGACAACTCGAGTCGAGGAGGGGGCAACTTACCGGGAACCAAAAGGCCATCCGGCTTCGTAACTTATCCGTCCTCTTTCTTATTTCAGGTATTGACACTAACAGAATAGGGAGCCTCGACCAGCGAGCTTCTCCCCGGAGGTAAGAAGAGAAGGGTTTCGGCACAGTTTATATACAGTTCAGATAATATCAAAGCGGTAAAAGACAACATTTAGTATGTTATGTCAGAACATGCAATATATATCAGATAATAAAGCCAAATATAACAATTATTCTAAGCTCGAATTCTTGAACCCTGAACTAGTGGTTCTGGGTTATCATCCCCAGCAGAGTCGCCAGAGCTGTCACACCTCCTTTTTCCGCCCCCGCGGGGGTACGTAGGGAGTTTTTTCCAATTAAAGGACAGTCGAAACGGGATTTGTTTATTTATTTCAGAGTCGCCACTTGGGAGATTTAGGGTGTCCCAAGTCACCAGTTTAATCCCGAATCGAGGAAAAGAATGACTCTGTATTACAGTCCGCGAACCAGAAATCCGGATAAGGAATTCTGTTAACCCGGGAGAAGGTGTTAGGCATTCCCGAGTTCCGTGGTTCTAGCACGGTCGCTCAACTGTTATATTTGGCTTGACTATCTGATATAATACGTATTATAAACTTATGTGCAAATTTAACTTTTAAAAACCGCTTTTATCATTATTTATTTTATACAAAATTGCAACGTCGTGAAAACGCATCTCGAGCCACGCCACAACCAGTGCACGCGTGATTTGTTGACGCATTTTGACTTCGTCAAGATCGTGATTTGGGTTACATAAATGTACACCCGTATTCAAGAAAATAACCTTATTAAATATGCGCCAAAATACTACGCGTTATGATATTATTAGGTAAGACCGTGAATTTTACTAAATCGCCCATCTTGAAATCTAGGTATTTTCTTATATAAAAAAAAAAATAAGATTGGAGTACTACAATTTTTTGTATTATTTATATTTATTTATTTGTTAGCGAGATCCTCCCTTATTTTATGAATACCCTTTAATGACTACATCTTTATTATTACTAAGTTTGTCCATAATTATGAAGTCAATCTCTACATACTTAAAAATAACATATTAATTACTAATTCAAAACAAATATTAATGGAAAGTAATATTACTAAAATGATAATTACGAACAACATGGAATTGCCCAAAAAGTAAAAAAAACTAATTATCCCATAGTTGGATTAAAACATATTGTTAGTATGACTTAAGCTTATTGAAATTAATTATTTACAAATAATGAAAATTTTAAAAAAAACTTGATTACTAAACCATATTTCTAAAAGTTAAACAATTTAAACTTAACTAACTTTGTTTTAATTCACATCATGTCCTAATACTTGATTCGCAAACTAATTCATGTTTTAACTGAAATTAACTACATGATTCCGATTAACTTAATGTTGACAAAAAACCTTATGAATAAGGAATTAATCAATTTTTGCCAAACTGATTCAATAACGCCATTTTTTACGTTATTTCTTCTATTTTGATTATTAAACAGTTTTAATTAGTAATCCGTCTTGAATATATTTCCTAATAATCCGGTTAAGGCGTTATTTAATATATCGCTATAACATGTCTAATTATGCCAAATGACAGTGATTGACAGAATAATAATACATGAATAATCTAAATACAATACAAAAAAATTAAAACTAAATTAAAAATTTAACATTCCGTTCTTCATTTCAGCTTACAAAATGCCAAAATTACAGTTGTGTACCTGGTATTGCCAATATAAGAAGAAGAAAGTCAGCCACGCAGTAATAACAATACAACACAGCAACAAAAGTCCAATAGCAGTAACAACCCAGGAACAGAGTTTGCAAACCGGTGGAGTATTAAACTCAAAATAAAAGCTTCAAGCTTTGATGAAAAACAATTAATTCAAGCTTCAAGATTTTTTTTTTTAGTTTTTTTTTTTTGAAAGTTTAAATATTTTTTCGGAATTTTCTCTCTCTTAAATGTTCAGCCCTTTTTTTCTCTCTCTTATTTTCTTTCTGTTCAGATTCGTTCTTTCTCTTCTGTATTCTCTCGTATCTGTCCGTGTCTTGTGTTCAAGACTTCCTATATATAATCTCAACCCTTTAATCAATTAAAATCAATCCATTTTCTCTACCAAACCCATTATCTTCCCACTTATCCCCATTACATTAAATAAATATATCACACCACCCCATTATTTTTTTGTCCCCCATGCCTAACATAAATAAATACAAGATTCCTCCCCACTAAATTTTGTTTTGTCCCCCCTTTATATTAAACAACTATATCACAACCCACCCCATTACATTTTGTCCCCCATGCTTCATATAAACAATTACAAAATGTACAATTCCTAAACTACCCCTCCGACCTTACTGAAATTACCAAACTACCCCTGAACGTACTGCAAATTACCAAACTACCCCATCAGCTATAACAAATCAATTAATCACACTCAACCAAAATATAGCCAATATGACCAATTTCTACACAAATTTAAACAACAAATCACATGAACATGATTTCTTCAACACTTCAACAACAAATCACATGAACACAAATTGAACAACAAAGAACAACTACAAATTGAACAACAAAGAACAACTAAAATTTGATTGAACAATATTTTTAGCAACAAACAAATCTATTTTCAGATTCAAAAACAACAATCAAACAAGTATATTTAGATTTCTAAATTCAATAATATTGAACTTAAAATCAACTCTAACAACATTACAACAAACAATTCCTATATTAAACTTTAAACAAGATTATGAGACAATTTCAAGAAATAATCATAAATGGTAAACAAGAAATCAAGCTATACAAATTTCGGATTCAAGATCAAACAAACAAAGTATGAACATGAATGAAATCTATTTTAAAACAAACATGATGGATTCAAATGATTAAATCAATATATTTCCCTTAACATAACTAAATTATTTTAGACAAATAACAAGATCGACGAAGAAACAATTATGAACTTAAGCTTGAACTTAACAATATTAACAATCTCTAAAAATACATAAACACATGAAACAAATTGAAGAAACAATTAATTAAACTTCAATTTGTATCTCACCAACATTAGACTAACAAATATTTACCTAAACAATAATACAAACATGAAATAAACATGAAAAGAAACTAATTAAACTTCCATTTGAAATCTGAAAATTAATTCAATCAAAACACATGAACAAACTAAAAATTAATTCAAACGATAGACAAACAAAGCAAAGCTCGAACATTTATCGACTTTTACTTCGAAAAAATATAAAAACGAAATATGGACAAAATAAAACTCAAAATCTACTCACCGGATTGAAACGAAATACGTACTAACCAACGACGAACTCGACTAGGTGGGGACTGTTTTGACGAGCCTCGACCGAAGCTCGAACAAATGACGACGAAGACGAAGAGAAGATGAAACAGCCCGTAGCTGGCCATGAAACGCGAGCAGCAGTGACAGTAGCCATGGCGTCGTCTGCGGGGAAGGAGAAGCAGCGTGAAGCAGAAGCTTGCAGCCAGCAGCAATGGCGAGGAGCTGGAGCGGCAGTAGCAACGACGGGGAGCTAGAGCCGCAGCCTTGCGCAACTGAAGCAAGTTCGAGCAGCAGCAACGACAACTACGGCGGAGGAAGCAGCTGGTCGTCTACTGCTGTTGCGTTCAGCAGCTATGGAAAAAATGGAGCAGCAGTTCGGGAAGCCATGGACGACGCAGACGCAGCAAGAAGAAGCAACAAACATGGCGTTATGGCCATGGCGATGGGTCGACGACGAAGACGCAGCCATGGACGATCCTTTTGAGCTTGACATGGAGAAGATGGGCTTCTTGGTGGTGTGTGCGCTTGTGTCCAAGGAGACGAAGCTGCTGGAGCTTAAGGGGGAAGCCATGGATGAGCTTTGGAGAAACTTGGAGAAGAAGAAGCAAAAGTTGGAGGGGGGATGACTTAGGTCTTTTTTTAGGGTTTCTTATTTTTTTTTTGTTTTATTTTGTTTGTAAAATAATAGGGGTGTTGGGTTATGGACTGGGTCGACCCAGTTCGAAATGGACTGGGTCGTAGGGAAGGTTGGACAATTTTTTGGGCCTGTGGCTTGAAATTGAAGAAGAGGCCCAATTCCGATTTTTTTGTATTTTTGCTCTCTTTTCTTCTTTTATTTTTTTTTTAAAACTAAATTATAAAAATACTTAAAACTATTATTAAGAACTAAATTAAGTTATAAAAGCGCAAATTAACTCCAAATAACAATTAACGCACAATTAAGTAATAATTAAACATAAAATTGTATATTTGGACATTAAATGCTAAAAATGCAAACGATGCCTATTTTTGTAATTTTTAATTTTTTGTAAACAAATTTAATTGGTAACAATTATAAAATTAAATCCTACATGCAAATGCGACATATTTTTGTATTTTTTATTAATTTAACAAATAAACAAACACAGACAAATACAAATAATTATCCAAAAATATCACAAAATCTCACAAAATTGCACACCAAGGAAAATCATTTTATTTTGAATTTTTTGGGAGTAATTCTCATATAGGGCAAAAATCACGTGCTTACAGGGTTCAGTCATACCAAAAATAAAATCCAATTTACCCTGAAATTGAAACCGGGGCACACCAAACGGCTTAGAAGTTGTAGTTTCTACCATTCTTTTACCAAGTACAAGTCCTTCAGATCAATCGCCAAAGGCAGGGGAAGCCGAGAGACATCATGATTAAAGGCCGACACATTCAAATTGAGAGAAATAAAACGAGAGAGTATTATCGGTGAAAACCTTCGGGCACCGTGAGGCGACGAGAGCAGAGAAATCAAAAATGAGAGAGCTTGTTTAGTAAAAACTCGCAAAGAGTTCTATCAAGCGACATCAAGAAGAGAAATGAGAGAGGTCGACTAGCGAAAACCCGCAAAGGGCGCTGTCGGCCGAAAAGATGATTACACCTCAGAAAATCTTGGCAAGATTCCACCGGTTGGAAACATAGATCCGTTCCTGATTCATGAGGAAATGCAAGTTCGTGAAGGTCGGGCATCCAGTCCAAAAGCATTGTCATGTCAATTTAAAGTCAGCGTTGTTTCCCTTAGATAAGTTTTTCTTGCCCCGAAAGGGACACTTCTCTTTTAAATTTGTTTTCTCCGTTTCTTTGTTTTACTTTTCTTTGAAATCCTTCCATTTTTAACCCCAAGTTCCGAATATACTGGAAAGAATAGGTGGCAGGACCGGTTTCACGGAGCTCCATTTAGTAAGAAGTAAATACCCCGCTTCAGTGGTACGTCTGTCCAGTTCCGATTGATCACGATGTTGGTTGCCTTCGAAGTAAAGCCACGCACACCCACACCCACACCAAAAAAAAGAAGAAGAAAAAACCCAACAAATCCCCACAGGGTCTCCCTTTGAACAAATCCCAACAGGGTCTCCCTTTGTAAAAATCCCCACAGAGTCTCCTTTCGTAAAAATCCCCCAAAGAGTCTGCCCCAGTTAATCCCCAATGAGTCTGCCTTGTACCAAATCCCCACAGAGTCTCCCCAATAAAAATCCCCACTGAGTCTGCCTCGGTAAAAATCCCCAAGCAGAATGGGATGGAAGAACCAAAGCCTTACACGGGCAAATCATCACAAAATCCGGGAATGCGAGTTTGAGTAGTTTTAAAAAGGGGTTTCGCCTGTTGAATCCAACCAATGACAGAGTCTCTCAACAGGAATAAGGACGGGACAAAGCATTTGAAACAATCAAGGCCCTCGAACCAACCACCATTTCCAAACTGGCAATTGTTCTTTGCTTGGAAAATTGAAACAGGTGTGATCCAAAGCAACCGTGCAAGAAGCAGGTGTCACCCAAAAAAAAGAAAAGAAATACATGAGTGCAAGAAATAGCTTGGCAATAAGGAATCTACCCAAAAGGGAAGTTTCCCCAAAATTCTCTCTTACATTTTACTGAACAAAAATAATAATAAAAAAAGTAAGAAGAAAACTCAAAAAAGAGGGTCAGTTAGAATCCCCGGCATTTTCCATTTAGCCAGCATTAGGGCTCCAATCCCTGAACTGAGCATTTTTCTGTTAGCCAACATTAGGGCTCCAATCCCTGAGTTGAGCATTTTTGTAGCCAGCATTATGGCTTCAATCCCTGAACTGAGCGCTTTTCTGTTAGCCAGCATTAGGGCTCCAACCCCTGAACTGAGCATTTTTCTGTTAGCCAACATTAGGGCTCCAATCCCTGAGTTGAGCATTTTTGTAGCCAGCATTAGGGCTTCAATCCCTGAACTGAGCGCTTTTCTGTTAGCCAGCATTAGGGCTCCAACCCCTGAACTGAGCGTTTTTCTGTTAGCCAGCATTAGGGCTCCAACCCCTGAACTGAGCATTTTTCTGTTAGCCAGCATTAGGGCTCCAACCCCTGAACTGAGCATTTTTCTTTTAGCCAGCATTAGTGCTTCAACCCCTGAACTGAGCATTTTTCTGTTAGCTAGCATTAGGGCGCCAATCCATGAACTGAGTGTTTTTCTGTTAGCCAGCATTAGGGCTCCAACCCCTGAACTGAGCATTTTTCTTTTAGCCAGCATTAGGGCTCCAACCCCTGAACTGAGCATTTTTTTGTTAGCCAGCATTAGGGCTCCAATCCCTGAACTGGGCGTTTTCTGCTAGCCAGCATTAGGGCTCCAACCCCTAAACTGAGCATTTTTATGTTAGCCAGTATTAGGGCTTCAATCCCTGAACTGAGCATTTTTCTGTTAGCCAGCATTAGGGCTCCAACCCCTGAACTGAGCATTTTTCTGTTAGCCAGCATTAGGGCTCCAACCCCTGAACTGAGCATTTTTCTGTTAGCCAGCATTAGGGCTCCAATCCCTGAGTTGAGCATTTTGTTTAGCCAGCATTAGGGCTCCAATCCCTGAACTGAGCACTTTTCCGTTTAGCCAGCATTAGGGCTCCAATCCCTGAGTTGAGCACTTTTTCATTTAGCCAGCATTAGGGCTCCAATCCCTGAACTGAGCACTTTTCTGTTTAGCCAGCATTAGGGCTCCAATCCTTGAGTTGAGCACTTTTTCATTTAGCCAGCATTAGGGCTCCAATCCCTGAACTGAGCATTTTTCCTGTTAGCCGACATTAGAGCTCCAATCCCTGAGTTGAGCATTTTTTTTTCCTGTTAGCCAGCATTAGGGCTCCTATTCCTGAACTGAGCATTTTTTTTTCTGTTAGCCAGCATTAGGGCTCCAATCCCTGAACTGAGCGCTTTTCCATTTAGCCAGCATTAGGGTTCCAATCCCTGAACTGAGCGTTTTTTTTCTGTTAGCCAGCATTAGGGCTCCAATCCCTGAGTTGCGCATTTTTACCTTTCGTGACATTAGGGCTCCAATCCCTGAGTTGCGCTTTTTACACTAGAGCTGTCTCATCCCCTCATCAATCCTATAGATTATTATGGAAATTAACTCACGAAATTTTCCTAGTGAAACTGGGGCAGAAAAATTTCGTTCGTTTGTTTTGTCTCAGCAGGTCTGACCTCGAGGCGCATGGATCGAGATGACCTATGGGATGAGTCTCAATTTTGAATAAAGAAAAGAAGAAAAGAACAAAAAGAGAAGACGTTCCCAAATACTGGAACAAACAAATGGCAGGTCGCTCCAAAATTTGATCAAAGTCCCGAGCTCCGCCAATCCCGTCTCACTCAATACCGCAGAAATAAACAGGCGCCCACAACTTGCAAGCATCAAGATTCGGATCGAAGTCTACATGCAAAATCAGCTAAGACCCAAGATCAAGTTGCAAAAGAATTATAGATAGGAATCTTGTAACTAGCGTTTGACAGGCATAAGTAGTTAGTTCAGTTTCAATTTCCCTTTGGTTGTAATACGGCGGTCACTAAAGCAGCATTGGCAACAGCAACAGCAGTAACAACGAGCTTTGCAATCCCATGGTAGTCCCAGCTACCAAAAGTTTCCCGAACTACATTGACCTGATTCCTGTTTAGCCCAGGATATGTAGGAAATCTTTGAAGCAAAGATTCGGTCAAATCTTTCCAAAAATGTGCTTCACACGGAGTATTCCAATGGGCAAAATCGCTCATATCCGGTCACTTTATCTTTGCATGAAAACTCTTCATGTTTTCGGACAAAGAGGGGCAGCTGTGAGCACGTGATTTTTGTTTACACGACAATTACTCCAAAAGAAATCAAAATAATAACAAATGGTCTTGCTGTACAATTTTGGAACTTACGTGGCACTTTTGGTAGTTATTTGTGGTTTTCTCTGTGTTTATTTAGTCTTATCAAACAAAAAATACAAAAAATATATGTCGTGTGTAAGTTTAGGATATCATTCTACTATTAGGAATTAATCAAACCATAATTCGATTATTAAAAGGAAAATCACAAAATATGCATCTTTTATTCTGTTTGTTGTCATTGAGTGATTTTATGTTAATGTGTGTGATAATTGTTTGCTTAATACTTGTATAGTTTTATTTTACAAATTAGTTGGGATTTTTAGAAATTAAAAGAAGAAAAGAAAGGGGTTTAAAATTAAAGGAATTCTGACTTGGGCTTAAAATTGAGACCAAGAATCAGGCCCAATGCATTTTTTCATGACCCAGTCCAGTTTGGCCTCATCAAACGACGTCGTCCAAGGCCTACCAGATCTGGACCGTTGATCTGACATATCTAACGGTCCAATTCAACTCCCGTTTTAAACCAAACGACGTCGTATAAGGATGTTCAATCAGAGCCGTCCGTTTTGTTTAATCCTACGGTCTCCAAAACGCCTCATTAGCCCGACCCAGCCCCCTCTAAGACAGAACGACCCCGTTTTATATAGTTAAAGAGATCCAAACCGTTGATCTCATCAGATTCAACGGTTTGGATTCACTCACCCACCCCGTATATAAACCTGCCCTCTTACCCCACGCCCTCATCCGAACACCCCCCTTCATCGTCCCAAACCCAAACCTAAACCCAGACTTCCCAAACCCTAGCCGCCCCTATGCACTCCCACCGAAAACCGCCAGTGACTCCCAGACTAACACCCCTAGTACACCTCAACCCCCTGAACCCCCTTGCCTCGAATCATTCCCCATCGCCTCGAATCTTCGTTTGAAGGTTCGAGCAAAACCCTGATCTACACCAACCCACCCCAGATTCACACCAGCCGTTACCCTAGCCTCGCTCGTGACCAAACCAAGCTTGGTTTGGTCCGAATCTACCCACAAATCCCAAAACCCCAAATCTGAAGATTCGAACCCTAGAACACAAGAATATTTGGAATCCGGTTAGATTTAAACGGAAGGTTGAGGTCTAATAGACCCTAATCAAAGTGTTCTCGGTCAAGAACACCTCGATTAAGATCTGTTCGACCTCAAATGGGCAAATCCAGCTCGGGCTTGGGTCGTTTGTGTTTAAGCTTTTCAGAGTAAGTTCACTCTTCCCTTTTGTTGCTTGTCTTAGTTTAGTTTGTCGGCATGTTTAATTAATTTTTTTGTTTATTTCTGGGATTCTTGCTGTCAGTTGTTCTCCCTCTCCATAAGACCTTTTGCTCGGTCGATTGTTATTCTGCTTATGTTTGAATACGTATAGTGATATACATATTTCAATTTGATTAATATCGTCGAATCAATAATGCCTGTGGTTTCCCTGTGTCGTGTAAAAGTGTCAAAGACAGTTGATGCCCTATTTGTGTTGTTGTTTGATCGACTGTTTGTTTTCTATGTTATAATTAGTTTAGTCGATTCGATATAGGTCGTCAATTAGTTTTAGTTTGGAATGGTATTTATCTGACTCATAGGGTTGATTTGCTTACTGAGGCTTCTGAGAATTGATTGTACTATGCTTAGCCTGTTTATTTGAATCAGAAATCACCTAAGGATTGGATAGCTGTTAGTGTTAGCAGAGATTGCAGATTGTAGTTCAATTTAATGGCTTGTATGCTCACTTTTGACCTTGGGAAGCATGTGTTTTGTCAGAAGTTAGGGAATTAGGTAGAATGGACAACATGTGCTGTCAGGACATACTCATGCTGCCCATATTTTCTTAATTTAATAAAGATAGACCACTTTAACAATGAAAAAGGGGGCTGTCAGGGGAATCTCATGGGAGGGGCTTTTATTTTAATCTGTTGAGTGGAAAAAATAGGAGGAGAACATGGGAGGGGGTTCAGTTTGTTTAACATGCTGTTTGAATGGGCTGATAGAGGATATAAAAACAGAAGGTTTTCCATTAGAACAGGGAGGAGGAACAGGGAAAAATCAGAAAAAAAGAAGAAGGAAAAAAGAGAGAAAAGGGATCAGAAAATAAGGAGGCAGAATAGTTTGAAAATCAGGAAGAGAGCAAGAGTTTTAAAAACCAGAAAGGAAGAGTTTTCCAGGGCCTTAGTGTGTTAAAAGCTAGGTCTCACAACAAAGAACTTCAGTTTGTTTTCTGCTCAGAAATTCAAAAACCAGAAACTACTGTTTTATTGTTTCTGCTTGCAATCTTCTTGTACTGTTGGGATTTATCGGGCAGCCTAGTTGTCTGTTGATTTTCAAGCACTACTCTTCAAGCTATTGGCTTCTTCTTTGGGTTCTATTCTTTCCTGGAGATTTCTGTTGCTGTCATTACTGGTTTTACTAGTCCTGCTGTACTGCTGCTTTGTGTATGCTACTGCTGCTCTACTGACTTTTCTGCCTCTTCAATTGTAAGCACTTTCCAGGTACACACTTGAATCTTATACTGATGTAACAGTAAAAGCATGAAATGAAAGATGCAAAGGAGTTTAATCAGTTGTTGCTGCACTTACAACTTTATAAATATTATCAGAATTGTGTAATTCTTTAGTAGCTCAACAGAAAAATACATTGGTTAGCTTGTACTTAGTTGAAACTTAGTCTTGTTTAAATATTGTGATCTTGGTTATTTAGCCATTTGTATGATATGGAATGCATAGGTGTTTAGTATATCAATAGCTAAATCTCACCTCTATTCTTATTTCAAACATGCAAATCAGGTTGCTTCTAATTTGGGCGAAAATGCAATATAGTCTCAAGTCATTTGAGCTAAATCTGTCAAGTTCGGATTCCATTAGGCAGTTTCGAATCCTATTAGTAGCATCTTCTAATAAGTAGTTGATTCCATTAATCAAGCCCATATAAGTTAGTTTAAATTCGAACTTGAAGAACATTTAGTGTAAGTTTAGCATTTTTATTAATCTTGTATGTAATCTCCTTTAGCAAATTAATAGCATGTTCACCCATGAAATAAGGCACGAAACAATTCCTGCCTCATAAACAACTAATCAGATAATTAAACAAGAATCCGGAGTTGGCCAAGCATGCAATTC
Source organism: Nicotiana sylvestris (assembly GCF_000393655.2). NCBI lineage: Eukaryota > Viridiplantae > Streptophyta > Magnoliopsida > Solanales > Solanaceae > Nicotiana > Nicotiana sylvestris. The sequence continues at coordinate 65,974,918 of NC_091059.1, read as the reverse complement.
AATTAGTAGGTATTTTCTTTCTTCCATTTCTTAGAGACGAACATAATAAAGATGTAGTCATTGTAGGTTTATCCTTTCATAAAATGAGACGAGCCTCGCCAAATGAAATGCACAAACTACAGGCCCCACATAAATGTATGTATATTAAAAATACATAGAATTTAGGATGGGCTATTTAAGCGAATTCCACGGCCTTCCTCAAAGATAATAACATGTTAGTCTCTTTAGGCACGTTTTTAATAATGTTATTTTCCTAAATTAGGGTGCGCATTTATGTGACCCAAATTCAAATCTCAACGGAGTTGGAATGTATTAACAACTACTGGTGCATTGATTGTGACGTGGTTCGAGATACATTTCCACGACGTTGCAATTCCATAAAAAATAATAATAATAAAGCGGTTTAAACTTAATAAAAGCACATAAGTCACAACATGTATTTAAATCAGATATTTAGCCATTATAACAATTTAAGCGACCGTGCTAGAACCACGGGATTCGGGGGTGCCTAACACCTTCCCTCGGGTCAACAGAATTCCTTACTTAGAATTTCTGGTTCGCAGACTTCATTTGGAAAGTCGAATATTTTCCTCGATTTGGGATTCAAGATAAACCGGTGACTTGGGACACCAAAAGCCAAACCTTTCCCAAGTGGCGACTCTGAATTAAATAAATAATCCCATTTCGAATATTGTCACTTAAATTGGAAAAACTCCCTCGCGCATTTTACCCTTCGGGGCAGGCGCGCAAAAAGGAGGTGTGACAAACACGAATGTAGCGCCCCCGGCAAAAAGGGACGTCAGTACATTTGAATTGTACTGGTATGTATGAACAAACTTTACCCCAAGTAAAATCAAGAAATACACAAGTAACAAACAGTAATAGAATCAACAATCCAATACACATGAAAGGAACAACCAAAGCCAAACAAGTTCCACAATCTCTCCTTTTCCCCTTTCAACATTATTTCATCACATCAATGGTTTCACAACTTTCACATATTTTCATTTCAATAGTGATTTCGATCACTTTCCACCCTTATTACCTCGGCCACCCTTATCACCACAACCCACACCTTATAACTTCGTGTTGCGGTGCGCAACCCGATCCCACCGGACAATTACATTTCACACGACAACATAACAATTCACAAAGAGTTTTCATAGATATCAATACCATTTCCATTATATGCAACAGTCCATATACAATTTAAGTCACAACGATAATTGCCGCGACAAGTCACGTATGATATTAGCACAGTTGATTCAATTGCATCAATTACGATTTCTTTCCACCATTTGTTACACAGCTCTTACCACATACGCACCTTCACACGCACAAGCTTGGCTTGTTGCCATTTACTTACACCATTATATCAGGAAATTAGCCAACAATGTTCAAGGCATATTAATCACAAGAATTCACAAATGGTCCACATAAATAACACATACCAATTACTCGTACACCAAACAAGGTGACTTTACAAAGGTTAAAGTTAGCCAACAACGTTCAAGGCATATTAATCACAAGAATTCACAAATGGTCCACATAAATAACACATACCAATTACTCGTACACCAAACAAGGTGACTTTACAAAGGTTAAAGTTAGCCAACAACGTTCAAGGCATATTAATCACAAGAATTCACAAATGGTCCACATAAATAACACATACCAATTACTCGTACACCAAACAAGGTGACTTTACAAAGGTTAAAGTTAGCCAACAACGTTCAAGGCATGTTAATCACAAGAATTCACAAATGGTCAACATAAATAGCACATACCAATTACTCGTACACCAAACAAGGTGACTTTACAAAGGTTAAAGTTAGCCAACAATGTTAGCCATTTACTCGTACACCAAAGAAGGTGACTTTACAAAGGTTTAAGTTAGCCATACATACAACAACGTTCAAGGCATATTAATCACAAGAATTCACAAATTGTCCACATAAATAACACATACCAATTACTCGTACACCAAACAAGGTGACTTTACAAAGGTTAAAGTTAGCCATACATACCTCAAATTCGCCCTTAGTCATACTACAATGATCCAATACACTTAAGCAACCTCAATCTACAATACAACATTTAATAGGGCCAATATTAGTAATAAATTTCGTAACTTATGCCATTTAGGCATATCATCAAACACTTTGTAGGTATAGATCTTTACACCCCATAACTATAGTATTGGTTCACCCAACTATCACCATTAACCAACAATTCATTCCACAATCATTCATAACTAATTTATAACTTCCAACAACATATGTGTGACAACCCATCTTCACCCAACCAACAAAATTCCATCAAATAATCACCTTCCAATCTCTACAATGACTATGTATTTATATTAGAAACTTGTGGCTTCTAATCACCACACCAAGAGTCCCAATACTTAATTCACACTCATATACCCATAATAAATTCATAAATGTAAGTCTAAGGGTGTAGGATTACCTTTTGGAAGAAATCTTGCAAAACCCTCCTTTGAGTTCTTGAAGGAATTTCTTGAAGATCTATGTGTTTTATGACTAGATTTCATCAATACTAGTGTAAGAATAATGGAATTTTACACCAAGTTAATGAAGATTGCTTACCTTGAAGATGGGAGGGGTTGGAGGTCTTGAGAGGGTGAAGAGAACCCCAAAATTCGAGCTTGAATGATCAAAAAATGAAGGAAATGTAATACCCCTTCGATTTTTACACTGACTAGGGGTATTTTAGACATTTTACATGTTCCACCGCATCCCGCCGCGGTCTGCCGCGGTTTACAGGCAGAAAAACCTTGGTTTGTCGTGGTTCGCCGCGGCCGCGCTCCTGGGCGCGCTGGTGACGCATGTCCGGTAAAATAGTCATAACTTTATGTATACACCTCCAAATGATGAAAGGTTTGTTGCGTTGGGAACTAGACTCAAAGAGATTTAATTTGATAGGTTTTTAATCACTCAACACTTTATATAACTAGAGATATGCTTGTCCAAAGTGAGGTCTTATGCGCATTCACTTACAACTTTAGCCTATTATGAAATATTTCCAACTTGGCTTAGCCTTAGGCCTCTCCTTAGACCCCAAACTACTTATAATATGACTTATACACTTATTAACTTATCTAATTTATATCCATTATATCATGAACCCTCACTTGCACACAAGATAAAATAATTAGCCTATCTTGGCACCACAAAATCTTAGATTACTTAGCAAAATTTTCTGGGGCTTTACATTCTCCCCCGCTTAGGATCATTCGTGCTCGAATGAGGATCAAGGTTCATTCACTAGCCATCCTTATGTAACTTCGGCTTGTTCACATCATGAAATATATCAACAGTCCCGAATTTGGCTAACTCCTTAAATTTCCGAAAAATTTCGCCAGAGTTTCCTTTGTAACTAGACCTATCCACCTGTCAGAGGGCCCCAGATACATATCCTAACAGCATATACATGTTTCATAGACATAACATAACTTGTACAACACCAACCATGGCCGCATAGGCAACACATGTAATAAAAATGGAATAGTTTAACATGGATCAAATCAAAAGATAAGAGTTCATAGGAACCAAATGCATAAAAGCTATTACATGACTATTCAAACAAATGTGGGTATTTCTTTCTCATTTCTTCCTCGGCTTCCCAACTGGCTTCCTCAACCTGCTGGTTCCGCCATAACACTTTTACGGAGGCAATTTTCTTATTTCTCAATTTCCGGACTTGCCTATCAAGAATGGCAACTGCAATTTCTTCATAAGATAGTTCTTCATTAACCTCAATGGTTTCAACTGGCACAATAGTGGACGGATCTCCCACTACCTTCTTCAACATAGACACATGGAAGACCGGATGTACCAACGGCATCTCGGGTGGCAGCTCGAGCTTGTATGCCACCTGACCAATCCTCTGAATGATTATGTACGGTCCGACATACCTCGGACTTAATTTTCCTTTCTTCCCAAATCGCATAATGCCCTTCATGGGGGAAGCTTTCAAAAATACCCAATCATCTTCTTTGAACTCCAAATCTCTGTGACGAATGTCTGAATAAGACTTTTGGCGACTCTGAGAAGTTTTCAACCTCTCCTTAATAATCTTGACTTTCTCCATGGCCTGATGCACGAGGTCCGGCCCTATCAATTCTGCTTCTCCAACCTCGAACCACCACATGAGAGACCTGCATCTCCCACCATACAGTGCCTTGAATGGTGCCATCTGGATACTAGCATGGAAGCTGTTGGTGTAAGCAAATTCTATGAGTGGAAAATGGTCATCCCAACTACCCTTGAAATCAATAGTACAGGCATGCAACATGTCTTCAAGCGTCTGAATAGTCTGCTCTACTTGCCCATCGGTTTGTGGATGAAGAGTTGTGCTAAGGTTTACCTGCGTACCCAAACCTTGCTGAAATTTCTTCCAAAAGTTGGCCGTGAACTGAGCCCCTCGATTTGAAATGATTGAGATTGGAGTGCCATGCAACCTAACTATTTCTTTGATATACAACTGAGCATATTGTTCCGCTGTGTCGGTAGATTTAGCTGGCAAGAAGTGCGCTGATTTTGTGAATCGATCCACATCACCCAAATTGAGTCAAACTTGTGCGGAGTGCGCGATAATCCTACCACAAAATCCATATTGATTATTTCCCTTTTCCACATTGGAATTTCTATGCTTTGTAACCATCCTCCAGGCCTTTGATGTTCGGCTTTCACTTGCTGACAGTTCGGACATTTTGCCCCAAAGTCTGCCACATCCCTTTTCATGTTATTCCACCAATAAACTTCTTTGATATCATGATACATTTTTTTTGTAGAACCTGGGTGTACGGAATACCTAGAAGTGTGAGCTTCTGCCAAAATCCTTTACCGAAGACTATCAATATTTGGAACACATAGGCGCCCTTGGCACCGTAGGGTATCATGATCAATGCCAAAATAAAAAGTTGGGATCTTGTGTTTATGAATGCCCTCCTTCAGCTGTACCAATAATGGATCGTTGTATTGCTTCTCTTTCACTTTTGCCACACGTGACGATTCAACTCTATTCTGTAAAATTACTCCTCCTTCATTAGAGTCCGCAAGACGAACTCCCAAACAAGCCAATTGGTGAACCTCCCTGGCCAATAGCCTCTGATATGTTTCCAAATGAGCCAAACTACCCATAGATTTTCGGCTAAGAGCATCTGCCACAACATTGGGCTTTTTCCCGGGTGATATAGAATATCGAGGTCGTAGTCTTGAAGTAACTCAAGCCATCTTCCCTGCCTCAGATTCAATTACTCCTATTTGAAAATATATTGAAGGCTCTTATGATCCATGAATATATCCATATTGACCCCATACAAATAATCACACCAAATCTTCGATGCAAAAACCACCGCCGCAAGTTCTAAGTCATGTGTCGTATAGTTCTTTTCATGATACTTGGGTTGCCTAGAGGCATAAGTGATCACTTGTCCATGTTGTATCATTAGTGAACCATCTATATCACATTTCTCTTACATATGACTTCTTAGGATTTGAGTTCTTCAATAATTTTCTTGATATGATTACAATCTTATGTGAGTACTTGCAACTTGCTCTTCCAGATTCTGAACAAAAGACATTACTGGATGAGTTTTCTTATAGGACCTTCTATTTAAAAGGAGTAACATCTTCTAGCCTATGCGCACACCTTAATATCATCAACATGCACGACATTACATCAAATGTAATGTAACATGGTGCTCAGACCTTTCCTAGTCAACCTCTTTCCTCCTTGTGTGCGTTATAGGATTTAAGAAATCACTCCACTTCCCTTGTGAACATTCTCATGATCCCTCCATACTGTTAAACAATTCCCAAAATACGTATCAACAACCTTAATACATATTCAATTCAGAAAGAGCTACTGGCCCAAACAACAACTTGAAATCCTCCTAAATTCTTCAACAAAAACTTATTGTTTTCCTTCTAAGTGTAAGAATTACTCCATCCTCAATAAGTAACTCACCTTATTCCCAATATTGTAACTACCAATAGTGTTTGTTGGTATTGTGGCTTAAGAGCTATTATGTTAAACATGTTTGGTTCGTAACAAGTGTTCATCCTCTCTCACTATATTTCAAACATTTCCCTTTGTCCTTTGGGTAGATTGTGTTGTTTTGCCCTTTTTGTTCTCCCTTTCGCTCTAGCCAATACATTGGTACTATCTTTTCTTTGTGATTGGGACATTCATTCCCATTCCATTTTGCTATAATGCATAGTAGATAGCCTTATTGTGCCACGCACTTGTCTGCACCCCATGGACTCGTGGTATCATTGTGTCTGGTTTGTTGAGTTCATCACACCACTATTTCACCACCATTAGTCTCACTTTCCATTGTAGTATGTAGACATGAACTCCCTCTAAATATTTCAGTTGATATTCAGTGTCACCCAAGTCGGTAGCATTATTGTTAGTCCTTTATACCTTCTATTAACACTTGTGCTCCAGGCGAGTCCACCATTCTGATACGAACTATTTTGCGATAACCATGGACATCTCAATTTATAGATTTTCTTCCCATTTTTTCTCGCCTCATTATTCCTATTTGGTGAGTAGCCACGCACAAGAGTTAGGATATCCGTGGGAAAGTGTGTTCATCGTCATATCACTTAACACTTCTTTGTTTGTAAGATTCTTTAGAGGCTCTCCATCAAGCCCAAATACCCTCTTGGGTTATTATATCATCACATTTATTTCTCCCACTCCTTTCGCCTTTCTTAACGCCTTAGTACTTTGGTTAAATCACAGATCTATGATTAACCCATTCTAAAAACTCGCAACCTTCCATATTTGGCCTATAGTACTTCCTTAGGTTCCATTGTTCCTAACCCTCTAACAAGTATAAAATCCCTTTACAAACATACTCTTAATTTCTAGGACCGTTGACCCTATCATTCACATTGCCATGTATGAAGAATTTACCTTCCTTAACCTTTCATTTTTTTTGGGTTACTAGCGATCTATCATTACCATATCCTTTCAGATAATCACGTTATCCATTATCACCTTTCTAGACTACGCATGTCTTCCACAAAATATTCAAACATCATAGCTACATGGTCTTACTCTTGTTTCATTGTATTTAAGTGGCCTTACTATGACCCTTCCTCCCCCACTTAGGGCGAATGCCCCAGATTTTGACACAAGTCTTGAATTTAGCAACTTCATGGACATATGTTTCATATCTCTATCCCTCACATATATGTTCGACTATTAGGGAGATTGAAGTCAGCATTGTATTAACCTCACAAGTTCTCTACTCTTATTCAGCCACACAGACTTGGGATTCCAATTCCTCATGTCAATATCCTTTAGGAGTGTAACACAACTTCATACACTTATGGGATTCTTATAACATTCATAGCATAAGGGTCTTCTCATTATGGGTTCAATTGACTCTCATTTCATGACTTCTTGTCTCCCGTGAGAGACCTACATATTTGTCATTACTCTCATGGGCATGCCTTACATATATCACATGCTTATATAACAAATTTTTCTTTTACACCTTAGGATCATATACATGCTTCCCACACTATCAACATGTGCCATATAAGCTTGCGTCTCATTTATCAAGTCAATGTCTCTTTGGAGGTGGGTGATCAATTTAAACACTTTTCTCATATAAAGTATGCTTCTGGTACTATGTACGTATATCATATATCCATACAATTTGTTCAACATGATACATGTGCCATCTCTTAATATTCAGGCCTTTCCTATTGGTTATTCCATATGACAATATTACTTGAAATAGATGAAAGAGCGTTTAAACTTATCTCGAATCTCAACGCACGAGTTAGAAGACAATCTTATAGTCAAGCTTTATCACACGATCTGGAGTGTTGAAGAAGGGTAACATTCCTAAATGTCTATGTAGCCTCCAAATTATAGATGTGGTCGACAACACACCGATAATAAGGACTATACTAGACACGGCTCCGAGACATCCTAGGACACTTTAAAACCTTAGGCTCTGATACCAAGTTTGTCACGCCCCAAAACCGAGGGGTGCGATCGGTGCTCGACCGAGTAGCCCCAGTCAAGCGGACCTGGGTCCCTTTCCTATCCCACGTGTTACCCCGCGTTTTCCTTTATCCGTCAACCAAGTGAAATAGCCATTTGTAAATTTAAACACATTCTTACGAGATTTACATAACATACATAGTTAGTTAGCATGGTTTACAAGTTACACTGCCCAAATACAAAATACATAAGCGCATAACCCACATTTCCTGTCTACGGAGCCTCTAGGGATACAAAGAGTGTTACAATACTTGCCAGTAATAAGGCTCCGGCTATACCTTAGGCAAATACCAAAATAAGATTTCCGGGAGAAAAAGCGGCATGAACCACACAGGGCCCTGAGAGGAAAAAGGGGCTCACCAATACAGCTGACGGAAAGTAAAGGAGTGCTACTGTCGGTGGACTGGAGTACCTGCTATAGAACCACCTACAATCATAACACGAATGTTGCACCCCCGACAAAATGGGACGTCAGTACATTTGAATTGTACTGGTATGTATGAACAAACTTTACCCCAAGTAAAATCAAGAAATACACAGGTAACAAATAGTAATAGAATCAACAATCCAATGCACATGAAAGGAACAACCAAAGCCAAACAAGTTCCACAATCTCTCCTTTTCCCCTTTCAACTTTATTTCATCACATCAATGGTTTCACAACTTTCACATATTTTAATTTCAATAGTGATTTCGATCACTTTTCCATCCGTATTACCTCGGCCACCCTTATTACCTCGACCACCCTTATCACCACAACCCATACCTTATAACTTCGTGTTGCGGCGCGCAACCCGATCCCACCGGACAATTACATTTCACACGACAACACAACAATTCACAAATAATTTTCATAGACATCAATACCATTTCCATTATATGCAACAGTCTGTATACAATTTAAGTCATAACGATAATTGCCGCGACAAGTCACGTATGATATTAGCACAGTTGATTCAATTGCATCAATTACGAATTCTTTCCATCATTTGTTACACAGCTCTTACCACATAAGCACCTTCACACACACACGCTTGGATTTTTGCCATTTACTTACACCATTATATCAGGAAACTTAGCCAACAACATTCAAGGCATATTAATCACAAGAATTCACAAATGGTCCACATAAATAACACATACCATTACTCGTACACCAAAAAAGGTGACTTTAAAAAGGTTAAAGTTAGCCAACAACGTTCAAGGCATATTAATCACAAGAATTCACAAATGGTCCACATAAATAACACATACTAGTTACTCGTACACCAAACAAGGTGACTTTACAAAGGTTAAAGTTAGCCAACAACGTTCAAGGTATATTAATCACAAGAATTCATAAATGGTCCACATAAATAACACATACCAATTACTCCTACACCAAACAAGGTGACTTTACAAAGGTTAAAGTTAGCCAACAACGTTCAAGGCATATTAATCACAAGAATTTACAAATGGTCAACATAAATAACACATACCAATTACTCGTACACAAAACAAGGTGACTTTACAAAGATTTAAGTTAGCCATACATACCTCAAATTCGCCCTTAGTCATACTACAATGATCCAATACACTTAAGCAACCTCAATCTACAATACAACATTCAATAGGGCCAATATTAGTAATAAATTCCGTAACTTATGCCATTTAGGCATATCATCAAACACCTTGTAGGTATAGATCTTTACACCCCATAACTATAGTATTGGTTCACCCAACTATCACCATTAACCAACAATTCATTCCACCATCATTCCTAACCAATTTATAACTTCCAACAACATATGTGTGACAACCCATCTTCACCCAACCAACAAAATTCCATCAAATAATCACCTTCCAATCTCTACAATGACTATGTATTTATATTAGGAACTTATGGCTTCTAATCACCACACCAAGAGTCCCAATACTTAATTCACACTCATATACCCATAATAAATTCATACATGTAAGTCTAAGGGTGTAGGATTACCTTTTGGAAGAAATCTTGCAAAACCCTCTTTTGGGTTCTTGAAGGAATTTCTTGAAGATCTATGTGTTTTATGAGTAGATTTCATCAATACTAGTGTAAGAATAATGGAATTTTACACCAAGTTAATGAATATTGCTTACCTTGAAGATGGGAGGGGTTGGAGGTCTTGAGAGGGTGAAGAAAACCCCAAAATTCGAGCTTGAATGATCAAAAAATGAAGGAAATGTAATACCCCTTTGGTTTTTACACTGACCAGGGATATTTTAGACATTTTACATGTTCCAATGCGTCCCGCCGCATTCAGCCGCGGTTTACAGGCAGAAAAACCTTGGTTTGCCGCGGCCATGCTCCTGGGCACGCTGGTGATGCATGTCCGGTAAAATGGTCATAACTTTCTGTATACAACTCCAAATGACAAAAGGTTTGTTGCGTTAGGAACTAGACTCAAAGGGCTTTAATTTGATAGGTTTTGCATCACTTAACACTTTATATAACTAGAGATATGCTTTTCCAAAGTGAGGTCTTATGCGCATTCACTTACAACTTTAGCCTATTATAAAATTTTTCCAACTTGGCTTAGACTTAAGCCTCTCCTTAGACCCCAAACTACTTATAATATGACTTATACACTTATTAACTTATATTATTTATATCCATTATATCATGAACCTTTACTTGCACACAAGATAAAATAATTAGCCTATCTTGTCATTACAAAATCTTAGATTACTTAGCAAAATTTTCTGGGGCTTTCAGTAATGGCCAACAATTGCTCATCCGGGATTGTTTCTTTGAAGATATCTCCCTCAGCTACATGATTCCGAGTTTCTAACCTGGACAAGTGATCAACTACTTGATTCTCTATTCCTTTATGGTATCGGATCTCCAAATCAAATTCCTACAAGAGTAAAACCCAACGGATTAGCCTTGGTTTAGCATCATTCTTTTCAAACAAATAGCTATTGGCTGCATGGTCTGTGTAGATGATGATTTTGGTGCCAATCAAATAGGCCCAAAATTTATCGAGCGCCCATACTACAACAAACAACTCCTTTTATGTCATAGTATAATTTATTTGAGCAGGAGTGAGAGTTTTGCTTGCGTAGTAAATGAAGTGAAATATTTTACTCCTCCTCTGGCCCAATACGGCCCCAATTGCCCCATCACCGGCGTCACACATCAGCTCAAATGGCTCGTTCCAGTCAGGAGCCACTATGATTGGTGCACTCACTAACTTCTTTTTTAGCTCCTCAAATTCTTTCAGACAAGCATCATCAAACTTGAACGACACATCCTTCTCTAATAACCTGCACAAAGGAGAGGAAAATTTTGAGAAATCCTTTATTAATCGACGATAAAAACCTGCATGTCCCAGGAAACTCCCAACTCCTTTTACTAAAATTGGTGGTGGCAACTTTTCAATTACTTCCACCTTAGCCTTGTCAACTTCCAGTCCATCTTTGGACACCTTGTGTCCAGCACTACACCTCTACGTACCATAAAGTGACACTTGTCCCAATTTAGTAGTCTCCTCACACCTAGCAAGCACTTTAGCAAGATTGGTTAAGTATTCATCAAAAGAAGGACCAAACACAGAAAAATCATCCATAAAGACCTCCACAAACCGTTCCACCATATCGGTGAAAATAGCCATCATACACCTTTGAAAGGTCGCAGGTGCATTACACAACCCGGATGCCATTCTCTTAAATGCATAAGTTCCATAAGTGCATGTAAAAGTGGTCTTTTCCTTATCTTCTGGGCCAATAGCAATCTGATTATACCCCGAATAGCCATCAAGGAAACGATAGTATTCCTATCCGGCTAACCTGTCAAGCATTAAATCAATAAAGGGGAGAGGGAAGTGGTTTTTTCGTGTAGCATTATTCAACTTCCTATAATCTATGCATATTCGCCAACCAGTCATAGTCCTAGTTGGGATTAATTCATTTTGTTCATTCACTACAACACTCATACCCCCCTTTTTAGGTACACATTGAACATGGCTTACCCACTTACTATCGAAGATAGGAAATACTATACCCATGTCAAGCCACTTATCACTTCTTTTCTTACCACCTCTTTCATGATTGGGTTGAGGTGGCATTGATGCTCCACACAAGGCTTATATCCCTCCTCCATGAGTATTTTGTGCATGCAGAATGCAGGGCTAATACCTTTTATGTCAGACATCGTCCAACCAATGGCATGCTTGTGCTCCCTCAGCACCCTTAAGAGCTTTTCTTCCTGCAATTCAGACAAATGAGAAGAAAAAATCACAGGTAAAGTGTTAGAATATCCCAAATATGCATAATGAAGATGAGATGGTAAGGGTTTAAGTTCCAATTTCGGGGCCTCCTCAACTGAGGGTTTAGGAGGCTTGCCGATTGGCCTATCCAGAGGTTCAAATTGGGTTCTTTCTCTTATGTATTCGCACGATGCATCCAGAATGTGCAACATCTCCTCAGCCTCTCTTCAAGTTCCAAGTGATTGAACAACGTCAATGCCTTTTCTAGTGCATCTTCTTTAAACACCCTTGGCTATACGGCCAGTTTATTTATGTCCACCACCGAAATCATGGCTAGTTCCTCGTAATGACGAGGCAACTGAATGGATTGATATACATTGAAGACTGCTTCTTCATTGTCCACCCTCAGGATCATCTTACCTTCTCGAACTTTGATAATTGCATCTCTAGTTGCCAAAGGAGGTCATCCCAAGATGATAGGAACCAACTCATCAGCTACATAATCTAGGATGATAAAATCTGCATGAAAAATAAACTTCCCAATCTGTAGCAAGACATCCTCAATTACCCCCTCAGGATAAACATAAGATCTATTAGCTAACTATAGCATCACCGTGGTGGGCCTCGGAGCTCCTAAGCCCAATTGTTTGAACACTGACAACGACATCAGATTAATACTTGCATGCAAATCACAAAGGCTCTACCCACATCAAATTCACCAATCCTCACGGTGATGGTAAAACTACCTGGATCCTTAAGCTTTTGTGGAAGCTTATGTTGAACCCTGAAAGTTCACCCCTCAATAAGTGCGATGTTCTCGAACTCAGTTAAACTCCTTTTGTTTGCCACTATATCCTTATTATATTTTGCATATTTTGGGTCCTCAGGGAGCACGTCTACCAAAGGGTTGTTCAAATGTATCTGCTTCAGCATATCTAGAAATTTGTGATACATGTGGTCATCATTCTTCTTTCTCAATCTTTGAGGAAAAGGGGGTGGTACCCTCTCTGATGTATGCTCAAACTCTGTTTTGTTTTTCTCATCTACCTCTATAGGTTTTGGGATTCTTTCTTCTTTAAGCCCAGACTACTCTTTTTTTTCTTAGGAACTTCTTCCAACTCTCTCCCATTCCTCAACGTCACTGCATTGACTTGAGGATTTTTCTCTGTATCACTTGGAAGGGCCCCAGTAGGTCTAGTATTCTGATTGTTAGACATTTGCCCAAACTCACTCTCGAGATTTCTGAACTCTGTGCGCAATTGATTATCGATCAAGAGTTGTTTCATCATGTCCGTCAAAATCTCTTCTGCTTGTTGTGGGGGTTTAGGTGGCTGATTGTAATTAGCTTGAGGCCTAATATTCTTATTTCCACTCCAAGAGAAGTTAGGATGATCCCCCCAATTCAGATTGTATGTGTTACCATATTGAGCATTTTGATTCATCGGCCTTTTAGCTTGTTGCCCCACATAGTATATGGATTCATGATTCACAGGTCATATGTCACTTGTGTGACCTTCACCACATAACTCACAACAAGTAGACATATGTTGCACATGCTGCATCAGTTCTGCTTGGTGCATTGTCATTTTATTCATCTGATTTTCTAATCTCGCTATATCTGCCCTCATGGCTGAAAAATCATCAAGCTCAATCACACCTACTGCCTTGTTTAAGTGCTCTTCGTGGTTCCCCATATCCTTGCCAATTATTATCATTAGCAATGAAATTGTTTAGCAGGATCTGGATCTCACTATACGGTTTTTCCATGCAACTACCCCCACATGCTGAGTCAAGATTCATCTTTGATGCCTCGTCCAACCCATTAACGAAAGTATAACCCAATACCTTATCAGTATAAAAATGATGTGGGAAATCTCTAAGTAGCTCTTTATATCTTTCCCAGGCTTGACGAAGAGTCTTGCCATCTCGTTGTTGAAACCCAAGAATCTGGCTCCTCAACGACTTTGTCTTCTTAGTGGGAAAAATTTGATTAAGAATTTCCTTGCTAGATCATCCCAAGTGTTGATTGAGTTTAGGGGCTCCTTTTGCAACCATTCCTTAACTTCCCCATCAATGAAAAGGGAAACAATGTCAGCTTGACATAGTCCTTGGAAACGTTCGGATAATTGTAAGTGTCTGTAATTTCAAGGAATTTCTGAATGTGCCTCTGCGGGTCTTCATGAGATAGACCTACTTATTTCCTTGTGGATTGGATCAGCTGTACCATGTACTGTTTAAGTTCAAAGTGACCCATGATATCAGGCTTCAGAATCGCCTGAGTCATAAGAGCCAGATTGGGCCTTGCGGCTTCTATCACCGGACGCTCTTCATTACCTGCTATCTCTATTGGCTGTGGTTGAACTACGATGTCCAACTCTCTTTCAATTCTAGTTCTAGCTTCCACTTCCTCCTCACTCCATGAAGTGTTCGTTCAATTTCAGGATGAAGAGGAAGGAGATTGTTTGTGCTTCTACTCCTCCGCATTCAAGAGAAGAGCTTGTGTTATCACAAATAAAGCAAGTTAAAAAAATTAAATATGCTATAATTGTGTATTTTAGTCTCTTATTACACTATAAATTACTGCAGTTTAATTGAGTTTGAGCTTTAATCACTAGTGTTCTTCACTAATTGTGTATTTTATGCCTTGTAGGAGTGATTCCGAGCTATGTAGATATTATGGAATGAATTCAAGTGATTTAGAGCTTTGAAGTCTGAGTAAAAGACCAAGGAATCAAGTAGGGATCGTGTTCGGGGATCAATGGATGATAGTTAAGAACGAAACAGAAAATCGAGCAGGCATATGGCACATTATCTAGTAAAATTCACATAACTTTTGGTCAGAACTCTTTTTGGGCTCCACAATATATCGTTGGAAAGATAATTGGAAGGGATACAACTTTCATGTTTTGAATTTTTGTGAATTCCCACTACTGCGGCGCATATTGTGGTGCGGCGCATGCCACGCCTGTGGAAATTTCCTATAGCCTATCAGAATCAGCTCTCTGAACTTCCCAATAAGCACACCGTGTGGCGCATCGCCCCATGCGGTGTGCCTATGCAAATTTTACAGAACCAGAGTCCTATTTTGTGCAGGAAAAGGTGTTTCATCTGGGCCCGACCCTACTTGGTATAAATACATATAAAAATGTTATTTTGAAGACTTTTGACACATCTTAGACCTAGGGAGACTATTTTGAAAGGGAGAAGACGATTGGAGCATTCTTTGGAGGAGGAAATCATCGAGTTCTTCATTCCTTCATCTTTGCTTTGTAATTTGTTTATGCAAAATACTTGGAAAATGTGCTATGAACATGAATGGCTAAGTACTTTAGTTTCTAGGGTTGTGGTTGACATGATTATTATCGTTTATTAAATACATCTTTGTTAATTCGGATTATCATCTTGTGGTTGTTTCTTTAATTCTATTTAACTTGTGAATTGTTGTAGCTACCAATTGACCCTACTATCTATGCTATGCTTGGGAAAGCAATGTTTAGATTATAGTAGAATTAGAGTTATGCCCGAAACCCAAAAACTATTGGCAGAAAACACACCTGAATTCTTACTTAATTCAACGCGAAAGGGACTGAACTATGCGCAATGCTTACAAAAAAGGTACTTTTTATTTATCTAACATGTCAAGCGACATAAGTACAAAAATACAAAATGAAAACATCAAAAGAAAAGAAAGCAGAAAGGCAAAACTTCATCACCACCGGAACTGGAAGGAAGAGAAGCATCTACGCCCCGGGGAGAAGTAGGCGGATCTACCGCCAGTGTAGGATGTTGGCCTGCATCGTTATTCTCTTCAAGTTCTTCCTTGGTTCCTTAAAACTCTGAACCATCACTAGAAGAGTTAGTTGCATCAATCTCGTGAGCACGTGATTTTTGCTCTATATGAATTACTCCCACAAATTCAAAACAAAATAATTTTTCCTATTGTTTACAATTTCGTGGATTTTCGTAGCATTTTGTTATTGTTTGCATTTGTCTGCGCATGTATAATTTTGCTTAAATTATGAAAAGTACAAAATATGTTGCATTTGCATTTATGATTTAATTTTGCATTTTTAAATCAATTAGTAATTTAGTTACTTTACAAAAATGAAAAATCACAAAAAATGATTTTTTTTGCATTGTTTAAATTTTAGATTTGAATTTTGGTATTTAATCAGTTGTAATAATTATTAGGGCAATTAATTTAATTTTCTAGGATAATTTGGTTTAGGAATTAAGTTGGGTTTTGTTTTATTTTCATTTTTAGAAAAAAAAAAGAAAAGGAATTAAAAAGAGAATTGAAAAGAGAAGGAAAGAATTGAGAAGGATCAAATTTTGGGCCAAACTAATTAAATTCCCCAGCCCAAATCATTTTTCTTCCCAAACCCATGTAAACCCAGCCCAAACCCGCGGCCCAACCCGGTCCAGCCCCACTTCCCAACCAAACGTCTCGTTTGCCTCCCCCGGATCCCAGACGTTAATCTCCATTGATCCGACAGTTGGGAAGTAGCCTCCCCAGGCTATTTAAGTGTCCGAATAAACCCCACCCCTCTCAGACCCCCCCCACCTCGTCTCTCTCTCACCTTCGTCCTTCAGAGTCCAAACCTAAACCCTAACCTGCCGCCCCTAATTCACGTCGCCTTAACCCAACGGCGCCACCTCCGTTCACCCCCATTTTTACATCCCAAGACCTCCTTCATCTCCTCTTCCCAAATCCCTAACCCATATCTTTCAAATCCCCCTGGTTCGTCTCGAATCTTAAATCGAAGACTAGACCAAAAACCTAACCTTTCCCAAACCACCCTAAATTAACACTAGATAACCCCCATGGCTCAGTCTTCCCTAATCCAAAATGAGTTTCTCTCAAATCCTCGCAGAGTTGCTCGAATCTCAAATCAAATGAGAGACCCTAAAACCCTGAATCTCTTCACCTTCAGTTCTGAGCATGCACTGGCCCAAGCTTCTTGGTTTTCACGATTCGAAGTCTTGGTTTGACGCAAAATCGATGCAGTTCACTTGTTCTTAACAAAGAACAAGTGAATAGCATCAAATTTGTTAAACCAAGAAATTCGGTTTGGTTTCGAGTTTGCTTGGTGAGTTCTTCGGCATGTCCGTTTTATCTCTTGATCTTCTTCTTTTCTTTTCCATTTGCCTTGATTAATTTTGTCGTCTATGAATAGACTTAGGTTTAGTTTTCCCTCCTTTATATTAATTTGGGTTTGGTATTTGATTCTGGTCGTTTTTAATTTTCTTTTCAACTCCTAAAACTTGTTCACTAACCTTGTTTGCCCGTTTGTTTAGTTTTAGAGTTAAGTCTCTGATTTCCTTCTTGTTAGTTCTTTAGCTTAAGTTAATTAGTTTATGTTGATTTAGTAATTTAGTTAATCCCTCACCTAGCTGTGAATTGATCAGTGATTGAATTAGGATTGTTATTGAAATCATTTCATGATATCTGGGTCTATAGTGTATTCTTTTCAATTAGATAAGTGCTCGCTTGGGCTTTGGGTTGTCTCTGATCCATTTGGCAAGGAGCAGCCCACCTGATTTGGTTTAGTATTGGGCCAAATTTTGACCCATCTTGGTCTGGTTCTCAAAGTAAAATTCCAGGGGTATTAATGGTAAACTGGGGAAGTTACTGAGAGAATTTCTCAAGTAACCACCCATGAAGATTCCTAGAAGCTACATAGTACACTTACTTGGTTAACAAGTCAAAAGTCAGGACTTAAAAGCAAAAAAAAAACAGCTGAAAAGGGTCTAATTGCAAATATGATCTTCTGTAAGCTGCCATATTTGCTTTCCTATAAAGGCACCTTTTCTTGCCTGAGAAGGCAGATATTGAAGAATTAAAAAATCCAGAAATACAAACGACTGGTTTTTTTTGACTGTTTCATTGAGTTTCTTCAGTGATCTTTGAAGTTTTCGATTAACAAAACATTGTTGATTCATTTGGGATTAAATGGCATGAATCTGTGTTCTTAGAGCTTGGTTTTTGAGGTTTTGTTGCTGGGGTTACTGTGCTATTAGACTTGGTTCTGAGTTCTGCTGCTACTGTTACTGTTTTATTGACCAATCCAAATTGGATCCTTGCCTCGTTTTCTGATTATTGGGTTGTTGTTGTTACTGCTTCTTCACCTCTTTTCCTTTCATTTCCAGGTACATATTCTGAATCCTTCATGATGTAAGTTTCAAATTGAAGATGGAAATAAAGACAATGTTGGAATCATGGCAGTGATTCTATTTGTGCCACAGTTGTACTTCTTTCACGATGATCATGCTTTTAGTCAATTGATTTGTAATGTAGTCTAGCTAGTTTCTGTTTGAATAGCTGAGTTCTCATGTGGTATTTAAATTCTGGATGGTTGTAATGGTGTATTAAGGGCTTTAAGTAAGCTTAAAAATGCAGCAATGTTGCTTCAATTCGGTCAAAATGAGTAATTATTGCTTTGGGTGTAGCCTCATGTTTGAATTGGGATTAAGGGGGCTAAGGGTAATCATGATATTGTTTGATGTATTATCAAAGGGGTATGTGAGTGAATGTTCGCAGTAGCTATTTAAATACATCATCAAAGGGGTATGTGAGTGAATGTGCGCAGTAGCTATTTAAATTAGCATTTCATTGATTATAATATGAATGTGTTTTAACTAAAATGGTTTGGAATAGGTTTCAGCTTATTCTAATCAGACTTTCAGTGCCCAGTAGTTGTTAATTTAAATTTGGTGGCTTTTCAATGTCAAGTTTACAAATCTGCTGATGCATAAAATTCCGTCATCGTCAAAATCTAATCGCTTCTGCTATTGTACGGGTTCGATGTGTGAATCCTTTAAATGTCCAACTTGTGTGAATTGGGATCATATTGGGCCTAAACATGAAGCAACTTGCCCAGAATCAGGATAGTGCATTTGGCATCGTCTGGGCCCGCTCGATTTCGTTGGACCAATTTTCTTGCTTGCTGGTTTGTGGATATCAAATTTAGTTCGGGCTTTTAGCATAGTAGATATTCTGAACTCCTAGGGTTGCCTCTCTTCCATAATTAATTAGACTTTCTAAAATGAACTCGTGGTGCGCCTAGTTGCTTTAGGCGCGTATTTTAATAATCTACTTTCCTAAACTCGGGTGCACATTTATGTGACCCAAATCCAAATCTCAACGATGTTCAAATATGTCAAAAACCACAGGTGCATTTATGTGACGTGGGTCGAGACGTGTTTTAATAACGTTACAATTTTCTTTAAAAAATGAATAAAAGCAATTATAAAGTTAAAATTGCACATAGGTTCAAAATGTTTTAAAATCAGATAATTATGCCAATAGTAATAGTTGAGCGACCGTGCTAGAATCACAGAACTCGGGAATGCCTAACACCTTCTCCCGAGTTAACATAATTCCTTACCCGAATTTATGTGTTCGCGGACTATAAAACAGAGTCAATCTTTTCTTCGATTCGGGATTTGAACCGGTGACTTGGGACACCTTCTATTATCCCAAGTGGCGACTCTAAATCTTTTAATAAATAATCCCATTTCGATTGTATCTTTAAGTTGGAAAAAACTCCCTTATATACTCCCTTTACGGGGTGTAGGAAAAAAGGAGGTGTGACAGCTCTGGCGACTCTGCTGGGGATCAAACCCAGAATCTCTGGTTCATGGTTCAGAATTCGAGCTTAGATGAATTGTTATAGCTGGCTTTATTTATTATCTGATTTTATTACATGTTTGAGCCTAATGCGCTAAATGTTGCCTTACCGCTTTGATATTATCTGAACTATATATAAACTGCTATGAAACCCCTCTCTTCTCTCTCCCGAGGAGTGCACGCTGGTCGTAACTTCTTTCTGTTAGTGTCACATCCCAAAAAGAATGAGGTTCAGACAAGTTGCAAAGCCGGATGATCTTTTGGTTACCGGTACGCAGCCCCTCCTCGGCTCGAGTTGTCCGCTCGGGTAAGCCAGGTCTAGAACAAATAAACCCAGATTTTTAACCTAGTATAACAATACCTCATGCCGGATCCCTAGTAGGAACGTTTGTTTGCATCATGTGCATGTTGACTTTGGAGACTCAACACAGGGGTTGGGTCTGTCTAGGACAGGTGTACCTGAAATGAAAAAGCCATCCTGATGCATCCTACTTGCTACTTGTGCATTCATTTGCTTCGGATTTGCATGCTTACCGACTTTTGAATAATAGGAGAAAGTTGGAAAAAAATAGTAGTGTGAGGGCTAAGTGAGATAATCACCTATTTTAAAAAACCAATGTCCAAATAGAACTGAAACTTTGTCGAAATTTTGAAAAAAAAAAGGAAAAGAAAAAAAGGTTGGTTTTTGTTTTAAATTGCCCGAACTACGCTAGTTTGATTCTCACAGGGTGTGTGATACGTAGGCAACCCTCATCGGGTCCAACTTCCCTTTTTGCAAAAATAGCCCAAAAGAACAAAATTTTACTTTTATTTGAAAATAATTAGGGTGATGCTATTCTTATCAAAAATAGCCAAATGTCCCTAAAAGGGCACCGGAAGGCTGCTTTTGCAAGAACAGCCGCCTATGATCATTTTTCAAGGTTTTCGCCGGTTAGCCAACACAGCCTTAAAATCTTCGTCTTCGAGGTGCTGAAAGGCTGTATTTGCAAAACCAGATTTTATTTTGAAAAAAAAAAGAAAAGAAAAGGGTCAACTTTGTCCTTGAGTCAAATGAGTCTTGATTTTTTTACTTAATCACCCTAATAAATGTGCAGAATGAGCACGTGTCAAAGTTTTCCAATAACCGTTAGGAACAAGATCCCTTTGGAGTTGCATATGTGGTGGGAGGATCTGGGAAAATCGGATCAAGATAAGGTCAGTCTACATTTGGGAGGTCTCACCGGGTTGTTAAAGATTATACCTAGAGGAGATATCATAAAGGCTTTGGTTACATTTTGGGACCCGACCCATAACGTATTTCACTTCTCGGGTTTTGAACTCACCCCAACCTTGGAAGAGATAGCAGGTTACATGGACAGTACTGAAGGGCTGAGGCATAAGTATCTGATCGCGCCAAGAGCCGTTAACTCTCACAAATTCATGGATTTGCTAAAGATAAGCAAGGGAGTCCCGTACTCCGAGTTGGAGGGTGGTTTTTCCCCTCTACGTTTTATATACCAGAGGTACGGGCATGTAGGAGGATTCAACGATCCGGAAAGCGGGGTTTGTAGCAAATGAAACCGAACAAAATGGGATGAGCATAGGCGTTTCGCCTTCATGGTAGCTTTCTTAGGCCTTGTGGTATTTCCCCGAAAAGACGGGAATATCGATTTGCGGGTGGCTGGAGTCGTCAAGGTCCTGATTACCAACACCAAGAGCACTCTTGCCCCTATGATAGTGTCTGAGATATACCGACCTCTCACAGCTTGTAAAGCTGGGGCAGATTTCTTCGAGGGATGCAATTTGCTATTACAGATGTGGATGGTCGAGCACCTGTGTCATCGCCCTCAGTATATGAGTTACGGATTCACAGAGAAAAGTTGTTTCAAAGAGTTTGACACAAGGATTTCAGGGTTCAAGCTGCCAGAGGGGTTTGGAGATTGGGTATCCCGCCTTCGTTCCATCACTGCGGGATAAATAGAATGGACACTGGGTTGGCTTCCTGTTGAAGAAATTGTGTATATGCCCGCCACTAGTCCTTACTTCCTCCTAATGGGTCTGCGAGGTATTCAACCCTATGCTCCTTACCGGGTGATGAGACAGTTGGGAAGGTGTCAGGTGATGCACCCAGATGAAGATCTTAGTGTTTATGCGGTTGAGATCAGTTCCGACGGCCAATTTCATGAAGAAACAGTTTGCTCTATTTGGAACGAATGCCAGTATTTGACGGTGAGCACTCGAGTGCGTGACCTATCTAGAGGCGAATTCTCACCCGCCTATCTTGCCTGGTATAGAAGAAGAACACCGCAAGGGCCGAACCAGAAAAACCAGCCAAAAAGCCTCACATTCAGGTCTTCGTTGGGGCGTCACAAGAACAATGGGCTTGGTTGGCCAAGGATAATGAGTACAGGGCCACAATAGGAAAGTTGGAGAAACAAGTCAAAGAACTTCAATTCGAGAATAGCTTGCAAGCCACGACGAACGAAGGTGAAAATAAAAAGCTAGCCAAAGAAAACGAGGCCCTTCGAGCCCAAATTCAGAAAATGAAAGTAGCGGCAGAAAATCCCGCCTGAAGTGTCAAATATGAAAAACTTATAGGTAACTTGAGGCAGAAAGTGAACTAGCCAGGATTCGAAAGCAATTGGCTAAAAATGCGGATGAACGAGCACGCCTGGTTAAGCAGTTAAAAGAAAAGTACGACAATGAGGTTGCAGGATTAAATAAAAGGGTCGTTGCCGCAGAGAACAAAGTGATCAAGCAGGCGAAAGACTTTAAGGCAGAAAGAGAACATTGTTATACAACATTGGCACAATTAGAAATGGATTTACAACAACTTCAGGAGCAGAATCATGTGTCCGAGCAAACTTTGGAATCCAGGGCCCAACAGATTGGGCGTTTGTGCAAGAAAAAGTAGTCATAAGAGAAAGAATTAGAACCATAGCCAATTACATTGTTATGAAGTGCCAAGCCTGTGAGGATATGACTCGCACCACCTTCTTCGCGGCAGTGAGGACATTTGTTAGACAGATAATAAGTGACTTGGATAGACTTCGAATGGATCTTGTATATAGGCCCGCGGCAAGACCGAATGATGTCCTGTGGGTACGAGGAGCATTAATGCATTCATGATTTTTTATTTGAGTTTGTATTTCCTTTTCCGTTAGAGTCTGTCAGTTATTTTGAGTCTGTATTTTCTTTCTGCTAGAGTCTGCCAGTTGTTTTCGAGTCTGTATTTTCTTTTGTGGGAGTATGATAGTTTATATTTTGAATTTGTATTTCGTCTTTTTATCAAAGTCTGTTAGTTTCTCTTAGAGTCTGTTGGTTTTGAGTCTTTGTAATCAAAGCATTTGTTTTTTATGAAAATTGAAAATCCCAAAATGTTTTATTATTTACTTTCACACTTATCTCCCAGAACTACGCTCGGTCTGATTCATGCGGGGTCATGATACGCAGGCAATCTCCATAGGATTTGACCATAACCAAAAAAAAAAAGAGAGAGAGGAAAAACAAGAGAAAAACAAGAAAAGAAAAGATAGAAAAACAAGAAACCATGGGGCGAAAACCATGAGAGATCAAGCAAGGAAAGGTAAGAATGAAAAAAAGGAGAGAAAAGAGAAGTTGCAAACGAAAATAAGGAAAAATCGGGATGACGCATGCAGCCGATCAAATGCATAATAGAAACGATTAACTACATAGGTGCATTCATTCCCCAAAATGTCCAGTTACTAATCTGTTAAAGCCCTAATCGCTAACAAGGTTGTTGTTGACGTATTAAGTTCAGGCAGGTGGTTAGTTGATTGTCATTCTGGCAACTCACTCCTACAACACCCGATCAAAAGACAAGCTGAACATGGCCAACCAAGAACCGGAGGCAAGTATCGTCGATCCGTCGAAAAAGGTGGAAGAAATGATGTTAATGCAATGAGGGAAGAGATGTATAAGTTAAAGCAGCAAATGACTGAAATGTACCAGGCCTGGGCAAAGGGGCATCCACCACCAGTTTATCCCGCCAACCCTGCTTATATCCCACCATTGGCTCAACCTCAGAAACCTCCCACTGTGAATTCATCTCTGGCCTTTCCCCTCTACCAACAATGTTATGGCACCACTTCTCATACATCACAAGCTCCACCACCCAAAAAAGTCCCACACCCCCTCTACCAGTCACACTTGTTTTTGTGGCACCTCCACCTGCTGCATTACACCGGTCTTCTAGTGAGTCTCTGTTCTAGACTCACGACAACCAGTATTATCCCCTTGAGCCCACCTTCAAAGTTCCACAACCGTATTCTTACACCCCTCATCTTGATCTCCCGACAGAGACCGAGAAGCCACCCAAAAATCCCGAACATGAGGAGATGATCAGAAAGGTCAAAAGCTTGGAACAATCGTTCAGAGATATAAGGGGTTTAGGAGGTCAAGTAAGTGTGGCCTATAAGGATTTATGTCTGTTCCCAGATGTTCAATTACCAGCAGGGTTCAAGATGCCTAAGTTTGATCTGTACGATGGGCATGGTAACCCAGTAGAACACTTAAGAGGATTTTGTAGCAAGATGAGAGGGGCAGGCGGAAGATATGAATTATTGATGGCATATTTCAGCCAAAGACTGAGTGGATCGGCATTGGAATGGTATACCAGACAAGATCAAAATAGGTGGTACACATGAGACGATTTGGCCCAAGCCGTCGCCTGTCATTTTCAGTACAATCTTGAAAATATCCCAGACCGTCTTTCATTGATGATGATTGAGAAAAAGCCTGGTGAAATTTTCAGGGAATATGGATTCCGTTGAAGGGAGCAAGCAGCGAGGGTTGACCCTCCGATGAAAGAAAGTGAGATGGTTGATTATTTCTTGCAGGCCTTGGAGCCCACTTATTTTGATCATTTGGTGTTAGCAGTGGGCAAGTCCTTTAACGAGGTTGTAAAAATGGGAGGCATGGTAGAAGAGTGACTCAAGTCTAATAAAATCATGAGCTACTCAGCAATTAAAGCAACCACCCAGGCCATTCAAAACGGTACTGGGGGTGTACTCGGTAAGAAGAAAAAAGTGGATGTTGCGACAATTGTGTCGGGAGCTTGGGTCGGATCCAGGGCCCCTTAACATTACTACAACCAGCTTCAACCCTATCACCAAACTTACCACCACACTCCATATAGCCCACAACGACACTACTACCCACCGCCAGATCCCCATTTTTCTGTCCATCAAGCACAAACATACACTCTAGGTCAATGTACCTATCTAGCTCCACAAAATGCCTATCCACCCCCAAGAGCCTACCGAAATCCCCCTGGAATAGGTTTCTGGCCCAATCAGGCCACCAAGAATGAGAGGTTGTAGAAAAAGAAGACTTTCACTCCATTGGGAGAATCCTATACCAGTTTGTTCCGCAGGTTGAGACAATTGGGTATGTTGAGTCTGATTGAACCAAAATTTCCAAACCCACCCCCCCCCCCCCCCGAGGAATCTTGATCACTCTGTGAGTTGCGAATATTGTTCTGGTGCCCCGGGGCACGACACAGAGAAGTGCTGGCAATTGAAAATAGCTATTCAAGAGCTCATTGATACTAATCGGATTGAGGTACAAGCTTCGGAGGCACCTAATATCAACCAAAACCCATTGCCAGCTCATCAAGAGACGAATATGATTGAGATAGTGCATAAGGAAAGGGAGCCTAAGAAGCCTTCGCAAACTGTCATAATGATTCGGTCCAGTGAAGTCAGGCCGTTCGAGAAGTCAACAAGTGAGAAGTTTGCGATCAAGTTGAATGGGGCAAATAGTGAACCATCTGTGGTGGTCAAGAAGGGGTCCTCAAGTGACGTTTCAGGGAAACATGAAAGAGCGAAGGTGGTTGTGCCAGGAGTGACGAACAAGCCTGTTGTAATTGTGGAAGGTGCCCGCATAGACCCTGTCATCATCAAGCTGGTAACTCAATTACCAATAGTCAATAGCAGGGCGGTCCCGTGGAATTATGAATGAGTGACAGTGACTTAGAAGGGGAAAGAAGTCAAAGAAAAAGTATGTGAGACCCATGGTTTGACTCGATCGGGGAGATGCTTTGCCCCCGAAGAGTTGAGAAAAGCTAAAAGCTCCAAGGACAACCCAGTGCTAGTGAAGAAAAATGTGACTGAGGAAGAAGTAGAGGAGTTCTTGAGAAAGATAAGTGCAGGATTATTCCATTGTGGAGCAGTTGAGGAAGACACCGGCTCAGATTTCATTATTGTCATTATTGATCCATTCAGACGAACATCATTGGGCTTTGATGAAGATCCTGAATGAGGCCCACGTTCCTAACAAAATCTCAGTAAACCATTTGGAAAAGATAGCTAACAAGATATTTGAGGTGCACAAAGTCACTTTTTCCGATGATGAGTTGCCCATAGAGGGTACCGAGCACAATAGAGCCCTCTATCTAATAGTGAAATGCGAAGATTCTATGGTTACTTGGGTACTGGTTGACAATGGTTCCAGCGCGAACATTTGCCCTCTCTCCACTCTGAACAAGTTGAAGGTGGATGATAAAAGAATTCACAAGAATAGTATCTGCGTTCAGGGATTCGACGCTGGAGGGAAAGATTCAGTCGGGTACATAGTGCTTGAGCTTACAATAGGGCCAATTGAATTTACCATGGAGTTCTAGGTGCTCGACGTAGTTGTTTCTTACAATCTGCTATTAGGTCGAACCTGGATTCATGCTGCCAAAGCAGTCCCGTCTACACTGCATCAAATGGTCAAGTTTGAATGGGATAGACAGGAAATCGTTGTGCATGGCGAAGATAATTGGTGTGTTCCCAGCGATGCCATTGTTCCATTTATAGAGCTCGAGGACGACAAGGGGCCATGGGTTTATCAGGTTTTTGACACGGTATCGATAGAGAAAATTCCAGAAGGGAAGTGCATTCCAACCCCGAGGGTAGCTGCCGCATCAGTCATGGTAGCTACCGAAATATTGAAAAATGGTTTTGTACTAGGCAAGGATTTGGGTGCATCTCTGCAAGGTATCGTACAGCCGGTATCTCTCCCCAAAAACTTAGATACGTTTGGTTTGGGGTTCAAGCCCACAGCTGCGGATTTAAAAAGAGCTAGAAAGTTGAAACGGAGGGCCTGGGTCCTCCCAAAGCCCATCCCATGGCTCTTCAGGTCATTTGTTAGGCCTGACACCAAGAAACGCCTAGTGGCAACAATTCTCAGTTCATTGGTTGATGTAGATAGAGATTTGATTGAAAAGTTCGAGAGGTTATTCGCCGATGTGAACATGTTAGAAGCTGGAGAGGGTTCGAGTAAAGCGGATATGCAGTTTGTTGGGCCCAGTGCAAAGATTAACAATTGGGAAGCTACTCCTCTCCCCACCAGGAAGGAGTTTTGGTAGTTTGCTTTAATTGTTTTTCAGTTTATCTGGATTATTCCAGGGTTGTAATTCAGATTCTAGGTTCCGTCCATTTGGATGTATAAACCTTGTTATCTTTAATTTCAATGAAATGCAATTTCCCTTTTTCTTCCTTCCTGATAGTTTTATTTTTGTTTTTCTTTTCTTCCTTGCACATTTCTTTTTATGCTGACTTCAATGATATGACATGCATGAGAAATCTCCGGCCCAGTCTTAAAAGCTAATCTAATTCTGAAATAGTAATTCAAGAAATAGAATGTGATGGTGAATTGGAATATGACAAGGATGAAGCCTTTGAAGAGATTAGTAAAGAATTAAGCCATTTTGAAGAAAAACCCAAGCCTAACCTGAGTGATACAGAAGCAATCAATTTAGGGGACCAAGATAATGTCCGGAAAACTAAAATAAATGTCCATCTTGAACCACAACTCAGAAAGAAGATAATTGAAGCACTGTTCGAGTATAAAAATGTTTTTGCATGGTCCTATGATGACATGTCGAGGCTGAGCACTGACTTGGTGGTTCACAAATTGCCCACTAACCTGGCATTTCCCCTGTCAAACAGAAGATGAGGAAATTTAAAACTGATATGAGTTTGAAGATTAAGGAAGAGGTCACCAAACAGTTCGAGACCAAAGTCATTCGAGTCACCCGGTATCTCACCTGGTTAGCCAATGTTGTGCCTGTGCCGAAGAAAGATGGCATGACCAGGGTGTGTGTTGATTATCGAGATCTCAACAAGGCAAGTCCCAAGGATAACTTCCCATTGCTGAACATCTATATATTGATCGATAATTGTGCCAAACATGAGCTTGGTTATTTTGTGGATTGTTATGCGGGCTACCACCAGATCTTAATAGATGAGGAGGACGCAGAAAAGACGGCATTCATCACACCATAGGGAACATACTGTTATCGGGTCATGCCATTTGGTTTGAAAAATGCTGGGGCAACCTACATGAGGGCGATGACGACCATATTCCACGATATGATACACATGGAGATTGAGGTTTATGTGGATGATGTGATTGTAAAGACTAGAAAGCAATCTAACCATGTCAGAGATTTGAGAAAGTTCTTCCAAAGGCTTCGCAGGTACAATCTCAAGCTCAATCCTGCAAAATGTGCGTTCGGTGTTCTGTCTGGAAAGTTGTTGGGATTCATAGTCAGCCGCCGAGGTATTGAATTAGATCCGTCAAAGATCAAAGCTATCCAGGAATTGCCACCCCCAAAGAATAAGACTGAGGTGATGAGTCTGTTGGGAGATTGAATTACATCAGCAGGTTTATTGCTCAGCTCACGACAACTTGTGAGCCTATCTTCAAATTGTTAAAGAAAGATGTTGCGGTCAAATGGACAGATGAATGTTAGGAAGCATTTGATAAGATAAAGGGGTACTTGTCAAACCCACCTGTGTTGGTCCCGCCAGAACCAGGGAGACCTCTGATTCTGTATTTGACGGTCTTGGACAATTCATTTGGATGTGTGTTGGGACAGCATGACATCACTGGCAGGAAGGAGCAGGCCATATGAAACATTCATCTTATACTATCTACCTCATCTCTCGCTTGGATCCGTTGAAGTATATCTTCCAGAAGCCTATGCCCATGAGAAGGCTCGCAAAGTGGCAGATCTTGCTCACGGAATTTGACATTGTCTACATGACTTAGACAGCGATGAAAGCACAAGCTTTGGCCGACCATTTGGCTGAGAATCATATGGATGAAGAATACGAACCTTTGAAAACTTATTTTCATGATGAAGAGGTAATGCACATTGATGAATTGGAACAGATTGAAAAGCCAGGATGGAAACTTTTCTTTCATGGGGCTGCTAACATGAAAGGAGTTCGGATAGGAGCGGTACTTGTTTCTGGAACAGGGCATCACTACCCTGTTACGGCTCAACTTCGGTTCTACTATACTAACAACATGGCAGAATATGAGGCATGCATTTTGGGTTTTAGGATGGTTGTGGATATGGGTGTCCAGGAAATCATGGTCTTGGGTGACTCGGACCTTCTGGTGCACCAGATTCAGGGAGAATGGGAAACACAAGATTTAAAACTCATACCATACTGACAGTGCTTTCAGGATCTTTGTCAACGGTTCCAATCAATAGAGTTCAGGCATATTCCAAGGATTCACAATGAGGCCGCCGATGCTTTGGCTACTCTAGCGTCAATGTTGCACCATTCCGATAAGGCTTATATGGATCCTTTGCAGATTCAGATCCACGATCAGCATACTTACTGTAATGTGGTGGAATAAGAGCTCTATGGGAAGCCTTGGTTTCACGATATCAAGGAATACATCAAGATGCGGGTGTATCCAGTGCAAGCCACAGGTGATCAAAAGAGAACAATTAGGCGATTGGCAAGCGGCTTTTCTTCAGTGGAGGGGTTTTGTACAAAAGGACTCCAGATCTTGGGCTGCTGAGATGCATATATGCTAGGCAGGCTACAACTATTATGACCGAAGTACATTCTGGAGTCTGTGGACCGCACATGAGTGGGTACGTGCTGGCAAAGAAGATTCTCCGAGCAGGTTATTATTGGCTCACTATGGAGCAAGATTGTATTAGTTTCGTGCGTAAATGTCATCAGTGCCAAGTACATGAAGATTTGATTCATTCTCCACCATCTGAATTACAAGCGACGTCTGCACCATGGCCTTTTGTCACTTGGGGCATGGATGTCATTGGGCCAATTGAGCCATCAGCATCAAACGGGCACAGGTTCATTCTGGTGGCCATAGACTATTTCACCAAGTGGGTAGAGGTTAAAACATTTAAGTTTGTAACCAAGAAGGCAGTGGTTGATTTTGTGCACTCCAATATCATTTGCCGGTTTGGGATACCAAAGGTGATCATTACAGACAATGGGGCTAATCTCAATAGTCATCTGATGAAAGAGGTGTGTCAACAGTTTAAGATTACACATCGCAATTCCACCCCATATCGCTCCAAGGCGAATGGAGCAGTCGAGGTAGCCAACAAGAACATAAAGGAGATACTTCGGAAAATGGTAGAAGGGTCCAGGCAATGGCATGAGAAGCTGCCTTTTGCATTGTTGGGTTATCGCACTACTGTTCGTACTTCAGTAGAGGCAACTCCTTACTTGTTGGTATATGGCACGGAAGTAGTGATACCCATGGAAATTGAAATTCCATCCCTTCGGATTGTTGCAGAAGCCAAAATTGACGATGATGAGTGGGTTAAAACTCGCTTGGAACAAATGAGTTTGATTGATGAGAAAAGATTAGCAGCAGTGTGTCATGGCCAGTTGTATCAATAGAAAATCGCAAAAGCATATAATAAGAAGGTGCGTCCACGGAAGTTTGAAGTGGGTCAGTTAGTATTGAAACGCATTCTTCCTCATCAGGCTGAAGCCAAAGGCAAGTTCGCCCCAAACTGGCAAAGGTCGTTCGTCGTGACAAGAGTGTTGTCCAATGGTGCTTTGTATTTAACGGATATAGAAGGCAAATGTGTAGAAATGACCATCAATTCTGATGTAGTCAAAAGATACTATGTATGATTTCTTTGGTCAAATTGGGTTTGTTTGTACTTGGCATATTTTGGAGATTGGAATGACGAAGGCATTTTGTTCTGCTATCTAAAAATTTTATCCTTTGTTACCCCTTTTTGAGACTTGTTTATTTCCTTTCATACCCCTCATTTGGAATCAGTGGCAAAATTAAAAAATGCGAGAACAAACGACAAGTAAAAGAAAGAAGAGAAAATAGAAAAATATAAAAAACAACAACAACAAAACAAAACTACAAAAAGAAAAAGGAAGAGAAAAGAAAAGAAGAGAAAAAGCACAAAAACAAAGCCTATGACATGAATTACGTTCGACCTGATTCCTTTTAAGGATACGTAGGCAGCCTCACGGTTTGGTCTCATCGAAATAAAAATCCAATGTCCCCAAGCAAGAAACTGGGGCAGAAGTTGTGGTTGTTGTAAGAAATCTGATTCCGAAAGTTGTAATTTTAACCCATTTGAATTATTTTGAGCCTTTTATACTCTTTCTTTATAACCCTGTCCAAAATCCCACGTTACGATCCAAACAAAGACCTTCTGATCAGTCTTCGAGAAATGCCGAGTCAAGCAGGTAGAGGGGAATCATATCAAGGGCGACACTCTGGTCCAAGCAAGAAAATTGAAAATGAGAGAGTTTTATTGGTGAAAACCCTCACGGGCACCGTAAGGCGACGGGAGCTGAGAGAAATAAAAAATGAGAGAGTCTTATTGGTGAAAACCTTCACGGGCACCTTGAGGGAAAAGTAGTTGATAAATGAACGAATGAGAAAGGTCTGTTGGTGGAAAACCTTTCAAGGCACCGCAGGATGAACAAGGTCAAGGCTTGGGAGAAGAAATCAAGTTATGGAAATTCTGGGGCAACAAAGTATGGCAACTGAAAGTTGATTGGTTGGACAGATTGGTCCAATTAGTCCGAAATGCATGTCATGATCAATGGTGCCAACTGTTCCACTCAGATAAGTCTCTTTTCTTTTCCCTTTTTAGCTAGTCGTCCGGTTTTGGATTTTCTTTATCCTTAACTCTCAAGGTCATTGCATTTCATTTCTTTCGGGGTTTTATGTCTCTAAGATGTTTCAATGGCAGTTTGTTTTATGCAAATAAGAAGGGATTTCAAAGCTCACTACCAGCTTCAGAAATTGCGAATCACAGTGTGGCCAGAACATGACAAAGATAGCATGATGTAAAGTGGGATAAAGCGCTGGCAAAAGTTCCATCGGCGGAATGATTTAGTCATTTCATGGAAGATGCAGGGGTTAAGTTAAAGGGGTCAGAAGTGTGAAACAACGGTTTGGGGATAAAACACTCGGGTCATCCAAGGTCATGAGGTTTGAAAGACAGCCGGGAAGTCAAGCTGTTCAGAGGGAGCCAGTCAAAACAAAGCACGGCAGCGGATAAACCTTCAGCAAAGAATGCCATCAACTAACCACTACATTTTAAACTAACAAGATTTTTCTTTGATTGAAACAGGGGTAGAAAGTTCCGTTTGTTTCGGGGAAACCCTCCGTAAAGAAAGGCGAGCACCAAATAGGTTTGATGATAAACTCTCAGGACCCTCCTGGATAATGGGATTTAATTTAAAATTCTCAGGACCCTCCTGGATAATGGGATTTAGTTTTTAAGTTTTCAGGACCATCCTGGATAATGGGTTTTAATTTAAAATTCTCAGGAATCTCCTGGATAATGGGATTTAGTTTTTAAGTTTTCAGGACCCTCCTGGATAATGGGATCTAGTTTTTAAATTTTCAGGACCCTTCTGGATAATGAGATTTAATTTAAAATTCTCAGGACCCTCCTGGATAATGGGATTTAGTTTTTATGTTTTCAGGACCCTCATGGATAATGGGATCTAGTTTTTAAATTTTCAGGACCCTCCTGGATGGGGATTTAATTTAAAATTCTCAGGACCCTCCTGGATAATGGGATCTAGTTTTTAAATTCTTAGGACCTCATGGATAATGGGATTTAGTTTTTAAGTTTTCAGGACCCTCCTGGATAATGGAATCTAGTTTTTAAATTTTCAGGACCCTCCTGGATAATGGGATTTAATTTAAAATTCTCAGGACCCTCCTGGATAATGGGATCTAGTTTTTAAATTCTCAGGACCCTCCTGGATAATGAGATTTAATTTAAAATTTTCAGGACCCTCCTGGATAATGGAATTTAGTTTTTAAGTTTTCAGGACCCTCCTGGATAATGAGATTTAGTTTTTAAGTTTTTCAGGACCCTCCTGGATAATGGGATTTAGTTTTTTTAAGTTTGCAAGTATGAGACTAGTTTAAAATTCAAAACAATCATGAGTAGCATAATCTAGCATAAATGTACCCCAAAGGAATATAAGTTGGCTTAAAAGTTTGCATGTTTGAGATAGAATCCAATTAGGAGTTTTCAGGACCCTCTTGGAAAATGGGACCTAGTTTAAAATTTCGAAATAGCATAATCTAGCACAAATATACCCCCAAGGAATAGAAGATGGTTTGAAAGTTTGTTCAAGACAGGATTCAATCAGGAATTTTCAGGACCCTCCTGAATAATGGGACTTAGTTTTAAGATTTCAATTAGATCACAATATTTAGCGTAAGTTCTGCTGTAGGGTAGTATAATTCAGCCGTAAAGGTTGTCACTCTTAAGATAGGACTTGGTGTTTGATTTTCAGGACCCTCCTGGATAATGGGATGTAGTTTAAGACTTTCTTAGATAACAAGATTTAGCGGGAGTCACATCTCTAAAAGATATATTTTAGATTTTAAAGCCATCATTTAACTAAGAGTTTTCAGGATCCTCATGGATAATGGGATTTAGCTTTCAAATTCATAGAGATAGTCGGTAGCATGATTCAATTAATACTCACAGATGCGCCCAGCATCAAACTGGGGCAGAAGTTTTCTTTGCTTTTGCCTATTTTGTGCAATCAGGCGCCCATCTGGAGAACAGGGGAATACATTTCAGATTCAGCAATCAGGCGCCCACCTGGAAAACAAGGGAGTAAAATTCAAGTTTTAACTTTCAAGTTCTTACTGATATTTGGTAACATAATTTAGTTTACAATCACATATGAGCCCAGCCACCAAACTGGGGTAGAAATTTTCTTTGTTTTTGTCTATTTTGTTGAAATCAGGCGCCCACCTGGAGAACAAGGGAATACAATTTCAAGTTCAGCAATCAGGCGCTCACCTGGAGAATAAGGGAATACATTTTTAAGTTTCAGCAATCAGGCGTCCACCTGGAGAATAAGGGAATACATTTCAAGTTCAGCAACCAGGCGCCCACCTGGAGAACAAGGGAATACATTTCAAGTTCAACAATCATGAGCCCACCTGGAGAACAAGGGAATACATTCAAGTTTCAGCAAGCGGATGCCCACCTGGAGAACAAGGGAATACATTCAAGTTTCAGCAAGCGGGTGTCCACCTGGAGAAAGGGAAACATCTCAGATTACAATTCAAGGCGGCAACAAGGGGATTCCACCGGGAAAATACAAGTCAACAAGGCAACAAGAACCACAAGAGCAAGTTTGAAAATATAGATAGGATTTTGTAATGCATAGATCATAGTCTAGTCTAGCTTCTTTTATTTTATCATGGTGTAATAAGGGGGTTCAGTAAGCAGTAGCAGCAGCGACAACAGTGAAATCACAGCTTCATGGTAGTCCCAGCTACCAGACATTCCTGAACTACACTGACCTGATTCCTTTCTAGCCAAGGATATATAGGCAACCTCGGAAGCAGGGTGCGGTCAAATGTTTCAAAAATGTTTCCCACGGAGTATTCGAACGGGCAAAAAATCGCTCGTATCCGCTCACTTATCTTTGCACGAAAACTCTTCATGTTTCCGAGCAAAGAGGGGCAGCTGTGAGCACGTGATTTTTGCCCTATATGAATTATTCCCATAAATTTAAAACAAAATAATTTTTTCCATTGTTTCCAATTTCGTGGATTTTTGTAGCATTTTATTATTGTTTGCATTTGTCTGCGTATGTTTAATTTTGTTTAAATTATGAAAAATACAAAATATGTTACATTTACATTTAGGATTTAATTTTGCATTTTTAAATTAATTAGTAATTTAGTTGCTTTACAAAAATGGAAAATCACAAAAAATGATTTATTTTGCATTGTTTAATTTTTAGATTTGAATTTTGGTATTTAATCAGTTGTAATAATTATTAGGGTAATTAATTTAATTTTATAGGATAATTTGGTTTAGGAATTAAGTTGGGTTTTGTTTTATTTTCATTTTTATAAAAAAAGAAAAGGAATTAAAAAGAGAATTGAAAAGAGAAGGAAAGAATTGAGAAGGAACAAATTTTGGGCCAAACTAATTAAATTCCCCAGCCCAAATCATTTTTCTTCCCAAACCCATGTAAACCCTGCCCAAACCCGCGGCCCAACCCGGTCCAGCCCCACTTCCCAACCAAACGTCTCGTTTGCCTCCCCCGGATCCCAGACGTTAATCTCCATTGATCCGACAGTTGGGAAGTAGCCTCCCCAGGCTATTTAAGTGTCCGAATAAACCCCACCCCTCTCAGACCCCCCCCACCTCGTCTCTCTCTCACCTTCGTCCTTCAGAGTCCAAACCTAAACCCTAACCCGCCGCCCCTAATTCACTTCGCCTTAACCCGACGGCGCCACCTCCGTTCACCCCCATTTTTACATCCCAAGACCTCCTTCATTTCCTCTTCCCAAATCCCTAACCCATATCTTTCAAATCCCCCTGGTTCGTCTCGAATCTTAAATCGAAGACTAGACCAAAAACCTAACCTTTCCCAAACCACCCTAAATTAACACTAGATAACCCCCATGGCTCAGTCTTCCCTAATCCAAAACGAGTTTTTCTCAAATCCTCGCAGAGTTGCTCGAATCTCAAATCAAATGAGAGACCCTAAAACCCTGAATCTCTTCACCTTCAGTTCTGAGCATGCACTGGCCCAGGCTTCTTTGTTTTCACGATTCGAAGTCTTGGTTCGACGCAAAATCGATGCAGTTCACTTGTTCTTAACAAAGAACAAGTGAATAGCATCAAATTTGTTAAACCAAGAAATTCGGTTTGGTTTCGAGTTTGCTTGGTGAGTTCTTCTGCATGTCCGTTTTATCTCTTGATCTTCTTCTTTTCTTTTCCGTTTGCCTTGACTAATTTTGTCGTCTATGAATAGACTTAGGTTTAGTTTTCCCTGCTTTAGATTAATTTGGGTTTGGTATTTGATTCTGGTCGTTTTTAATTTTCTTTTCAACTCCTAAAACTTGTTCACTAACCTTGTTTGCCCGTTTGTTTAGTTTTAGAGTTAAGTCTCTGATTTCCTTCTTATTAGTTATTTAGCTTAGGTTAATTAGTTTATGTTGATTTAGTAATTTAGTTAATCCCTCACCTAGCTGTGAATTGATCAGTGATTGAATTAGGATTGTTGTTGAAATCATTTCATGATATATGGGTCTGTAGTGTATTCTTTTAAATTGGATAAGTGCTCGCTTGGACTTTGGGCTTTCTCTGATCCATTTGGCAAGGAGCAGCCCACCTGATTTTGTTTAGTATTGGGCCAAATTTTGACCCATCTTGGTCTGGTTCTCAAGTAAAATTCAGGGGGTATTAAGGGTAAACTGGGGAAGTTACTGAGAGAATCTCTCAAGTAACCACCCATGAAGCTTCTTAGAAGCTGCATAGTACACTTGCTTGGTTATCAAGTCAAAAGTCTGGACTAAAAAGCAAAGAAAAAGAAGCTGAAAAGGGTCTAATTGCAAATCTGATCTTCTGTAAGCTGCCCTATTTGCTTGCCTATAAAGGCACCTTTTGTTTCCTGAGAAGGCAGAGATTGAAGAATTAAAAAATCCAAAAATACAAACGGCTGGTTTTTTGACTGTTTCATTGAGTTTCTTCAGTGATCTTTGAAGTTTTCGATTAACGAAACATTGTTGATTCATCCGAGATTAAATGGCATGAATCTTTGTTCTTAGAGCTTGGTTTTTGAGTTTTTTTTGCTGGGGTTACTGTGCTATTAGACTTGGTTCTGAGTTCTGCTGCAACTGTTACTGTTTTATTGACCAAACCAAATTGGATCCTTGCCTCGTTTTCTGATTATTGGGTTGTTGATGTTACTCCTTCTTCACCTCTTTTCCTTTCATTTCCAGGTACATATTCTGAATCCTTCATGATGTAAGTTTTAATTTGAATATGGAAATAAAGACAGTGTTGGAATCATGGCAGTGATTCTATTTGTGCCACAGTTGTACTTCCTTCAAGATGATCATGCTTTTAGTTAATTGATTCGTAATGTAGTCTAGCTAGTTTCTGTTTGAATAGCTGAGTTCTCATGTGGTATTTAAATTCTGGATTGTTGTAATGGTTTATTAAGGGTTTTAAGTAAGTTAAAAAATGCAGCAAGGTTGCTTCAATCTCGGTCAAAATGAGTAATTATTGCTTTGGGTGTAGCCTCATATTTGAATTGGGATTAAGGGGGCTAAGGGCAATCATGATATTGTTTTATGTATTATCAAAGGGGTATGTGAGTAAATGTGCGCAGTAGCTATTTAAATTAGCATTTCATTGATTAGCATATGAATATGTTTTAACTAAAATGGTTTGGAATAGGTTTCAGCTTGATTCTAATCAGTGTTTCAGTGCCCAGTAGTTGTTAATTTAAATTTGGTGGCTTCTCAATGTGAAGTTTACAAATCTGCTGATGTATAAAATTCCTTCATCGTCAAAATCTAATCGCTTCTGCTTTTGTACGGGTTCGATGTGTGAATCCTTGAAATGTCCAGCTTGTGTGAATTGGGATCATATTGGGCCTAAACATGAAACAACTTGCCTAGAATCAGGATAGTGCATTTGGCATCGTCTGGGCCTGCTCGATTTCGTTGGCCCAATTTCCTTGCTTGCTGGTTTGTGGATATCAAATTTAGTTCGGGCTTTTAGCATAGTAGATATTCTGAACTCCTAGGGTTGCCTCTCTTCCATAATTAATTAGACTTTCTAAAATGAACTCGTGGTGCGCCATATTTAACAACAAATAGCTATGGCCCTCATTATTAAATCTAGAAGTTAGCATAAATCGAGGTGTGTTGTGCCAAACATAATCTTAAAATGCACGGCCCTCACTTAATTAATTTTGTTTATCCTTAGAAATCGAGGCGTGCCATTTAGCGAAATTCCATGGCCCTCGCAAAGTGCAAAAGCATAGTTGCTTTAGGCGCGTATTTTAATAATCTACTTTCCTAAACTCAGGTGCACATTTATGTGACCCAAATCCAAATCTCAACGATGTTCAAATATGTCAAAAACCATGGGTGCATTTATGTGACGTGGTTCGAGACGTGTTTTAATAACGTTGCAATTTTCTTTAAAAAATTAATAAAAGCGGTTATAAAGTTAAAATTGCACATAGGTTTAAAATATTTTAAAATCAGATAATTATGCCAATAGTAATAGTTGAGCGACCTTGCTAGAACCACAGAACTCGGGAATGCCTAACACCTTCTTCCGGGTTAACAGAATTCCTTACCCCGATTTCTATATTCGCGGACTATAGAACAGAGTCAATCTTTTCCTCGATTCGGGATTTGAACCGGTGACTTGGGACACCTTAAATTATCCCAAGTGGTGACTTTGAATCTTTTAATAAATAATCTTATTTCGATTGTCACTTTAAGTTGGAATAAACTCCTTTATATACTCCCTTTACGGGGTGTAGGAAAAAAGGAGGTGTGACAAAGATGATCCGGGAGACATTCTAAAGCAGTTAATCCCAGCGTTTGGGCCTTGGCGGTCTTATCGTCGATATCAATAATACCCGTTTTGGCCTCTTCCAAGGGTTTTCTCCTCATATGGTACATAGAGTGTGTTATTAATGAAGGAATCCCCTTGGTGCTGATGTTTTGTTTTAAGCCTATCAACCTTGGTGAAAAGGCCATCCCGCTCAGATGTTATGGCATTGAGGCTAAGATCAAGATCGTGGATTGTAGTTATGTGAACCTTATTTTGTTACATGACCTTCTTATACCTATCTTCCATCAGGGCCAGATTTTCCTCGGTAGTAGCAACCTCTTCAGCTTTGGAGTTTAAAGCTACCTCCAAATTATTTGCTCGTTCAATCGAGGCAGACTACCGCTCGGTAGCAACAAGAGCAGGACCTTGAGATTTAGCCACCTAGCCTTTGCATCCTGAAGTTGTGCATGTATCTGAATGACTTCTTAACTGTGAGCCATCATCTCTTACTCACTCTATTGCAATCGAGCCACAAGCTCGACCACTTTAGCATCCTTCACCTCTAGCATCAAGAGGCGCACGTCAAGTTGATTCCTCTCGGCCAACAGTTGATCCCGCTCAGACATAAGTCCCTCTTTGTTAAGGATCAATCTCTAAAGACCCTCAGAAGCAAAGAAGTTTCCTGCAAAACAAAGATCAAAGTCAAAAACCCTGTTGTAACAAGACAAATAGAAACAAGTAGTAAAAGAACATGTACGATACCGCTGCTACATTGTGTATGAAGTTATTCAACATATACTCTCCTAAAAGAGAGTGCATTTTCTTCTTATCTTTTTCTGAAGCCAGTGGCTTCAAATAGTTGGCAAGTTTCACCTACTTGGATAGCAGGTGCCACTCTTTTGAGATCGAGAAAGAGACGCTCCTCCTCTCTTGGGGATCTACAAAAGGGGGTGAATAGTTGTGCCCCAAATTCCCATGGTTAGGAGACTAGGGAGGAGGGACATCCTCCTCTTGGTTGTCTGCAACTGGAAGAGCAGATGTAGAAGTTGCTGGTGATGAAGGCACAGCTGGTGTGGAAGGAGATGAAGATGATTGTATTGTAGGTTGAGATGTAGTTGCGGCAGAGGCAATGCTGTTTGTTGGTTTCTCACCAACCAAAGGAAGAAGAGGCCCGATATCTGACCTTATATATAGGACCGGGAGCAAAAACTGGGACCGGAAAGGAAGAATCAACATTCTCCACTAAATCCATTTCTCCCCAAAGCGCTCATACCTCGCCCTCGGTTGGGGTTTTAAGCTCTCCAGATTGAGCATTCTGTTGAGCTGATAAAGATCATTGTCTCCTTTAGAGGGAAGCCTTTTTATCACTAGCTTCCCCATCATCTTCAATAACCACATCGGTTGCGGCTAGCTCGGGTGTGGTTTACTTTACTTTCTTATTTTTACCCCCAGTCGAGAAAGAACGCCACCTTTTTGGTTGCTTGTTCTCTAGCAGCAGACTTCGAGAATAAGCGTCTGCACCGAAAGCAGACCCGATGGCACTAGTCCGAATGAGATCCTCATGCAAAAACCTCACAACCACTGGGGGATCAGCCAAAACATCCTCCTCAGGGTAGGAAAAAAAGCCTTGTGGGAGCCCTAAATCAAACAAAAAGGCAGGGTTAGTAGTTTTTCTTATGTATAAAGGCAGAATGAAGGAAGAGTCAGCTTACCATGGTTTTTGGCCTTCCACCTGTATTTGAGGGCCAATTCCTTCCACCAGTTGGTCTCTGGTAGTGATGTCCAGAATCTTCTGAACCCATCGGTTAAGACCTTCAACCTTGGTGGTGTCCACCGAGTAGCTGAAATAATGAAAGAAGAAGTGTTAGCAATGAGATGAAACAACCTTTTTTTTCAGAGAAAGAGGTAGACTTTGAACTTATGTAAACGATTCCAGGATTTTGTAAAGATGTAGTTGTGGCCAAAATGAAATCCCTGGTAGCAATGACGACAAACGTCTCCATCCATCCACGGTCATTGTCATCATCCATACTAGTAAGCAAAATATGGTGGCCACGCTTGCTGAAGTTTATTACTTCCCCACGGAAGATTTTGGGGGAGTAGAGTTTCGTTATATGTGCTAGGGTGAGGGTCTCCCTTGTTTCCAAGCACAGTCGATGCAGACTAGCCACCGTTCGCCACACAGAGGGGTCTACATGTGCCAAGCAGACTTGATACTGGTGGCAGAATTTCAAGATCACGAGCTCAAGCCTCCCACTCAATGAGAATGGGCCCAAAGTGAAAGGGTACATGTAAACATACGTAAAACGCTTCTTAGTGAAGGTTACCCACTCTACCAGATCAGGAGCAATGATATTTATGGCATAGCAGTCATAGTCCTCCTTCACAGCAAGAATACTAGAAGGGAGAATAAAAGAAGGATATTTATCAATAGCCCAAGTTCGACGGTTTGAAGTGGGGAACTTTTCTTCGAAATCTTTGTTAGTGTTCAGATGTTTAGGTACGATGGTTCTCACCGTGGGAGGATCTGCATCAACATCAACTTCCTTATATTTGCTCCTCTTCGGGCCTCCACCAAAGAGAAACCAGAGTTCTTGGAAGACATAGTAGGGGAATCCACATTAATAAGGAGATGATAGAGCTTTTTGAAGAAGACCAGAGAGAGATGAAAGAAGGAGGAAATTAAGTGCAAAGAGGTTAAGAAAGCTTATGAAGCTGTTAGATGTAAAAGAAGAAGAATGATACGTATAAGTAACGGTAAAGATGGCTAAAATTGTGGTCATGATTACCTCGAGAACCGGCAAAGATATTGCTAAATTATGGGGTAACATGTGTTCGGAGTATTAAATGCGAGGAGACATGCGTCTTATCATGTGTTAGTGTCACGACCGGGATTTCCCCACCTTCGGGAATCGTGATGGTGCATACTCGTGAAAGCTAGGCAAGCATATAGTTACAGTTTACCACCCTTATTATTAATTCAAACAAGAACGGATAATAACAAAAATAAAATAATTATGAAATGCGGAAGTGATATAGAAATCCAACAATTCTAATACATAGCTACCCCAAAGATCTGGTGTCACAATCTACGAACGACTAAGATTTACTACAAATATAAGTGTGAAAGAATTACAACTGCTCTCGAAATAGAAGAGACAAAAGAAACTAAAACGGGAAAGGGGACTTCAGGCTCTGCAAACGCCAGCAGATCTACCTTGGTCTCCCTGGACTGAAGGCAGCAACCTCGAATCTACTCACAAGGTCCGGCACCGAGATCTGCACAAAAGGTGCCGAGTGTAGTATCAGTACAACTGACCCCATGTACTACTAAGTGTCGAGCCTAAACTCAGCGACGTAGTGACGAGGCTAGGACACGTAAACCATATAAACCTGTGCAGTTAAATCATATACAAGCAGAACAATAATAACAAAAAATAACAGATAAAGATGGAAAGGGGAAACATGCTGCGGGGAATATCAAATTCTAACAGTAATTCAACAGAGAAGCATAATGAACACCATATTTGTATCAATAGGGATAATGGAACAGTAACACGTGCACGACATCACCCTTCGTGATTTTACTCTCGTTCTAACCGTAAGAAACAACAGAAACAACACGGCATCACCCTTCATGCATTAAATCTCATAATCATGGCATGGCATCACCCTTCATGCATTAGCTCTCAAATCATGGCATGGCATCACCCTTCGTGCATTAACACTTACAATATCGGCATGGCATCAGCCTTCGTGCATTAACACTCACTCACAATATCATGCACGACATCACCCTTTGTGATTTACACTCTTCCTCACCCAAACATTAGAAACAACACATCCCAGCAAGGGAATCCACAATAGAAATAATAACATCCTGGCAAGGGAATCAACAATATAAACAATAACATCCCTGCAAGGGAATCAGCTATAACAAATCTTGTTTCAACAGTTAACTCCACGAAATAAGTCTCAACTTGAGTCAATACTCAACAATGATCAATTACCAAGAAAATATCATAATTCTTGTTCAACATGGATAATCATCAATTTAAGCATGAATAGTTCATAATAAGAGTCATAACAGTCACAATATAAGACTCACTTGCATGCTCGACACCAATGTATAGATACTCGTCACCACATCTATACATCGTACTCAACACTAACACGTAACAAATAAGACCACAACACCTATTTCCTCAAGCTAAGGTTAGACCAAACACTTACCTCGATTCCACGGCCAAAATCAAGCCTCAAATACCGCTTTACCTCTTGGTCCCACTTCCAATCCGCTTGTATCTAGTCATAATTTACTTAATAACATTAATAAATGCTAAATAAACATATCATATGCATGAATATAGATTCCCCAATGTTTTCCCAAAAAGTCAAAAACTGACCCCGGTCTTGCTTGGTCAAAACTTGAAATTCGAACCAAAACTCGACTACCCATTCACCCACGTACCCAAATATGCAATTGGTTTTGAAATCCGACCTTAATTTGAGGTCCAAATCCCCAAATTTTGAAATTCCTAATTTCTACCTAAGAACACCCAATTTCCCATGAAAACCCTAGATTTTGAGATGAAATCATGTAAAAAGATGAAATAGATTGAAGAAAAAGATTTAAGATTCATTTACCTATGATTTGGGGAGGAACTTGCTCTATAAAAATCACCCTTTGGAGTTTAGGTTTTGAAATTTTGAAGAATGAGGTGAAAATCCCATCCAAATGATGTTTTGTCCAGGTGCAGATGTCGCAATTGCGATCTTTGACCCTCCCTGTTGACTTCGTAATTGCGAAGGGATGTTTGCAAATGTGAAAAAATGCTGGCCTGGGCTTCTTCGCAATTGCGATAAATCCCTTGCAATTGCCAAACCTGTTAGGCTCGCAATTGCCAAGCCTGACCTCGCAATTGCGAGATCAGATCCTACAACAATACCAGATGCATCAACAATTTTTTCTAAGTCCCAAAACACTAGGTGGCCTATCCAAAAACACTAGGTGGCCTATCCAAAAACTCACTCGAGCCTTTGGGGCTCCAAACCAAACATGCACACAAGTCTAAGAACATCATACAGGCTCGCTCGTGAGATAGACTCACCAAAATAACATCTTAAACAACGCATTTGACACCAAAACTCATGAAATTCTCAAAATAGTTCAAAATTTCCATTTTCTCAACCAAGGGTCCGAATTACGTCAAATTACTTCCGTTTCTCACCAAATTTTATAGATAAGGCTTAAATATTATAATGGACCTGTACCGGGCTCCGGAACCAAAATACGGGCTCGATACCATCAAGTCCAAACATTATTAAATTTCTAAAAATCCTTATATTTTCCAGCAAACAATTTTCCTCAAAAATTCATTTCTCGGGTTAGGAACCCCGGAATTCGATTCCGGGCATACGACCAAGTCCATATTTTACTACAGACCCTACGGGACTGTCAAATCACGGGTCTGGGTTTATTTATCAAAAATGTTGACCGAAGTCAACTTTAGTTAATTTTAAAGGCCAAATTCAATAATTTTCTTAAATTTCACATAAAAGCTTTCCGAAAAAGCGCACGGATTGTGCACGCAAATCGACAAGATAGAC
Organism: Nicotiana sylvestris; assembly: GCF_000393655.2. Lineage (NCBI taxonomy): Eukaryota > Viridiplantae > Streptophyta > Magnoliopsida > Solanales > Solanaceae > Nicotiana > Nicotiana sylvestris. Next base: position 65,930,793 of record NC_091059.1, on the reverse strand, counting down.
AATAAGGTTTCCAAGGCCTCGAAACCCGGATATGAGTTTTAAAACAAAAGATGACCATTTGGGTCATCACATTCTCCACCTCTAAAACAATTGTTCGTCATCGAATGGACATAGAAAAGTACTTGAATCGGTGAAAAGATGGGGATATCTTCTCTGCACATCGAAACTCGAACTCCCAGGTCGCTACCTCAATAGGCTGACCTCTCCACTGCACACGAACTGAAGGGAAATTCTTCTGTCTCAATTGACAAACCTGTCGTCTAGAATAGCTACCGGCTCCTCCTCATAGGTCAAGTCCTTGTCCAACTAGACAATGCTGAAGTTTAACACATGGGATGGATCGTCGTGATACTTACGAAGCATGGACACATGAAATACTAGATGCACAACAGATAAACTTGGCGGCAATGCAAGTCTGTAAGCCACCTTTCCCACTCGATCAAGAATCTCAAAAGGTTCGATGAACCTAGGGCTTAGCTTGCCCTTATTCCCAAATCTCATCATGCCCTTCATGGGAGACACCCAAAGCAACACTCGCTCTCCGACCATGAATGCCACATCACGAACCTTATAGTTGGCATAACTTTTTTGCCTAGACTGAGCTGTACGAAGCCAATCCTGAATGATCTTAACCTTATCCAAATCGTCATGTACCAAATATGTACCCAATAACCGAGCCTCCCTCGACTCAAATCACCCAACTGGTGATCGACACCACCTACCATATAATGCCTCATAGGGAGCCATCTGGATGCTCGACTGATAGCTATTGTTGTAGGCAAACTCTGCTAACAGCAAGAACTGATCCCAAGAACCTCCAAAGTCAATAACACAGGCGCGAAGCATGTCCTCCAAATTCTGAATAGTATGCTCGGACTGTCCATCCGTCTGAGGATGAAATGTTGTGCTCAACTCAACCCGTGTACCCAACTCACATTGAACTACCCTCCAAAAATGCGAGGTAAACTGCATACCCCAATCAAAATTGATAGACACGGGCACACCATGAAGATGAACAATCTCTCGGATGTAGATCTTAGCTGACCGCTCGGAAGAATAGGAAACTGCCACAAGAATGAAGTGCACTAACTTGGTCAGCCTATCCACAATAACCCATATTGCGTCAATCTTTCTCTGAGTCTGGAAGTCCAACAATGAATTTTATAGTGATACGCTCCCACTTCCACTCAGGAATCTCAATCTTCTGAAGAAAACCACCAGGTCTCTGATGCTCGTACTTTACCTGCTGACAATTCAAACATTGAGCTACGTACGCAACAAAATCCTTCTTCATCCTCCCCCACCAATAATGTTGCCGCAAGTCCAGATACTTCTTAGCGGCGTCCGGATGAATAGAATACTGGGAACTATGGGCCTCCTCTAGAATCAACTCACGAAGTCCATCCACATTAGGCACACAAACTCGACCCTACATCCTCAAAACTCCATCATCTCCAACTGTAACCTGCTTGGCACCGCCGTGCTGCACTGTGTACCTAAGGATAAGCAAATGAGGGTCATTATACTGCCGATCCCTGATATTCTCAAATAATGAAGATCGATCGACTGTGCAAGCCAGAACACGGTTGGGCTCAGAAACATCCAACCTCATGAACTGATTGGCTAAAGCCTGAACATCCAAAGCAAGCGGTCTCTCACCGACTGGAATATATGCAAGGCTGCCCATACTGGCTGACTTCCTACTCAAAGTATTGGCCACTACATTGGCCTTCCCCGGATGATACAAAATGGTCATATCATAGTCTTTCAATAGCTCTAACCACCTCCTCTGCCTCAAATTTAGTTCCATCTGCTTGAACAAGTATTGTAGACTCTTGTGATCCGTGAACACCTCACATGACACGCCATATAAATAGTGACTCCAAATCTTCAGCGCGTGAACAATGGTTGTTAGCTCCAAATCATGAACTGGATTCTTCTTCTCGTGAATCTTCAACTATTGCAAAGCATAAGCAATAACCTTGCCATCTTTCATTAACACCACACCAAGCCCTATATGAGATGCATCACAATATACTGTATATGGCCTTGAACCTTTAGGCAAAACCAACACTAGCACCGTAGTCAAAGTTGTCTTGAGCTTCTGAAAGCTCGCCTCACACTCGTCCGACCACCTGAACTAGGCACCCTTCTGGGTTAACCTAATCATCGGGGCTGCTAGAGATGAAAACCCCTCCACAAACCGACGGTAATAACCCGCCATACCCAAGAAATTTTGGATCTCTGTAGCTGATGTAGGTCTAGGCCAGTCCTTGACTGCCTCTATCTTCTTCGAATCCACCTGAATACCCTCTGCAGATACAACATGACCTAAGAAGGAAACTGAACTCAACAAAAACTCACACTTCAAAAACTTAGCATACAAATTACTATCTCGCAGGGTCTGAAGAATGACTCGAAGATGTTGCTCATGCTCCTCTCGGCTACGAGAGTAGATCAAAATATCATCAATGAAGACAATCATGAAGGAATCTAGATACGGCCTGAACACTCGGTTCATCAAATCCATTAATGTTGCTGGGGAATTTGTCAACCCAAATGACATCACCAGAAACTCGTAATGCCTGTATCGAGTGCGAAAAGTTGTCTTAGGGACATCGAATACCCTAATCCTCAACTGGTGGTAGCCTGAACTCAAATCAATCTTTGAAAACACTTTGTCACCCTGAAGCTGATCAAACAAATCATCAATCCTTGGCAATGGATAGTTGTTCTTGATGGTGACCTTGTTCAGCTGCCGATAATCTATACACATCCTTATCGACCTATCCTTCTTCTTAACAAACAATACCGGCGCACCCCAAAGAGAGACCCTAGGTCTGATAAAGCCCTTATCAAGCAAGTCTTGCAACTACACCTTCAATTCTTTCAACTCTGGCGGGGCCATATGGTATGGCGGAATAGAAATGGGCTGAGTGCCCGAAGCCAAATCAATGCAAAAGTCGATATCCCTATCGGGTGGCATCCCTGGCAGATTTACAGGAAATACTTCTGGAAACTCCCGAACAACTGGCACAGAATTCATAGAAGGAACCTCAGCACTAGAATCACGAACATATGCCAAGTAATCCAAGCACCCCTTCTCGACCATACGCCGAGCCTTCATATAAGAAATAACCCTACTGACAGAATGACCAGAAGTCCCTCTCCACTCCAATCGAGGCAAACCCGGCAAGGCTAAGGTCACGGTCTTGGCATGACAGTCCAATATAGCGTGGTAAGGTGACAACCAATCCATCCCTAAAATAACATCAAAATCAACCATATCGAGGAGTAGGTGGTCTACACTAGCCTCAAGACTCCCAATAACAACCATGCACGAATGATAGACACGGTCTACAACAATAGAATCATCCACCAGCGTAGATACATATATGGGAGCACTCAAAGAATCACGAGGCCCAACCAAATATGAAGCAAAATAAGAAGACACATAGGAGTATGTAGATCCGGGATCAAACAGAACTTAAACATCTCTACTACAAACCGAAACAGTACCTGTGATAACAACATCTGAGGACTTACCTTTAGGCCTTGCTAGAAAAGCATAACATCGGGGCTAGGCCCCAACACTCTGAACTACATCTATGGGACAGCCTCATGCTGGCTAGCCTCCACCTCTAGCGGCCTGACCTACACCTCTAACACCTCTACCTCCACCTCTAGCTGCCTGACCCCAGCCCCTAGCTGGCTGAGTCGGCGGTGGAACACTCGGTGCCTGAACCATAACACGATAACCCTGATGTTGAGAACTGCTCAAGGCTTGGTGGAAAAATCTAGCAATGTGCCTCGGATTGCCACAAGTATAACAAGTCCTCAACTATTAGGACTGCTGACCCTGGAACTGACCATGGTGGTCCGAATGGCCACCTTGAAAACTCTAGAGCAAAGGTGCATTTGATAGGAGTTGGTGATGTAGGGTAGCTGATCTTAATACTGCATGTGAGGACCACGACCACCTGGAGCACCGATAGAAGCATGTAGTGCTGAATGAAACGGCCTGGGAGGATGGCCCCTACTAAAAGAATCCCTGAATCAAGACAAGGAACTACTGAACCTACCAGAACGACGGGGCCTCTTGTCAGACCCCTGACCACTCCCCTGAGCTAGAACCATCTCAACCCGCCTGGCCACATTGGCTGCATCCTGGAAGGACATCTCGCTCCCTGTCTCCTTAGCCATCTGCAATCGAAAAGGCTGAGCAATGAACCTCTCTCTCTCTCTCTCTCTCTCTCTCTCTCTCTCTCTCTCTCTCTATCTCTCTCTCTCTCTCTCTCTCTCTCTCTCTTGGTGGGGAGTATAAGAAGAGCATGATGAGCCAAATCAGCAAACCTAGTTTTATACTGGGTAAAAGTCATAGAACTCTGTTGGAGGCACTAAAACTGCCTCCGATAATCCTCTCTCTAAGTGATAGGGAGAAACTTCTCCAGAAATAGCTGAGAGAACTGTTCCCAAGTCAAAGCTGGTGATCCAGTTGGTCTAGCCAAACAATAATCCCTTCACCACTTCTTAGCGGAACCTGACAGACGAAAACCAGCAAAGTCGACCCCATTGGTCTCCACTACCCCCATGTTCCGTAGAACCTTGTAACAACTGTCCAAATAATCCTGGGGATCCTCTGAAGATGTACCGCCATAAGTGGTAGTAAAAAGCTTGGTTAACCTGTCCAGCATCCACAAGGTATCAGCAGACATAGCTGACCCATCACCGCTCTGTGCCACAACACCCGATGGAACTATCCCAACTGGCTGAGCTGCTAGAGTCCGAAACTGGGGAGCCATCTTCTCCGGAGTGTGAGTAGCAGGAGTCTAGGCTCCTCCTCCAGCCTGAGAGACGGCTGGTGCTACAGAAAGTATGCCTGCCTAAGTGACACTCTCCATAAGGCCCACTAGACGGACCAGAGCATCCTAGAGTACCGGGGTGGCGATGAACCCCTCTGGGACCTGAGCTAACCCTGTTGGAACTGTCTAGGCCAAAACCGCATCCTCAAACTCTCCCTAAGGCTCCGCCGCTAGTGCTGCTGCTCGAGCTCTAGGCTGAGCCCTGCCTCAGCCTCAGCCTCATGCACTGAGCCCGGCCTCTGCCCCTCGTAGGAGCTGCCACTGGGGGCTCGGGATTATGGTCAACTAATGAAGTGGTACGTGTTCTCACCATCTGCGAAAGAACAGAGTGGAAGTTCAATTAGCATTGAGAAATCAAGTAGCACGACAGAAAGGAATAGATGTGAAATTTTCCTAAACACTGTAGCCTCTGGGGGATAAGCACATACGTCTTTGTACCGATCCCTCAGACTCTACTTATCTTGTTTGTGAATTGTGAGACCTAGGCAAACTAGAGCTCTGATACCAACATGTTACGACCCGGATTTCCCCACCTTCGGAAATCGTGATGGCGCTGATTCGTGAAAGCTAGGCAAGCCGACATTTACAGTTTTACCACCCTTATTATTAATTCAAACAGGAATATATAATAACTAAAATAAAATAATTATGAAATGTGGAAGTGATATTGCAATCCAACAATTCTAATACATAGATACCCCAAAGATCTGGTGTCTCAATCCAGAATGATTAAGATTTACTACAAATATAAGTCTGAAAGAAGTACAACTGTTCTCGAAATAGAGAAGATAAAAGAAACTAAAACGGGAAAGGGGACTTAAGGCTCTGCGAACGCCAGCATATCTACCTTGTTCTCCCTAGATTGAAGGCAGCAACCTCGAATCTACTCACAAGGCCCGGCACCGAGATCTACACAAAAAATGCAGAGTGCATTATCAATACAACCGACCCCATGTACTGGTAAGTGTCGAGTCTAACCTCGGCAAAGTAGTGACGAGGCTAGGACACGACAACCATATAAACCCGTGTAGTTAAATCATATAGGAGCATAACAATAATAACAGAAAATACCAGATAAAGATGGGAAGGGGAAACATGTTGCGGGGAATATCAAATTCTAACACTAATTAAATAGAGAAGCATAATAAATACCATATTTGCATCAACAGGGATAATGGAATAGTAACACGTGCATGACATCACCTTTCGTGCTTTTACTCTTGTTCTCACCATAAGAAACAACAGAAACGAAACGGCATAACCCTTCGTGCATTAACTCTCATAATCGTGGCACGGCATCACCCTTCGTGCATTAATACTCACTCACAATATCATGCATGACATCACCCTTCGTGCTTTACACTTTTCCTCACCCATACATTAGAAACAACACATCCCGGCAAGGGAATAAACAATTGAAATAAAACATCCCGGCAAGGGAATCGACAATAGAAACAATAACATTCCTGCAAGGGAATCAGCTATAACCAATCTCTTTTCTACAGTTAACTCCACGAAATAAGTCTTAACTTAAGTCAGTACTCAAGAATGATCAATTACCAAGAAAATATCATAAGATTTGTTCAACATGGATAATCATTAATTTAAGCATGAATAGTATATAATAAGAGTCATAACAGTCACAATAAAAGACTCACTTGCATGCTCGACACCAACGTATAGATAATTGTCACCATATCTATACGTCGTACTCAACACTAACACGTAGCAAATAAGACCACAACACCTATTCCCTCAATCTAAGGTTAGACCAAACACTTACCTCGATTCCACGGCAAAAATCAAGCCTCAAATACCGCTTTACCTCTTGGTCCCACTTTCAATCCGCTTGTATCTAGTCATAATTTACTTAATAACATCAATAAATGCTAAATAAACATATCCTATGAATGAATATAGATTTTCCAATATTTTTCCCAAAAAGTCAAAAACTGATCCCGGGCCTGCTTGGCCAAAACTCAAAATTCGAACCAAAACTCGACTACCCATTCACCCACGTACCCAAATATGCAATTGGTTTTGAAATCCGACCTCAATTTGAGGTTCAAATCCCCAAATTTTGAAATTCCTAATTTCTACCCAAGAACACCCAATTTCCCATGAAAACCCTAGATTTTGAGATGAAATCATGTAAAAAGATAAAATAGATTGAAGAAAAAGAGTTAAAATTTATTTACCTATGATTTGGGGAGAAAGTTCCTCTAGGAAAATTGCTCTTGGAGTTTAGGTTTTGAAATTTTGAAGATTGAGATGAAAATCCCGTCCAAATGATGTTTTGTCCATGTGCAGATGTCGCAATTGCGACAAGAGCTTCGCAATTGCAAAGCTTGCAAAAGCGAGACAGGCTTCGCAATTGCAAACCTGTTACATGTCTGCTCCTCTCACAATTGCGAGCAATTTATCGCAATTGAAATCTTTGACCCTCCCTGTTGCCTTTGCAATTGCGAAGGGATATTCGCAAATGCGAACAAATGCTGGCTTAGGCTTCTTCGCAATTGCGATAAAGCCCTCGCAATTGCGAAGCCTGACCTTGCAATTGCGAGATCAGATTTTGCAACAATACCATATGCAACAACAATTTTTTCTGAGTCCCAAAACACTATGTGGCCTATCCAAAACTCACCCGAATCCTCGGGGCTCCAAATCAAACAAGCACACAAGTCCAAAAGTATCATACGGACTCGCTCGTGCGATCATCTCGCCAAAATAACATCTTAAACAACGAATTTGACATCAAAACTCATGAAGTTCTCAAAATAGTTCAAAATTTCCATTTTATCCACCAAGGGTCCGAATTACGTCAAATTACTTTCGTTTCTCACCAAATTTTACAGATAAGGCTTAAATATTATAACAGACTTGTACCGGGCTCCAGAGCCAAAATACGGGTTTGATACCATCAAGTCCAAACATTATTAAATTTCTAAAAATTCTTATATTTTCCAGCAAATAATTTTCTTCAAAAATTCATGTCTCGGGCTAGGGACCCCGGAATTCGATTTCGAGTATACGCCCAAGTCCCATATTTTACTACGGACCCTACTGGACCGTCAAATCACGAGTCTTGGTCTGTTTACCAAAAATATTGACCGAAGTCAACTTCAATCAATTTTAAAGGCCAAATTCAATATTTTCTTAAATTTCACATAAAAGCTTTTCGAAAACACGTCCCGACTGCGCACGCAAATCGAGGAAAAAGAAAATGAGGTTTTTAAGGCCTCGAAACCCAGATTCGAGTTTGAAAATAAAAGTGAGCCTTTGGGTCATCACAGTCAGAAACTGTTTGGAAGGGTTCAGAAAATTTTCTGCCAAGAAAGTAATCTTTACCAACTTTCCAATGACACATAGACGTGCCACCGGAAAGCATTAGGACTATCTGTGTAGAGAAAAATTAATTTATATTAAATGCTCGAATAATAGCGTGACACGTGGAACCGGAGGCAGATGGAAGATAAATCGAGTGGAGACCAAGACCAAGGACAACAACTTCGATTGGTACCGGATAGATCCCAAAGGGAACACAGTCAACAGGAGCAAACGAATGTTTGTCACCAGATGACATTTAGTGAAAAATATTCTGCAGTACTCCCTCCGGTCCACAATAAGTGACCATTTTACCATTTTATTGTGGTCCAAAATAAGTGTCCATTTACATAACCACGAAGAAATTAATTTTATTTTTCCAAACTTTGCCCGTATATATATATATTCCAATATGTCAAGGTAATAATTAATTAAGCTTAATTTAATGAATACATTTTTTTCTCTAGGAGTTCGTATTTCCTTAATGGGTGTGCCAAAGGTAAAATAATCATTTATTGTGAACCAGGGGGAGTATTAAATATGCAGCCATTGCAGAGAATTTTTGCATTCATGGCCTACCGTTACATATTCATCAATGCTCCCCCTATTGCCATTTAAGATGGGTTTGATCCTAGTATCTTGTTCCCTAGGTATAACTATAAATAGTGGCTTTAATAACCATTGTAACACACGAAATCTCTGACAAAACTTATGCTACATTTTATTCTCAAGCTACATAATACAACTTTACTTTTTGTCTTGTATTGTTCTTATCGCTGTATTCGGAAGCATTGCTCCAGAACCAGGCTTGCTATTTCTTTCGATATCAATGCTAAGTCTTATTTTTCATTTAATTTATTTATCATTTTGGGATTAAATTAGTTCGTTTGTTTATAAACCACGTAAAAAATCCAGTGTACCATTTTAAGAGTAAACAAGGTTAAATACAAAATTAGCTGGTTGGCTGAAACTTACTGGATTCGCTAGCCCAAAAGTGAATAAAGTTTATATATGTGCGCGCGCACACACTTATGTGTATAAATATTCATTTTATCTGCTATTAACTTTATAGTGACAAAAAATATTATTTCTCTATTATTAGGGTAAATACTCAACATTAATAGGTTGGTGGAAATTAATTGCATACGCTAACACTTTAAGTCGTGCTAGTCATGTTTTAGTTAAATTTGTCATGTCACAGATATGTTTCATTGTTTGTGGAGTGTATTTTTAAAAACTGCAAATCATATATGTTGAGAAAGTTGTATCTGGATTTTATATCAATATACAATATTTGTTTGCATACAATATTATTGCTTAACTATGATTAGTTAGTGTATATTTCTCCTCATTTTATCGCATAATCATGATAAGTTAATATGATAGTACATATACGGAGTGCAAGAAAATATTTTCCTAGTTCCCGACATTAAATATTTTATTTTTTAAGGAAAGAAAGAATAAGCTTGAACATTATATTTCAAAATAGTCACTCTCCCAAAAATATCATGAAATCAAGAGAATTTGTATTAAAATACTGATCATCTTTTCTTGATTAATTAGTTGATGTTAATATATATATCTATATATTAGAAGTTGTTAACATGTTGTCAAACTAGGTTGAGTTTTTCGTTAACCATTTTATGTAATCTAATAAAACCATTCAAATCAACATTGAATATATCAAAGTAAGAGGAAGGCTCTATAGCATTTAAGCCAAGCTTTGGAATTTATATAGCTTATACACTAAAACTTAGCCCAATCTGTCATTAAAACTTGGAAGTTGAGAGTAGTCCTTTGGATATACTCATTTCAAATATTGAATAAGAATCTACAACATGGAAAAGAATACAAGAATCAACAAAAGAAGGAGAAAAAAACCTTCATCTTCTGGCTTCACCCTTTTTGTTTCATTTTTCCTTTTTTCTTGTTTTTAGATTACTAAGTAATTGGTTCCCATGTAATGACCAATTCTGCTTGACCACGTCTACCAGATTTAGTCCAACTAGCAGATAAAGCACGTACGACTTCTCCATTAATTGGCATACTAGCCTCCTAGCACGACATAGAGTACCTCTATTCGTACTATGCTAGGAAAGTGTAAAGCTCAAGATTTTTTTTTTTTGGTAATACGCTATGCAAGTGCCTAGGGCTTGTTTTTTATTAATAAAAAAGAAAAAAAATACAATAATTAGGAAAAGTACAAATAAGGGGGACAATAATACCGGTATTATTGCCCATATTTCTTGGCTATATAATCACTCCTCTGCGCCTCCCACTGCCTTATGATGACAGCCTCATGTAGAGGATTCATGGTGTAGCTGTCGGCAACGTCTCACGAGGGCATATAATCTCATAGCCGTGTGGATATTTTTTCCAAAGGCATAGGTCTAAGGCAACACAAACCGGGCTAAACCTTACCTTACTAATCTCATTGAGGCAAAGAAAAGGCCTCACCTACTAGCAAGCATGTAAAAAGAAAGAACTGGAAAGGACCAAATATTCAATGATCATCATAGAGTTTATAACATACTCTGTGATGATATTACAAATGAGAATACTAACAAAATGGTAGAATAAAATGATAAAGGAATTAAAATGTTGTCCCTTCTTGTATGAACTTGTAATTTCTTCAATTTGTAACTCTTTTTTATCACAAGCCCAGTTCTTCAAGATGTATTCAAAATTCATGATTTCTTTTTTGAAAGATTGGACTTTGTAGATGTAGTTGGGGCGGCCTTCTTTTGTTTGGCAACTCTCATTGGAAGTCGCCTAATATTTAAAAAATCACTAACCTTGTCGTCCCAACTATTTTTCCTTGTATGAGTCTTCTTGCCTTTGCCGCTATGCATAGGTGATAAATCTCTTTTTCTTACGGCCTCTGCTCTGCATTGTTGTATCATTGCATCTTCCTCTCCTTCTTCAAAAATTTCTCTCCCCACATTCACAGATTGTGGAGCATTTTGGACGATGTCTATTGTCACCAATGCAGATTGCCCCTTTGTATTTGTCACCATTGCCTTGCTTTGATGTTGTTCAGTTTTTTGCAGCTTATTCCTGCTCTTACTCACAGGACCAGTGCTATAGCAGTTGGATTTACAGGAGTTAACGAAGTAGAACTCACCATTGCATCCAAAAGCTTTCTCTGCTCCTCTGAAATAACTGGGACAGTTGTAACGATTTGATTCTGTCCAGATTGCACTGCTGTGACTTCTCGATCACCTTTAGTACTAGCTGTTGGACTAACCTTCGTTGTAGGTGTTGTTGCATGTGTACTGGTTATCACATCTTGGAGTTGCCCAGTTTTTTGTGGAACTGTTGTATTTCGATCATCTGTAGGATTATTATTTGAGGAGTTGGGATCACTTTGTTGCTGCTGCACAGTAACTGTAGGTGCTCCTGTTGCTGCATTTTGCATACCAGAATTTGAGTAACTTCTGGGAACAAAAGCAGGAGCGTTGAGGTTCAGATTACTCTTGGCACTTGCTGCTCGTACTTGTCCAAGTTTTTTCATAGCCATTATATCAATCTCTTCCCCTGCACTATCACGATCAACCTCCTTATCAGCCTCTTCTGAAGAATAACCAACGAAACCATCGCCCCAATCCTCTTCATCGTCATCCTCATGCTGCTCTTGCCAAAGCTTGGATTTGATAGCCATCAACCTCAGATTTGACTGTATCACCTCGTTATTATTCCCCGTTGACAACATGAGCTGCCCAGATTCACCTTCAAACTCCCCAGAAGATTCCACTGATTGCGAGGGGATTTCAAAAACTGAGGTGTTTAGAGTGACAAATGGTTGTTTAATAATATTGGGGTTCATCATCATTGCATTTTGTTTAACAATATGATAATAGGCGAAATCTAGGTGATTTAGCTATTGTTTATGCTTCCGCTTGATTATATTCCAATGACATATTATGGTTAATTGATGAAAAATAGCCTTTAATTGTGATATGTATACATTGCAGGACGAGGAGCCTGTATGATGCTTTCAAGAGGATATTGGAATGATTTATGAGCAAGAACAACCTCTCGGAGTTGAGTGCGCGCAAGGACGAGATGAGAAAATGGATGAAATCAAGCTCCTGGTGCGCGAAGAAACGCACAAAGGCGCGCAGGAGTTCGCGCGTAAGAAAGGCCGAGGCGGAATCATGCACGAAGAAACGCGCGAAGTTATACGTGAGTTCGCGCGTGTCCGGTCTGAAAAGACGTTATTTAGGAGTAAAATTGGAAATCTGCAGAGAAACCCACTTAACCTATATAAAGTCAAGCTCGCCCATGGTTAAATCATCAAGGGTTTTCATAGTTTAGTGCGAGAAATAGAGAGGCAAGAGGCAAGGAAGAGTTTTGACCATCAAGTTCTTATTTTCTTCTCTTGTTTTTGCTATTTTGTGATGAAACTGAACTTATTTGGGATGAACACTAGTATGAGTGGCTAAGACCCATTGTTCTGGGGTCATGGGTAAAACATGAATGTTGTTGTTTGGAGTTTAATTTGACAAAGTGGGTTTATCATATTGGGTTGTTTATTTAATTCAGCGTTCAATTATTTTGCTGAGTAGCTAACAGTGAAATACTATCTACGAATCTTTAGTTGAACTCGAAAGTGGGAACTTTAGATTGATTATAGAATTAAATAGAGCAAGTTCTTGAACCCGGGTCTCGGGGAACAGATTCGCAATTGGGATAGACATATACCCAATTGCCTTGCTTGGTTGAAATACAGGAATTGTAAATGCGTTCTTGTTAATCTTAATTCCATAGACATATAGGCATTGAGTTGACTTGAATAGGCGAGTAAGAACTCGATAGAATCTTATGAGTAATATCAACCCTGTCAATCAATAACCCAGATAAATTGATTAGTCATTCTAAGCCAAGAACACAACACGATTGTTAACTATGCCCGTGACCCTGGAATATCCTCTCCTACTGTTTGTTACTCGAAATTGCTATTTGTTTGGTTACTTGCTTTAGTTAGATTAATTCTTTATAGTTTAAGTAGTAAAACAATTACATATCTCTTTTGTGAACAATCTCTTGGGTAGATACAGAAATTGAGTTTGAATAAGTCAACAGTTAATCATAAGTCTTCGTGGGAACGATACTCTACTCACTACTCTATTACTTGACGATCACGTGCACTTGCGTGAGTGTTTTTGGTCGCGACAAAGTACACATGCAAGCAACATAAAATTCTATATTTCTTTACAATTAACTAGTTCTTGAACTCATGTATATAAAATTTTCTATTGTCAATTATAATACAGTACTAGTAGGTAAGAATTGGATAGTTAATTTTCTTCTTTATTTGTATCAACAGTAAGTTGAATGTTTAGGTGTGAAACTTTGAAATTAATTAGAATATACTGCTTGTTCTAGAATCGATTATTTGATGGTTCTAAATTGGACTGGAGCCTATGTATTGACTCGAGGAGTTTTGAGGTGAGTTGATATAACCCTTTACTAAAGTAGTTTAACTCACAAAAGCACACATATAAGGTGTTTGATGAATTACTTAAAAGAGTTAATATGTACTTGATTGGAGCAAGTGAGTACCTATTAAATTAGAATTGTTCTAGCTAAAGTTTAAAAAATTTATTCTGATATATGTGCATAAATTTTCAGATTTTTATGTTATTCTTATATGTCGTTTTCATGAAAAAAATTCTTTAGAAATACTTTTGAATGTTTATATCATTCTTATGTCGTGCTTTGCATTTAAAGATACCAATATGAGTATGTATAAGTTGTTCCAGAAAAGATTTAGACTTGAATGGTCAAGAAAGTTGAGAAGCTGATTTAGACTCTAGCGAGGTCACACAGAAAATTTTACAAAAGTATTTTTGGGAGTATCCTCTATTATGAGAAGGGGTCATCGTCCACACCGAGGGTCCTGACCAAGTCGTTGACTTCCTGAAACAACTTGTGCCAAAGTAGGGAGCACACGAGCCAAGGGTCTCGTCGCTGAGAATTAGCCTAGCCAGGGTAAGGTATGTTACATGAGTATTGAGAACCATGAAGTGAGAGGCACATCGTGGATTGAGCCTATTTGATCAGGTTGGGATCGAACCCGTACTGATTATACGGTGACTAAGATAGAAATAAGCCAGGATAGTTGGAACTCCCGAAGCATAAAGTGAAGTATTTAATAGATAAGAAAGAAAAAGGAAAGAATTGCTTTTAGAATATTCATAAATTGTTGTTATGCAATTATTTTAGAATTGTTCTTAGAAGCTTTATGTTTATCATGCATTTAGAATTTTTGCTTGTAAGTATATTTATTAAAGTTTTGCTCCCTGCTTTAGTTGTGTGGGGGGGGGGTCGTTGAGACGTGCTGAGTATAATAGATGGTACTGACGTTCTCTTTTGGGAACTTGCGTTGGTTTGTGGTACAATGTAGGAACCAGTTTTGAAGGCGAGCAAGCTACATGTTAGGACTTTCCTCACTTCAACTGCTATTGGTGAGCTCCGCTTTATTCGTAGAATATTGCTTTGAGTCATAATTACTTAGCTATTTCTTTATTTACTTGGAGAACTAGCCAGGATTTTATTTCCGGAACAGTGCATCAATTTATCAGTAGAGGCTTCATAGACACAGTCGGTGGGTTAAGTTTCAGATGTTTTTGATAATAACTTTGTAGTATTTCAATCTATGAATAAAATTTTGAAGTTGATTTATTTTAGATATTTAAATTAATTAAAAGTATTTGATTAAAGTATTTCTTTGTTGCATATAAAGTTTGAAGTTATAATAGTTTTGATAAGCGCATACGGTTGGCTCGGTCAAATTTAGCGATCGTCGGTCACGACTTGTTCAGAAAATGGGTCATGACAAACTTGGTATCAGAACATCAGGTTTATGGCGTCCTAAGGGTCGATGAAGCCGTATCAGTAGAGTCTTGTTTATGGGTATGAAGTGTGTCATACTTATAAATAGGAGGCTACAAGCATTTAGAAAAAGTCTCGTTTTTTCATACTTTAGATCGTATAGTAGAGTCTACCTCTAAGAAATTATCTAATGTATTCATCTTTCCAAAAATCACAGAAATGGCTAGTACTCGCAACTCTGACACCGACACTCATGATGCTACTTAAGAAACTATTGCTACTATTGTGGCTCAAAGTAGAACTAAGAGGCTTCAACTCAGAAAAAGAACGGTAAATCCACAAAGGGGGTTGAAGTACCTCGCGTTGAACATGAAGAAGGGGTAGATCATGATGAGCAAGTACCTCTGGATCTAGCGCCATGTCACGCCCCACCCTCGGGGAGTGCGAGCGACGCTCAATCGAGTGGACCCGATTGAGCAAGCCTGTTACACACTTCCTACCCAACTCGCTTATGATCAAGAGAAGGTGTTTTACCATTAGTTAAACAGTGTAAAGATCATATATATAAACATTGCTAATTCATCTCATTTCATTTTGCTACATCATAGTTGAGTTCCGAAAATATATACACCTTATGATTTAGTGAAACAAGAGTCCAAAACACAACAAAATCTGTCTGACCTTTCTAGAACCCATACACAACCCATATAATGTCTACAGAATCTCTAAATATACAAAAGATAGTTATGATAATGCCGGCGACAAGGCCCCGGCTGTACCTCAAAAAGGGGTAACAATATGAACAAAAGATACAACATATGACTTCGGGATGAAATGGGGCTCACCAAGACTGCTGAGAAGAGGATGCACCACTAGCTACAATTAACACTGTCTGCTATGGAACCACCTACACCCATTTGAAGATGTAGCACCCCTGGCAAAAAGGACATTAGTACTGTCGAGTAGTACTAGTATGTAAAGCTACAACACCATCTTAATAGAATGAACAATGAAACAAAGTGGAAACAATCATGATGTACAATAAGAGCTTCAAATAATACTAAAATATCAAGGATCACATATGTTCTCAAATCAATTTCCATCTTATTTGGTGGGTTAATCTTTAGTGACATGTGCCACAATTCACAATACCACGATGTTCTTACACAGAGTTCAATCTCAACCCGATTGGCTAGGTCATCTCATTTGAGACATCTACCACATTCACAAGTTCAATCATAATTTCTAGCACAATTACAACTATGTGTGTGGCATGGCGTCCGATCACGGCCCGATCGACTAGGCCATCTCACTTGAGACACCATCCTTTCAATCAATCATCTCACTTTACATTTCTTTCCCATCTTTCAATACATTGGCACGAGTGGCCTCATTTATTAAGTCGTTCTTGGCACTTGGCCATATTTTAAAATTCAAGTTTTCCTTTTTTTTTACACATTCAATAACATTATCAGTAATAATAAGGCCTATCATGTAAGGCATTTGTACACATAAGGACAAAACTTGGAAAATCCTAAGCACATAGAGGCCTTTCATACAAATTGGCATAACAACCTTTATTCGATTTTCGACATGAAGTTGTAACCTTTCTTAACACATATTCCACATTGTAAACACATCCACGAAGGGTAAGATGACATGATAAGCATTTAGTACAAATATTGAGCATATGTCATTCAACACAACACACTTGGCACAGTCAATTCTAGTATGATCAATTTAGTGACTTACACCAATTACAAGAACACTAGGGGTTTCGATTCTAAGAAGAAGGGGGTTTAGCCATACATACCTCAATTGAGACTCTTAAAACTTTAATATGTTTTAGAATTAGCAACTTCAATCTATTTTAGAAATACCCAAAATTAGGAAAACGATCGTAATTTTATCTCACTTGAGCATTCTATAAACCACTTTGTATGTATTAAGGTTTCATAGCCCCTTTTTATGAAATACTACACCAACCAACACCCCATTCTTTTTCATCTTTTACTCACAACCTTCCTACATACCTTAAGAATACATGCATGCAAGGTAAGCATTCTCATCCCTATGAATTACCTTTATTAATAGTCCATTCTAGTTACATCTTGAAATTAAGAGTTTGAGTAATAGAATCTTACCTCTTAGGAAGAAGACCTAGGTGCCTCTCTTGATAATCTTCAAGGTGTTAAGAAAGAATAGAAGAAGAAATTTGATGAAGATCACCTTATCTCTCTACTACTCTCTTTCTCTCTCTCTAAACATATAAGAAAACTAGCTAAAAATGGCACCTTACCTCTATTTTAGCGAAGTTGGGTCGGGTTTTAAAACCCAAAAATGTAGCTCTGGAACAGGTTCTATGGCCGCATATATGCGATCTGCAAAATGGCCGCGAAAAGTGGCCCTAGGAACTGGGCTGGTCTGTCTCATTCTGCGGCCATTATGTGGCTCACAGACCTGTTCTGCGGTCGCATAATGCGCAGAACCTCCCTCTGCAAAATTCCAAGGACGATTATGCGACCAAAGTGCGGCCCGCGAAATGGATATGCGGTCGCAAAATTGGATGCGAAACTGACCTCAAAATTGACCGAAAAGAGTGTTTCACTCTGCGGCACCCAAAGTGATTATGCAACCACATAATGCAGGAAAATGCCTACTTCTACAAAAATATTTCCTTCAACTCCCCAAAGTGATTACGCTTAAACATTTTAAGCAAAATTTTACGAGGCCTTACACGCCACCCCCAATAATAGTTCCGGCTCAAACAACTATATCTACAGATGTGGGTCAAATGTTTAATGTTGTCAACAGTGCTATGGAGATGTTTAAAGCCTTCACAGCCAACCAGAACAAGAGAAGAGATGAGAATCCACTCAATCAAATAGACAAATCAATTCTGAGTCTTCAAGAGTGAATGAATTTTTAAAGTTAAGTCCTCCATTGTTCTGTGGTCCTATAGTTGATGAAGATCCAATGTTGTGGCTGGAAGGTGTCAAGAAAGCCCTCCGAGCGATAAAGGCATTTGATGATGAAGCTGTAGAGCTGGCTGCCTACCAACTTAGAGATGTGGCTGTCTTTTGGTTTGAGATGTTGGAAAAGGAAAGATGTGAAGATGATAGTCCGACTACTTAGGAAGAATTCGAAGAGGTCTTCATGGGTAATTTTATACCAGAAAAGGATATAGAAGATAAGGCTATAGAAATTGAGCAACTCAAGCAAGGGAATAAAAGTGTGCAAGAGTACTACATGGAATTCATAAGTTTGGCTAAGCATGCTCATCACATGGTTAAGATGGAAAAAGCAAAGATCTGTAGGTTTGTTGCAGTTTGTCTTACCACATTAAGGATACGACATCAGCTATAGCGATAGGAATGACAGCTTTCTCCTCTGTTCTGGGTTTTGCCAAGTACTTAAAAAAGACAGAAAACAAAGGAGATAAGAGAAAAAGCATAACAAGAAAGCTCAAGAAGAGAAAGAGCATAACAAGAAAGCCCGAATATTGGATAAGTTTAGTGGTACATCTAGTAGAGGAGGAAGGGGTTCCTTCAGCAAGGGGTCATTTGCACCAGCTCAGTCCAGTCATCAGTGAGGTGGTGGGTCTTTTATCAAACGTACTGAGAGTTATGGAAACCAGTCTCACCAGAACTAGAATTTGAGGACACCATCCTCAAATAGCTAGAGTCATGTTGATCAACACTCACAACAACAAGGTCTTTATGGTAAATGTAAGCGATAACATTCAAGTCAGTGCAAGCTCGGGTTTCAAGGTTGTTGGCCCAAGAACAGGTGAAGTTTTGAAAATTGACAAAAGAACTCAGACATGGACCAGGTCCATCTTGTGAAGCACAGTCATTATCAACCTGTACATGTGAGATGCACGTGAAGGAGATAAATCTAACTGATCAAGAAGCAATATCTCCTGATCTGATAGAAAAGGTTGCATATTGGATAAGGAGAGAAAGACTCCTTACATGAAGAGAACACAGTTTAGGATGAAGATAGTGTTAGAGTTTGAGATCATCATGAACTCTTCCACGATAGAAGAGTAGCAATTGAATCCCAGTCAAACTCTGATTACTAACCTATTAAATGTCAATGTTGTTCTCTTTTACAGGTAATGCACATAAGCAAAAGTTAAACTTAAATTGAGAGCAAAAGAGCAAGGTGATTTTGCAAGCAATTTATGTGTGATTTGAGTGTGCAATCCTGAAGCTGCTTGAACGAGATAGAAGAATCAGTTCCAAGTGTCTATCTTTTATTCTAGTTCAATTGTAGTAGGAGATTTTACATTATACCTTTCAGTTTTCATAGAAGCAATTGTATTAGGTACCTAGAGTGTTCAAGTTAGAGTTAACTTGAAGTTGTCACAACAGTTGAGGCTGTGTGCTACAACGGGATTAGAGTTAATCCTTAGGTTTACAAAGAGTTTTTGTAAATGCTATTTTGGCTCAGTGATTTTAGTGGAAGTTTGGAAAATCCTACTGAGTAATAGGTCGTGGTTTTTTCACCTTTTGAGCCAGGTATTTTCCACGTAAAAATCTCTGTGTTCTTTATTTTTTGTATTTATTATTCCGCAAACGGTAGTAGTTGGAACACCTAGAAGAACCAGGTTCTTCTATAGTTCAGTTAAGCGAAAATTGGGTACCACACAAATCAACCCTCCTCGTGTATGGTATTGACGCTTAAAACATCAATTAGTGTCAGTGCGGGTTATCCTTGAAGAGGTTAACACCTTAGGAAAAGATCAAGATGAGTGCACAACCTGGAAACTGGGAAGGGCAATCCACTGCTAGGCCTCAACTCTTTAATGGTCAGTACTATTCTTGGTGGAAGAACATGATGAGAGATCACATCATAGGAGAAGACTATGGACTTTGGGACATAGTCACTGATGGTCCCCTGGCGACTACAAAGAAGAATGATGAAGGAGTGGACGTGCCAAAGACAAGAGCTGACTGCACTGCTGAAGACTTGAAGAAACGGGAGAAGAATGCCAAGGCCAAGAAATGGCTTGTGTGTGGACTGGGTCCAGATGAGTACAACAAGATTCAAAGTTGTACCACTTCCAAAGAGATATGGGACACTTTACAAGTGGCTCATGAAGGAACTCCTCAAGTAAAGAGATCAAGAGGAACACTGTTATATTCTCAATATGAGAATTTCACTATAAAGGAAGGAGAAACTATCCAGGAGATGTACACAAGGTTCACAACACTAACAAATAAACTTAAATCTCTTGGGAGAATTATCCTTGAAGAAGACAAGGTTGAGAAAATTTTGACAAGGGTCTTACTAGTGACTTGGGAAAGCAAAATCACTGCTATTCAGGAATTGTCACACCCCCTTTTTACCCCTCCAAGAGATAAGTGTGCAAAATGTAACGTGCTATGGATTGTGGGTTAAAGAGTTTTTTCATTTGAAGCAACAAATTTGAAATAGGGATTATTTCGTTTACAGAGTCACCACTTGGAATTGATTTTTGCCGGTGTTCCAAGTCACCTTTATTTGAATCCCTATTCAAAGGAAGGTGTGACTCTATTATTATTGGTCTACAAAAATAAGTCCGGGTAAGGAATTCTATTGACCGGGGAGAAGGTGTAAGGCATTCCCTGAGTCCCGTGGTTCTAGCACGATCGCTTTATTGACTACATTTGGCTTGAATTAATTTTGGACAAACTATGATTTATATTATTTTTATGTTTTACCTATGCGCCTTTATCTCTTGATTATTAGAAAAATAAGAGAATATTTTTGAATAAGAAGAGATAAAGGCGGATAGGTAAAACATGAAAATAATATAAATCATAGTTTGTCCAAAATTAATTCATTTACTTTCCCAATGTAGCCAGAGATGTCACACCCCTTTTTTTAACCAAACTTCACTAACCCCTCTTAAATAAATAAAAGGAATTTATAAAGCTTGAAAAGGGTTTTCAATTAGAAAGTGATGAAATTTTGTGCAAAAGAAAATTACTCAGAGTCGCCACTTGACATTGATTTCAGTGTGTCAGTTCATCGTTTTTTTTTTAAATAATTTTTACTTTTAAAATACTTGGACTCGAAAATCAAGTCCGCACCAGAGATTCGGGTAAGGGGGTTCATATGACTCGGGGAGAAGCTGTTAGGCATTCCCCAAGTCCTGTAACTAATACGGTTGTGTACATGATCAAGTTAGCTTTTAGAATGTTTGAATTGAGGTAAAACACACAAAGAAAAATAAACATCCAAAAGGTTCGAGGTCGTCCCTTCCTAATAAAAGAAAAATAAAACAAAATAAAGTAAGTCTTCTTAACTTATACTACGCCTTCATTGATGATGCCACGACTCCATTTACATTTACTTCGTGGCATTCCCCGGGTTAAACTATTTACAATGTCTACGGGGCATTCCCCGAATGAATTTATCTAAGGGACCACCTCTCACCTTACGTTCAAACATTATAAGTTAAACTAAACATCTTGAGGCGTGCCTACCCAAATGATGATGGCCTAAGCATGTTACTAGCAGGGAAGTGAAGAGCTAATAATAACTAAATAGAATTACTAAACTTTAAATGCATTTCCGTTTTCTTTCAATTTTCAATTTTTTCAATTATACGGCCTTTTGATTCAAGCTTAACTAATGAAATAATAATATAATATTTTCTTTTTAAACAATACTCTACCCACACCCATTTATGTAAAACTTGAGCAATTGAATACCAATTTAGTGATCACAAAATTAAATCAAATTATAGTTCCATGCATCCAAACCAACAGATTCTAAACTATAAATACTTAAGCATGGAAGTAAGGCAAAACACAAGTAATGGAAGAAGATTAAATCTAACTAAAAGTAAATGATATAGTAGAACAGAAAGGAACCTGTTAAGAAAGTGTTTTTTAGTACCCGAAAATTGAAACAACTTTGCCAAAGTGTAAATCCAAATGAAGGAGACAACAATGAGACGAATCCGAAACCACGAGCGAAACTCAAACCGACAACCTAAAATGAGCAAACTCTACGAGCAGCAACAAAATCGGCCAGAAACTCAGTTAGAATTGATAGACTCGACTGAAAGACGATGAGCTAACCGGTTTCCGGTGAAGCTCGACTTCGAGCACAACTTCAATGTAAGATTTCAGAGCTGAACAAACAGTGACCTTTTCGTGTGAGTGTCAGCTGGTACGTAGGAGAAAAAAATCGAGGGGTCGATGGTTGTGGGTCGACTGATTTTTAGTTCCGTTTTGAGATGAAAAAAGGATAGTTTTCGAGCTGATTTTTGGGGGATTTTCGGGTTAGTTTCCGCCGGTTCCCGGCGAAGCTTGCCGGCAATGGAACCTGAATGTTTGAGATCTTGAAACAGTTGGGATTGGAGTGCTCTTGTGTGTGTTAGCTTCAAGAAAATGAGGCGAGGGGTCGTTCGTGTCAGCCCGAAGAGAGGGGGGTCAGTTTGCCGGTGTTGAAGGGGTCGCTGACGGCTGGAGCTGGAGGAGTTAGCTGGTCATAGATGTGTGTGGAGTGGTCGCCGGCGGGTGAAGGTTGATGCGGCAGCTGACTGTTCTCTTAGGGTTTTTTGTATATTTTTGTCTTGTGTTCAAGATTAAGATCTCATGGGGTTGTTCTCATGGTTTGTCCTGGAGAACAAGATGAAGGTCTGCTCCTTGTTTTGTGTAATCCGTTGAAGACGATGAAGGTCTTCTCCATGTGAAATACGGCTGAACCCCTCCCTCTAGGTCTAGGTTTTTTTATTTTTCTTGTATATTATCTTAAATGGGTGTCTAGGTTTGGGCTTTTGAGTTAATGAGCTAAGGGATTGGTTTAATTGGGCTACAAGCAAGACTAAATTGGTCCGAAAACTAATTCTATTCTCTCCTTCTTTTTGTATATAAAAATAATATAGCAAACAAGATAACTATTAAAAATACTACTTATTCTTACTTGAGAAAAAATTATTAAAATAATACTAACCGTTTAAGACAAACCTATTTTTTGGTATTTTTTTCAAGATTAAAAATGACTACAAAACCTTAATGAAACTATTTTTTGTAATTTTCATCTATGTGATAAAAAATAATGTAGAAGAGTCAAAATTAGTTGAAATAACTATATTAGGCTTAAACTAAGTATTTAAGTGCTAAAATATGTAAAATCTTGGGGAGGGTCAAAAATCGCATGTCTACAGGAATCAAAGAACATTGCTACTCTCAAGCTGGATGAACTGATTGGAAACCTCATTGCCTATGAACTGAGAAGGCAAACCATGAAAATGGATGCACCCAAGAAGGAAAGAAGTCTGGCTCTCAGAATAACTGAAGGTGCAGATCTGGAGGATGATAAAATGGCCATGATCACAAGGAATTTCAAAAAGTACCTAATGAGAGGAAAGGGTTCTTCAAGAGGTACAACCTTCAACAAACCAAGGCTCTTGAGAAATAGACCAATGAGGGTTGCTACTATTGTGGTAAGACTAATCACATGATCAAAAATTGTCCTCAGTGGGAAATTGAATGGAAGAATGAAAGGGCGGAACGAAGGAACAGGAAGAAGGAACAGGTTCAACCCAAAAGGAACAAAGGATCAATAAAGGCTATGGTTGCTGCTTGGGGAGAAATATCAGATGAGGATTCAGAAGATGAAGCTGGAGATGAACAAACACTTATGGCCATCGGAGAATCCGATGATGAACAAGAGGTAAGTGTCCTTCATCTCAAAGACAAGATAAAAATTTTGTCTAAAGATAGGTTGTTTGAACTATTGCTGGACTTCATCGATGAGTCTGAAATAATTAACAATGAGAAGGAAGAGCTGTCTAGGGAGTGTGTGATCTTAAAATCCAAGTGCAAAAATCTAGAATCTAGGGCTAATGAGAGTGACAGTAAAATGCTGAGTTGAAGAACCAGGTTCTTGAACTTGACACCAGTGTCCAAGAACTTAAGTCTGAAAATTTAAAACTAAAATTAGAAACATGTAAGAAGAAAGCTGATCACACACATCTCACCTTAGAAGAAAACTTAGGAAAAATGAAGGATGAGTTGTACAAGAAAGATGAGCAGATAAGAGTCTTAAAAGAAGACCTAGGGAAGGTAAAGCATGAACTAGACAGAACTTGCAAATGGAATAAGGCTTCTAATGCACTTTCCTGGCTACAAGAACATCACAGTAGAAACAAGAGAGGACTTGGCTATGGGGCTCAAGAACCTAAGTGGGACCCTAAAAACAAGTATCTCACTCTTCCTGAAAACAAAATCTGCACACACTGTGGCAAGACTGGTCATTACAAAAATGAATGTAATGCAAAAGAAAAAGCCAGTCAAAAGAACAAAGCCTTTGTTCAAGAGAAAAATAGGTTGCTTGGGTGGGCTAAAAGGAATTTGATTTACCCCTCTCTGCCTATAGAAAGGGACCCAAACTAGTTTGGGTTCCTAAGACTAACCCCTGATTTGTTTTTGCAGGTCCAAGTGAAGGGAAGTAGCCAAATATGGTACATGAATAGTGGCTTCTCAAAACATATGACTGGAAGCAAGAACCAGTTCATTTCACTTAAGTACTTAAAAGGAGGTAATGTCTCCTTTGGAAATGGGAAGAAAGGTGAGATTATTAGGGTTGGAAAGGTAGGTAAGACAGGCTCACACTCTATTAAGAATGTCTACTTGATAGATGGCTTGAAATATAGACTAATCAGTGTATCATAACTGTGTGACAGAGGTAACCTTGTAGCATTTACCTCCACCAAATGCTTTGTGATTAACCTTACCACTAACAAGATTGTTTTGTAGGGAAAAAGAGTTAACAATATTTACATTGTAGATTTGTCTACTCTCTCAGAAAATGAACTCACTTGCTTGAGTGTGTTGGACAATGATTCCCTCCTATGGCACAAAAGACTTGGTCATGCAAGTCTGAATCAACTCAATAAATTAGTCTCCAAGGACTTGGTGATAGGGTTACCTAACATCAAGTTCAAGGAAGACAAAGTCTGTGAGGCCTATGCAAGGGGGAAACATGTAAGATCATCCTTTAAAAGCAAGAAAATGGTAAGCACAACCAGGATGTTGGAACTGGTTCATATGGATCTCTGTGGTCCAATGAGAACATTGAATAGAGGTGGTAAGAAATATGTGATGTACTTGTTGATGATTATTCTAGGTTTACCTGGGTACTATTCTTAACATCTAAAGATGAAGTATTTGACATGTTTACCGCTTTTGTTAGAAAGACTCAGAAACAACTAGGTAATCAACTTGCATCCATTAGGTCTGATCATGGAACTGAATTTGAAAATGCTAAGTTTACTGAATTTTGTGATGAGCATGGTATAGATCATAACCTCTATGCCCCTAGGACTCCTCAACAAAATAGAGTAGTTGAAAGAAAGAACAGGACTCTTGAAGATATGGCCAGGACTATGCTTCTTTCTAGTAAACTGCCCCACAACTTTTGGGCAGAGGCTATAAACATTGCATGTTATATCATAAATAAATGCATGACTAGACCTCTTGTAGAGAAGACTCCCTATGAGTTACTTAAAGGGAGAAAGCCAAATATATCACATCTTAGGGCATTTGGATGCAAGTGCTTCGTGCACAATAATGGAAAGGACTCCCTGAGTAAGTTTGATCCCAGAATTGATGAGGGAGTATTCTTGGGATATTCTTCACATAGCAAAGCATATAAAGTGTTTAATAAAAGAACTTTGTGTGTAGAAGAAAGTGTACATGTAGTGTTTGATAAAACTAACACTCTTTTTGAGAGACAAGAACATGAAGATGAAGCTATTGGGCTGGTAAAAGATTTGACTGAAGTCTCAGCACAAGCTAAAGTCGCATCAAAAGAAGGAACAGGTGATGGAACAGGTTTTTCCATCCAGGGCAACCTAACGGGGGGAACTGATCAAAGAGGAACTAAAACTAATCCCCTAAAAGAACCTGTTCATGACCTTGTTCCTCAGCAACAGAACATGGGAGAAACATCAAGCAGAAACTAGTTGGTTGTGAAACATCACAAGTATCAAAGTTCACATCCTATTGAGAATATAATTGTTGATCCAACCTCTGGAGTCAAAACTAGATCATAATTAAAGAATTTGTGTGCTTTTGATGCTTTCCTATCTCTTATTGAACCTAAAAATGTTGTTGAGGCTTTGCAGGATGCAAATTGGTTAAATGTAATGCAAACTGAATTCAATAAGTTTGAGAGAATTCAAGTATGGCATCTAGTTCCAAGACCCAAGGACAGATCAGTAATTGGCACAAAATGGATCTTCAGAAACAAACATGATGAAGATGGAATAGTTACAAAAAATAAGGAAAGACTGGTGGTCCAAGGTTACAGCCAAGATGAGGGTATAGATTATGATGAGGCTTTTGCTCCAGTTGCAAGACTAGAGGCAATAAGACTCCTCATAGCCTTTGTAGCACACATGGAATTCACTCTTCATCAGATGGATGTCAAAAGTGCCTTCCTGAATGGCTACCTAAAAGAAGAAGTGTTTGTGAAACAACCTCCAGGGTTTGAGAGCAAGGAATGTCCTGAGCATATGTACAAATTAGACAAAGCTCTCTATGGACTCAAGCAGGCTCCTAGAGAATGGTATGAACGACTGCCCAAATTCCTGCTTGAACATGGCTACAAAAGAGGTAAAATTTATAGTACTCTATTCCTGAGGAAAAAAGGTAAGGATCTTCTTGTGGTACAAATATATGTTGATGACATAATTTTTGGGGCCACCACTGACAAACTGAGTAAGGATTTTGCCAAATTAATGGGGAGTGAATTTGAAATGAGTATGATGGGTGAGCTTAACTTTTCTTAAGCTTACAGATCAAACAAAGCCCAAATGGAACCATGATCCATCAGTAGAAATACGCAAAGGAGTTGATCAAAAAGTTTAAAATGGATGAATCAAAGAAAATAGACACCCCCATTGCAACTGCCACTAAATTAGACATAGATGAACCTGGTTCATCTGTTGATCAGAAGTTGTATTGGGGTATGATTGGTTCACTTTTGTATCTTACTTCCAGCAGACCTGACATAATTTTTAGTGTAGGGCTTTGTGCTCGCTTTTAGGCTAATCCAAAAGAATCTCACTTGACTGCTGTCAAGAGGATACTGAGATATTTGAAGGGCACTACTAATCTGTGTCTTTGGTACCCTAAAGGTAGTAATTTCAATCTAGTAGGGTATGTTGATGCTGATTATGTAGGTTTCCTTGTGGATAGGAAAAACACCTCAGGTATGGCTCATTTTCTTTGTTCATGTCTTGTATCATGGGCCACTAAAAAACAAAATTCAGTGGCCTTATCCACTGATGAGGCTGAATATGTTGTTGCTGCCTCTTGTTGTGCTCAACTGTTATGGATCAAACAGTAGCTGGTAGATTTTGGCATTGAAGTTGTTTGTATTCCTATATTCTATGATAACACTAGTGCTATAAGTATGACAAAGAACCTTGTTCATCATTAGAGGACTAAGCACATAGATGTTAGACACCACTTCTTAAGAGATAACTATGAGAAAGGATTGATCTCCATAGAATTCTGTGCTACTAATAAACAAATTGCTGACATCTTCATTAAAGCTCTGAGTAGAGAAAACTTTGACAGGAACAGGTTGGAATTAGGGATGATTAAGATCACCTAATAGGTCCAGCTCCGAATGCACAGGAAAAAAAATTGAAAAAAATGATTTTTTTTTGCTAGGAACTCTGAACTTGTGTAAATATCTAGATTAATTTTTACTCAGCTTCATACTTTATTTAGTATACTCCTGTGACATGTGTTAATATGACTCACTGATCTCTTACAAAATTTTCTCTATTATGGTAAATTGAGGCATGTTCAAGAGAATTCTAATTGAAGAACCTGGTTCATCAGTATGGGTTCATCTGAAAGCTAAGGTATGTTTTCTATACTCTGCACAATTAGAAATATCAATATTTAAATCATGAGAAGAAGTCCTAAAATTATTCAATTCCTTAGAAAATTCTATCCATTAGCTTTGAACCAGTTTCATCTGCCTAGAACTCTAAACCACAAATATTGCCTAAAATCTAGGGAAGTTAAACCAATCACTCAAACCTGCAATTTCAGGTTGATTAGACCTCTAATTGACCACTACTAAAGCTTCCGTTACACATTAAATGTGTATTTCTCTTTAAATACACATCATTCCTTCTACCATCTCCATAATTTCAAACCGTCAAAAATTCCTCTTCACTTTCACTTGCCATCTTCTCCAAAATTCTAACTCACAAATACTCTCAAGAAACCAACGATCATGACCAACCCACAAAATAATCCTGGAACTCCTCCACAACCCACTCCCTCCAATTTATCTACCCCTCCTCCACCTAGTACATCTCTCAAACCCAGGCTGAGAAGGGTGAAAATGCTTGCTCGGAAAACAGTAGCTTCTGGGGCTCTAAGGAAGAAATTAAATGAGAAATTAAGGCAAGCCAGACCCAAGACTCTGACTCCAGCTCTGATTCTGAGTCATACAAATCCGCTAGTGTGGGGGAAGGACCTAGGTCTTCTGACTCTAAAAAGGATCAAGAATCCCCTTCTAAGGTAAGTTCTTCTTTGTCTGAAAATCTAGAAACTAGTTTGTTCTGGTTGGGCCTGTTAAGGGTATAGAATTACCTGAGTTACGAAGGAGTGGAGGTAAAAAGAAATCTAAAAAAGAAAAAGAGAGAGAGGGTGCATGTGGTGAAGAGAGGGAAATGAGAAAAGAGTGGTTGACCATTCACCCGTTATTGATTTGCATGTGCCTGCTATCTGTGGGGTTGAACAAGAAAAGGTAGAAGAGAGTGGCCAGAAGTCAGGGGGAAGTGGTTCTTGTGAAGCTGTTGAAGGGTTAGTTTAGCTAAGCACACAAAGAGATGAACCTAGTTCATCTACTGAAGAAACCCTAGCAGACCAGCTGAAAAAGGTTGGGGCAAGCTATGATCCAAAGAAACGAAGAACTACCACACCAAAAGCCCCAGTATTCCTAAACCCTCCAAAAAAAGAAAGGCTCCATCCCCAACAACTAGTGAAATTTCATTGCCAAAGGGAAGAGTTACCAGAAGCAGGGTGAAGCAGAGTGAGAGTGATCTTCAAAAGTCTCTAGCTGAGAGTAAAAAAGAAAAAGCTGGCTAAAGGAAAAGGAAAGGTTGCAGAGTCCTCAAAAGATGTGGAGGTTGAGGAGATGGAACAGGTCCATCAAGAGGAAGTTCAAACAGTGGAGGTTCAGACCCCCAAGCCCAAAAAGCCTAAGACTTCTTCCAAGAAGTCTTCCTCTATGTCTGAGGATGTTGAACCTTCATTAGCCAAGAGGACAAGGTCTGCAATGAAAAGTAAACAAGTAAAAATTCCTGAAGATGAGGAATGGAGTGGAGAAGAAGTAGAAGATGATTCTGATGGTGAAAAACACAAGTTTGCCATGTTTGACAAAAGGAAGATTTTGAAGGGTAGACTGATGAAAGACCTGGTGGAGCCAGGAATGATGACACTGGTGGATGCCTTAGCTGCTCAGGGGTGGAAGGATATGGTCTTTTAGATGGATGGTAGGCTAACCATGAATGAGATAATTAAGTTTACGGCAAATGCATAGGTTAAAGATGTCAAGGTTAGTAGCTTGGTGAAAGGAGTTCAAGTGTCCTTTGATGCAGAAAAACTGGGAGAGATCCTTGATATACCCTCTGAAGGGTTTGATGATTATACAAGGCAAAGGTGGCCTTGTCTAGACTCCCTTCCTACTGCCCTTGAAATTACTAGGAGATTTTGTGATGCTGAGGATGTGAATGAAGCCAGGGCTGCTCAGAAAAGTGAAATGAGGCCTCAGCACAAGGTCTTGTTTGAATTTGTCAATAAGTGCCTATTGCCCAGACAGGAGAGAAGGCACATTGCCAATTACATGGATCTAGTTCTTATGGAGTGCCTGAAAAGGGGAAGGCAAATTAATTGGCATGCCTTCATCATCAAGCTGCTGGACAGGGTCATAAATGGCTCCAAGGCTCATGCTACCCCCTATGGCTTTATTTTGACCACGATTCTAGATAGGTTCAATGTGCCTCTGAAGAAATGGGAAATGTCCTCAAGCAAGGATCATTTTGGCATTAACAATCTTGTGACTACTTAGTTAGTGTCATCCCAAATGAACCTGGTTCATCCAAGAAGACTCTTATCAATAGCAAAGTCAGGGCCCTAGTTCAGGAATGTGAAGCCAAGGATACTGAGATAGCTAGGATCAAGGCTCATGTGGCAGAGGTGGAATCTGAGAGGGATGCTCTCAGAACTGAGCTTACCAAAGAAAAGGAGAAAAATGATGGAATTCTTCATTATATGATGAATATTCTCCAAGCCCAAAACCAACCCTCTAGCTCCCCCAAGCCTTAGGAATCCTAGCGTTTGTCTCTTGAACCTGTCCAGTACCTTCAGTGACTCAGATTGGGATTTTTCTATCTTTTTGCTCATGTTTTTTACTTTCTGGTTGTGGATTGTGGTAGCAATATATCTCTATCAATAATATCTACAGTCTTTTGCTCTTGTTCAATGTTAATCTTTACTTGATAGTTTAAATATATTTGCTTGATTACTGATGATTAAACCATGATTGCACTTGCAGTTGCCCTAGTGGCCGTGAGTACTTATTAAAATCTGGGACTCACACTTTGTATGCAACTTTTCGATGATGCCAAAAGGGGTAAAAGATATTGTGCTTTACACATTTTGAATAAGTGATATTTATAACCTAATTAACCTGGTCCTTGATGATAAGTGAATTTTCTAAACTTTGTGTTGATGGTTAAGCTGAGTTCTTACAGGATTCAAATAAGTAAAAAGCACAAAGTTTATCATCATCAAAAAAGGGAAATTTGTTGGCCCAAGAACAGGTGAAGTTTTGAAGATTGACAAAAGAACTCATACATGGACCAGGTCCATCTTGTGAAGCACAATCATGATCAACCTGTACATGTGAGATGCACGTGAAGGAGATAAATCTAACTGATCAAGAAGCAATAGCTCCTGATCTGATTGAAAAGGTTGCATATTGGATAAGGAGAGAAAGACTCCTTACATGAAGAGAACACAGTTTAGGATGAAGATAGTGTTAGAGTTTGAGATCATCATGAACTCTTCTACGATAGAAGAGTATAAATTGAATCCCAGTCAAACTCTGATTATTAACCTATTAAATGTCAGTGTTGTTCTCTTTTACAGGTAATGCACATAAGCAGAAGTTAAACTTAATTGAGAGCAAAAGAGCAAGGAAATTTTGCAAGAAATTTATGTGTTTGAGTGTGCAATCCTAAAGCTACTTGAACGAGATAGAAGAACCAGTTCCAAGTGTCTATCTTTTATTCTAGTTCAAGTGTAGTAGGAGATTTTACATTGTACCTTTCAGCTTTCATAGAAGCAATTGTATTAGGTACCTAGAGTGTTCAAGTTAGATTTAACTTGTAGTTGTCGCAACACTTGAGGCTGTGTGCTACAACGGAATTAGAGTTAATCCTTAGGTTTACGAAGAGTTTTTGTAAATTCTATTTTGGCTTAGTGATTTTAGTGGAAGTTTGGGAAAATCCTACTGAGTAGTAGGTCATGGGTTTTTCACCTTTTGAGCCAGGTATTTTTCACGTAAAAATCTTTGTGTTCTTTATTTCTGTATTTATTATTCCGCAAACAGTAGTAGTTGGAACACCTAGAAGAACCAGGTTCTTCTATAGTTCAGTTAAGCAAAAATTGGGTACCACACAAATCAACCCCCTCTTGTGTGGTATTTACGCTTAAAACATCAAAGGTTTCTATCATTGCATAGACAGTGGTCATGTAAAGGCAAACTGCACCAAGTTGTAACATAATTTTAGTCGGGGATCAACTCGTCATTCTTGTTCTTCAACTACTATAGTTGCACCACCTCAAGCTCGTGGTTCTCATAATTAGACTGGGCACGGGGAAGGCATAGGTGCAGATTGAGTTACTCAAAGAGGGGAACAACCCCATTTGTTATGTACACTTGATCGTCAGAGTGCAGAGGCATCTGCAGAAGTTATCACAGGTCTACTTCTAGTTTTCTCACATAATGCTTATGCATAATTGATCCAGATTCAACATTTTTGTACGTGACTCCATACTTTGAAATTATCCTCGGGCTAGAACCTGAATATCTTCGTGAGCCATTCCTAGTATCTACTCTAGTTGACGAGTCAGTAAAAGCCACAAGATTCTACAGAGGTTGTACAGTTTTAGTCCAAGGTCGTAGCACTGAGGTCGATCTCATAGAGTTAGAAATGGCGGATTTCGATGTGATCATGAGTATGGATTGGTTATCTTCCTGATATGCCATATTAGAATGTCGTACCAAGAGAGTCATGTTCCAATTTTCAAATGAAGAAGTCTTAGAGTGGAAGGGTAGTTCATCATTGCTTGTAGGTGAGTTTATTTCTTAACTTAAGGCATAGAGAATGATCGGTAAGGGGTGTCTCGCCTATTTGGCTCATATCCTTATCCAGAATTAAAACCACCAGCTATTCAATCTATGCCAGTTGTAGAGAATTTCCAGAAGTTTTACCAAATGACCTTCTCCTCCTAAAAGAATTATAGGCTTTGGCATCGATCTCATGCCAGGCACTCAGCCCATATCTAATCCTCATTATAGGATGGCTTCAGCAAAACTTAATGAGTTGAGAGAACAGTTGAAAGGCCTTCTTGACAAGGGCTTCATCAGGCCGAGATTTTCACCGTAGGGTGCCCTGGTCCTGTTTGTCAAGAAGAAAGATGGGTCTCTTAGAATGTGCGTCGACTATCGGTATATAAATTCAAAATATCTCCCTTTAAGGCCAAGGACCTTCACCAAAGAAGAAGAGTTCTACCTTGATCGAACGACGATGGGTTAACGTTTTGACAAGTTCGAAATAATACACTTTAAGGCCAAGGCCTTCGCCAAAGAAGAAGTGTTTGACCTTGATCGAACGATGACGGGTTAATATTTCGACAAGTTCGAAATAATACACTTTAAGGCCAAGGGCCTTCGCCAAAGAAGAAGAGTTCGACCTTGATCGAACGACGACGGGTTAATATTTCGACATGTTAGAAATAACACCCTTTAAGGCCAAGGACCTTCGCCAAAGAAGAAGAGTTCTACCTTGATCGAACGACGACGGGTTAACTTTTCGATCCCACTGCCAATAATTGATGATTTATTTGATCAACTCCAGGGTGTAAAGTACTTTTCAAATATAGAATTGAGGTTGGGGTACCACCAACTGAGAATCAGAGAAGAGGATATATCTAAAATAGCCTTTAGAACTCGCTACGGACACTATGAATTTCTAGTAATGTCCTTTGGGTTGACAAATTCTCCAGTTGCATTCACAGACCTCATGAATAGAGTTTTCAAGTCATTCCTTGATACCTTTATTATCGTGTTTATAGGCAATATTTTGGTATACTCTAAGGGAAAGGAAGAGCATGCAAAACACTTCAGGATAACTTTGCAGACCTTGAGGGAGAATGAGCTTTATGCCAAGTTTTTAAAATGTGAATTTTGGTTGAAGCCAATGGAATTCTTAGGCCACGTGGTATCTAGTGAATGCATAAAAATGGACCCTCAGAAGATAGAAGCAGTCAAGAGCTGGCCAAGGCCGACAACGCCAATCAAAATCCGGAGTTTCTTGGGGTTAGCTATCTACTATAGAAGGTTTGTAGATGGATTTTCGTCACTTGCAGCTCCATTAACTAAGTTGACCCAGAAAGAAGTTAAGTTCCAGTGGTCAGACGCTTGTGAGCAGAGTTTTCAAGAGTTAAAGAAAAGGTTGACCACTACACATGTGTTAACCTTGTCGATGGGTTCAGATGGGTTCACAGTATATTTTGATGCCACTGGAGTTGGTCTTAGTTGTGTTCTTATGCAATATGGAAAATCTATTGCTTATGCTTTCATGAAGTTAGAGAATCATGAGAAAAACTACCCCACATATGACTTGGAACTTGTAGCAGAAGTGTTTGCATTAAAGATATTGCAACACCACCTATATGGCGAGCATTCTGAAGTGTTTACAGATCACAAAAGCCTCTAGTACATTTTCAAGCAGAAAGAGTTAAATTTTAGACAGAGAAGGTGACTCGAGTTATTGAAGGATTATGACATCAATATCCTTTATCACTTGAGCAAAGCTAATATGGTAGCAAATGCACTTAGTAGGAACTCAATGGGTGTCTTGTCCTATCTTGTAGTACAAAGGCGACCTTTGGGTCGAGAAATTCAAAAACTAGCAAATGATGGAATTAGATTGTATGAGACCGAAGAAGGAGGCATAACTGCTTATGCCTTAGTGCAATCCTCTCTTGTTGAGCATGTTAAGGATAATAAAAATGAAGATCCGTACTTAGTAAAGTTAAAATAAGGAGTAAGAAACAAAGAAATCACTACTTTCACTCTAGGAAGTAATGGAGTTTTGAAGTTGAATGATCGGTTAAGTGTGCCTGATGTAGATGGTCTTAGAAAGGCCATAATGGAAAAATCTCATAGCTTGAGGTACTCTATCCACCCAGGTGCTACCAAAATGTAACTGGACTTGAAAGAGTTGTATTGGTGGAAAGGCATGAAGACGCATGTAGCAGATCATGTGGCCAAATATTTCAATTGCCAGCAAGTCAAAGTCGAGCATTAGAGACCTGGTGGGCTAGCTTAGGATACAGATATACCACAATGGAAATGAGAGATGATTAATATGGATTTGTAGTAGGTCTGCCTCGCACATACCGTAAGCAGGATTCAGTTTGGATTATCGTAGACTGACTCACAAAGTCCTCCCATTTTCTACCAGTAAAGACGATAGATTTCGCAGAGCAGTATGCGTAGTTGTACATCAAAGAAATAGTCCGATTGCATGGTACTCCACTTTCAATCATATCTGATAGAGGCCCTCATTTCATGGCACATTTTTGGCAGGATTTTCAGAAAAGATTATGTACCACGGTCAATTTGAGAACCACTTTCCATCCACAGACTGATGGTCGGGCACAAAGGGCCATTCAGACTCCCGAAGATATGTTACGAACATGTGTTAAAGATTTTGGAGGTAATTGGTATGATCACTTGTCACTTATAGAATTTGCTGACACTAACAACTATCAGGCTAGTCTTGGTATGGCTCCTTATGAAGCACTGTATCTGCGAAGATGTAGGTCTCCAGTGAGTTGGTTTGAACCAGCAGAGGTGTTGTTGGTCGGTCCAGAATTTGTTTGTGAGGCCTTAGAGAAAGTTCAACTAATTAGAGAAAGACTGAAAGCTACTCAGATTCGTAAAAGTCATATTCTAACAAGAGGCATCATGAATTAGAGTTCATGGTTGGTGATAAGGTATTTTTGAAAGTTTCACCAATTAAAGGAGTTATGAGGTTCGGTAAGAAAGAAAAACTTAGTCCTGGATTTATTGTGCCTTATGAGATTTTAGAAAAAAAGGGAAAAATGGCCTATGAACTAGTGTTACCCATTGAGTTGTTCTCTGTTCATCCTGTCTTTCATGTGTCTATATTTAGAAAGTATATTCATGATGAGTCGCATATAACACCTGTCGACACCATAGAAATTAAATAAGGCTTGACTTATAAGGAGATACCTATAGAAATTCTCGATAGGCTAGTAAGAAAGTTGAGAGGTAAAAGTTTTGTGGGGTAATAATGATTCAAAAGAGGCTACGTGGGAGGTTGAGGAAAATATGAGGAAGATGTATCCTTATTTGTTTGAGGATCAAGGTATGTGAACCTAGGTTTGGCTTGGCATTTATATTTATTTATTAAACACAAGTTAGCATATGTTTATGTCCTTGCTATATTACACTTAGTTTTTGAAGTAATTCAGTTTCCGTCAGAGTATATTTAGTTATTAAATAATTTAATACCATGCCAAAGTACATTTAATTCATTAAGGTGATTTAATTTTTGCTGAAGTGTTGTGCTGTAGATTTTGGTTGGTTATTGTGGCTCCTCCTTGCCGGAGTGTGAGTAATTAGTTTATGAGCTGTGTATGGTGCCTATGAATGACCTGTTATGGTATATCTGGCTGTTGTTGGTGTAGTTGTGGTATTGGTGACATGAATATTTTTTTTAGATAGTCCAATTTACAGAAGAGACTCTGCCGAAATTTTTGAAAATTTAGGGAGTTAGTCAAAGTTTTGAGTCCTTCGGAAAAGTGAGTAATGCTAAGAAAACTTAAGAAGTTCAAGTACTTAAGGAATGACTGTTGGCTTAAAAAAAAGGCCCTAGCAACACTTGAGAACCAATATTGTTAAGGAGGGAAGATTGTATCATTTCTCAAATCTGTAAAAGTTTCAAGACACTTTTTTAAGAGAATATTCAACTAAGATTAGTGCTTAGTGGTGTTTTTTTTTATTAATAATAACAAAATCCATATACAAATTGTATCGATGTCTAACCAAGTACAAAAGAGTAAAACAAGAGTGTACATAAATCTTATTACCATAACTGAGTAATGAACTCAATTGTGATATTACAAAATGTGCTACTAATTGTTCATCCGCGACCCAACCCACATGACCAACATAGCATCGTACTGTGTCCTGCACTAATTGATCCTTGAGTTTGTGATTTCGCTTGCAATATTCTCGTAGTACCCCTTGCATATATGTGAACAATCCAGTTAGTTATAGCTTCTTGATACCTCATGTAATCTGTATGTGATTGAGATTCCTTTCGTTTTGACCTCCCATAGCCCGTATTTTTGCACCAAGAACACATCTCACAATGTATGGAGTTGGGCACTCTATACTTCAGAGACATAATTGAAGTTCTTTTCTGCTTGCGACTGTTGTCATCTCTAATTAGCAAAAGGAATTGGATGCATTGGACATACCATGTTAATATCCACAGCTTCCCAGTTGCCCTCTTTAAGTTGCTCACATAGATCGTGTGCCACCTATAAGCCTTCATTCTTTTTTGTGTGTTATTGAGCTGAACTATATATTGGTTACACCTATAGGGATTGAGTATCAAAGATACTAATACCACCCTAGTAAGTTTGGCCAATACATAAAGAACATCCCCCTTCTTTGTACCTGCAAAACAGAAGTTATCGTTAGTGAAAAAAGACTTCTTACTCTCCTCCTTCCAGATTTGAGTAGGAGGTTTACGATATTCATGGTGTTCAACTCCATGTCATGTAACACCTTGACGCCTGTCCAGTATCCTTTCCATCCAGACTCCCCACCTCACTCTCAAAAACACCTCATCTTCTTCAGTTAACATCATGAATGATTGGGCTTAAA
The DNA here is from genome assembly GCF_000393655.2 of Nicotiana sylvestris. Taxonomy (NCBI): domain Eukaryota; kingdom Viridiplantae; phylum Streptophyta; class Magnoliopsida; order Solanales; family Solanaceae; genus Nicotiana; species Nicotiana sylvestris. The sequence goes on along the minus strand of NC_091059.1, from coordinate 65,893,519 downwards.
TCTCCTTTCTCTAATATATGTGATCTGCATTTTGTCACTATTCAAGATTTTCTTCCCATGATTGTCCAAATCACCAAATGATTCAGCCTGAATATGAGCATTCAACTCTAAGGTTAAGTTTGCCAGGTGATCAGCTAGCTTATTCCCTTCCCTAAGCACATGAGATACTGCCACTACATACCTAGACATAAGATAAGAATTTCTGCCACTTGTCCCACAATATGCCATGGAGGATCCCATACTTCATACAGCACTATCTTCATCACTAGTGAGTCTGTCTCAATGACACAATGAGGTAACTATGATTGTACTATGTACCTTAGAGCTTCCAGGATTGCTTTTACTTCAGCAACATTGTTGCTGGCATTATGGATTTCCTCTGCCTGCACATACAGTAAGTCACCAATTCCATCTCTAATACAGAAAGCATATGAAGCTCTACCATTTCCTCTGCATGCTTCATCTGTGTTACACTTTATCCAGCCTGTAGGAGGCAAATTCCACCAGACTTTAGTGTACTTAAATTTTGGTGTATGAGCCATCAGTTTATCATGTAAGTCCGGCCAGTTAGCAGTAACCCTTGAAAAAGCAGGTCTTCTAATCTTCACCAACATATGTATGGATATGGGCACTTCATAGATCACCTTATTGATGACTCTTCCATGCATTCATGCATTTCTTCTTTTCCACAAATGCCAAATAATCAATGATGGCATAGCTTTGTAGACCATCTTCAGGCCTGTATTAGCTGGCTTACTCCACCACTCATTTATCACCCGAATCAGTAGCTTCCCTTCAATATTAATACCTGCTACTGAACTAAAATATTTCTAGATGAATCTGGCCACTAGAGATCTAAAGAATACATGTGCAAGAGTTTCTTCTGTAGGACTTCTACAACACCAACACCTTAATGTAACCACATATCCACACCTTCTAAATATGCCATCTAATGGTAATTTAGTCTTCCATAATCTCCACATAAAGAAGATTAAATGGAACCCCCTTCACCCAGATGAATTTGTACAACTTGTTTTCCTACTTTTTCTTCCTTACATATTGCTAGGATGATTTCACAGTAAACTTTCCTTTGGGTTATAGTTGCCACCATGGTTTGTATTGTATATTAGAAAGTGTAGGAGGCTGAATATTTTCTATAATATGCTCAGAAAGCTCATCAGGTAATAAGTCTCTCAGCATATCAACCTTCCATTGTCCATTCTCTATAAGTTCATGAACATTTTTAACAGATTTATCACACCAATGATCCGGTCCTGAGGCATGATATAAAGACCCTACACCTACCAAATTGTCATACCAAAAGTAGGCACTGCCACTCTTTAACTGCCACCATATTTGATGCTCGATGATATATCTCACTTGTAGCATTTTCTTCCGCGCTTGTGATCCATACTTTCAAGGCACAAGTACTTCATGAATCTTCCTGTAGTATTTATATGTTGTCCATAATGACTTCTTAGTTCTGAAATTCTACCATAGTTCCCAAACAGTGTTTTTGAAACATCATTCAAGCCAACACCTCCTTTCTCTTTTGGTAAACATAAAGTATCCCATGATGCTCACTGTCTTTCCTTACCATTTCCAGAGTTACTCCAATAAAATCTTGCAAACATCTTATGTAATTCTGTTATAACATGTTTGAGAGGATTGACCATAGATAAGAGATGCATAGGCATACTTTCGAGTACATGTGCAATCAATATTGCCCTTCCACCGTTGGATAGCAGCTTTCCTTTCCAAGAATGAAGCCTTGCCTGCACTTTAAAAATGATGTCCTTAGAAAAATCCTTCTTTCTTCTACTATAAAAGATTGGACAGCCTAGATAAGTAAATGGAAAGGGATGCCTTTGAAACTCTGTGATTAAATGCACAGTATTGGCTTCATGGTACGTTGCCTTTTCATGCATATAGAATGATGATTTCTCCTTGTTCACCTTTTGTCCAGATGCCTTTTCATACTCCTCCGGAACATTCATATCAATTATATTGCCCTATAGTGTAATGAACTAAATATAATAGTATAATCTGCGTAGGATAGGTAATTGATGTTTGACTCCACTTAGGCATTCCATAACAATAAAATTTGGATTATCATACAAGGCATGTAATGCTCTCCCTACCACTTCAACTATCAGAATAAACAAAGTTGGAGATAAGGGATTACCTTGCTTCACCTCCCTTGGACTTGAAGAAACCAGTGGCATGTCCATTCAACAGAACTAAGTAACAATTATTAGAAACCAACATGTATAGCATGTCAATGATCTTCTCATCAAAGCCTATCTGCCTAAGTACTTTTGTCAAGAATAACCATGATAGCCTGTCATAAGCCTTTGCCATGTAAAGTTTGATCACCACATTGGAAGGCTTACCCCTCTTCCTAATGTCAGAAACAATCTCTTAAGTCAGTAGTATACTTTCCACAATACTCCTCCCTTTCACAAACCCTGCCTGATTTGGTGAGATTAGAGTAGGTAGCAGATCTACTAGCCTTTCATGAAGCACCCTTGAGATGATCTTGTTTGAAAGTTTGCTCAAACTAATAGGCATTTTGTCTGAATAAATGGCCACATTCTTCTTCTTTGATAGCAACACTAAGTTGATATGCGTAATGAATTTTAGTAATTCTGCTCTACAAAAGAATGCTCTAACCATGTCAAGAACATCATCACAAATTATATCCCAGCAAGAGTGATAGAATTGGCTAGTAAATCAATCTGGACAACTATCACTATTACAATTCAAACAAAAAATTGCATGTTGTACCTCTTCCATGGTAGGTTCTGCCCACAGTTTCTCGTTTTGCTCTTCAGAAACCAATTTAGGAACATGGTTCACAATATCAAAGTTTATTGGAATGTTATCTTATGTAAACTGAGCTTGAAAGAACTCCATTGCTTCCCTTGCCATCTCCTCTTGTTATTCCAACCAGTTCCCATTGTTGTCCAAAATTCAAGATACTTGCAACCCCTTCCTCTTTCCCTTAACATGAGTATGGAAAAACTTAGTATTTCTATCACCATCTTTAAACCATTGTAGTCCAGCTTTCTGCCTCCAAAACTCCTCTTCTAGATGTAGTTATCTAGTGAGGTCTACTTGACTCTTAGATGCTTAGCTCTATTTTGATAAGTAGGATTGAGCTCAAACTCCACTTCATGTACCTTGATAACATCTTCTAGCGAAGCAATTTGCTTGAAGTTGTCACCAAAAGTTTCCGTACTCCAGGATGTCAAAGCCTTCTTCACTATCTTGAGTTTTTGCCTTAAGATAATGAAAGGTGTTACATTTCGCATTTATGTACGTTAAAAATTTCGTCTTCAGTTAATCGACGTAAACTCGGGGATGAGATTATCTTGAGGTTAACGTATTTACGCTATTTATAACAAGTGATAAATAAGTGTCATGAAGGATAAAGGGTACACGAATTAAAGAAAATGAGTTTCGTTGAAAGTGGCCAATTCGGGATAAAATACGGGTCGAGCGATAATACCTCTTACTGATAAACTACTACCATGCAAGGTACCATATGACCATGGTAGTATAATGTATAAAGTATATTAAAAATAAGTAGAATTTTAAGTAATTTGAGATAATTTTTAAATTATGCGGGTAATTGGTTAATTACCGGGTAATGAGACATTACCCAGTTAACTAATAAGTGGATAAAAATTAATAAATTACCCCTCCCCCAGAAAACGTAGCACAAAGCCACAGGACTAAGAATGACTCTTAGTCATTTATGCTTAGGTGGCTACCTAAGGTTAGATGAGAATTTAACAAAACAAAACTTATTATAAGTCTTGTTACATTTTCCATTTGGACAAAAAAGAATCAGAACGTTCATAATCCAAGTAAGAATCCTACATACCATTTTCCTAGTTTCAAATTGCTTCAAAAAAAAGCAGAAGCTCAATTCGTTAAAGACTTCAAGAACAGAAGCAAAATTCAATCCGATTTTTGGGGTTCTAAGTTCAATCCACGAAGGTTTCCAACGAAAATTGTTAGAATCGTAGCAACGTAAAGTTTTGCAGTTCCAAAAGAGTATGGTGCAATCTTCAAGAATATTATAAGGAGTTTTTCCTACTCCAGGTATGTTAAGGTCATCCCTTCTTTCTTTTTGGCATGGTCCAAGTTATATAGAAGAAACGAGCAAACACACAATTATCATAAATGACTCTATTCATAGAAATAATAGGGGTCTCTTTGTTCTTGATTACCCATGTGACATATTATTATATATTCTGTTCATGCGTCTCAAAATAATACGTTGTTGATAAAGTTTATCCGAAAGGAATATTGAGATTTTTAACATATTTTCATGCATTTTATTCATTTATGCATATACATTGACCTATGACTAGACAGCGTTATATACGTGTATTTATATGTATATTTATGTATATGTTATATGGGAAAAAGGTTACGGCGTTATATACACACCACCACCTGATCAGTTGGTACATGTTGATAATGTTGCCCATAGTGGTCGAGGCGATATGATGGGATGCCCTCGGAGGCTTGATAATATTATGTATATCCATACCTATGCATACACGACATTTATATCCACGTGCATGACATTATAAATGTTTCAGAATTTACAAATTTATTCAGATTTATTGATGGATTTCTTTATTCTATGTTTCATCTATGCCTATTATGTACTGATTTTCATGCCTTACATACTCAGTAAATTTTTCGTATTGATGCCCTATTTCATGGGTCCTGCATTTCATGCCCGCGGATGCAGGTATGCAAGCTGACGGTCCCCCTTCTTAGGATCCTTGATCAGCGAGAGTTGGCGTGCTTTACTTGATCCGGAGCTGCTTTTGATTTTGGTATGATATGCTTGTATATATATAGGTATGACGTGGCTCAGTCCCGTCTTTGTACAGTTATATTTCTATTAGAGGTATGTAGACAATACGTCTAGTTGGATAGTATGTGGCCTTGTCGGCTTCCAGTTTTGAGGTACATAGTTGTCTATAACAGCCTTGTTGACTCGCCCTACGTATGTTGCACGTATATGTATGTATGCCTTTTTGGGCAGGTTTCCTTCATGTATATTATTATTGTAATTCAGCAGATGTTATTCGGGTTTATATCTTAGACGTATGCTTAGGGGTGTTTGACAAGTAGGACTCGGGCACCCATCGTAGCCTATCGGTTTGGGTCGTGACAAAAGTGGTATCAGAGCAGTTCTGTCCTAGGGTTGTCTCAGACCGTGTCTAGTAGAGTCTTGTTTATGAGTGTGTTGTGCACCACACTTATAGACAGGGGCTACAGGACATATAGGATGTTATCCTCTCTTCTTATCTTAGATCGTTCAATATAAGGATTCTTGTTCCTTTCGATATGTTATATTTTCAGCGATGCCTCCTGATAATAGGCTAGATTTATGTAATTTGGCGATTGTTTATGCCCCAGTTTGATTATGTTTTACTGTGATAATATATTTAAATGATGACAAATTGGCACTAATTGTGAATTTCACACGTTGCAGGAGTGAGTAGCACATATGAGGACTTAAAGCTGTGATTGGAGCTAAATTGAAGCAAGAAGCCCCTAGGAGCTGAGTACGTGGGAAGACGAGAAAAAGAAGAGATGAAATGAAGACCTCGACTAGCGTAGCCACTAGCGCGACCGCGCTAGCCCAGATAGTCGAGGCAGAATGATGGGGCATATGCGCGGTCACTAGCGCGTCCATTAGCGCGACCGCGCTAGCCCAGTTCCGGAAAATTAAATCTCAGGGGTAAACTTGGAAGTTCGGGGGTATATCCACTCAACCTATAGAAGGTCCAGCTCGCCCAAAGATTCACTATCAAGGTTTTCATAGCTTAGTTCAAGGTAAGGAGAGGCAAGAGGCAAGGAGGATAATTCAACATCGAGTTCTTCCTTTTGTTTTTACGATTTGTGATGAATTTGAATATTGTTATCATGAACACTAGTATGAGTAGCTAAATATTTAGTCTAAGGTTTTGATGGAACCTATTGAAGGTTGAACTTCTTGTTATGTTAATATAGTTTGCCCAGTTTAATCTCTATTTGTTCAAGTATGTGCTTGTTGTAGTTAATTGACAGGATCCTCAATTGGATGTGCCTATTTAGTGTGCATAACTTGGGAGAGAGTGCATATTTAGGTAACTATTGAACAACACCACTCCCGAAGTATATGAGGGATCAATAATTGAGGGTTTAAAGGCGGGATTAGGGATAACGATACCTTGGGTGCAATCTAAAGTGAGCTGTAATAAACAAAGCCAGCTAGCGTATCTCGGGAGAGTGTGTCTAGTAAATTATCGTGATTACTCGGGAGAGATTTACGGTAATAAGAGTGCTCATGATTGATAGAGATGATTAGGCAATTCTATGTGAAACATAACCGGAATGGATTCCATCAATAGGGGAAATCATAACCTTAGAACATTCTCTTGATTGTTTACAACTTAATCATAGTTAGTTTTCAATTGCTTATTTACATTCATTCTAGTTAGTAGAAACATCCTCAATTGTTATTCAGAACATTTGGGATGTTGATTCCGTAGAATTTAGTAAGTCTAACGAGAGTAATTGATAGGTTAATTTCTTGTGGATTCGACTCTAGGCTAAATACTCATATTATATTTGCAACGTCCGCGTGTCTTTTTTATAAGGCATAGTTGGGCGTGATCAAATTTTGGCATCATTGCCGGGTCTTAACGGTGTTATCAATTACAATTAATATAAATACAAAAAAATTTAGTGTAGTCAGTTTTCTCTATAACCAATCTTTACATTAAAATTTTAACGTTTGTTGACTTGGCTGTACAGGTGCATGCCTAGAAACCCATCGAGAACTGGTGAAGTATTTGAAGCATTATCAGATTCTGAGAAAGTTTTCAAGGCCTTGAATCGAGCCAACCGGAAAAACAAACAACAACAAACAACTGAACAATTTGAACCAGACATGGGGGATCACATAGTAGACCCAGCTGCGCCGGTAGTGCCAGTAGCGCTAGTGGCACCTCTTGTGCCAGAGGCTGCGCTTTATGACTGGGCACAACCCATAGCAGAGAACTTGGCCACAGCAATTTTAGTCCAGCAGATACAGGGTGAATCATTTCAAATCACGAACAACATGCTGCACTTGTTGCAAAACAAGGGACTATTTTCGGGGTCACAAGTCGAAGATCCTTAACAGCACTTAAAGAATTTCCTGTCAATCTGCAAAACTCAAAGGCAGCCCAACGTAACTCAGGAAGCAATCAAGCTGTTATTGTTTCCATTCTCAGTGACAGGAGCTGCCCAGACCTGGCTAAACTCACTCCCCATTAATTCCATAACAATTTGGGAGGAATTAGTCAAGCAATTCGTGAACAAGTTCCACCCACCCAACAAGACTGCTCAACAAATTGATGAAATTTTGAGTTTCAAACATAGACCAATCGAGACACTGCATGAAACATGGGAATGATTCAAAGGGATGCTGGTTATATATCCGCACCACGGTATTCCAGATCTGATGTTGGGGTAGCGGTTTTATATGGGATTGTCAGATAGTGTGAAGGGTAATGTTGATGCTTCAGCTGGTGGAGCATGTTTGAGCAAAATATGGAGAGAAGGCCAGAGTCTGCTTGACAAAATGGCATAGAATTTGGGGTGGACAACCAAGAATGCACCTATCACTCCAGTGGTGCACTCAGTGCCTGTAGATCCATCCAATACTCTTGCTGAAAACATGGCCATGTTAATGACATAGATGATTATACTCACCAAAAAGGTAGAAGAGTCAGGGCAGAAGCAGTAGGTACACATTGTAGATACTACCAATGGGGGCTTGTGCACATCTTGCATTATTCAGCCAATTGGTAACCAGTGGAATGCAGAACATGATCATCATCACTACCCTGAAGACATGAATTATGTGTCTAGTTATGGAGGCCAAAGACAGGGTGGTCAGAATTGGGGCCAACAAAATCAGCCGTACAGGCCAGTCTAGCCACAGTTCAACAATGGAAACGTGGGAGGTATGAGACCTCACAGGGATATAATAATCAAAATCAGCAGCAGGGGTATCATCCCCCTCAGCAGCAACATGGTGGATGATAGGAAGATGGGTTTTCTAGACTTGAGGCAATAATGCAACAAGTTATTGGGTCTAATGCAAAAATCAGTGAAAGAGTAGATGCACATGATTCAGCTATTAAGAATATTAAAGTGCAGATGGGCCAGATTTCGATGTCTTTGAATAATCGTCCTCATGGGACATTACCTGCAGACACTCAAATAAATCCAAAAGATCAAGGCCCGAAGCAGATGATGGTAGTGAGTCTACGGAATGTCAGAGATTTAGACGTGGAGCAAGAGAGAGCTCGAGAAAGCAGACAGGCTGAGACACTTGTACCAGTTCCCATTGAGCTAGATGATTCAACGAAGCTGACAGAGGTGACAGTACAGCCTGCCTAGGAAGAACCTAACACCCAGAATGAAGCTGAGAGAGAAGCTGAGACAGCTCGGGAGCCGGTAGTTGAGGGGGTGTCTGACAAAGAAAATACCCAGATTATTGGAAAGAAGAGACATCAACACCATTCCTACAGAGGCTGGCCAAGTACCAAAAAGAGAAACAATACAAGAAGTTCTTAGAGATTCTAAAACAAATCCAGGTAAATATTTCCTTGATTGATTCTCTGAAGGAGATGCCTGGTTATGCAAAAATGATGAAGGACTTGATGTCCCGAAAATTCGATTTCCAAGACTTGGCAACAGTTACTCCTACTCAGACATGCAGTGCAGTGGAGACTAGACCAATTTCTGAGAAGCTGTCTGACCCACAGAGTTTTACAATTCCCTGCACCATTGGTAATTTTGATTTTGCCAAGGCACTTTGTGATCTAGGGGCCAGCATAAATCTTATGCCCCTGGCGATTTATAAGAGGCTGGGGATTGGAAGAGCTAGACCCATTTCTATATTGTTGTAGTTGGCTAACATGACCGTAAAAAGACCTTCTGGTATCCTGGATGATGTGTTGATTCAGGTAGGGAAATTTGGGTTCCCTGCAGATTTTGTGATCTTAGACTGCAAGGTGGATGAAAAAATTCCCATAATTTTGGGAAGGTCGTTCTTGGCCACTGGGAGAGCTCTCATTGATTGTGAGACTGGGGAGCTCAAGATGAGATTGAATGGTGAAGAGATAACATTCAATGTGCAAAAATCTATGAGACGACCAAGTGAATTTGCCAATTGCTCTCTTATTGAGGTCGTGGATGTAATTGTAGAAGCTGATGATGAGATGCTGACTATTGAGGACCCTCTTGTTGCATGTCTAATGAATTTAGATGAGGTGAATAGAGAAGAACTGGAAGAATGGGTGTTGGCGTTAGAGGGCAGAAGGTTCTGGGATAGAACTCTTGAATTTGAGCCCTTGCACTTAGAAAATAGAGAAACTCCTCCAGCCAAGACATCCATCGAAGAACTACCAAAGTTGGAATTGAAGCCACTGCCTGGCCATCTAAGGTAGGAGTTCCTTGGACCTGACTCCACATTACCTGTTATTATCTCATCTAGTTTGTTAGATGTGCAGGCACAACAACACTTGCAGGTACTCAAGGAGTGACTGCCATTAAGTGGACCATGGCAGATATTAAGGGGATCAGCCCCGCCTACTGTATGCATAAAATTCTGCTGGAAGAGGGACACAAACCTTCCAAAGAACACCAAAGAAGGCTGAACCCTAACATGAAGGAAGTGGTGAAAAAGAAGTGATAAAGTGGTTAGATGCGGGAATCATTTTCCCAATCTCTGACAGCAGCTAGGTTAGCCCGGTTCAATATGTGCCTAAAAAGGGTGGCATGACGGTAGTCAAAAATGATAACAATTAACTGATCTCTACGAGAACCATCACGGGCTGGAGAATTTGCATGGACTACAGAAAGTTAAACCTGCCCACCCGAAAAAACCACTTCCCACTTCCTTTCATTGATCAGATGTTGGACAGATTGGCAGGGAGGTCACACTTCTATTTTCTAGATGGATACTCAGGGTACAATCAAATCTCTATTACACTGAAAGACCGAGAGAAGACCTCCTTCACTTGCCCATATGGCATTTATGCTTTTCGGAGGATGCTATTTGGCCTATGTAATGCACCCGCCACATTCCAAAGGTGCATGATGTCCATATTCACCGACATGGTAGAAGACATAATGGAGGTATTCATGGATGATTTCCCAGTGGTGAGGAACTCATTTGATGAGTGCCTTATAAATCTGACTCGTGTGATGAAACGGTGTATTGAGACTAACCTGGTTATTAATTGGGAGAAGTGCTATTTCATGGTACAAGAGGGCATAGTCTTGGGGCACCGGGTGTCAAGTAAAGGAATCAAGGTGGATCGCGCTAAAGTTGACGTGATAGCAAAGTTGCCACCTCCAACGTCAGTCAAGGCAATCAGGAGCTTCCTCAGGCATGCCGATTTTTACCGGCAATTTTAAGAGACTTTTCAAAAATTGCCAGTCCTCTCTATAAGTTGTTAGAAAAATATCACCCTTTCTTGTTCTCTGATGATTGCAGGGTAGCATTCGAGGAGCTGAAAAAGAGGTTGTTCACAACACCCATTATTGTTGCCCCTGATAGGGAGAAACCATTCGAACTCATGTGTGATGCCAGTGACTACGCAGTGGGGGCAGTGCTGGGACAGCGGAAACACAAGCTGATGCATCCATTCTACTATGCCAGTAGAACGCTGAGTGGAGCCCAGTTGAACTACACCGTGACTGAGAAGGGGATGTTGGCTTTGGTGTTTGCTTTCGACAAGTTCCAATCATACCTGATTGGCTCTAAGGTAATTGTATACACTGATCATGCAGCTCTCAGGTACTTGATTGAGAATAAGGAGTCTAAGACGCACCTGATTTGTTGGGTGTTGCTACTACAAGAATTTGACCTCGAAAGTCATGACCGTAAGGGCACAGAAAACCAAGTCGTTGACCATCTATCACGACTTGAGGGAGCTGAAAAGTTAGTTGAGGTTGAGGATATTCTAGAAACCTTTCCAGACGAGCAACTGCTCGCTACTAGTCTTGAGGAAGTGCCATGGTATGCAAACTTTGCAAATTACCTGGCCAGTGGTATAGTTCCCTATGACCTTTCCTCTGTACAAAAGAAAAAGTTTTATCGTGACTGTCACATGTATTATTGGGATGAACCTTACCTGTTTTGAATATGTTCTGACAATATGATCTAGAGGTGCGTCCCCGAGATAGAACCATCTTCTATTTTGCAGGCATTTCATGCATCGGCATATGGAGGGCATTTTGGAGGAGTCAGGACAGCTGCGAAAGTGCTAGAGGCCAGTTTCTTTTGGCCAACAGTGTTTAAAGATGTGCACCAATGGGTGAAGGGCTACAATGAATGTCAGCAAATCAGGAACATTTCCCGTCGCCATGAGATGCCCATGAACCGATTCAAGAGGTGGAAGTGTTTGATGTCTGGGGAATTGCCTTCATGGACCCTTTGTCAGCTCCTTTGGCGATACGTACATACTTGTTGCTGTGGATTACGTGTCCAAATGGGTAGAAGCTACAGATTTGCCCACTAATGATGCAAGAGTGGTAGTGGGATTTTTGAATAAGAACATATTCACCCGTTTTGGGACCTCGAGAGTGATTATCAGTGACGGAGGCACCCACTTCTGTAATCGAGCCTTCGAGAAGTTGCTAGCGAAGTATGACGTGCACCATAAGGTGACAACCCCATATCACCCCCAGACTAGTGGACAGGTTGAAGTGTCCAACAGAGAGATAAAGAGTGTGCTAACCAAGACTGTGAACGCCACAAGAATAGATTGGGCAAAAAAGCTAGATGATGCACTATGGGCTTATAGAACTGCTTTTAAAACACCAATTGGTATGTCACCATATAGGTTGGTGTTCGGGAAGGCCTGCCACTTGCTAGTGGAACTTGAACATAAAGCTTGGTGGGTACTGAAACAGCTGAACCTAGACATTAAAGCTGCGGGCACAACGAGAATCACTGAATTGCATGAGCTTGACGAGTTGACATCTTTCTTTTGAGAGCACAAGGTTGTAAAAGGAAAGAATGAAGATGTTGCACGACCAAAACATTGTTGAGCGACATTTCAAACCCGGGGACATGGTATTGCTCTATAACTCAAGATTATGGTTGTTCCCTAGTAAGCTTAAGTCACGATGGTCTGGTCCATTTCGAGTAGTAGAAGTATTCCCTTCAGGGACTGTAGAGATTGCCTCATAGAAAGAATCTCACATATTTAGAGTCAATGGGCAGAGATTAAAGCTATACATAGGCATGAAAGAACCAAAGGAAGTGTCTGAGATCCACCTGACGGAACCTCAAAGGTCGAGCGAGCCTTAAATGCGTTTGTCTGCATCGTGCCGCGATGTTAAATCAGGCGCTGCATGGGAGGTAACCCATTGAATTGTTGTAATCGTCGTGCCACGATATTAACTAAGGCGCTGGTTGGGAGGTAACTCAACGATAGTAGTAGTTGATAATTGTGAGTTTTTAGGAAGCGCTAATCAATGCAGGTGACAATGGGCGGGTGATAAGGCCATCGAAAGTGGTAAGAACAAGTGGAAAATATGAAAACAATTGTGCCTAGGAGCGCACCCGCGCTACAGGCTGCGCTATGGACCGCGCATATGGGCAAGTATTCTGCCTAGGCTCAAAAATATTAGCGCGCACGCGCTATTGAACGCGCTACTGGCCGTGCTACTAGCACGATCGTGCTAGCGGTCGCGCATATGGGTTTGTGTTCTGCCTGGGCTAGCGCGGCCGCACTCGTACCGCGCTACAACCGCGCTAGTCCCACCCATATCTGTGCGTTTTGTGTTGCTTTTTTTATTTTATTTTCTCCTCATGTTAATTTTTTTTTATTTAGTCTAAATTAAACCCCTATCTAATAACCCCCTCTTAAATCCCAAATTCCCACCCCACCGATACAAACATCTCCAACAACCCTTCCCAACCCTATCCCCCCTTCTTCTTCAAAGAACTCTCCTCTTCTCTAACATATTCCCCATCCTCACACTCTCAAGTCTCAAGCCTCATTCACTTCTACTTTTCTTCTCTTCTCCCCACACTTTATCACTACAGGTATGTGTTCCTTGTTCAATTTTTTGCCTTTTTTTATTTTTATTTTTTTAGAATTTCGTGGGTCTCTTGTGTTGCATTTATGTAGTTGGTTTTCTCTGTTTTGATTAGTAGAATTGGTAACATATGTTATAGTGTTTGTGGGTGGTGAGATGGGTGGGGTGTTGCTTCACTTGGTTTGTGATTTTGGAGGATATTGTGGTGGGTTGAGGTTGTAACATGTGTGAAATGGGGTATGAGTGTAGAATGCCCACAAATTGTTTGTGTAAATGCCTCTGTGAACGCAATTGTGTAGTTTTGACTACTTATGCATGTGAAGTCTAAGTAACCGCATTGCGTCACAAGTTTGTGTTAGGATGTGCTAATGTTCTCCCATTTTCTAGGTAATATGGCTCCATCTTGGAAACGCCGTGCCACAGGTGCCTCTTCTAGCCGCCAAGTTGGCTCGTCCAGGGCACGCGGGGCAACCCCTGCCCGCCCCTTTGATAGTAACAAATTTGTCTCTGCCAAGGCTCAGGACCGTTTTGCGGATAAGGCCTCTAAAAAGCCGATTCCGGAGAGGGGAATTGACATAGGATCGATTCAGCTACACTGCCCTCACATGTACACTGAGTTGGTGAGGCGGGGGTTGAAAACTTTCATTGACAAGCCGGGCGAGGGAAATGTAATGGTTGGTAGAGAATTTTACGCCAATGTGAAGGAGCATGTAAATGGAGTGGTCATGGTGCGCCGAAAGGCGGTGAAGCCTCTGTTGAGGCTATACGGACGGCGTACCAGCTTCCCCTCCTATGGATCCTTATGATGACTATTATGAGGGGTATGGCCGAGCACACACACAGTGGGAGAGGTTCTTTGAAACGATCTATGTACTCGGGAAGGAGGTGATCTAGATGAAGTATGGTGAGAAATTTCACTCCTCGGCACTAACCTTTGAAGGGAAGTGTTGGTTGTATATTATCAACAATCGTCTGATCCCATCCCTCAACACTACGGAAGTGAATGGCCCCCGAGCGACCTTGATTTTGTGCTTCATCAATGGTCACAACTTCAACGTGGCCAAAGTGATTCATGAGGATATGGTCACCCACTTCCAATCAAAAGGTATGGATTCTTTTTCCCTTCTTTGGCCACTAAACTTTAAAGGCAAGCTCGGGTGCCGGAAAATCTGGCGGTGGATGGGCTGGTTCCAAAAGACTGCAAGTTCCGGGCTGACAAGATAACCACGGGTAAGGAGCCGGCAGCAGCAAGTGGGGAGGATAGTAGTGGCTCTGATGACTCGGAGGAAGAGGAGGCCGAGAAGGAGGACGTGGGAGCCGAACCACAGGCCCATGAGCAAAGTGCAACAGCTGCAGTACTATCTGGGACTGCAACATCTTCTGGAGCTGCCCGAGTGTCCCGTTTCACCCTTTTGGAGCAGGAGGTGGCTGGGTTGCGTACCTCAGTCACTGATTTGGGTACCTGCGTAGACGTGGTGGCTGACCGGCAGGTGAAGTCGGAGAAGAAATTCTTAGGCTGGCTGAGAGCTCTGGGTCGTGCCTGCAATGTGAACCCAGACACCGTCTCCGATCAGGAGTGATATTTCAGGGAAGTTCCTTTACCTCACTATTCTTTACTTTTTATGCCATGAGGACATGTCTGCATTTTAAGTGTGGGGTGGGGGATACTTCAATGTATATATGTATATGTAGCAATTTGACTGGTTGATGTTTCTTTGTTTCTCTTTAATTGTTTTTGGTGTTTTGAGTAAGAGATTCATTAGGTGAGTTTAAAGTAGGTAAGTGACTTGTCCTAATGACGGATCCTTTAGAAAATTTTCTTGAGGGAAGTACGTCTAGAGAAAAGACCAAAAAGATTTTTTTTATTTTTAGGTAGTGTAGTAACTCCCCTTGGTTTTTCTTTGGGCCACGGTTCTTTTCCAAGGGTTTACTTGAATCTAGTGTAGGTAGTTTCTGTTTAGTTTGTTTGTTTTTTAGTTTTTAGTTAGGATTGATGGGCTATGAGCTAAAATCGAAAGAGAAACCCTTAGCGTTGATACACATGAACACAATAGACACTAGAGTGTAACGCTTAATTTCAGTGGTTGACTCTTGTTAAAGTGTCTTAAATTGTATGTTTGTCACTGACTTGAATACTCAAATGAGAGTGTCTTGATAAGCCAATCTAGAGTGAATCATGTGCCATGTGTGTGTGAGTTGTATAGTATTCTATGCTTTACATTCAATGCCTAGAACTTGCCTCGTGTGTTTGCAAAGCGAAATAGTAGTTCCATTCAGTCTTAGAAGTGATATAGGCATTTCTTTGTTGATCCAGACATATAAAGTAAACCCACCTAACTGTAGTGCATCGTAGTCAACCCCGTTGAGCCTATAAGACTGTTTCTTTGGCAACCACGTTGCGAACCTTACCCAATTGTTTGAATGGACATCTGTTTGAACCCCTTTACCTCTCATAAGCACTTGAATGATATTGAAATTATGCAAAAGCAAAAGTGTGGGGTGGTGGTTTGGTGTTTGAGTGGAACCATTGAAATAGAGAAAAGGAGCACTGTTTGGAAAAGTAAAAGAATAAGCACCACTGAAAAAGAAAAAAAATTGAGTAAATGTAGTAATCGATAAGTGGTGGTTTGTTACAATTGCACCTAATGGATGGGAATATTGTAAATAAAAAGTGGTGGAGTGTTTGGTTGACATAAGTATGGTTTTGAAGGTTAATGTAATTGAATTAAAAGTGCTTAGGGAGGTTAGTCACTATATCCAAATATATCCTACCTGTCCCTTAGCCTACATTACAACCAAGTGAAGTCCTATTGATCTTAGA
Organism: Nicotiana sylvestris; assembly: GCF_000393655.2. Classification (NCBI taxonomy): domain Eukaryota; kingdom Viridiplantae; phylum Streptophyta; class Magnoliopsida; order Solanales; family Solanaceae; genus Nicotiana; species Nicotiana sylvestris. The sequence goes on along the minus strand of NC_091059.1, from coordinate 65,877,573 downwards.
CTGAGTGGGCTCGATTAGTAGAGTAGTACACTACGGGCAAGACTATGGTGCATCTTTGTGGCATGTGAATGTTCTTTTTGAGAGTGAGCGAATTTTGTCTATCTAAGTTCCTAAATGTTCTAAATATCATTATATGTGGAACGACTCTCTTGTATGTTGTGAGGGCATGTGATTCACGAAGAAAAGGCAAGTCTTGACTTCTGTGTAGAGTAATTTGAGTAAGTATGAATAATGTACGGCACGTGAAAGTCGACTTTTGAGGCGAAGATTGTTCACTACTAGGCGTAACTTATGTGATTTGTTCTTGGTGTGATGCGTTAGGGAATAATGCTTAGTGAAGGAACCTATATAGAGTGTGGTGGATTGCTCGAGGACTAGCGATGATTTAAGTGTGGGGTATTGATAATAGGCTAGATTTATGTAATTTGGCAATTGTTTATGCCCTAGTTTGATTATGTTTTACTGTGATAATATAGTTAAATGATGATAATTGGCTCTAATTGTGAATTTCACACGTTGCAGGAGTGAGTAGCACGTATGAGGACTTAAAGCTGTGATTAGAGCTAAATTGAAGCAAGAAAAGCCCTTAGGAGCTAAGTACATGGGAAGACGAGAAAAAGAAGAGATGAAAAGAAGACCTGGACTAGCGCGGTCACTAGCGCGATCGTGCTAGCCCAGATAGTCGAGGCAGAATGATGGGGCATATGCGCGGTCACTAGCGCATCCATTAGCGCAGCCGTGCTAGCCCAGTTCTGGAAAATTAAATTTCAGGGGTAAACTTGGAAGTTCAAGGGTAAATTCACTTAACCTATAGAAGGTCCAGCTCACCCAAAGATTCACTATCAAGGTTTTCATAGCTTAGTTCAAGGCAAGGAGAGGCAAGAGGTAAGGAGGATAATTCAACATCGAGTTCTTCCTTTCTTCCTTTTGTTTTTACGATTTGTGATGAATTTGAATATTGTTATGATTAACACTAGTATGAGTAGCTAAATATTTAGTCTAAGGCTTTGATGGAACCTATTGAAGGTTAAACTTCTTGTTATGTTAATATAGTTTTCCAAGTTAAATCTCTATTTGTTCAAATATGTTCTTGTTGTAATTAATTGACAGGATCCTCAATTAGATGTGCCTATTTAGTGTGCATAACTCGGAAGAGAGTTCATATTTAGGTAATTGTTGAACAAAACCACTCCCAAAGTATATGATGGATCAATAACTGAGGGTTTAAATGCGGGATTAGGGATAACGAAGTCTTGGGTGCAATCTAAAGTGAACTGTAATAAACAAAGCCAGCTAGCGTATCTCGGAAGAGTGCATCTAGTAAATTATCGTGATCACTCGGGAGAGATTTATGGTAATAAGAGTGCTCATGATTGATAGAGATGATTAGTCAATTCTATGTGAAACATAACCGGAATGGATTCCATCAATAGGGGAAATCATTAGCTTAGAACATTCTCTTGATTGTTTACAACTTAATCATAGTTAGTTTTCAGTTGCTTATTTACATTCCTTCTTAGTTAGTAGAAACATCCTCAATTGTTATTCAGAACGTTTGGGAAGTTGATTCCATAGAATTTAGTAAGTCTAACGAGAGTAATTGATAGGTTAATTCCTTGTGGGTTCGACTCTGGGCTAAATACTCAGATTATATTTGCAACGTCCGCGTGTCCTTTTTATAAGGCATAGTTGGGCGTGATCACCTCCAAAGAGTACAGCTACATAGAAGGGAAAGTATGTGGCTAGCGAGACTACTAATCGAGCGCCACGAGTTACCAGGGCTCAGGGAGAGTCTCATAGTGAGATTCCTTCTCAGACTTCACATACCCTGCCCTTTCCAAAGGAGTTCCGAGGGGAACCAGCTCCAGCGCCCGCCCATGTACGTCTAGCTCCTCAGCCAGATGCACTGGGTCAGGAGATGAAAGATGTTATTCAGCTATTAACCCGATTAGTAGCCGCACAGGCTCGGCGTCAGGAAGTACGTATTGGTCATGCAGACAGGTTCGTCAGTGTGAGGGTTCATGACGTCATTAATTTAGACCCTCTGGTATTCACTAAGGCAGATCCAAACGAGGACCCTCAGGTATTTATTGATAGAGTGTAGACAACGTTAAGGGTAATGAAGGCCACTGCGACTGAGTTAGTTGAGCTAGCTTCCTATAGACTACGAGATCTTGCAGTTAATTGGTACGAGTCTTGGGAATTGTCCAGAGGTGAGAATGCCCCTACAGCAGTATGGCAGGAGTTTATAGAAGCTTTTCTTTGTCATTATATGCCACCAGAGCTTAGACGGGCCAGAGTTGATAAGTTCTTGAACTTTCAGCGGGGTAACATGAGTGTTCGGGAGTACATCCTTTAGTTTGATTCGTTGGCTAGGTATGCTCCCACTATTGTATCTAAGATGGAGGATCGGGTGCATAGGTTCGTGATGGGATTAGAACCTCACTTGCTTAACGATTGTATGTCGGTCTCACTTTAGCCAGACATGGATATTTCTCATATTCAAGCATACGCTCAGGGTGTAGAGGAGCATAAGCAGAAACAGAGGGCCGATCGTGAGCATAATAGGGCCCAAAATAAGATAGCGAGGTCTTCGAGTCCTTCTGGTGAGTTTCGAGGTGGTCAGAGGCAACAGTACCCGAGGTATCCAACCCAGCCATCGGCTAGCGTGCCCTTTCAGTTTGGCAGTAAGAGATTTGATCGTTCCACATATTATGGGTCTTGTTAGAATTTCAGGGCCTTAGGTTCTCAGTAAAGGGGTGAGTCAAGTAAGATGAGGCCACCCTTGCCATTATGTGCTCAATGTGGTAAGCAGCATATCAGGCAGTGCCGTATGGGATTAGGTGTTTGTTATACCTGTGGTTATCCGGGCCACGTTATGAAGGATTGTCCGATAAGAGGTAATTAAGCATAGCTCAGAAAGCGGGATCTGTAGTTGGTTCGTCATCATCAGTACGCCCCCCTAGGCAAGGTCCACAAGCACCAATGAGTCGTGGTAGGGGCAGAGGCGGAGCATCTAGCTCGAGCAGTCCTTAGAACCGCATTTATGCAATGGCAGGACGACAGGACCAGGAGTCATCACCTGATGTTGTTACAAGTATATTATCAGTCTCCTCATATGATGTATATGCACTGATTGACCCAGGTTCCACCTTATCATATGTTACTCCGTTGATTGCTAGTAAGTTTGGAATAAAACCTGAATTGGTTAAACCTTTTGAAGTGTCTACACCTATTGGGGACTTAGTAATAGCTAAGCGAGTGTATTGGGGTTGTATAATAGTAGTTTGGTCGATCCGCCGTAGCAGTCCTAATCGAGTTAGATATGGTAGAATTTGATGTTATAATGGGTATGGATTGGTTGGCTTCTTCTCATGCAAATGTTGATTGTGGAGCAAAGATAGTCCGATTTCAATCTCCAGGGGAGCTTCTTTAGTGGAAAGGTAATACGGCGTCACCGAGAGGTAGATTAATTTTCTATCTCAAGGCAAGGAAGATGATCAGGAGCGGCTGTATTTATCACTTAGTTTGGGTTCAGGATATGGAAGTAAAGTTACCAACCATTCAGTTTATCCCTGTGGTTAATGAGTTCTCCGATGTTTTTCCCGATAAGCTTCTGGGTCTTCCGCCAGAGCGAGAAATTGAGTTTGCTATTGACATACTACTAGATACTCATCCAATATCTATTCCTCCCTATAGAATGGCCCTCGTAGAACTGAATGAGTTAAAGGAACAACTAAGGGACTTGCTTGAAAAAGGCTTTATTAGACCTAGTACATCACCGTGGGGGCACCTATGTTATTTGTGAGGAAAACAGACGGCTCCTTACGGATGTGTATTGATTATAGATAGTTGAATAAGGTGACGGTCAAGAATAAGTACCCGCTACCAAGGATTGACAATTTATTTGAATAGTTTCAAGGTGCCAAGTGTTTTTCAAAAATAAACTTGAGGTCTGGGTACAATCAGGTAAGGGTTAAGGAGGAAAATATTCCAAACACAACATTTAGAACCAGATACGGGCACTTTGAGTTTCATGTTATGTCATTCCATTTGACCGATGCCTAAGCAGTATTCATGGATTTGATGAACTGTTTTTTAGGCCCTTTTTGGATCTGTTCGTAATTGTATTTATCGACAATATATTGGTGTATTCTCGTTTAGATGTTGAACATGCAGATCATTTGCGTACTGTGCTCAGAACTCTTCAAAAAAGAAAGTCGTATGCAAAATTCTCTAAATGTGAATTCTGGTTAAACTCTGTAGCTTTCCTTGGGCATATCATTTCGGGTGAAGGCATCCGGGTGGATACACAAAATATTGAGGCAGTAAAGATTTGGCCTAGACCCATAACACTGACGGAGGTTCGTAGCTTCCTCGGTTTGGCAAGCTATTACAGGAGATTTGTAGAGAGATTTTCTTCCCTTTCAGCACCTTTGACAAAGTTGACTCAGAAAGGAGCAAAGTTTCAGCAGACCGATGCTTGCGAGCGGAGTTTCCAGGCATTAAAGGATAGATTAACTTCAGCACCGGTTCTAACGGTCCCAGAAGGGACCAATGGTTATGTTATCTATTGTGATTCTTCAGGTATTGGATTAGGTTGTGTCCTGATGCAACATGGGAAAGTAATTGAGTATGTGTCAAGGCAGTGAAGGAAGCATGAGCGGAATTATCCGACCCACGACCTTGAATTAGCTGCGGTTGTCCATGCACTAAAGATATGGCGACATTATTTATATGGTATTCATGTTGATATATTCACAGATCATAAAAGCCTACAATGTATCTTCAAACAAAAAGAGTTAAATTTATGACAGAGGCAATGGCTTGAGCTATTGAAAGATTACGATGTTAACATTATCTACCATCCAGGAAAAGCTAATGTTATAGCAGACGCATTAAGTCACTGATCTATGGGTAGCTTAGCACATGTAGAGGCCGAAAAAAGGCAATTAACTAGAGATATTCGTCAACTGGATTGTTTGGGGGTTCGGTTAGTAGAATCTAACAATGGTGGAGTTGTACTCCAGAATACTGTAAAATCATCTCTCATAGATGAAGTAAAGGAGAGGCAGTACGATGACCAGGAGTTGGTCAAGTTGAGAGAGAGAGTTCCACAGCAGAAGAAACCGTTGTTAGAGCTCAAAGGAGACGGGGTTCTCCGATATAGGGGCCGTTTATGTGTTCCAGATCTATAAGGGCTACGAGACAAGATTATGTCAGAGGCACATTATTCATGGTACTCTACTCACCCTGGGTCAATTAAGATGTATCATGACATTAAGGAGGTGTACTGATGGAACGATATGAAGAAGAACATTGCCAAGTTTGTCGATTAGTGTCTTAGTTGCCACCAGGTGAAGATAGAGCACTAGAAGCCTAGAGGGATAATGCAGACTATAGAGATCCCGACATGGAAATGGGAGGCGATAAACATGGACTTTTTCACGGGTTTACCTTGTTCTCATCGTAAATTCAATTCCATATGGGTAATAGTCAATAGGCTCACGAAATCAGCTCATTTCCTACCGGTGAGATCTATATATACAATAGAAGATTATGCAAAGTTATATATAAAAGAGATAATGTGACTACACGGAGTACCAGTATCTATTATATTTGACCGTAGGGTCCAGTTTACCGCACATTTTTGGAGTTCATTTCAAAGAGGTCTAGGAACTCAGGTGAATCTCAACACAGCTTTTCATCCACAGACTGATAGATAATTCGAGCACATAATTCAGACGCTCGAGAATATGTTACAAGCATGTGTATTGGATTTTAAGAGAAGTTGGGATGAACATCTACTTCTTATTGAGTTTGCATATAATAACAGTTACCAATCCAGTATCCAGATGGCTCCGTACGAGGCTTTGTATGGGCGCAGGTGCATATCTCCTATAGGGTGGTTTGATGTTGGAGAATCTGGGCTACATGGGCCAGACCTGGTTCAGCAAGCCATAGAAAAAGTAAATTTTATCCAAGATCGACTGGTAACAGCTCAAAGTCGTCAGAAGTCATATTCTGACGTGCGACGACGAGATTTAGAGTTCGGGGTTAATGACTGGGTATTCTTAAAAGTGTCACTTATGAAGGGTGTGATGAGGTTTGGCAAGAAAGGAAAACTTAGCCCACGATATATTGGGCCTTATAGGATCATTCAGAGAGTGGGCCAAGTAGCTTATGAGTTAGAATTGCCCTCAGAATTTGAGTTTGTCCATTCAGTTTTTCATGTATCTATGTTATAGAAGTGCATTGGCGATCCTACCCGAATGGTGCCCACGGATGATGTACAGATTACAGGGGACTTGTCTTATGAGGAAATTTCGATTACCATCCTAGACCGACAAATCCGCAAACTACGGAATAAGGAGGTAGCCTCCGTGAAAGTACTTTGGAGGAACAACAATGTGGAAGAAATGACTTGGGAGGCTAAGGAAGACATGAAGTCTAGATATCCCTACTAATTTCCTCCTTCAGGGAAGGATCGACTGAGACGTCATAACCTCAAGGTATGTGTACGGATTCTTATGTTAGTTATTTTCATGGATCGTGTGAGGTCATTGTCGTTATTGATGATTGTGGTCCTGTGTGGCGTTAGATTATTAAGCTTCTACAGGAAGAGTTGGTAGTAGTGTTGTTACAAGGGAAACCCTACCAAAAGTTATATAGATCCCAGGGAGTTGAACATTCGAGGATGAATATTTCTAAGGGGGGGAAGGATGTTACATCTCGTGTTTTATGTACATTAAAAGTTTCATCTTCAGTTAATCAACGTAGACTCGGGGATGAGATTATCTTGAGGTTACCGTATTTACGCTATTTATAACGAGCGATAAATAAGTATCATGAAGGATAAAGGGTACACGAATTAAAGAAAATGAGTTTCATTGAAAGTGGCCAATTCGGGATAAAATACGGGTCGAGCGATAATACCCGATAATTATAAACTAGTACCATGCAAGGTACCATATGACAATGGTAGTATAATGTATAAAGTATATTAAAAATAAGTAGAATTTTAAATAATTTAAGGAAATTTTTAAATTATGCGGGTAATTGATTAATTACCGGGTAACGGGACATTACCCAGTTAACTAATAAGTGGATAAAATTAATAAATTATCCCCAAAAAATGTGGCACAAAGCCACAAGACTAAGAATGACTCTTAGTCATTTATGCTTAGGTGGATACCTAAGGTTATATGAGAATTTAACAAAACAAGACTTGTTATAAGTCTTGTTACATTTACCATTTGGACAAAAGAGAATCAGAGCGTTCATAATCCAAGTAAGAATCCTACATACCATTTTCCTAGTTTCAAATTGCTTCAAAAAAGCAGAAGCTTAATTCGTTCAAGACTTCAAGAACAGAAGTACAATTCAATCCGATTTTTGGGGTTCTAAGTTCAATCCACGAAGGTTTCCAACGAAAATTGTTAGAATCGTAGCAACGTAAAATTTTGTGGTTCTAAAAGAGTACGGTGCAATCTTCAAGAATATTATAAGGAGTTTTTCCTACTACAGGTATGTTAAGGCCATCCCTTCTTTCTTTTTTGCATGGTCCAAGTTATACAGAAGAAACAAGCAAATACACAATTTTCATAAATGACTCTATTCATAGAAATACTAGGAGTCTCTTTGTTCTTGATTCCCCATTTGACATATTATTATATCTTCTATTCATGGGTCTCAAAATAATACGCAGTTGATAAAGTTTATCCGAAAGGAATATTGAGATTTTTAACATATTTTCATGCATTTTATTTATTTATGCATATACATTGACCCATGACCAGATGGCGTTATATACGCATATTTATATGTATATTAATATATATGGGATATGGAAAAAAGGTTACGGCGTTATATACGCACCACCACCTGATCAGTTGGTACATGTTGATGATGTTGCCCACAGTGGCCGAGACGATATGATGGGATGCCCTCAGAGGCTTGATGAAATTATGTACACCCATACCTATGCATACACGACATTTATATGCACGTGCATGACATTATAAATGTTTCAAAATTTACAAAGTTATTCAGATTTACAGGTGGATTTCTTTATTCCATGTTTCATATATTCATGTTACGTACTGATTTTCATGCCTTACATACTCGGTACATTTTTCGTACTGACGCCCTATTTCACGGGGCCTGCGTTTCATGCCCGTAGGTGCAGGTATGCAAGCTGACGGTCCCCCTTCTTAGGATCCTTGATCAGCGAGAGTTGGCGTGCTCCACTTGATCCGGAGTTGCTTTTGATTTTGGTACGATATGTTTGTATATATATGGGTATGACGTGGCTCAGTCTCGTCTTTGTACAGTTGTATTTCTATTAGAGGTCTGTAGATAGTATGTCTAGTTGGATAGTATATGGCTTCCAGTTTTGAGGTACATAGTTGTCTACAGTAGCCTTGTCGGCTCGCCCTACGTATGTTGTATGTATATGTATGTAGGCCTTTTTGGGCATGTTTCCTTCATGTATATTATTCTCATAATTCAGCAGATGTTATTCGAGTTTATATCTTAGACGCATGCTTAGGGGTGTTTGATAGGTAGGACTCGGGCACCCATCGTCTGTCTTCCAATTGTCTCTTACCACCTCTATGAATGATGTGTTTTCAATCCATAAATTCAAGAATTTAAAGGACTTCTTCACCTTTACTGTGTTAACATTGCAAGAGAACACCAAAGGGGCATGGTCTGAGCCATATTTGATAAGTTGCTCTACTTCTAATGATGGAAACATGTCTTGAAATTGTTGGATAGCTAGATATCTATCTATCCTTTTGAAAATACATGCATCATCTGATCTTCCATTCCACCATGTGTACAAGCTTCCTTTGAAGCCAACATCATACAGTGCACAAGTATCAACACAATATGCAAAGTCTGCTACTTCATTGTTAGATACTGGCAATCCACCATACTTCTCTTCCTCAGATAAAATGACATTAAAATCACCTCCTACTAGCCAAGGAATCATCATGTCTGAAGCTAAATGATACAGTGATTCCCATAGTTCAATTCTTTCTAAAGCAGTACACTTAGCATACACTAGTGTCACAATCAAATGTTTACCTAGTACTCTATGGAATAACTTAAGATTCAGTTGTTGTTCCATGTCATACAACACCTCTACATCAATATCTTCATCTATGAAAGCCCAGATTTTTCCATTCACATTAGCAACCACAGTTTTTATGTCCAGGCTTCTTCTATATATCTCAAGTTGATCTATGTCTTGCCAAGTCTCCAACCCAATCAGATAAAAATTATACTTCCTATGGAGTTTAATTAATCTTTGAAAAGCTTTTTGAGTGTTCACTGACCTCACATTCCAAATTAAGACATTATCCATTGACATTATTTGGAATTGGAGAGAGCACTCCTCTTTGGTTGTACCCTTACAGGCACAGATTTTTATTTGTGTTTTCTAGCCAGCTTACCACCTGATGTCTTCTTGTCTTATGCTCCTGGGCGATAAGTCTCCCTACTTAGCGATCTACTGGAAATTGGCTGCTATAGATTCCTCATTTACATCCTCACCAAGATCCTCCTGTTCAGGTTCCTCATTGATAATCTGAAGAGCCAAAGGCTTTGGTTCATGGTCCTTTGCTACCATTCCCAACTCCTTTTGACCTCTTTGATTAATAAGAATGCCCTTTGCCTTAATTCTTGTATCACTAAAAGTTTTCTCAGCTAGAATACCAGGGTCACCCATTGCAGATTCCACAATTTAAGTTGCCATATTGCCTCCTTTCTCTGGATCATAGGCCTTTGTATTAATTGAAATTTGATTCTGAGTCTGCTCAGTAGCTATCTTCAATATCTTGTGATGCTGCTCCATGGCATCTACTGATCCTTGGATTGCTTTGAATTGAAAGTTATCACAGACCCTATACTAGGTTAACTGTGTCTGCATTCACATGAACTACTATTCCATTGATTTCTGCACCCTTGCCTTAAGCTGTTTGGTTGCTTGATCCAACTGTATCACCTATCACCTCCATAGGAACAATGTCAAAGTGCCCCTCACCCGGAACCTTCCTCGAACGATCTCCAGAATTAGCAGATGACTGAACAGTACCCCTAGGGTTCACTATTCCATTGGATTTCTTCTTAGTTGAACCTTTGATGCCTGATCCACCGTTAAATTCCACGTGTTTGTGGAGCAGTTGTAACATCATACTGCTCTATTCTTTCTTAATAGTTAATCCTAGTGATATGTCCACTATGGTTTGCTATATCATCCAGGGTATCACCTTTGTTCTCCTTTCCTTATCACCTTTGTTCTCCTTTCCTTCTCCTTGATGAATGATTTTCCCATTGTGTTCGAGATTATTCTCTATATTTTCCACCTCTTCACTCCAATGAGACTTATTAGCAAATGTTTCATTGTTATTCACATTGGTTTTTGTAGACTCTTCAATACTTTGAGAGGATACATCTTGACAGGAAGTTTTTCCAATACCATTGAATTCCCTCAATTCATCCTTATTCGTGCCAGATCTCCTGTTAACCCATTCGATTGTGGACTCCTTCCTATTAGCCTCTTCAATCCCTGTACTGTAGGATAGGGGGTGTTTTCTTTCCTCATGCTTTTCTTCCCAGTTTTCTTAGGTGTGGATTTCTCAATTGGCTAAGCATTCGAAACCATATTCTCCTCATTCACAATTGTTTCCACTGCCTCCTTCTTCACATGCACAACTTCTTATATTTCCCCTTCTTCCAATAATGCAAGCTTGTTAGTTGTTTGCACTGAATCTACTGCAATTTGTTCAACCTTGTTACCTCCTTTGATAGTTACTTCCGTATCCTTCTCTTTGTCCTTATCCTCGGTATTCTTTTTTGATCTGTTGTCTCGTACTTCTTGCCATCTACCATTGGGATAGCCAACCACAATACCACTAGTTAACTTTTTAATAGGAGGAGACATGTTTAATTTTGTCTGTTTCTTGTCACCATCTACATTTTGTTCTTGGTCCATAACTGGAATCAATTCTGGGTGCAGTACCCTACAATCAGCTTCACAATGACCTTGTAACTTACATTCCTTGCAATACTTACGCATGTAGTTATATTGTATTTTTATCCACTTTGATCTCACCGTTCCTGTTGCCTCGTTGACCACCTGAATCTGTACTCTCTTGGGCAAATCAGCCAAGAGATCTACTTCCACTTTAACGCGTGCATAACTAGGTCTTGTCTTATTCTTTATGGCCAAATCCACATGTAGAGGTTTCCCTACTGCAGAAGCAAGTGAAAATAGTGATTCTTTCACAAAGAAAGTAGGAGGGAGAGTTGGATAAGAAATCCACGCCATAGCTATTGAAGTATCCTCGTCAGGATTAAACCATACATCATATTTTAACGGCCTCATTTGATATTCATACCATCCCTAGCTTTAATGTAATAGGCACCTCTTGACATCGAATTCACATAATCCTCCAGTAAAGTACATCTAATTAAAGCATGCCTAAAACAAAGCAAATCAATTTGAACTTCACCTTTAACCCCACATTGAGTTGGAATTAGTTTACGAAGCTCTTGAATCTCTAGACATCCATATGAAAATTTTCCAACAACTGAAAAATCAAGATTTTCAACGCTATTCATATGCATGACTTCCGTGTTCGTCCCTTGGATCAGTGGTTCTCCGTGTAGAAAAGAGACATGTTTTATAGGAATCACTGGGACAGTAGGGTTTTAGTTTAACTTAGGCTGCATGGATGTATTTAATAAAGTAGGTTTAAATATGTTGGGGTAATCCAGTGGTGGATTACGGTTAAAAGTGGATTGTATTGGGTGAGGGCTGGATTATTTGGTATTGTGGTGGTTTGAAGAGGCTGACCAGCCATGGAAACAGGTTGGCCACCAGCCAGAGTGGCCATGGCAAGCTTGCGATGGCAGCCGCGTTAGTCTTCTCCTAACCGACACGCTCGATATAGAATTTAATTTTTTTATCTTATCTTGAGTTCATAAAAATTATACTTTCATTACGGACTTAAACCCTTGTGATTGAATTTTAATTTACTTATCTATTTATAAATAATTGGATATACAAATAGGGAAATATTAATAATTTTAATATTATTACTTATTAAAATTGGGTATCATTAAATACTTGTTAAGTAAAAAAAAGCAAGACTTTTACGGAAAACCCCATAGAGTGGTCTCTTCTATTGTAAGGAAAAGCAAAAGGCTTATAGCCTTGGACGAAAAAAGGGTTGGGAAAAGAGCACAAGGAAACAAAAAAAGAGACTTTTACGGAAAAGAAATTGAAGCAAGTCCGAGCGAAGTACTCACGCAGGCAACGAAAAATTTTAGATTTCTTTACAAATCACTAGTTCTTGAACTCACGTATATAAAATTTTCTATTGTCAATTATCATACAGTTATAGTAGGTAAGAATTAGATGGTTAATTCCCTTCTTTCTTTGTATCAACAGTAAGTGTAATGTTTAGGTATGAAACTCTGAAATTAGTTAAAATATATTGGTTGTTGTAAAATCGACTATTTGACGGGTAAAAATTGGACTGGAGCCTATGTATTGGTTCAAGGAGTTTTGAGGTGAGTTGATGTAACACTTTATTAAAGTGGTTTAGCTCACAAAAAACACGCATACAAGGTATTTGATGAATTGGTTAAAAGAGTTAATATGCACTTGATTGGAACGAATGAGTACCTATTAACTTAGAATTGTTCTAGCTAAAGTTTAGATAATTTATTCTGATATATGTGCATAAATTTTCAGATTTTGTATTATTCTTATATGTCGTTTTCATGTTAAAAGTTCATGAGAAAGAAAGAATCTTTAGAAATAGTTTTGAATATTTATTTCATGCGTATGACATGCTTTACATTTAAAGATACCAGTATGAGTATGTATCGACTTTTCTAGAAAAGATTTAGACTTGAATGGTCAAGAAAGTTGAGAAGTTGATTTAGAACCTAGGGAGCACACGAGCCGATCTCGTTGTTGAGAATCTTCCTAGCTAGGCTAGGGTATGTTACATGAGCGATGAGAATTATGAAGCGAGTAACACGTTGTAGATTGGGCTTATTCGATCAGGTTGGGATCAAACTCGTGCCGATCATACGGTGGCTAAAACAGAAATAAGTTAGGATAGTTGGAACTCCCGAAGCATAAAGTAAAGTATTTTTTAGATAAGAAACAAAAAAGAAAAAAATTTCTTTTAGAATATTCATAAATTGTTGTTATAAAATTATTTTAGAATTGTTCTTAGAAGCTTTATGTTTTTTATGCATTTAGAATCTTTGCTTGTAAGTATATTTTATTAAAGTTTCATTCCCTGCTTTAATAGAGGGTCGTTGAGACTCACTGAGTACGATAAATGATACTGACATTCTCTTTTGGGAATCTGCGTTGGTATATGGTATAGTGTAGGAATCGATTTTGCAGGCGAGCAGGCTATATGTTAGGATTTCCCTCACTTCCAGTGCTATTGGCGAGAACCGATTTTGCAGGCAAGCAGGCTAATGTTAGGATCTCCCTCATTTCCAGTGCTATTGGCGAGCTCTGCTTTTGTTCGCGAAATATTCCTTCGAGTCATCATTATTTAGCTATTTCTTTGTTTACTTGGAGAACTAGCCAGGAAATCTCATGTACTGAGTTGTGCGTTAGTTTATCAGTAGAGGCTTCATATACATAGTCGATGGGTTAAGATTCAGATATTGTTGATAATAACTTTGCAGTATTGCAGTAGTTGCTACGAATAAAGTTTTGGAGTTGGTTTATTTTAGATATTCAAATTAATTAAAAGTATTTGAATAAAGTATTTCCTTGATGCATATAAAGCTTAAAGTTTATTATAGTTTTGATAAGCGTAGATGGTTCGTTCAGTCAAATTTAGCGATCGAATACCGGTCACAACTTGTTAAAAAAATGGGTCGTGACATGTCAACTACTAAATCTACATCTTCTACTAGTGCTTCCTTGCACCAAAATTGAAACAAAAATACACCATTCATAATGATCTTCTGTTTAGAGTTGACTATCTTTTCGTTTCTCTTCTTTTAAATTATCCACCAAATGCATGCCGGGATCATGTTCCACCAAGTCTTCCTTGATAAGTTACATAGATCGTTCCAACATGCTAGCATAACTGCAGTTGTCCTGGGCATTACACTCATTTTTATTTGTTATTATTGTTATTCGTAATTATATGATACCCTCAATTTTCAGAAATTGCTTTCAAATAGATGTCCAACCTCAACCAAAAGAAATCAGGGAAATACTGCTCCAATAATTTAGTGAAGTGTAACGCTAGCTCATTAAGTATCCTTTGAGAGGTCCAAGGAAAATTAATGAGCATTATACTTCAATTATTATTGGTTACGAACTAGTATTGTGTTTGACATGACAAATGAATAATGACTTGTCACATTTTGTACACTAGTTCAACAATATTAAAGCGGTAAACAGATAACATTTAGCACAAAAGGTTCACAGAATACAGTAATATCAACAACAAATAAAGCCAAGTAAAAATCATATTAAAAAGCTCGAATTCTTGAACCCTGAACCAGAGATTCTGGGTTCGTTCTCCAGCAGAGTCGCCAGAGATGTCACACCTCCTTTTTACTACACCCCGGGAGGGAGTATAAGGGAGTTTTTCCAAATTAAGTGACAATCTAACTTCTTATCCGATAATGTCAAGTACCATTTAAAAACAAATATAAAAAATGACAAATTTAAACCAAAAAAATAAAAATAAAAAATGCACATCCTTAGTAACCTTCTGGGTAATTTAATATCTCGACCAGATTGACCACAAGTGTTCGACCACTATATATTATTCTATCCTCTCGGAAAATTACAAAGATAGTTTCTCCTCCAATAAATTGTCAAGAAACAATTGCTGAACTTCAATTTTCCAGATATTAAAGAGGAAATAGATGTAACATAAACCAATCTAGGAATCAGGAAATTTTTCAACCTATACAAGCAAATTTCCGATCCTCAAAGGTGTATATAATATATATAAAAGGTGACTAATTCGATAACAATCTTTATCCCTCCTTCTAAATCGAGGTTTGAGAAGTTCTTCCCCGAAGGATATGCGTTAATGCAAGAACCTTTATACTGGAAAATGGAAATGGATCGTAAATGTATCTCCTCTTAGGTCCTTTACAACTTATGTGGATCTCATTTGCATGACAAAAGAAGGAAATCCCACATACTTCTTCCAGCAGAAGAGAGCAATCAGTTCAATAGATAACGAGGCGTTTCTTTAGTCATGAATTGGCCTAGCTAGTCATAATCATAACAGTTCTTTTTGGTCCTTCCCTTTTCTAGACGTGCTTTTCGAACTGCTTCTTGAATTTGTCTCTCGTGTTCCTTTAACATGTCTTCCATACTTCCCCCTGGTGGCACTAGTGGTCCAGAGCAAAGGATTCTACTTTTCTTTGGCACATAAACCTGAAACAAAGAGCAATCTCAGGCTCAAGGAAGCTCAAAAAAGGAAGTTAATGTTCAGTATTAAATGAATCATGCAAACAAGTTTGTATCCAAATCAATATCTTCTTGAATAGCCAAACTGATATAACCTTCGGAGAACCACACCCCAAAGCTAGCTATTAAGGTGGGAGAACCCAAGGCTATATAAACCGCACATCAGCACATTGCAATACCGATGTGGGGCTCAAGTCCCATACTTTGCAATGGACCATAACACAAACCTAATGCTAGCTCAACAGCCTAAAAAGGATCCACAACGACGGTTATTAAACCTAATAATATTGGCATGTGTATGTATGCGAGGAGTTGCAATGGGTGTTTAACTTTGTAAAAGGGAAACCAGCTTATATAGACTCTTTCCATGAAGCATGTTTGCTGTTCGTGTTTAACAAACAGAAGAAGATAATTGGAAAGTAAAGATTGAAGTTACACACTGTTGAATCCCCATAAGATGACCCGTCATCCCTCTTTGAATGGACACTAGAAAATTCTCCTACAGCTCGAGACTTGTGCGAACCCTGCCTTCGAAGCTCTCCACCATGTCGGGACACACATGAATCCTCTTTGACTTTGTGAGCATAGGCAGCTGCAGTAGGATGGACCACTGAAGTAGAATGAGTGAATCCGTTCCTATTTTTCACTCTTGGCGGCTCAATAGGGAATCCAGTTCCACTTTCTTCCAGAGGATTATATTTCACACTTTTGCTTATATTTGACTGTCCCTGCAATATTGTAACCATTTCAATGACAAAGTGAACACGCTCATTTCAAAATTTTTGAGCAAATAGAAGAAAATCAACCTGCCCGGCATTGGATTCTGTAGTACTTTCTCCCTTTGATTGCCATGTGGACTTTCCCAATGAATCATCTCCACATCCTTTCACACTTTCAGCTTTTCGCCTAGGATTAAAAAGATAGAAATTGTGAGACTATTCAGTAGTTTCTATGGAGAAGAATATGAAAGTAAAAGTACAGTCTAGCGCATGAGAAGGCATAAACTTTTGGTCCTAATAGGAATCTGTATCCCAATCACTCGGGCTTGCTCTTACTTAGTTTGGGTACTTCATACAAAGCACCATAAGAAGTAGCAATTTCCAACGAAGAAGTAAGGTTGACGTTACATTTCAATTCTAAGATTTTTAATTTTATGTGCTTTGCTCTTGAGCAGTGTTAATTTACAAATCCTTCAATAATAGATGAACCTTTAAGTGTAACAGCACCCAAGTCGCTTCAACTAAAGAATCATGAGCCAATGCATAGGAAGAAGGATATTTTTAGTATGAATGATACAAAAAGACAGATTATTGGTAGCTTACTAAAATAGTAAAAAGTCATGATTTTGTTTGCAGATGCTTCTGCTAGGGAAAATTGTTAACCTACAAGTTTTGCTCATAAAAAATACAATACTAAAGAATTTATGTCTCCTGAAACTAAATTTTGGCCATGAATATATCAATAATGCAACTAATGTAGCAACCGAAAGATATGCAGATTTTAGGTAAGAGGAAAAGGTTCATATAAAGAGCTAAAATTAGATACCTTCTTGCTTCCTCCTCTCGAATCTTCGCGTCATATTCCTTGCTTGGAGGATATTTTGGTAAGCTAGAAGGATCACAAGGTAAGGGCTTTGTATTGAAGAACTGAAAGTAAAAAACCAAAGAAGTAAGATCTAAAGCATAGTACCCTCCATGATACTGAATATATATATATATATATATATATATATAGCGCTTTCCGTAATTTGTGGAAGACAAGCTGATGCGTTAAACAATACAAAACAATCATGTCTAGAAACGGAAAAAAAAAAGAAAATAAAGGAGCTTAAATCATATTAATGTTTGGCAGGCCGCAAAAGGTTAATGAAGAACGATAGCTTAACAAACAGACATTAACCTGCTTGAATCATTTTGAGCTCATGAAATTTTCAAAAGAAGTGTTTTGACAAAATAATCTAGAGAAAAATCTCCAAGTAATTACCAGAGGATTGCATAACCAGATTGATTCTAAACGCAAATATGATAATCAAAACTACGATTCAGTTTAATTTTCCAACTGTTCACAGGATACAAGGAAATGTAATTTCCAGTTATTAATAATGTAAATGTAACAATCATACTTGCTTAAACGTGCATGGGATAAGAAACTAAAGAAGTGTGCTGGAGGACTCCTATTCAAGAAACACAGTTCCATGGAGAGATAAGATCGAAATTACCTCACTATTGAGCGCAGAATAAGCAGTACCACGCTTTTCTGGTTCTATTGAAAGTAGGACATCAACAAGGGCCAAAGCTGAAGGAGGAAAGTCCTTGTATGTATCAGTTACGCATCTCTTGTATGGGTGTTGTGGCTTAAAACTAGTAGCATGAGGTAGTTTTGATTTCTTCCAGTATTCTTGAGAAGGTGAACCACAAAGTTTGAAAATCTTATGCATTTGCTCCACCTGTAAATTGTTTAAGTTCTCTCAGTTTGCAATTACAGAAAAAGTCAGCACGAACTGAAAAAATATACAAAACTAGAATTTAATGTGTTAAAAGCATCAAATAAACTAGAATTTGGTGATGGAATAATTCTAATGTGACACTTCGGAAAGAGATCAGAAGTATGTTAGGAGGAGATAATCAATCATCAAGTGCATTAGGTTCAGACTGAAGAGTAAATTCAAGCCCCTAAGTGGAAGTACCTCTGTTCTTCCCGGCATAATAGGCTTTCCAGCAAATAATTCGGCGAGGATGCAGCCAGCACTCCACATATCTATGGCCACTCCATATTCTGTTGCACCAAGCAAAAGCTCAGGAGCTCTATACCATAGAGTTACAACACGACTTGTTAATGGCTGTGTTTGGTTGGGCTCAAAGGTTGTAGCCAAACCAAAGTCTCCAATCCTTAAAACACCGTTATCATCAATGAGAAGATTTGAACCCTTAATGTCTCGATGAAGTACAGCCCTACTATGACAATGCTCAAGTCCACGAAGCAATTGTTGCATATAACATTTAATCTGTAAAGCACCATTCAAAAAAGTCCATATAAAAATGTGGAGAACATCGAAATATATCTTAACCCGGGTTTGCCATCTAGTTTCATGTGCTAATTATGAACATCCCAGGGTTTTTTCAGACAAGAAGAGAAAGATGTACCTGTGCTTCAGTAAACTTAACCCGAGGTGCTGCTGCAAGACCAGCAAGATCATGCTCCATGTATTCAAATACAAGATATAAGCTGCCTGATATCCTAGATGTGACCAAAGCCTCAAGTTTCATAACATTTGGGTGGTCCAATCTACGCAAAATACTTATCTCCCTTGCCATAAAGCGAACGCTCTCTGGGTCCATATTCACAAATCTCACTTTCTTCATTGCAACAATTTTATTGGTTTTAAGGTCACGGGCCTTGTAAACACTACTATATGTCCCTTGACCTATCTGCATGATAATTGAAACGCTTGAGGACTCAATTACTGGAATATATGAAAATCGAACTTTTTATTAGTCCGGTGATCTATAGAAAACTAATGAACATTATATTTGGCTGGAAAGCAAATTTCATGATCCTGTTTTCACAGTATCTTCCAACAAGTACAAGGCAATCAAACACTCTCATCCTTAGAGAAAGAATATACTCAAACCATGGTTAAGAAAGTTCATATTTGGAACTCAAAAGAACCAAGAAAAAAATTTGTAGTCCTGTCGAAATAATTTTATTTACAGTCCATTTTCAGTGTTGGTACTTAAAAGTAACCCAAGAAAGCAAAAGAAGCTCTATTTAATCACAAACAAAGAAACTTTTAGAGAAAAGCCACTTCGTATGGAAAACAATTCAGCTACTTCTTGGAACAAAATATGATCTCTACATCAGTAACAGATTCAAGACCCTGCATACAACATGATATTTCACAGAATTTTTGGGAAGTCCTCTGACAAAAGGAGGAACATAAACAACATTACATGAGTGACACATTGGAGAAAATAACATAACATAAATGGCAGTTTTAAGTAATAACAGAAACATGGATCTGTAAAGTGGATAACTACAAGATGCAGATACCAAAGTTCAGCAAACTATGGCTGTTATAACTACTAGTAGATTAGTGAAGAACAAATTGAAATTAGGCATGATTTAAAAAAATTAAATGAGTAGAGAGAAGAAGCTGTAGAACTGACTTTGTTTAATTTTTCAAATGACTCTGCACTTCGAGGAACCCACCCTTGAATGGCCTCGGCTGCAACAGAACTAAGCCACGATGGCCATCCTGCAGCTCCGAGTTCACCCTTTACACCATTAGATATGCTTACAATTCTAGACAACGATTGTTGCACTCCAAAATCCACGGTGGACCGCCTCTTGTGATGTCCTTCCTTAGGCCTCTCGATAATTCTTGTTTTTCCATCATCCTCAACTTTTGTTGCAGGGACAGGAACAACACTGGCTTCTGACGTCCGCTTTGATTTAGATTTCATAGGTAGTTCAATCTTAGGATTAACTAAGTCTACTTTAATCTCCTCTCTTTGTAAGGGAGCAACCATCTGTACAGAATATTTATCAACTTCTTTTTCTTTCTCCTCATGTTCGATAACATAATCATCTTCGGAAGAACCCTTTGAGCAACACCCGCCCATACTTTTGTAACAAATATGTTCTTTTACTCAAGACACATCCGAGACCCGCATAATAAACCTGCACTAACCCAAACTATTAACTATATCATCCAAATTCAGTTGAATATTTCAAAATATTAACTTACCAGCCAATGCAGGCCTCAATATCCTCAGAAACTCCAATCCCTCTTCGACTATTCAAAGCCTTCCTCTCTTCAATATAATAGCAAATCCTCTGAAGAAGCCAAAATATCAAGGCATTCAAGAATGCCACAACCACAAAAGTCTTATAAGAGATTGAAATTGAAAACCAATATCCAGGATCTCAGAATATATGTCCTTTCTTCAATATCACCCCATAATTAAGGTATTCTAATATAGCAATTGAAATAAATATCACATTCAAATATGTATATATTGAATAATGTATTTTACAAGGTACAAAGTTTTTGTTTGTAAATACTAAATGAAAAAATAAAATTGAAGGCAACCCCAAGAAGTTTAGGAAGTCAAAAACCCAGACCAGAAAAATCCAGCATTACAACCAAATACAACAATTCAAGATTCCAGCATATAAAAGATATACACACAGATACAGGAACAATTGTGCACCAAAAAACACTGTGTATGGATTCTATGTTTTTTTCTTTTTCTAAGGATTGATGCAGGAATTCTGGTCAAGGTGGTGATGATACCTAATGGGGATTGATTCTGGGCTTCAAGAAAAGCTAACTTTTTTTCCATAAAAATTCAACTGTTTTTATTAATTACCATTTTTTTCATTTTTAAAAAAATACATTTTCTTCAAAAAAAATAAGTTCAAAGAAAGGAAAAAACACCATTTTTACCCATATATTTTAGAATATTTCACATTATTATTCACCATTGATCAGAAAGGAAATACAAGGAAAAAAAGAGAGTAGTCTAGAATCTTGAAATCACCTAAAAACACGAACAACCACACATTGCTCAACATTATTTTCTTGAAATACTTACCTTTTTTTTATTTCCTTATTTGGTCTTGTTGCTATATACTCTCTCTGCATTCATATCTCCGTATAGAAATATACCCATAATCACAATGCTGATTTTCTTGAACACTTAAATTATTTTTTTCCTTTTCTGTGTTGGAAGTAGCAAAAGAATGTCAGCAGTTGCAGAAAGAGGCAACATGGAAATTTGAACTCTTTTCCAAGTTGTACTTGTACTTGTAGACGTGCACTGCAGTAAGGAATGGGACCCAAAGGGCTTTCCTCTGTGCCCCGTGGGCGACAGTAACCTGAATAGTGGGACCCCAGAAGAAGAAACCTTGTGGTCCCCTTGGAAAATCCGTTAAGATTGTTAGGCAAAGTATCAAATCCTAGTTAATTTACGAGTCCAAAACCTAAATAATGATATTTTGGACTCAAAATATCTTTATATAGTTAAAAAAAAGTTATATTTTTAACTAAAACGTAATATTATACTGTGTTTTAGTTTAACGAAAGGTTAGCTGTTAAAGAAAAACATAATATAATACTGTATTTTAATTAATAAATTATTTTTTAATGTAAAACGCATTAAAAAACAACGTTTTACTAAAACGGTGTATTGGTTAACCACCGCGTTGGAGATGGCTTAAGTAGAAAAAGTAATACAGTAAAAAAGAACCTTTGTCGGAATTTTATTTTCTTCAGTATTATGGAAAGGAATTTTATTTTGTGACTTGATCTCATTTTGAAGTTGTTTCCTTTCCATAAAATTATTTGTGATTTACCCCGCTTTCTACATAGTAGGTAAAAAATTATCAGCTACCCAAAAAAGGTATATAATTAACTTTAAAGTAGCAAAATTAAAAAGTTTATTTTTTCCAAATAAGAGTTAAATGTATAAATATAAATTACATTATAGAATATGACCCAAGGAAGAGAAAGCAATTTTTATTTTTTGTGGTTTGGTTTGTGTTTTTTCTTTTTGACTTATGTAGCAGGGTAGGTGGTGAAGATGGGTGGGGACTGACAAAGGTTTTTGTTGATAGGACGCGGTGGACTGACAAAGGTTTCTGTCCAGAATGGCTCAACCATATGAAACTCAACCAAGAATGGCTTTAAGTTTGGAGCAGTAAAACCTATTATAATACAACGTTTTAGTAAAATGTTGTATTATAATGCGTTTTACATTAAAAAATGATTTATTAATTAAAATGCAGTATTATACTATGTTTTCCTTTAACGGTTAACTTTCTGTTAAAATAAAACGCAATATAAGTAAAACGTATTATAATACAACGTTTTAGTAAAATGTTGTATTATAATGTGTTTTACATTAAAAACGATTTATTAATTAAAATGCAGTATTATACTACGTTTTCCTTTAACGGTTAACTTTCTGTTAAAATAAAACGCAGTATAATACTGCGTTTTAATTAGAAATGTAACTTTTTTTAACTGTATAAAAATATTTTGAGTCCAAAATACCATTATTTATGTTTCGGACTCGTTAATTTACACCAAGCAAATTAAAACATGATAGTACCTATTTGCGCATGATAATATCATTGAGGGTGTGTTTGGTACGAAGGAAAATATTTTTCGTGGAAAATATTTTTATGGAAAATGAGTGGTTTATTACTTATTTTTCTTTGTTTAGTTGGTGAGTGAAAAATATTTTTCGAAAATTTCTATTGTTTAATTAGAGAGTAGAAAATATTGTTTTCATGAAAATATTTTTTTATGCTACTCTCCTCACCTCCCCCTTCCTCTAAGTCACTAAAAATTCACACAAACCCAAAGAACTAATGTGTTGCTTTATTTTTTTTACGCAAAAATAACGTTAAAATTTGTGCTCAATAACTAAAAAGAAAATACTCTTTTTTTGGTTGAAAAAAAAAAAGTAATCTTTCTACAACATTAAAATAAAGTACTCATTTTAATGAAATAAAAGAAAATATTTTTCTACATCATGAAAAGAAAGTATTTTTTTGTTGAAATGAAAAAAAATACTTTTTCTACACGAAAAGAAAGTATTAAATGAAAAAAAATACTTTTTTATATCATGAAAAAAAATACTCATTTATTGAAATGAAAAAAAATCTATCTATAACATGAAAAGAAAGTACTATTAATAATATTTTTATTTAGAATAGGGTGGGGTGGAAGGGGTAGGGTGGGTAGGTGAGGGTGGGGGGGTTTGGGGTTGGGGTGAGGTTGGGTGGGGGGAGGTTGGTGGCGATGGGGAATAGGGTGGGGAAGGTTGAGAATGAGTTTTGGAAAATGTTTTCCCGTCTCTTAAGAGGGAAAACATTTTCCTCAAATTGTAGAAAAATAAGTTTATAAGAAAAAAAAATTAAAATATTTAGTCCAACCAAACATGGAAAAATTGGAATATTTTCCGAAAATTGTTTTCCTTCGTACCAAAGGCACCCTTAACCATGATAAATTTAGTTCGTTTAATTTAAACACCAGGTTGGATAAATATTTACCTACCCTATCGTGTGCACAAAAATCATTTTCTATAAAAATGTTTTACATAAAAGATTAATCTCACTAACAGTTAACTAAACTTAGCCCTTTATAATAATAAAGTTATATGATTATGGAGTATCAAACTATATTTATCGTAACAATAAAATTACAAGACTTTTTTTTGCCATATTAAGTAATTACAATTACTCATTATAATCATAAAGTTACAGACTTTATATGTTAAATCTCTCTAGAATATAAGTCAAAACGATGTCGGTAAAGCATCTCCATGTCGCCAAGGTTCGAGGCGATCTAATCAGTAATGAAAGTCGTGGTCGAAGAGTTCTACAAGGGCTGAGCCGGAGAGTCAGCAAGGGCTGAAGCCGGAGAGTCAGCAAGGACTGAAGCCAAAGAGTCGTCAAGGACCGAGGCCGAGGTCGAACACCCTTGACAGAGTTATAATGGCTAGTTTTCGCATAGGATATTAAAGAGAATATTCTAGTGGATATTCCTGCACTTGTACTATTAGGGTTTTTCGAAACATGTTCCCTATAAATAAAAAGACATAATGATCAGGGACATGTGAGATTCATTTGTAAAATACACTTTGACTTTAAAGGAGAGAATCAGATCTTATTGCCAGGATACAATCACAGCTTTTTCACTAAGATTCTTGTCTTCATTTTTTCAACAGATACGAGAATAACTAAGATATTCAAAGGATTGTCCATCAATCATCATTGTCAGAAAACATTCACCGATTCCATCCTTTCTTGGATGACTCATTTATTTTATTAATTACTCAAATGTCATTTATTGCTATTCATTAATATTTAGTGCTACATTATTTCCTTTGGCTTCTTAAATATTGTTTGTGTGTTGCCGCTGCTATCTACAAAAGTATTTATTGCACTTCTAAGAACTTCATCTTTGGGGATATTATTGTTAACTAAGACTAACCTTCATTTATATAAATTTAATTAGTTGAAACAAGATCTATATTTTTTGGTCAAGCAGTTATAACAATAATCACCCTGACAGATAAGTTTTATCGTTATAATTATTTACCCGTAAAATGGTATAGCTGAATTTATAGTGTGGTTAATAAACAAGCGAATCCATTTGATCCCAAAATGATAAATAAATTAAATAAAATGCAAGACTTAGCATTAAAATCGAGATAAAATAACAGACAAATTGGTTCCGAGAGCAAGGCTTCCGAAGACAATAATAAAAATATCGTTAGATAGAAAAGAAAGTATTATTTAGCTTGGAATAATATGTAGCATAAGTTTGTCAGATTTTTCGTGTGTTTTACAATGTATGTTGAAGTCACTATTTATAGTTATACCTAGGGAACAAGGTCCTAGAATCAAGCCCTCTTAAATGACAATAATGGGGGCCATTGATGAATATGTAACTGCAGGTAATGAATGTCAAAATTCTCCGTAACGGATGTGTATTCAACACTGAGGAATATTCTTCATTGAATGTCATCTGATAGCAAATATTCGTTTGCCCTCGTTAACAATGTGCCCTTCGGGGTCTACCCAATGACAACTGAAGTTGTTGTCCTCGGTCTTAGTTTCCACTCGCTTTGTCTTCCGTCTGTCCCCAGTTCTACGTATCACTATATCATTCGAGTATTCAATGTGAACCGATTTTACCCTATATAGATAGTCCCCCTGCTTTTCGGTGGCATATCTTTGTGTCACCGGGAAGTTGATGAAGTTTCCTCTTGGTGAAAAATTTTCTAAACCCTTCTGAAAAGATCCTGACGGTTGATAAGACGCATGTCTCTTCGCATTAATTGCCCCAAACGCGTGTCACTCCACGATTTGGCAATTTTTTTGCCGGTTCTTGAGGTAATTGTCACACCTCCTTTTTCCGCCCCCGCGGGGGCGTAAGGAGTTTTTTCCAATTTAAGGACAATCGAAACGGGATTTGTTTATTTATTTCAGAGTCGCCACTTGGGAGATTTAGGGTGTCCCAAGTCACCAATTTTAATCCCGACTCGAGGAAAAGAATGACTCTGTATTATAGTCCGCGAACCAGAAATCCGGATAAGGAATTCTGTTAACCCGGGAGAAGGTGTTAGGCATTCCCGAGTTCCGTGGTTCTAGCACGGTCGCTCAACTGTTATATTCGATTTGATTATCTGATTTTTATACAAATATGAACTTATGTGCAAGTTTTATCTTTTTACCGCTTTTATCATTATTTATTTTATTTTTACAAGAATGTGAACATTGTTTAAAACATGTCTTTGGATTACGTCACATGAAATGCACCCGCAATCCGGAACACATTTTATTCAATGTTTTGGGATTTGGATTTGGGTCGCATGAATGCGCACCCGTGCTTAAGAATGTATTATTGTTAAAATCGTGCCTAAAGCGATTAGCGTATTATTATTTATGGGTAAGACCGTGGAATTCACTAAACAGTCTATCCCGAATTCTAAATACTCAATTAAACATTTATCGAGGGCCCCGCAATTGGTGCATTTTATTGGGCGAGGCTCATCTCATTTTATTTTTTAAAAAAAGGTCAGTCCTAAAATGCCTACATTTTTTATTCGAAATTTGTCTCTACAAAATAAAAGAGAAAATATCTTAATTTATTTACATGTTATTACCTAGTTACATTATACTAGGCATGTTCTCAGTTTGTCAAATAAAAAAAACATAGCAATCTAATTTTAATCCTAGACCATTTACATGCTGAAATTAACCAATATTATTTAACTAAACAATATTTCTGCCAAGTTCTTACTAGATGGCCTATTCGTTTGATTTTTGACTCGACGGAGTTACTACACCATTTATTTATTTTTATGCAATATATGTAGATAGTTCATCTGTTAAACTATCGTCGGATGTTCCACTATATGTATTAAATAGCTACATGATTCTGATTTTTGCAAGCTAAATAATTTGTACATACAAATAAAATTCAGAATATAATTAAATATAATTCAGAATTTCAATTCTTCATTTTTCGTATTCATGCTTCATATTCGGATTACAATAACCTGTGTGTCAGTTGTGTACCTGATATTGGAAGCAAAAGAAAATGAAGATGAGAATCAGCAGCAGTAATAACAATACAGCACAGCAACAACAGCCCAGCAACAGTAACAACCCAGTAACAGACCGGTGGAGTAGTAATCCCAAAACAAATGCTTCCAACTTTTATGAAACAACAACAATTAATGTTGATTTCAAACAATGAAAGAAAGCAAAAGATTTTTTTTATTTTTTTTTTTTATTTGAAAGTTTGAATATTTTTCGGAATTTTTCTCTCTCTTAAATATTCAGCTCTTTTTTTTTTCTCTGTTTGTGTTTTTCTGTTCTGTCTATCTGTTCTTTTTTTTAGATTCGTTCCTCTCTGTTATTTTTTCTTCTCTCTCTTTGTATTCTGATTTCAAGACTTCTTATATATAACACATCCCATAAATCTTTCAATTAATTAAAATCAATACTTTTTCTCTACCCAACCCATTATCTTCCCACTCATCCCCATTACATTAAATAAACATATCACACCACCCCATTATATTTTGTCCCCCATGCCTAACATAAAATAATACAAGATTCCCCCACTAAATTTTGTCTTGTCCCCCCTTTATATTAAACAACTATATCACAACCCACCCCATTTCATTTTGTCCCCCATGCTTCACATAAAAAATTACAAAATGTACAATTCCTAAACTACCCCTCCGACCCTATTGCAAATTACTATTTTACCCCCGAAAGTACTATAAATTATCAAACTTAACCAAAATATAGACAATATGATCAATTTCTAACAATGTTCAAACAACAATATGAACATGGATGAACATCATAACAACAATATCACATGAACATGATTTTAACAACATTTCAACAACAAATCACATGAACACAAATTGAACAACCAAGAACAACTAAAATTTGATTGAACAATATTTTAGCAACAAACAATCCTATTTTCGGATTCAACAACAACAACAAACAAAGTATGAAGATTTCTAAATTCAATCATATTGAACTTAAAATCAACTCTAACAACATTACAACAAACAATTCTTATATTAAACTTTAAACAAGATTATGAGAACAATTCAAGCAATAATCATAAATGGTAAACAAGAAATCAAACTATACAAAATTCGGATTCAAGATCATCCAAACAAAGTATGAACATGAATGAATCTATTTTAACACAACAAACATGACGGATTAAACGATTAAATCAATATATTCCTTTAACACAACTAAATTCTTTTTAGACAAATAACAAGATCGACGAATAAACAATTATGAACTTAAGCTTGAACTTAACAATATTAACAATTTCTAACAATACATAAACACATGAAACAAATTGAAGAAATAGTTAATTAAATTTCAATTTGAATCTAACAAACATCAAACTAACAAATATTCACATAAACAATAATACAAACATGAAATAACATGAAAAACAATTAATTAATCTTTCATTTGAAATCTGAAAAATTAATTTAACAAAAACACATGAACATGAACAAAACCAAAAATCAAATATCTACCGATTTTACATGAACACCAAACATTTGCCGATTTTAGATTCGAAAATATCAAAACAAAACACGGACAAAAATAAAATTCAAAAACTACTAACCGGAGATGAACAACGATGAATTGGACTGTTTCGACAAACCTCGAATGGGCATAAATCTGTCCGGACTCAACGACGAACTCGAACAGTGATCGACGACATAGACCAAAGCTCGTCCATGTGCGCGAGGCAGAAGTGAAGAGGACGAAGGCAGCTGGGCCACCAGTAGCCTTCTCCTTCATTGAAATGGAGCATCAGCTTCTGCGTAACTGAAGTCCATGGTGGAGCATCAGCATCAACTCCTGCTGGGTCCATGGCGGGACTGAGTTGTAGCGGCGAAACGGAGGAGCTGGAGACTGGCCATAGTTGTTCGATGAGGCAGCAGCAGTCGACGCAGCAGCGCGAGCAGTCGACGCAGCAGCGTGGAGAAGATGGCGACGGGGTTGTCGACTGAGTTTGGACGCCATGGTCTTGAAGCAAACGACGAAGGGGCTGGATCTTGGAAGGAAACAAAAGCAACGCGACAAAGCCGACGGGGAGGTTGACGGATAGCTGCTCGTCATTGAGGCGATGCCATGGTAGCCATGTCCATGCCGAAGCTGGAGCAACGACATCCGTTCGGAGCAGCCATGGTTGCTCGTCGTAACTGGACGCGGGCAGCAGGAAGGTAGTCGACGCAGAGATCATTCACGATGCAACTCGGAGAAAATGAAGCGTTTGGATGGTGAAGCTAAGGGCAGCCATGTATGGAGTGGTTCTTGAGTTTTTGGGAAGAAGAAGATGGAGGGGGGGAGGCGGATGTGTTTTTAGGTTTTTTAGGGTTTTGGTTTGTGTTTTGTTTTGTGTTGGATGAAAAAATGAAGGATGGGTGTTGGGTAAATAGGTTAGTGGGGAGGACCGGGTCGACCCGGTCTGAAGTGGACTGGGTCATGGAGAAGATTGGGCAATTATTTGAGCCTTTAGCTTACAATTGAAGAAGTGGCCCAATCCGATTTTCTTTTGTATTTTTGTTCTCTTTTCTTCTTTTATTTCTCTAAAACTAAATTATAAAAATACTTAACTTATTATTAAGAACTAAATTAAGTTATAAAAGCGCAAATTAACTCCCAATAACAATTAACGCACAATTAAGTAATAATTAAGCATAAAATTGTATATTTGGACATTAAATGCTAAAAATGCAAACGATGCCTATTTTTGTAATTTTTATTTTTTGTAAAACAAACTTAATTACTAACAATTGTAGAATTAAATCCTACATGCAAAATGCGACATATTTTTGTATTTTTATTAATTTAACAAATAAACATGCACAGACAAATACAAATAATTATTCAAAAATATCACAAAATTGCACACCAAGGAAAATCATTTTATTTTTGAATTTTTTGGGAGTAATTCTCATATAGGGCAAAAATCACGTGCTTACAGCTGCCCCTCTTTGCCCGAAGACACGAAGGGTTTTCGTGCAAAGATAAAGCGAGCGATTTTTGCCCATCCGAGTACTCCGTGTGAAGCATTTTTTGAAAAAGATTTGACCGAACCTTTGCTTCAAAGGTTTCCTACATATCCTGGGCTAAACAGGAATCAGGTCAATGTAGTTCGGGAAGCTTTGGTAGCTGGGACTACCGTTGGACTGTAATGTTACTGTTGTTGCATGCTATTACCACTGCTTACCGATCTCCTTGTTACACCTTGCTTAAAAGAAGACAAGAAGCTAGGCTATACTGCAATTTTTCTTGTTGCCTTGCTTTCTTGTCTGCTTGCATTTTTTCCGGTGCTTTTCTTCCGATGCTTTTCTTCCTTTCGACACATGCACTTGAGTTTTTGCTGGGACCTCTTATTGCAACCTTCTGCTTCCTGATGCTGGGGATTTTTATTGTTTTCTGCTGGGGATTCCTGTTGTAACCCTCTGTTTTATTGTCCTGTGACTTGATCTTGAAATGTATGCCTCTGTTCGATGGGCGGGCTCCCAACTTTAATACTTGAAAATTAATGCTGAATGTGTTCCTCTGTTATATGGGCGGGCTCCCAACTTCAACACTTGAAATGTAAAGACTGAAATGTATGCCTCTGTTATCTGGGCGGGCTCCCAACTTCAATGCTTGAAATATAAAGACTGAAATGTATTCCTCTAATCTATGGGCGGGCTCCCAACTTCAACACTTGAAATGAAAAGACTGAATATATGCCTCTGTTATCTGGGCGGGCTCCCAACTTCAATGCTTGAAATATAAAGACTGAAATGTATTCCTCTGTTCTATGGGCGGGCTCCCAACTTCAACACTTGAAATGAAAAGACTGAATGTATGCCTCTGTTATCTGGGCGGGCTCCCAACTTCAATGCTTGAAATATAAAGACTGAAATGTATTCCTCTGTTCTATGGGCGGGCTCCCAACTTCAACACTTGAAATGAAAAGACTGAATGTATGCCTCTGTTATCTGGGCGGGCTCCCAACTTCAATGCTTGAAATGAAAAGACTGAAATGTATTCCTCTGTTATCTGGGCGGGCTCCCAACTTCAACTCTTGAAATGTAAAGACTGAAATGTATGCCTCTGTTATCTGGGCGGGATCCCAATTGCTAACTTTGAAATGGAATATCTCTATTCTCCAGGCAGACTTGTGACTTTTAAAATTTAAACTGTGTGTCTCTGTTCTTCAGGCGGACTCCTGACATCAAACTTGAAAAGTATGTCTCTGTTCTCCAGGCGGACTCCTGATTGCTAAATTTAAAATTGAATGTCTCTATTCTCCAGGCGGACTCCTGACTTTTAAAATTTAAGTTGTATGTCTCCGTTCTTCAGGCGGACTCCTGACGTCAAACTTGAAAAGTACGTCTCTGTTCTCCAGGCGGACTCCTGATTGCTAAATTTAAAATTGAATGTCTCTGTTCTCCAGGCGGACTCCTGACTTTTAAAATTTAAACTGCGTGTCTCTGTTCTTCAGGCGGACTCCTGACGTCAAACTTGAAAAGTACGTCTATGTTCTCCAGGAGGACTCCTGATTGCTAAATTTAAAATTGAATGTCTCTGTTCTCCAGGCGGACTCCTGACTTTTAAAATTTAAACTGTGTGTCTCTGTTCTTCAGGCGGACTCCTGACATCAAACTTGTAAAGTATGTCTCTGTTCTCTAGGCGGACTCCTGATTGCTAAATTTAAAATTGAATGTCTCTATTCTCCAGGCAGACTCCTGACTTTTAAAATTTAAGTTGTATGTCTCTGTTCTTCAGGCGGACTCCTGACGTCAAACTTGAAAAGTACGTCTCTGTTCTCCAGGCGGACTCCTGATTGCTAAATTTAAAATTGAATGTCTCTATTCTCTAGGCGGACTCCTGACTTTAACAACAACTTAGGAGGAAATGCCTCTCCTATGGGTAAAAACAAACTTAGGAGGAAATGCATCTCCTATGGGTGAAACTAAACTTAGGAGGAAATGCCTCTCCTATTGGTTCAACAACAACTTAGGAGGAAATGCATCTCCTATGGGTGAAACTAAAACAAACTTAGGAGGAAATGCATCTCCTATGGGTGAAACAAACTTAGGAGGAAATGCATCTCCTATAGGTGAAACTAAACTTTAGGAGGAAATGCCTCTCCTATGGGTAAAACAAACTTAGGAGGAAATGCCTCTCCTATTAATGAAATCTTCACTTAGGAAGTGCGTTTCCTATGCGTGAATCATTTCCTTCTTCCTGAATTATTTACTTACCTGTGTTGTCTTCCCTCGAAACTGCTGGGGATTATTTTGATGGGGATGACTTTTCCTTTTCTTCCTTACCCACTCTGGGTTGCCCAAAACTCTGTCGAGGATGATTCTACATCTCGATGAGCCACTGGGGATAACACTGCGAACTGCTGAGTAACCCTGCCAAGGATAACACTGCTGAGGATAAATCTGCTGAGTAAATATGTTATCTTACTCCTTCCAAAATTACTTCCTTTTGAGTAGGATGTTTCATTCCTATGCAAACTACTTCCTTTTTTTCTTTTTTTTTTTGCTTCTTCCTTCGAAGACTACCTCTCTTAACTCGTTTTGCCTTTCCCCGAAAGGAACCGCTGAGGATACCGATTTTCACTAAACTTGTGTTGGACTCCTCGAGACTGTTGGGGATAACACTGTTGGGGAATTATTTACTTACCTGTTGGGGGATAAAATGTTATCAGCTTTTGGATAACACTATCGAGGATAACACTGCTGGGGGATTCTGATTCTTTCAGAACTAGTGCTTCACTCTTCGAAAGGCTGTTGGGAATGATACTGGCCTTTTGCTTTTCTGAGCACAAGATTCATCCCTTTGTTCTGTCTGCTGGGGAACAACTTCCTCCATTGAAACTTATTATGTTGGGGGCAACACTGGTTCAGAGACCACTTCCCTTGAAATTGGTGTTATATTTATTCTTCCCCAAATGGGTACCTGACTTCCAGAAAATTTTCTAAGTGGAAGGAAAATTTTCTGCCCCAGTTTTGATGATATCCCTTGTGGCATGCATTTCTGGCATCAATGCCATTTCCTTTACCTGTTTCTAATCAAACAAAATTTGTTAGTTTAAAACGTGGTGGTTGGTTGTGATACTCCTACTGGGATGGTTTTCCCTTTCTCCTTCCTTGCTGTGTGTTCCACAACTTGTTGGGGATGATATTATTTGCTGGGGACAATCCCTTTCTGCTGGGGATATCCCTCTTCTTTCGTGGCATGGCTCGGAAACTTGCATTTTTCCGACCTTTTAGTCTCGCATGAATTTCCCAAATCATGCTCACTGCTTTCCTTGCTTTGTCCACGGGTCTCGGCCTTGAGGTTTATAACCTTTGGTTTTTGGCAAAGATATCCCTCTTGACACTCATCAGTCCTTTTGTCAATCTCCTTTTGCTGGAGATATCTTTCTTGTCACTGGCCTCGCGTTTGTTCCTTGCTGACTATACCACTTGGATGTATTAGTCAGATCTCATCTTGGAAAGCTGATGGCCTATTTTGAAGTCATTTCTCACTTGTTCTTGATCAAACAGACTCTACTGGGGAATTTTCTATGAAATGAGAAAGATAAAAAGGAACAGAATAAAAGACAAAGGAAAAATATGACTCCTTAACAAAAGAAACTATAAATAAAAACCTATCAAACGCAGACACCGACTTTAATGGTCATGACATGCATATGCGGCCTATCCTCCATCGTTAATCGTCTTTCAAGATCTTCCCTTGACTATCCCCCATCTGATTCCCAATCTTATTCGACTTGTGGTACCCGAAGGGTTTTCACTATCAAGACTCTCTCATTTTGTTTTTTCTCTCAGCTTTCATCGCCTTATGGTGTCCGTGAAGATTTTCACCGATAAGACTCTCTCATTTGTATCACTTTCCAGCTGGGGATTTGGAGTGTTGCCGGTATGACTCTCTCTGCTGGAGATTAGAGTTCTTTCTGCTGTGGAACAGAATGTTATGTTCGCCGGTAAGACTCTCATTTGTCTGACTTGGCATCTTTTGCAGACTGGTCAGAAGGTCTTTCTTTGGACCGTAATGTGGGTTTTTGGACAGGCTAGAAAGAAAGGGTATTAAAAGCTCAAAAATGCATCGATTTTGGGTTATTAATTACAACCTTCGGAACTAGATTTGTTTACAACAAACGCAACATTTGCCCCAGTTTCTTGCTTGGGGATATTTTAATTGATTTTTTTTCATTTTTCAAAACTATGACCGAGCCGTGAAGCGCCTACGTATCCTCTTTGAGGAATCAGGTCAAACGTAGTTCCCAATTCCTCTGTTTTCATTTGACTTTCCTTTGTTTTTTTCTGGTTATCATTTTTCTTTTCTTTTCCTTTTTTTTCGTTTTTTTTTATTTTTTTTCCTTTACCTTCCAGGCTCGTATTTCCTAGTCGTTGCTATTGATTCCGAACGAGGGGTATGAAAGAAAATAAATAAGGCTCAAAAGGGGTAACGAAGGATAAAGTGTTTAGGTAGCAGAACAAAATGCCTTCGTCATTCCAGTCTTCAAAACATGCCAAGTGCAAACAACACAATTGATCATAGATTTATAGTCTCTTCCGATGGTGCTGGACTTGACAATTATGTTAAACACTTGCTTTTTCATTTGTCATTTCTAAAGCACCGTTGGGCGACACTCTCACTCTCATGAACGACCCTCATGCCAATTTGGCGAATCTTGCATTTAACGATTTTCTTTATGTTTTACTTGCCCCAATTCCACATGACTCGGGCTTCAAATAATCTCAAACCGTTCTTATTTCCTTTAAATGTTCTGATTGTCTTTTCGAGGTTTTATGATTAACTTTAAAGACTAGGTCCAAACTATGTGCGCATGTCATGTTACTAGAATCGGTGCTGAACAAAATGATAAAAGGATCAAACAAAAAGATGAATGGAAATAATAAAAGACCGGATTTTGTATTAGACTACCGGTGAAATGGTTTGAATAACAAAAACATACCAGAATAAAATCCTAAAACAACCTGGACAAACTTAAACAAACCGCTATGACAAAACGGAAAGATAAGACAGTTTGACACGAGACAATATCCGAATTACAACCCTAATAATCTGAACAACAGAAAATGACCACAAAATAAGCCACCACAAGCTTCTCTCTTGCTAACCAAGGAACGGAGCGTCCTCCCACTTTATCAAAATTGGCATCTTAGCCACTGAGCTTCGCATCAGTATTGTCCAGACCATTGCCAATTTCGATATCATCAACCTTAGTCAACAATTCCCCAATAGGATTCGAGTGCTTCTGTTATCAAGCCTGATCTCGCAAAGTGTGCTTCTGGGTCTTGTATTTCCGGCTTACCACAAACCAACCACCTAACTTTCTTTGTGATTCAAAGCGAAACAGGTTAGAATGGACTCCGTTGGTCCCCATTATTAATAACATCTTTTCCTCTTTTTTTTCATTTTCTTTTTCATTTTTTTTTCTTCATTTTTTCTTTTCTTTTTTTTTTCTTCATTTTTTTTCATTTTTTCTCATTTTTTGTTGTGGTCGAATCTTATGGAGATTGCCTACATATCATGACCCCGCATGAATCAGACCGAGCGTAGTTCGTGACCAATAAAAGATAAACAATAATAAACTTTTTTTCAATTTTCATATTAAAACAAACTGGGTTTCAAAGGTTTGAAGATGACCTACAAACTCGAAAATTAAACAACCCACATATTCTAATCAAAAGATTTACAAACGGCCAGTTTCTTTCCCCGTTTGACAAATGCAAACAAATGGCTATTTTTGCAAATGTGGCCCCTTCCAAATCTCACATGAATTTCGAGGCCGGGGAGGATTATTTTGACACTTTACAAACTTGTCCATTCTTTTACGAAAATAACCTTTCGACAACTGAAAGATACTCTAAGGCTATTTCGGCAAGAACGGTTTAAGATGCGGCCGAAGCTGGCTCGGCTTATTATGACAAAATTCAAACGGTATTCACCTGACCGCCGACTCTTTGTTTTTTTTTCTTTTAAAATTATAATAAAAACCTGGTGTTGCAAACACGGCCCTTCAGCGCCTCGGGGACGAAGATTTATAGGGCTGTGTGGGTCAACTAGACCAAAAATCCTAAACATGACCCAAAAGTGGCTGTTTATGCAAAGTCAGCCTTCCGGCGTTCCTTTCGGGAACATTCGGCTATTTATGACATAACAACATCACCTGACTTATTTATGACTCTTTTTATCGTTTTTCAAATTAGAAAACTCAATATTGCAAACACGGCCTTTCAACGTCTCGGGGACGAAGATTTTTAAGGCTGTGTGGGTCAACTGGACCAAATCTTAAATATGACCCAAAAGTGGCTGTTTATGCAAAGTCAGCCTTCCGGCGTCCCTTTCGGGAACATTCAGCTATGTTTTGACAAAACAGCGTCACCCGACTTCTTTATGACAAAATTAAAATTTGACATATTATATTTTTTTATTATTATTTGTTTTTGGCTTTTTAGAAAAAGGTGGGGTTGGACCCGATGAGGGTTGCCTACGTATCTCACATCCGGTGAGAATCAAACCCGCGTAGTTCGGGCAAATTAACCGAACTATTTTAAAACATGACTCTTTTCCATTTTTATTTTTTCCTGGCAAGACAATCTATTTTCCTTTTCTATTTTTGAAAAAGACAAAATAACGATTTTTTTTCCATTTTCAACAAACAATAAAACAATCTATTTTTCCAAAAAAAAATAAAAGACTCTTTTTTTATATATATTTTTTAGTAAAACAAAATAAAATATTTTCCTTTTTTTTTTCAAAATTTCGGCAGAGTTTCGCCAGTAATTGGTCATTGATTTTTTTCTAAAATAATCAATTAACTCCCTAACTGATATATTCTTTTTCCCTTTTTTTTCTTCAATTTTCCAACATTCCCGAGATTCAAAAACCGGTCAACATGCAAGTTCGAAACAAATATATGTACAAAGCAAGTAGGATGCATCAGAATGGTCTTTTCATTTCAGGTTGCTAGTCCTAGACGGACCCAACCCCTGTATTGAG
Source organism: Nicotiana sylvestris (assembly GCF_000393655.2). NCBI lineage: Eukaryota > Viridiplantae > Streptophyta > Magnoliopsida > Solanales > Solanaceae > Nicotiana > Nicotiana sylvestris. The sequence goes on along the minus strand of NC_091059.1, from coordinate 65,840,957 downwards.
TCCCCTAAGTCAAATGCAACGTGATGCAAATAAGCATTCCTACTAGGGATCCGGCATGAAGTCACGTTATTCTATATTCAAAACCTGGGTCAGTGTACTAGACTGTGTACCCGAGCGGACAACTCGAGTCGAGGAGGGGGCAACTTACCGGGAACCAAAAGGCCATCCGGCTTCGTAACTTGTCCGACCTCTTTCTTATTTCAGGGTATAACACTAACAGAATAGGGAGTCTCAACCTGTAAGCGCATCCCCGGAGGTGAAGAGAGAAGGGTGTTGGCACAGTTTATATACAGTTCAGATAATATCAAAGCGGTAACATTTAACACATTCAGCACGAAACATGTAGGAAAATCAGATACAATCAAATACAACAATTTATCTAAGCTCGAATTCTGAACCCTGAACCAGAGATTCTGGGTTCGATCCCCAGCAGAGTCACCAGAGCTGTCACACCTCCTTTTTCCGCCCCCCCGCGGGGGCGTAAGGAGTTTTTTCCAATTTTAAGGACAATCGAAACGGGATTTGTTTATTTATTTCAGAGTCGCCACTTGGGAGATTTAGGGTGTCCCAAGTCACCAATTTTAATCCCGACTCGAGGAAAAGAATGACTCTGTATTATAGTCCGCGAACCAGAAATCCGGATAAGGAATTCTGTTAACCCGGGAGAAGGTGTTAGGCATTCCCGAGTTCCGTGGTTCTAGCACGGTCGCTCAACTGTTATATTCGATTTGATTATCTGATTTTTATACAAATATGAACTTATGTGCAAGTTTTATCTTTTTACCGCTTTTATCATTATTTATTTTATTTTTACAAGAATGTGAACATTGTTTAAAACATGTCTTTGGATTACGTCACATGAAATGCACCCGCAATCCGGAACACATTTTATTCAATGTTTTGGGATTTGGATTTGGGTCGCACGAATGCGCACCCGTGCTTAAGAATGTATTATTGTTAAAATCGTGCCTAAAGCGATTAGCGTATTATTATTTATGGGTAAGACCGTGGAATTCACTAAACAGTCTATCCCGAATTTTAAATACTCAATTAAACATTTATCGAGGGCCCCGCAATTGGTGCATTTTATTGGGCGAGGCTCATCTCATTTTATTTTTTTTAAAAAAAAGGTCAGTCCTAAAATGCCTACATTTTTTATTCGAAATTTGTCTTTACAAAATAAAAGAGAAAATATCTTAATTTATTTACATGTTATTACCTAGTTACATTATACTAGGCATGTTCTCAGTTTGTCAAATAAAAAAAAACATAGCAATCTAATTTTAATCCTAGACCATTTACATGCTGAAATTAACCAATATTATTTAACTAAACAATATTTCTACCAAGTTCTTACTAGATGGCCTATTCGTTTGATTTTTGACTCGACGGAGTTACTACACCATTTATTTATTTTTATGCAATATATGTAGATAGTTCATCTGTTAAACTATCGTCGGATGTTCCACTATATGTATTAAATAGCTACATGATTCTGATTTTTGCAAGCTAAATAATTTGTACATGTAAATAAAATTCAGAATATAATTAAATATAATTCAGAATTTCAATTCTTCATTTTTCGTATTTATACTTTATATTCGGATTACAATAACCAGCGTGTCAGATGTGTACCTGATATTGGAAGCAAAAGAAAATGAAGATGAGAATCAGCAGCAGTAATAACAGTACAACACAGCAACAACAGCCCAGCAACAGTAACAACCCAGTAACAGACCGGTGGAGTAGTAATCCCAAAACAAATGCTTCCAACTTTTATGAAACAACAACAATTAATGCTGATTTCAAACAATGAAAGAAAGCAAAAGATTTTTTTTAGTTTTTTTTTATTTGAAAGTTTGAATATTTTTCGGAATTTTTCTCTCTCTTAAATATTCAGCTCTTTTTTTTCTCTGTTTGTGTTTTTCTGTTCTGTCTATCTGTTCTTTTTTTTAGATTTGTTCCTCTCTGTTATTTTTTCTTCTCTCTCTTTGTATTCTGATTTCAAGACTTCTTATATATAACTCATTCCATAAATCTTTCAATTAATTAAATTCAATACTTTTTCTCTACCCAACCCATTATCTTCCCACTCATCCCTATTACATTAAATAAACATATCACACCACCCCATTATATTTTGTTCCCCATGCCTAACATAAATAAATACAAGATTCCCCCACTAAATTTTGTCTTGTCCCCCCTTTATATTAAACAACTATATCACAACCCACCCCATTTCATTTTGTCCCCCATGCTTCACATAAAAAATTACAAAATGTACAATTCCTAAACTACCCCTCCGACCCTATTACAAATTACTATTTTACCCCTGAAAGTACTATAAATTACCAAACTACCCATCAGCTATAACACATCAATTAATCAAACTTAACCAAAATATAGACAATATGATTAATTTCTAACAATGTTCAAATAACAAAATTCATTAACATGATTTCTTCAACATTTCAACAACAAATCACATGAACACAAATTGAACAACAAACTTAAACAAGATTATGAGACAAATTCAAGAAATAATCATAAATGATAAACAAGAAATCAAACTATACAAAATTCGGATTCAAGATCATCCAAACAAAGTATGAACATGAATGAATCTATTTTAACACAACAAACATGACGGATTAAAACGATTAAATCAATATATTTCCTTTAACACAACTAAATTCTTTTTAGACAAATAACAAGATCGACGAATAAACAATTATGAACTTAAGCTTGAACTTAACAATATTAACAATTTCTAACAATACATAAACACATGAAACAAATTGAAGAAATAGTTAATTAAATTTCAATTTGAATCTAACAAACATCAAACTAACAAATATTCACATAAACAATAATACAAACATGAAATAACATGAAAAACAATTAATTAATCTTTCATTTGAAATCTGAAAAATTAATTTAACAAAAACACATGAACATGAACAAAACCAAAAATCAAATATCTACCGATTTTACATGAACACCAAACATTTGCCGATTTTAGATTCGAAAATATCAAAACAAAACACGGACAAAAATAAAATTCAAAAACTACTAACCGGAGATGAACAACGACGAATTGGACTGTTTCGACAAACCTCGAATGGGCATAAATCTGTCCGGACTCAACGACGAACTCGAACAGTGATCGACGACATCGACCAAAGCTCGTCCATGTGCGCGAGGCAGAAGTGAAGAGGACGAAGGCAGCTGGGCCACCAGTAGCCTTCTCCTTCATCAAAATGGAGCATCAGCTTCTGCGTAACTGAAGTCCATGGTGGAGCATCAGCATCAACTCCTGCTGGGTCCATGGCGGGACTGAGTTGCAGCGGCGAAACGGAGGAGCTGGAGACTGGCCATGGTTGTTCGATGAGGCAGCAGCAGTCGACACAGCAGCGCGAGCAGTCGACGCAGCAGCGTGGAGAAGATGGCGACGGGGTTGTCGACTGAGTTTGGACGCCATGGTCTTGAAGCAAATGACGAAGGGGCTGGATCTTGGAAGGAAACAAAAGCAACGCGACAAAGCCGACGGGGAGGTTGACGGATAGCTGCTCGTCATTGAGGCGATGCCATGGTAGCCATGTCCATGCCGAAGCTGGAGCAACGACATCCGTTCGGAGCAGCCATGGTTGCTCGTCGTAACTGGACGCGGGCAGCAGGAAGGTAGTCGACGCAGAGGTCGTTCACGATGCAACTCGGAGAAAATGAAGCGTTTGGATGGTGAAGCTAAGGGCAGCCATGGATGGAGTGGTTCTTGAGTTTTTGGGAAGAAGAAGATGGAGGGGGGAGGCGGATGTGTTTTTAGGTTTTTTAGGGTTTTGGTTTGTGTTTTGTTTTGTGTTGGATGAAAAAATGAAGGATGGGTGTTGGGTAAATGGGTTAGTGGGGCGGACCGGATCGACCCGGTCTGAAGTGGACTGGGTCATGGTGAAGATTGGACAATTATTTGAGCCTTTGGCTTACAATTGAAGAAGTGGCCCAATCCGATTTTCTTTTGTATTTTTGTTCTCTTTTCTTCTTTTATTTCTCTAAAACTAAATTATAAAAATACTTAACTTATTATTAAGAACTAAATTAAGTTATAAAAGCGCAAATTAACTCCCAATAACAATTAACGCATAATTAAGTAATAATTAAGCATAAAATTGTATATTTGGACATTAAATGCTAAAAATGCAAACGATGCCTATTTTTGTAATTTTTATTTTTTTGTAAACACAAACTTAATTACTAACAATTATAGGATTAAATCTTACATGCAAATGCGACATATTTTTGTATTTTTTATTAATTTAACAAATAAACAAACAACAGACAAATACAAATAATTATTCAAAAATATCACAAAATTGCACACCAAGAAAAATTACTTTATTTTTGAATTTTTTGGGAGTAATTCTCATATAGGGCAAAAATCACGTGCTTACAGCTGCCCCTCTTTGCCCGAAGACACGAAGGGTTTTCGTGCAAAGATAAAGCGAGCGATTTTTTGCCCATCCGAGTACTCCGTGTGAAGCATTTTTTGAAAAAGATTTGACCGAACCTTTGCTTCAAAGGTTTCCTACATATCCTGGGCTAAACAGGAATCAGGTCAATGTAGTTCGGGAAGCTTTGGTAGCTGGGACTACCGTTGGACTGTAATGTTACTGTTGTTGCATGCTATTACCACTGCTTACCGATCTCCTTGTTACACCTTGCTTAAAAGAAGACAAGAAGCTAGGCTATACTGCAATTTTTCTTGTTGCCTTGCTTTCTTGTCTGCTTGCATTTTTTCCGGTGCTTTTCTTCCGATGCTTTTCTTCCTTTCGACACATGCACTTGAGTTTTTGGCTGGGACCTCTTATTGCAACCTTCTGCTTCCTGATGCTGGGGATTTTTATTGTTTTCTGCTGGGGATTCCTGTTGTAACCCTCTGTTTTATTGTCCTGTGACTTGATCTTGAAATGTATGCCTCTGTTCTATGGGCGGGCTCCCAACTTCAATACTTGAAATTAAAGACTGAAATGTATGCCTCTGTTATCTGGGCGGGCTCCCAACTTCAACTCTTGAAATGTAAAGACTGAAATGTATGCCTCTGTTATCTGGGCGGGATCCCAATTGCTAACTTTGAAATGGAATATCTCTATTCTCCAGGAAGACTTCTGACTTTTAAAATTTAAACTGTGTGTCTCTGTTCTTCAGGCGGACTCCTGATATCAAACTTGAAAAGTATGTCTCTGTTCTCTAGGCGGACTCCTGATTGCTAAATTTAAAATTGAATGTCTCTATTCTCCAGGCGGACTCCTGACTTTTAAAATTTAAGTTGTATGTCTTCGTTCTTCAGGCGGACTCCTGACGTCAAACTTGAAAAGTACGTCTCTGTTCTCCAGGCGGACTCCTGATTGCTAAATTTAAAATTGAATGTCTCTATTCTCCAGGCGGACTCCTGACTTCAACAACAACTTAGGAGGAAATGCCTCTCCTATGGGTAAAATTAAACTTAGGAGGAAATGCATCTCCTATGGGTGAAACTAAACTTAGGAGGAAATGCCTCTCCTATTGGTTCAACAACAACTTAGGAGGAAATGCATCTCCTACGGGTGAAACTAAAACAAACTTAGGAGGAAATGTTCTCCTATGGGTGAAACTAAAACAAACTTAGGAGGAAATGCATCTCCTATGGGTGAAACAAACTTAGGAGGAAATGCATCTCCTATAGGTGAAACTAAACTTTAGGAGGAAATGCCTCTCCTATGGGCAAAACAAACTTAGGAGGAAATGCCTCTCCTATGGGTAAAACAAACTTAGGAGGAAATGCCTCTCCTATTAATGAAATCTTCACTTAGGAAGTGCTTTTCCTATGCGTGAACCATTTCCTTCTTCCTGAATTATTTACTTACATGTGTTGTCTTCCCTCGAAACTGTTGGGGATTATTTTGATGGGGATGACTTTTCCTTTTCTTCCTTACCCACTCTGGGTTGCCCAAAACTCTGTCGAGGATGCTTCTACATCTCGATGAGCCACTGGGGATAACACTGCGAACTGCTGAGTAACCCTGCTAAGGATAACACTGCTGAGGATAAATCTGCTGAATAAATATGTTATCTTACTCCTTCCAAAATTACTTCCTTTTGAGTAGGATGTTTCATTCCTCTGCAAACTACTTCCTTTTTTCTTTTTTTTTTTTTTTTTTTTGCTTCTTCCTTCGAAGACTACCTCCCTTAACTCGTTTTGCCTTTCCCCGAAAGGAACCGCTGAGGATACCGATTTTCACTAAACTTGTGTTGGACTCCTCGAGACTGTTGGGGATAACACTGTTGGGGAATTATTTACTTACCTGTTGGGGGATAAAATGTTATCAGCTTTTGGATAACACTATCGAGGATAACACTGCTGGGGGATTCTGATTCTTTCAGAACTAGTGCTTCACTCTTCGAAAGGCTGTTGGGAATGATAATGGCCTTTTGCTTTTCTGAGCACAAGATTCATCCCTTTGTTCTGTCTGCTGGGGAACAACTTCCTCCATTGAAACTTATTATGTTGGGGGCAACACTGGTTCAGAGACCACTTCCCTTGAAACTGGTGTTATATTTATTCTTCCCCAAATGGGTACCTGACTTCCAGAAAATTTTCTAAATGGAAGGAAAATTTTCTGCCCCAGTTTTGATGATATCCCTTGTGGCATGCATTTCTGGCATCAATGCCATTTCCTTTACCTGTTTCTAATCAAACAAAATTTGTTAGTTTAAAACGTGGTGGTTGGTTGTGATACTCCTACTGGGATGGTTTTCCCTTTCTCCTTCCTTGCTGTGTGTTCCACAACTTGTTGGGGATGATATTATTTGCTGGGGACAATCCCTTTCTGCTGGGGATATCCCTCTTCTTTCGTGGCATGGCTCGGAAACTTGCATTTTTCCGACCTTTTAGTCTCGCATGAATTTCCCAAATCATGCTCACTACTTTCCTTGCTTTGTCCACGGGTCTCGGCCTTGAGGTTTATAACCTTTGGTTTTTGGCAAGGATATCCCTCTTGACACTCATCAGTCCTTTTGTCAATCTCCTTTTGCTGGAGATATCTTTCTTGTCACTGGCCTCGCGTTTGTTCCTTGCTGACTATACCACTTGGATGTATTAGTCAGATCTCATCTTGGAAAGCTGATGGCCTATTTTGAAGTCATTTCTCACTTGTTCTTGATCAAACAGACTCTACTGGGGAAATTTCTATGAAAGGAAAAGATAAAAGGGAACAGAATAAAAGACAAAGGAAAAAATGACTCTTTAACAAAAGAAACTATAAATAAAAACCTATCAAATGAAAACACTGACTCTAATGGTCATGACATGCATATGTGGCCTATCCTTCGTCATCAATCGTCTTTCAAGGTCTTCCCTTGACTATCCCCCATCTGATTCCCAATCTTATTCGACTTGTAGTGCCCGAAGGGTTTTCACTATCAAGCCTCTCTCATTTTGGGTTTTTCTCTCAGCTTTCATCGCCTTATGGTGTCCGTGAAGATTTTCACCGATAAGACTCTCTCATTTGTATCACTTTCCAGCTGGGGATTTGGAGTGTTGCCGGTATGACTCTCTCTGCTGGAGATTAGAGTTCTATCTGCTGTGGAACAGAATGTTATGTTCGCCGGTAAGACTCTCATTTGTCTGACTTGGCATCTTTTGCAGACTGATCAGAAGGTCTTTCTTTGGACCGTAATGTGGGTTTTTGGACAGGCTAGAAAGAAAGGGTATTAAAAGCTCAAAAATGCATCGATTTTGGGTTATTAATTACAACCTTCGGAACTAGATTTGTTTACAACAAACGCAACATTTGCCCCAGTTTCTTGCTTGGGGATATTTTAATTGATTTTTTTTCATTTTTCAAAACTATGACCGAGCCGTGAAGCGCCTACGTATCCTCTTTGAGGAATCAGGTCAAACGTAGTTCCCAATTCCTCTGTTTTCATTAGACTTTCCTTTGTTTTTTTTGTTATCATTTTTCTTTTCTTTTCCTTTTTTTTCGTTTTTTTTTTATTTTTTTTTCCTTTACCTTCCAGGCTCATATTTCCTAGTCGTTGCTATTGATTCCGAACGAGGGGTATGAAAGAAAATAAATAAGGCTCAAAAGGGGTCACGAAGGATAAAATGTTTAGGTAGCAGAACAAAATGCCTTCGTCATTCCAGTCTTCAAAACATGCCAAGTGCAAACAACACAATTAATCATAGATTTATAGTCTCTTCCGATGGTGCTGGACTTGACAATTATGTTAAACACTTGCTTTTTCATTTGTCATTTCTAAAGCACCGTTGCGCGACACTCTCACTCTCATGAACGACCCTCATGCCAATTTGGCGAATCTTGCATTTAACGATTTTCTTTATGTTTTACTTGCCCCAATTCCACATGACTCGGGCTTCAAATAATCTCAAACCGTTCTTATTTCCTTTAAATGTTCTGATTGCCTTTTCGGGGTTTTATGATTAACTTTAAAGACTAGGTCCAAACAGTGTGCGCATGTCATGTTACTAGAATCGGCGCCGAACAAAATGATAAAAGGATCAAACAAAAAGATGAATGGAAATAATAAAAGACCGGATTTTGTATTAGACTACCGGTGAAATGGTTTGAATAACAAAAACAAACCAGAATAAAATCCTAAAACAACCTGGACAAACTTAAACAAACCGCTATGACAAAACGGAAAGATAAGACAGTTTGACACGAGACAATATCCGAATTACAACCCTAATAATCTGAACAACAGAAAATGACCACAAAATAAGCCACCACAAGCTTCTCTCTTGCTAACCAAGGAACGGAGCGTCCTCCCACTTTATCAAAATTGGCATCTTAGCCACTGAGCTTCGCATCAGTATTGTCCAGACCATTGCCAATTTCGATATCATCAACCTTAGTCAACAATTCCCCAATAGGATTCGAGTGCTTCTGTTATCAAGCCTGATCCCGCAAAGTGTGCTTCTGGGTCTTGTATTTCCGGCTTACCACAAACCAACCACCTAACTTTCTTTGTGATTCAAAGCGAAACAGGTTAGAATGGACTCCGTTGGTCCCCATTATTAATAACATCTTTTCCTCTCTTTTTTTCATTTTCTTTTTCATTTTTTTTTCTTCATTTTTTCTTTTTTTTTTCGATTTTTTTTTCATTTTTTCTCATTTTTTGTTGTGGTTGAATCTTATGGAGATTGCCTACGTATCATGACCCCGCATGAATCAGACCGAGCGTAGTTCGTGACCAATAAAAGATAAACAATAATAAACCTTTTTTTTAATTTTCATATTAAAACAAATTGGGTTTCAAAGGTTTGAAGATGACCTACAAACTCGAAAATCAAACAACCCACATATTCTAATCAAAAGATTTACAAACGGCCAGTTTCTTTCCCCGTTTGACAAATGCAAACAAATGGCTATTTTTGCAAATGTGGCCCCTTCCAAATCTCACATGAATTTCGAGGCCGGGGAGGATTATTTTGACACTTTACAAACTTGTCCATTCTTTTACGAAAATAACCTTTCGACAACTGAAAGATACTCTAAGGCTATTTCGGCAAGAACGGTTTAAGACGCGGCCGAAGCTGGCTCGGCTTATTATGACAAAATTCAAACGGTATTCACCTGACCGCCGACTCTTTGTTTTTTTTTTCTTTTAAAATTATAATAAAAACCTGGTGTTGCAAACACGGCCCTTCAGCGCCTCGGGGACGAAGATTTATAGGGCTGTGTGGGTCAACTAGACCAAAAATCCTAAACATGACCCAAAAGTGGCTGTTTATGCAAAGTCAGCCTTCCGGCGTTCCTTTCGGGAACATTCGGCTATTTATGACATAACAACATCACCTGACTTATTTATGACTCTTTTTATCGTTTTTCAAATTAGAAAACTCAATATTGCAAACACGGCCTTTCAACGTCTCGGGGACGAAGATTTTTAAGGCTGTGTGGGTCAACTGGACCAAATCTTAAATATGACCCAAAAGTGGCTGTTTATGCAAAGTCAGCCTTCCGGCGTCCCTTTCGGGAACATTCAGCTATGTTTTGACAAAACAGCGTCACCCGACTTCTTTATGACAAAATTAAAATTTGACATATTATATTTTTTTATTATTATTTGTTTTTGGCTTTTTAGCAAAAGGTGGGGTTGGAACCGATGAGGGTTGCCTACGTATCTCACATCCAGTGAGAATCAAACCCGCGTAGTTCGGGCAAATTAACCGAACTATTTTAAAACATGACTCTTTTCCATTTTTATTTTTTCCTGGCAAGACAATCTATTTTCCTTTTCTATTTTTGAAAAAGACAAAATAACGATTTTTTTTCCATTTTCAACAAACAATAAAACAATCTATTTTTCCAAAAAGAAATAAAAGACTCTTTTTTTTATATATATTTTTTAGTAAAATAAAATATTTTCCTCTTTTTTTTTCAAAATTTCAGCAGAGCTTCTCCAGTAATTGGTCATTGATTTTTTTTCTAAAATAATCAATTAACTCCCTAACTGATATATTCTTTTTTCCTTTTTTTTTCTTCAATTTTCCAACATTCCCGAGATTCAGAAACCGGTCAACATGCAAGTTCGAAACAAATATATGTACAGAGCAAGTAGGATGCATCAGAATGGTCTTTTCATTTCAGGTTGCTAGTCCTAGACGGACCCAACCCCTGTGTTGAGTCCCCTAAGTCAAATGCAACGTGATGCAAATAAGCATTCCTACTAGGGATCCGGCATGAAGTCACGTTATTCTATATTCAAAACCTGGGTCAGTGTACTAGACTGTGTACCCGAGCGGACAACTCGAGTCGAGGAGGGGGCAACTTACCGGGAACCAAAAGGCCATCCGGCTTCGTAACTTGTCCGACCTCTTTCTTATTTCAGGGTATAACACTAACAGAATAGGGAGTCTCAACCTGTAAGCACATCCCCGGAGGTGAAGAGAGAAGGGTGTCAGCACAGTTTATATACAGTTCAGATAATATCAAAGCGGTAACATTTAACACATTCAGCACGAAACATGTAGGAAAATCAGATACAATCAAATACAACAATTTATCTAAGCTCGAATTCTGAACCCTGAACCAGAGATTCTGGGTTCGATCCCGAGCAGAGTCGCCAGAGCTGTCACACCTCCTTTTTCCGCCCCCGCGGGGGCGTAAGGAGTTTTTTCCAATTTAAGGACAATCGAAACGGGATTTGTTTATTTATTTCAGAGTCGCCACTTGGGAGATTTAGGGTGTCCCAAGTCACCAATTTTAATCCCGACTCGAGGAAAAGAATGACTCTGTATTATAGTCCGCGAACCAGAAATCCGGATAAGGAATTCTGTTAACCCGGGAGAAGGTGTTAGGCATTCCCGAGTTCCGTGGTTCTAGCACGGTCGCTCAACTTTTATATTCGATTTGATTATCTGATTTTTATACAAATATGAACTTATGTGCAAGTTTTATCTTTTTACCGCTTTTATCATTATTTATTTTATTTTTACAAGAATGTGAACATTGTTTAAAACATGTCTTTGGATTACGTCACATGAAATGCACCCGCAATCCGGAACACATTTTATTCAATGTTTTGGGATTTGGATTTGGGTCGCATGAATGCGCACCCGTGCTTAAGAATGTATTATTGTTAAAATCGTGCCTAAAGCGATTAGCGTATTATTATTTATGGGTAAGACCGTGGAATTCACTAAACAGTCTATCCCGAATTCTAAATACTCAACTAAACATTTATCGAGGGCCCCGCAATTGGTGCATTTTATTGGGCGAGGCTCATCTCATTTTATTTTTAAAAAAAAGGTCAGTCCTAAAATGCCTACATTTTTTATTCGAAATTTGTCTCTACAAAATAAAAGAGAAAATATCTTAATTTATTTACATGTTATTACCTAGTTACATTATACTAGGCATGTTCTCAGTTTGTCAAATAAAAAAAAATATAGCAATCTAATTTTAATCCTAGACCATTTACATGCTGAAATTAACCAATATTATTTAACTAAACAATATATGGCCTATTCGTTTGATTTTTGACTCGATGGAGTTACTACACCATTTATTTATTTTTATGCAATATATGTAGATAGTTCATCTGTTAAACTATCGTCGGATGTTCCACTATATGTATTAAATAGCTACATGATTCTGATTTTTGCAAGCTAAATAATTTGTACATACAAATAAAATTCAGAATATAATTAAATATAATTCAGAATTTCAATTCTTCATTTTTCGTATTCATGCTTCATATTCGGATTACAATAACCTGTGTGTCAGTTGTGTACCTGATATTGGAAGCAAAAGAAAATGAAGATGAGAATCAGCAGCAGTAATAACAATACAACACAACAACAACAGCCCAGCAACAGTAACAACCCAGTAACAGACCGGTGGAGTAGTAATCCCAAAACAAATGCTTCTAACTTTTATGAAACAACAACAATTAATGCTGATTTCAAACAATGAAAGAAAGCAAAAGATTTTTTTTAGTTTTTTTTATTTGAAAGTTTGAATATTTTTCGGAATTTTTCTCTCTCTTAAATATTCAGCTCTTTTTTTTTCTCTGTTTGTGTTTTTCTGTTCTGTCTATCTGTTCTTTTTTTTTAGATTTGTTCCTCTCTGTTATTTTTTCTTCTCTCTCTTTGTATTCTGATTTCAAGACTTCTTATATATAACTCATTCCATAAATCTTTCAATTAATTAAATTCAATACTTTTTCTCTACCCAACCCATTATCTTCCCACTCATCCCTATTACATTAAATAAACATATCACACCACCCCATTATATTTTGTTCCCCATGCTTAACATAAATAAATACAAGATTCCCCCCACTAAATTTTGTCTTGTCCCCCCTTTATATTAAACAACTATATCATAACCCACCCCATTTCATTTTGTCCCCCATGCTTCACATGAAAAATTACAAAATGTACAATTCCTAAACTACCCCTCCGACCCTATTACAAATTACTATTTTACCCCCGAAAGTACTATAAATTACCAAACTACCCATCAGCTATAACACATCAATTAATCAAACTTAACCAAAATATAGACAATATGATTAATTTCTAACAATGTTCAAACAACAAATTTCATGAACATGATTTCTTCAACATTTCAACAACAAATCACATGAATACAAATTGAACAACAAAGAACAACTAAAATTTGATTGAACAATATTTTAGCAACAAACAATCCTAT